>NC_092745.1:12351867-12994116 GCF_047496795.1 Chiloscyllium punctatum | reverse complement strand
TTGAGAAAACCTCCACAAGTGTTTTCCTCAAGCTCCATTGTGGCTGTGAATTTGTGCAGCTTCCTCTGTCTGGGCTGTTAATTGCAGTCTGTTTTCTGTCGATGTCAATCTGGAAAAGGGAATAAAGATGAAGACGATTCAGTTTCTGTCTCTGATTGCTTTGTATATAGACTGCTCCAGCCTCAGTTGATTGGCTACGTTTCAGCAAATGGTTGTCATGGTTGGCTGCTTGGATGGTCAATCAATGACACATCAGCTGAAGACTGGATTTGAGCCAATCTTCAATCATTTTCAAGAGATCCCTTCGATCTGGAATCTGTCAAGTTGACAAGATTCGAAACAGAACAGAAACTGAAATCCGCTGGGGCCCAATCATTCCAATCTGACGCATTTCCTCTTCACTCTGTTGGTTCAGATCCAGCTGGTGGGATTGCACTATGCCCACTTTGCTGCTGCTGAGTCACATTTCAAATGAGCTGCGGCCAATCACAGACACTGGAGGCTTCAGTCATTACATTCATTTCTCCCATCCTCGCCTGTTCCTCACAGTGACAGCTCAAAGCTGAACTGAGTGACAACTTAGCTCAGAAAGAGGATCAGTCAGAATCTTCCATCATACATGACTGTCTGTAGGTGTGTGTCTCTGAGTGTGGGTGTGACTGCTACCCAGTACTGTCTGTAGGTGTGTGTCTCTGAGTGTGGGTGTGACTGCTACCCAGTGCTGTCTGTAGGTGTGTGTCCCTGAGTGTGGGTGTGACTTTATTACTTCTTCAAAAAACTCAATCAGGTTAGTGAGTCATGATTTCCCAGGTGCAAACCCATGTTGACACTCCTGAATCAGTCCTTGTCTTTCCAAAGACATGTAAATCCTGTCCCTCAGGACTCCCTCCAACCATTTGCCCACCAATTATGTCAGGCTCACCGGTTCCTGATTTTACCTTACCACATTAGCGAAACTCCGGTCTTCCAGCACCTCACCTATGACTATCGATGATATAAATATTTCAGCAAGTGGCCCAGTAATCACTTCTCCAGCTTCCCACAGAGTTCTGGGTTGCACCTGATCAGGTCCCAGTGATTTATTTATTTTTCTGCATTTTAAGACATACTGCACTTCCTCCTCTGTAATATGGACACTTTTCAAGATGTCACCATCTATTTCCCCAAATTCTATATCTGCTGTGTCTTTCTCCACAGTTTACACTGACACAAAGTACTTGTTTAGTATCTGCCCTATCTCCTGCAGTTCCACACATAGGCTGCCTTGCTGATCTTTGAGAGGCCCTATTCTGTTAATTATTACTCTTTTATCCTTAATGCATTTATAAACTCCCTTTGGATTCGCCTTAGCCCAATTAAGCAAAGCTATCCCATGTTCCCTTTTAGCCATCCTGATTTCCCTCTTAAGGAGGAGGAGTTAGCAATTCTGGAAAGTGTGAAAATATGTAAGTTCCCTAGGCCGGATGGGATTTATCCCAGGATTCTGTGGGAAGCGAGGGAGGAGATTGCCGAGGCTTTGGCATTGATCTTTATGTCATCATTGTCGACAGGAACAGTGCCAGAATACTGGAGGATAGCAAATGTAGTCCCCTTGTTCATGAAGGGGAGTACAGACAACCCTAGTAATTATAGACCAGTGAGCCTTACTTCGGTTGTGGGTAAAGTGTTGGAAAATATTAGAAGAGATAGGATTTATAATCATCTAGAAATGAATAAGTTGACTACAGATCGTTAACACGGTAGATTGGGCCTCACAAACCTTATTGATTTCTTTGAGAAGGTGACCAAACAGGTGCATGAGGATAAAGCGGTTGATGTGGTGCATAGGCACTTCAGTAAGGCATTTGATAAGGTTCTCCACAAAATACTGAGGCATGGGATTAAGGGTAATTTAGCAGTTTGGATCAGAAGTTGGCTAGCTGAAAGAAGACAGAGCGTGGTTTTTGATAGATAATGTTCATCCTGGAGTTCAGTTACTAGCGGTGTACTGCAAGCATCTCTTTTGGGGTCACTGCTGTTTGCCATTTTTATAAATGACCTGAATGAGGACATCGAAAGATGGGTTAGTAAATTTGCAGATGACACTGAGGTTTGTGGAGTTGTGGATAGTGCTGAAGGATATTACAGCCTACACAGGGACATGGATAAGCTACAGAGCTGGGCTGAGAGGTGGCAAATGCAGGGTTTAATGCAGAACGTGTGAAATTATTCACTTTGGAAGGAGCAACAGGAATAAAGAGCACTGTGGTAATGGTAAGATTCTTAGTAGTGGAAATGATCAGAGAGATCTCGGTATTCATGTACACAGATCCTTGAAAGTTACCACCCAGTTTGATAGGGTGGTTAAGAAGGCTTATGGTGGGTTAGCTTTTATTGATAGAGAAATTAGGTTTCGGAGTCATGAGGTCATGCTGCAGCTGTACAAAACTCTGATGTGGCCACAATTGGAGTATTGCATACAGTTGTGGTCACCGCATTAAAAAAAAGGGTGTGGGAACTTAGGGGTTCAGAGGAAATATACGAGGATGTTGCCTGGCATGGAGGGAAGGCCTTATGAGGAAAGGATGAGGGACTTCTGGCTGTTTTTGTTAGAGAGAAGAAGGTTGAGAGTTGTCTTAATTGAGACGTACTAAGATAATCACAATGTTAGATAGGGTGGACAGTGAGAGCCTTTTGCCTCAGATGCTGAGGGGACATAGGTTTAAATTGAGGGATGATAGATATAGGAGAGATGTCAGAAGTCGTTTCTTTACTCAGAGACGAATAGGGGCATGGAATGCACAGCCTGCAACAGTAGCAGACTCGCCAACATTAAGGGTACTTAAATGGTCACAGGATAAACGTATAGGTGAAAATGGAATAGTGTAGGATAGATGGGCTTCAGGTTGGTTCCATAGGACGGTGCAACATCGAGGGTTAAAGGGCCTGTACTGCGCTGTCGTGGTCTATGTTTTATGTTTTAGATCTGACAATGCTCACCACCGCCCTCCTCAGGACAATTAGAGAAGGACAATAAACAGCAGGAAAATCAAAGCTTGCCCCATCCCAGAGCCATTCCTGAAGAAGGGCTCATGCCCAAAACGTCGAATCTCCTGCTCCTTAGATGCTGCCTGACCTGCTGCGCTTTTCCAGCAACGCATTTTCAGCTCTGATCTAAAGCATCTGCAGTCCTCACTTTCTCCATCCCAGGATAAATCAAAATAAATGGCGTACAATTCAAATGATTAAACTGGTGAAGCTTAAATCCATCTCTTTGAAAGACTGGAGCCTCGGCCATGACATGGGTGAACCTGCATTTTCCAAATTGCACGATGGAGTGCCCTACGGATCAGGCACAAAATGAATTACACAAAGACCGAACAAACCGCTACCAAAGTGTGTCACCAAACTGCAATAAACAGCAATTTGTCAGGAGGAACTCAAGAGAAAGCCATTAGTAGGTGTAAGAGGGTAAGACAGACAAGAGTCAGATGTCATTGAATGCACCATAAATGCACGAAAGCTGTTGGGATAGAGCAGGGAAATGAGAGTAATTTCATTTTTGCATTGAGAACTTTCCTGGTTGTAAGGACTCAGAACGTTAAAGGATGAAGTATAGCTTTTATTGTAAACAATGTACTGCGGTGGGCACGAAAGGATGTTGAGCAACATAAATGCTTAAAATTAGGAAAAAACATCGGAAACAATAAAACGGGAAAGGCCAATGGGATTTTGGAATGAATATTGAGAGTGAGGAGATGGAGGGAGAGTGGCCAGGACAGCTGTACTGAAGAATGGTTAGGTCACACCTGGGATATGGTGTACACTTATGGGATTCTATGAGGTGCAATGCAGAATGGGACAGGGTTAGGGGATGTAGGTTACAAGGAAACACCAGAACAGGATCTCGAGGAGGGAGGGAGAGTATTCTGATATTCAAAACATCTTAATGAAATCGACAGAGTAAATGTAGATTTAACGTCAATGCCGGCAAACAAAAAAGCAGGTACAGGAAGGAGATCAGGAAAAATATTTTGATGTAGAGATTGGAATTTAGTGAGTGCTGGTAACTTGGGTCCTCCATTCAAAATGGGACAGAATTACTTCTTGGAATTTGATCAGGTCTGAAGCAAAAGAGCAAATTAGGATCAAATAGTCATTTGAGAATATTGAACTGGCCTGAAAAATGCCCGGTTTTTGGAAGCTTTTCATTTTGCCCTCATCAGCACAATTGTAAAAGAACCAATCAAAGGGGAAAAACATGACATTGATATTGTATATGAGGAAAGTGCTGACAGGCTGAGGTGTTATCACTATGAACACATCAGTTAAAATATTGTTTCCCTTCGCTGTGGCATTTCTTGTAAATTGTCCTGATACATGCAAGACAAAAGCTTCAACAAAATGTTTTGTTTTTTGCAGCATTCATATTAGGATCAGTTTGGAGTGAAATAATGAACATGGAAATGTATTAAGTTAACAATGAAAATTGGTCTGAATTCAGCAGAGACCAGGATAGCTTCACCTTGAACTTAATACAGGAATTATCAGGTGAAATTTAACCAGTGGAATGATTTAACCACCTTCCACCAGTTTGATTGTTTGAATTGCTCATCAGTTATTTTGATTTCTCCTGCGATGGGGAGGACATTGATATGTCTGCTATTTATTGCCCTTTCCTAACTATCCTGGAGAGGGCGGTGTTAAGCCATGAGTTTCTCGAAGAGGATCTGACAGAGGGACAAGATCATGTGGTGGGCCTGAGTACAGGCTGTCGCTCAGCAGAATGAGCTGTGACACAAGGAAAAACCTGGGAGTGGTGGAAAGGCACAGGCAGACCGGCTAGGCTGCAGAGGGACAGAACCAGTTTGACGAATGGGCTGAGGTCCTTCCGAGCTGAGTTGCAGACTCAGGCTTTCAGGGTGCACAGCTTACACTGTTACTGACCATAGCTCCATGTTTGATGAGGCCTGACCCAGGAGAACACCCACAGAAAGCTGCCTCCTCTGTGTCTGATGTGTCTCTCAGACGTGACTGAGCAGACAGCAAGGGTTTCAGCAGCAACAAAGATGTTGATGTAGTGCCCCTCCCACTTTCAACCATCGACCTACAAACTCATCTGGGGAAAGGGCTCAGCACCTGCTATCGCCTGCATCAATGTCCCATGTCCCACCTCGAGAAAACAGACCCCACTGCCACCGTCCCCACCACCTATTCACCATCTCTCTCCTGAAGGCACCATCTCGAGCTGGAAAACATCTCCAGCCTCCCCAGCTGGTCTCGTTCCTCCAAGTGTGGGCTGGGATGGGGAAGCAAGGCAGGCTATTGGACCGGGAGGTCTCAGCCTGGTCTCAGTGGGAAGCACTCTCCCCTCAGACTCACAATGTAGCAGACTGGGTGGATGAGCCATTGGGAAATGCAGGGTTGCAGGGATAATGTAGTGGTTTGGATCTGGGTGGGATGCTCTTCGGAGGATTGGTGTGAACTCATTGGGATGAATGGCCTGCTTCGACATTGTACAGATTCCATCATTACATGATTCTATCTCTGAAGCAAATTATCCAGGCCGAGAGTGCAGTGCAACACTGTCAGAGGGTCAGTACTGAGGGACTGCCACACTGTCAGAGGGACAGTGCTGAGGGAGTGCCACACTATTGGAGGGTCAGTACTGAGGGAATGTTGCACTAATGGTGGATCAGTACTGAGGGGTGCCATACTGTCAGAGCATAAGTACTGAGGGAGTGCTGCACTGTCAGAGGGTTCATACTGAGAGAATGCCGCACTGTCAGAACGTCAATATTGTGGGAGTGCTGAACTGTCAGATAGTTCATGCTGAGGGAGTGCTGCACTGCTCGTGTATCAATACTGAGGGAGTGCAACACTGTCAGAGGTTCAGTGCTCAGTGAACATCTTTCAGATGGGATGATCTGATGTCTGCCCTCTCAGGAGGCAGTAGAAGATGCCATGAAACTGTTCGAAGAGCAGACCAAATCCCCATGGTCCTGGTCAATATTTTAAAAATATACCTTTTAAAAAATACCTGGATGAGCACCTGAAATATCTGAACATTCAATGCTTTGGGCCCAGTTCTGGAAAGTGGATGGACAGTAGATTTAGTTTTGCCTTGGTGGGACAGACATGATTGGATGAGGGAACTCTTATACACTGTATGATTCTCTGATTCTGTGAAACCTCTGGCTGATGGCCACGTACTGTCCTCACTCGGCTGATGAGTCAGTCTCTCCTCCATGTTGAACAGCACTTGGAGGAAGCTCTGAGGGTGGTGAGGGCACGGAATGTACTCTGGGTGGGGGACTTCAATGTCTACAATCAAAAAGGAATTTCAAAAACATCGGGTTTGTTGGGTATTGGATACAAATATTCAAAATGATACTTTTGCCAGTCCAACGCTCACTTCTCCTGTACCCTAACCCATGTGACCCTCCCCACTCCCCTCAGCACGAGCATCAGGAGATCAGAATGTGTGTAGAGTGTGTGAGACAGTCCACAGAGGAGACACAACTTTAAATAGAACAGGGCTGACCTGGCAGGACAAAGGTCATTGTCAGCACTGAATTTCAACTCTCTTCCTTCTTGAGGCTGGCCTCTGGGAGACTCTGAAGTTCAGGGGTTAAGGCAGGTTACTGTGACAGAGTAGAGAGAGCTTCACTCTGTTCCCAACCAGTGCTGTCCCTGTCCTGGGAGTGTTTGACAAGGACAGTGTGGAGACAACTTTATTCTGTTTCTTATCCTGTCCCTGTCCTGGGTGTCTTTGGAGGGAACAGTACGGAAAGAGCTTTACTCTGGATCTAACCCTATTCTGTCCCTGTCCAGGAGACTGTTTGTTGGGGACAGTGTTGACTTGCGATAACAAGCATAACCTTTCAAAGATATTGAAAACTGTCAGCTGTACAAAAACAATGTGAACCTCAGAAGTCTCTGCCTCAGTAAACCAGATCTCCTTCCTGCTCAGCCACTAGTTCCACCTTAAGGTTTTGTCACTGTTTAAAGGGACAGGATTCTCAGGTTATTGAGAAAATCCACACAAGTGTTTTCCTCAAGTTCCATTGAGGCTGTGAACTTGAGTAGCTTCCTCTGGCTGGGCTGTTAATTGCAGTTTGTTTTCTGTCAATGGTCAATCTGGAAAAGGGAATAATGATGAAGAAGATTCAGTCTCTGTCTCGTGTGTGCTTTGGAAATGGCCCTAGCTGAAGCCTCAGGGAAAGGGTATATGAAGTGAAACCCTCCACCCTCAAGGCCGGAAGACGAGGGGAAGAATAAAGAGGGCAATGGGGTCCCGAGAGCAGGAAAGCAATAGTACCAGAGGGGAACTTTCAGCATGAATGCAGGGCCCTGACAAAATCATCCCCAATAAATAGGGAAAAGAAGAAAGGTATGTTGGAGTTCAGAAAGATCGAAGAACGATGCCGAGAGTAAGCAGAACTCAGAGTGTAGATGGGAAAGGTCCAAACCAAAGTGGGGAGGGTACCTTTCACTCCATAACCCCCCATCCACCATGGTGGTGCTCTGAAGGGATAGTACCCATCCTGAATACCTGTGCCTGATGAATGGAGAAGAGCCTGTGTCCATATGTGTGTGGGTGGGGGTCGCCGAGCTGGGAATTTGTGTTGCAGATGTTTCGTCCCCTGTCTAGGTGACATCCTCAGTGCTTGGGAGCCTCCTGTAAAGCGCTTCTGTGATGTTTCCTCCGGCGATTTTTAGTGATTAGTGTCTGCTGCTTCCGGTTGTCAGTTCCAGCTGTCCGCTGCAGTGGTCGGTATATTGGGTCCAGGTCGATGCGCTTATTGCTTGAATCTGTGGATGAGTGCCATGCCTCTAGGAATTCCCTGGCTGTTCTCTGTTTGGCTTGTCCTATAATATTAATGTTGTCCCGGTCGAACTCATGTTGTTTGTCATGTTCGTGTGTGGCTACTAGGGATAGCTGTTCGTGTTGTTTCATGGCTAGTTGGTATTCATGGATGCGGATCGTTAGCTGTCTTCCTTTTTGTCCTATGTAGTGTTTTGTGCAGTCCTTGCATGGGATTTTGTACACTCTATTCGTTTTGCTCATGCTGGGTATTGGGTCCTTCGTCCTGGTGAGTTGTTGTCTGAGAGTGGCTGTTGGTTTGTGTGCTGTTATGAGTCCTAGTGGTCGCAGTAGTCTGGCTGCCGTTCAGAAATGTTCTTGATGTATGCTCGTGTGGCTAGTCCTTTGGCCGCATCCATGAACACCAACTGGCCACGAAACGACATGACCAGCTATCCTTCGTAGCCATACACGCAGATGACAAGCAACATGACTTCGACTGAGCCAACACTACTCTCATAGGACAAGCCCAAACAGAGAACAGCCAGGGAATTCCTAGAGGCATGGCACTCATCCGCAGATTCGATCAATAAGCACATTGACCTGGACCCAATATTCCAGCCACTGCAGCGGACAGCTGGAACTGACAACCAGAAGCGGCAGATACAAATCACTATAACTGCCAGAGGATATATCACAGAAGCACTTCACAGGAGGCTCCCAAGCACTGAGGATGTCACCTAGACAGGGAATGAAACGTCTGCAACACAAATTCCCAGCTCGGCGAACAGAACTGCAACAATGAGCA
Organism: Chiloscyllium punctatum; assembly: GCF_047496795.1. Lineage (NCBI taxonomy): Eukaryota > Metazoa > Chordata > Chondrichthyes > Orectolobiformes > Hemiscylliidae > Chiloscyllium > Chiloscyllium punctatum. Next base: position 12,985,522 of record NC_092745.1, on the reverse strand, counting down.
CCCGAGCTACAAATCTTCTCACAAACTTTGAATATATATATATATATATATACATATATATCATTATATCTCACACAGAGATGCATCCATCAAAACCAGAGGGATCAGCCCAACGCCAGTGGTGAATGAACTGAAGGGGTCATGGAGGGACTCTGTGATGGGAGAGCTATCAAAATCCTGGAGTGTAAGGGTGGGCTCCCTGGGCACTCTCTGGTAGTCTATCCAAACATAATGGAGTGAACTCACTCAGGGAGTGTTCAGAGCAGATTGGCTCATTGCTGATGGACTGGCAATGGGTCTTTACACAGTTGGTAATTTCAAATGTGCCCTGGCCCATATCGGGTCAGAGAGGGCTGAGGACCAGGACAAGTTCACGTTCACGTTTAAAGACCAATAGTATTGATGGAGCTGTATGCCCCAAGGGCTCCCCAGTAGTCCCTCCATCTTCCAGCAGAGCATGGCAGAAGGGCTGTGAGAGCTCAGGTCAGTTCCCCCAAATAGTTTAGACTTGCTGCTATTTGTGGGAACTCAGGAGGAGGATGTGTCCCTTTGAGATGACAGAACTCCCAGGAGTTGCTCAGAGGGATCCAGATGTTGATCCCGTCCCTGGAATAGCAGGTGAAAAACTGCTGCATTGCTCAGGTTCCTTGATGCCACACACCATCAAAGAGGCCTTGATGTCAAGGGCTGTCACTCTGCCTCACCTCACTCACATGGTCAGGGGGAGCTCAGTCCACTGACTCACATTTATCTGAATGAATTCCACTTATTACTGATCAGCCCATCTGACTCTCCCAGCCCGTCTATATCCTCGTGTCGTCTTGTACAGCTTCAGGACACCCCTATTCGGGAGGGTCAATAAATGGAAAGAACGAAAACTTTAATTCAGATACTGAAGACAATTACTGGATTAATAGAGGAATGGGTATCTTTCATTTGTAAGTGGGATCTAAATTTCTTTATTAAATTAAAGTGACTCAGGTTAAATATATCTGCGGTGAATGTATAAATCTATAATAAACCCCACACAGGGTGTTTGGATTGGAGGCTGATTTGAAATAATTGGTGACACATCAGGGAGGTGCGGAGATACCTGGAGACCTTGTTCCAGAAGGAACTTATAAGCCTCAGGACGAGGCACTCTAATTCCATGTGTAGGAAGGGGCAGGAGGGTATGACTATGAGGAAGGTAGGTAAGAATTTGGAGAATACTGTAGGACAGGAAAACCCATCACTCTTGCTGTAGTTGTGGGTATGCTCACCGAGCGAGGAAGTTGATTTTTAGACATTTTGTCCCCGTCTAGGTGACATCTTCAGTGCTTTGGAGCTTCCTGTGAAATGTTGTTGTGCTGTGTCTTCTGGAATTTATTTGATTCCATTCCTGCTGTTTCCATTTGCTGATTTTGGGAATGTTCATTTCAATAGTCGGTATGCTGGGTCTGGAGCCCGTGGCTCTAGAAATTCTCTGGATGCCCTCTGTTGGGCTTGTCGTATGATCATAGTGTTGGTCCAATCGAATTTGTGGTCGTTATCATCTGTGTGTATAGCGACTCGGGACAGCTGCTCATGGGATTTAGTGGCTCGTTGGTGCTCATGGATGTGGATGGCTAGTTGTCTGGCTGTGTGTCCTGTGTGTTTTGTGCAGGCTTTGCATGGAATCTTGTGAACTAAATTTGTCTTTCACATGATTGGTTTTGGGTCTTTTGTTCTCATACGTTGTTGTCTGAGCGTGGCTGTCAGTTTCTGGACAGTTTATGGAAACGGGCCCTCCGGCCCAACAAGTCCACACCGACCCTCCAAAGAGTAACCCAGCCAGACCCAGTCCCCAACCCAATACTGACCCCGACTAATGCACCGAGCACTGGGACCAATTTAGCATGGCCAATTCACCTGACCTGCACATCTTTGGATTGTGGGAGGAAACCGGAGCACCCAGAGGAAATCAACGCAGACACGGGGAGAATGTGCAAACTCCACACAGACAGTTGCCCAATGTGGGAATTCAAATGGATCCTTGCCACTGTGAGGCAACAGTGTTAACCACTGAGGCACCGTTCCATGGTTGGACAAGTCTGGCTGTCAGTTCTGTGATGTTATTTTCATATAAGGTAGCGTGGCTAGTGAGTCCTCATCGTGTTGTTTGTCTGTTAGGTATCTGCGGATGAAGTTGCGGGAAAGTCCGTTTTTGGTAAAGAAATTGTAGAAGTGTTCTTCTCTTTGCAGGTCGGGAGTGCTGCTGTGTGTTGTAGCCCCATTGAACAGAGGCCTAATGCAGCCTAATACAGCTTCTCCTATGTGTGTTTGGTTGGTTGCTGTTGTCGTTCAGGATCTGGCTTTTCTGTCCACTTTTGTTGTGCATTCACCATTCTGTGATGGATGGATTTTGATGTGAAGCAAAATCACATCAGCCATGGTCCTATTGATTGGTCCAGAAGTCTTGAAGGATTGAATGACCTCATTCAGCCTCTAATTTGTAAGTTCAAAACAATTGAACGGTCTTTTCTTTGTACCCACTCATGCACACTCTCTGTGTGAAAGGTTTCTGCAACTCTTCACCCATCCTCCTTTGTGTCTTCACCCTGAGCTCTCAATGTTGCTGAGAAATTTGAGAAGCAGATTTACTCATCTGCTCATTCACTCCCTTCGCAGCCTCTCTTTATCACTTGAAACTCCACTCAACACCAATCTGCTGGGTCAGGAGCAAGGCTCTCAGCTCAATGTGCAAAGGAACTTTTTCCAGCAACAAGTTGGTGAGGGTCAACTGCAGAACGATGTTTCATTGCACATGCCTTCTTCAATAATCAAGGTGTTCAGCTATTCTGGACATCCACATTCACTCCTGGAGGTATCAGGCAGTGAGGAAGAGTCAGTGCAGCCATTGTGCAGAACTCATTATCGAGTTGCCCCATCTCCAAACCCATTGCAATATCATTGTCTGCCCTGACACCAAGCAGATCCTCCCATCACAAGAGGCTCCATGGCCCTGAGGACTGTGAGAGTGAGCCCTGTCCATTCACCTCGATCATCAAGCTCCAGCCTTCCGGATGTGGTGGCAGCCAGGAGAACCCTGCCTATGGGAGATTCCACACACACTCCCTCCCTCCCAGCAGGGAAAGATGATTCCTTGTCCCTGCTTTCTCTCCAAACTGATCCAAAATTGAGTGTTGCTGAAAAAAAGAGACGTTTTGTCGAACCTTTGTCTTGCACACACCAGGGCAATTTGCAAGAAATAGTACAAGAAAGGGCTGGAGCCTGGAGATCCCAGAGAGTCAGACAGCATTTATGGAGAGAAAGTAAGGCAAAATTAAATGTCTTCATAAGAAGGAATTTTTCTCACTCAAGTTCCAATTTCTCAAATTACTATTTGATCCTCATTTCCTCTTTTGCTTCAGACCTGTTGAGATTCTGAAAAGTAATTCTGTCCTTTTGTGAATGGAGCACTCAGTTTATCATCATTCATCATTAAGTTCCAATAACTGCATCAAAATATATTTCCTGATCTCTTTTCTGTACCTGGTATATGACTGGAGAATGTGTCATTTTGCCTTTCAGATTGTCTGCTCTGATGGTAAATCTACATTTACTGTGTTTCTTTGTATAAGAGTTTTTGAACATCAGAATTCCCTCCCTCCACTGTCGAGATCCTGTTCTGACCTTCATAGAATCAAGGAATTCCTTCAGTGTGGAAGGAGGCCATTCAGCCCAGCAAGCTCATACCGACCCTGTGAAGGTCATCCCACCCAGACCCACACCTCCCCTCCCCTTTCCCTGTAACCCTGTGTTTTCCATGGCATTTTCCATTTGCTAGCCTGCACATCTCTTGGACATAATGAGTAATTTAGCAGGGCCAATCCCCCGACCTACGCATCTTCTCTCAATTTTCCAAATGAAACATCAGTTTTGATTTTTACGCTTTGGGCTAGATTTAACACAGTTGGAAACATGACTCTAGGCAAACTTAATCATTCATGTAGCCCATTTCAGTGCCCCCAATGGCAGCAAATCTCTCCCAATGAATATCAGGATAGAAGGAGAGAACTGGAATTCCCAGCCACCATCAGATGATATCAACTAGACTGAGGAACCAATTGACCCCGAAATTCCTGAATCTATCCTGATTTAATGGCAGTTCAGGGATCAAATCAGCTTGGCCTTCCCACAATGTGTCCAATCAAGGGACCTTGCTTCAGATGGTGCCCTCATGTTAAACTGCCACCTCTCCCATGACCCACACCTGCCTTTAGTTGCATTTGGTCTGGGATTCCATAATAAGCCAAGGTCTCCAGTGAGAGCCCTGCCTCCAACAAGCATTGCTCTGCTCGTTTCTAACTGGGGCCCTCCCCATGAACCAGTGGGAGCTCCCCAGCAGTTCTGTCACTGATGGGTGAAATCGTTGTTGACCCACCTCCGAGTGGACTGAACCCAAACCTTTCTGACTCCATGGAAGGAGTTCTACCAACTTAGCCAAGGCTGATACATTGAAAAGTCATAAAATCTGTCAACAATTAGCACTGCCTTTGTGCAAGGTCAGAGTTTTGAGGTTTTAACATGTACTTTTGGAATGCAATGAAGCGTTACCATGGAGAATGTTGCTGCTGGACAAGAACAGCCACTCTGCCCAAAAGGTCACCACAATAACTAGTCCATCACCATCCATTTGAATGCTTTTCAGCATTACTTTCCCTTTATTATTCCTCTTTTTCAGGTCATTAAATACCTTTTAAAATAGTGCACATATGGGAACATTGTCATCCACAAGATTTCCCCCAAACCATTCATCATCCTGACTTAGAAATATCTCACTGTTCCTTCACTGTCACTGGGTTAAAATTGGGGAATTCTCTCCCTCAGGGCATTCTTGGTCTACCGACAGCACATGGATGCAGCGGGTTCAGGAAGGCAGCTCGTCACCACGTTCAAAGAAAATGAGGGACAGGCAGGAAATGCTATCCAGCCAGCAGAACCCATGTCCCAGCAGAGAATAAAACATGGATAGGTTTTGTTTTAACAGCCTGTGGCAGAAAATTGCAAATTCTTACCATCTTCTGTGTAAAGAAATCTACATCCCGAAATAAAACTTGTGACCTAGATCCTCTGTCCCTGTCCCATTATGTATTGTCCCGCAAAGCAGCCCCTAACTGTGCACCATATTCTGGACATGACCTAACCATTCTTCCGGACAGCTGCCATGATCATTCTCCCCTCCATCTACTCACTCTCAATATTCAATCCAAAATCACATTGACCTTTGTTTCTGGTATTGTTCCCCAGTTAAAGGAGATATGTCACTCGACATTCTTTCTTGTGCACTGCAGTGTTGTTTATAATATAAATGGCCCTTCAACCTTTATCATTCTCAGAGGAGTTACAACCGAGAAAGCTCCTTCCAGCTCTCAGTGGAGAAATTCAGATATTTCCGTTTCCCTGCTCTATCCCAATAGCTTCCCTTTCCATGTGACTGTGTTCCTGGTGTATTCAACAATATCTGACACTTGCCTGTCTAATGCTCTTACACCCACTGATACTTTTTGAGTTCTCCCAGATAAATTGCTGCTATTTGCAGTTTGGTGACTCATTTTGATAGCCGTTTGTTCGGTCTTTTGAGTGTAATTCATTTTGTGCCTGATCCCAGTGTTAATCCGAAGGACACTCCACCTTTCAGTCTGACAAACCAGGTTCACCCATGTCATGGCTCTACTTTTAGCCGCGCTCCTGTTTTTAAAAGAGATGAATTCAAGTCTCACCAGTTTGATCATTTGAAGTGTAGCTCGTTTATTTTGATTTCTCCTGGGATGGGCGGGCACAAAAGTGGCTGCGATTTGTTGCCCTTCCCTAATTGTCTAGGAGAGGGCGGTGGTGAGCCATGGTATATCTGGGAAGGAAGGTGCTGGGATCTGAAAAAAAAACTATGAAATTCAATGTCATGTTCTTGAATGTATTTTGGACAAAGGAAACCAGTCATCACAGTGACTCCAGTCCAACAGTGAAGCGATTCATTCTTCATGGCCCCATGATCTGGCACAGAACTCAGTCCGAGAAACTGGAGATGGGCAATAAATTTGAGGTTTAATTTACAATAGTTTATAAAATAGTTCATTTTAAAAACTATTTAAAATAGTTAAATCTATGTTAACCTGAGTGTACAAGGCAGAATTTCAAAATTTGCTGATGGGATGAAACTTGGATGTATTATGGCTCATGAAGAATATAGTGTCTAACTTTAAAAAAAGATATAGGTAAGTTAATGGAATGAGCAGATGGTTGCAGATAGAATTTAATGGAAAGAGCTGTCACTGGTTTATTGTGGAAGGAAACCGTGGAGAGACAAAACAAGCTAAAGGGTACAAGTATGGGTGGGTGTAGGGGCAGTCGGACCTGGATGTTTATGTGCATCAGTCACTGAAGGTGGCAGGATAGGCAGCTGTTCTCATGGGAGAGCAGCTGATTAAAGCAGATGCCATATCAACATGAACATAGAATACAGCGTGGATGTGAAAAGAATGCTTCCTTTTCAGGGAGAATAGAAAACTAAAATAAGTTCCCTCGTTTAAGACCAAGATAAGCAGAGGTTTTTTTTTTCTTTGCTGAAGGTCATAGATCTTTGGAACTCTTCTTCAAACATTGAAATGAAACCTCTGAATGCTTGTAGTGAAGAAGTAAATAGCCATTGCTTATCAAAAATCTATCAGAGTGAGGCAAGAATGTGGAATAATCAGGTCAGCCATGGGGAGCAGGCTCAAGAGGATGAATCTCCTTCATTTTTGTCCCTAATTCGTATGATCGTGTAGCCAGTTCCACCGTTGAAAGATCAGCGCCTGAAAGCTTGTGATTTTCAAGAAAGCAGGTGAAGTGGCTGCTGGTTTGTGTGGGCGTGAATTGAAAGGAGACTTTACCCATAATCCTCAGCAGCCGTGCAAGCACTCTCTCGCCACGAGAGGGCAGCTGCTTCACTGCCCCTGATCTGTAAAAAAATAAACTGGGGCCCTGCTTGGAGCTAACAGGCTCAATTTGTAAAGACACATAGAGTGTACAGCTTTACAAGCAGGGTACTTGTCGCACCACAATGAAAATGTCCCCTGTGATAAGGAAAGTACTTTAATGTGACTCTTGTTTGTCTTCACAGCATGATGTTTTGTTCATTCTGTTAAACACGTCGACAACGTCAGTATTGAGTGGCACAAAGTATATTTCCTCCTCTAGCCCCTTTCCAAAACACCCTCTCCATTTTACTTTACTCCTTATTGACTCTTCTACAATTATCCCTGTTCCCTCACTCCGTCCCGGTCCCAAAGGAATTGATGGCCGGAGTTCATGACCCCGCACTGTGTGAAGATTGGTGTGAAGTGAGGCCAGTGTGTAGGAGCTTGGGCTCCTGCCTCAGGCCCAGGTGTAGGGACCTGTTCAACAATCTGCACATTCTCCTTTTTCTCTTTCTGACCGTACTGGAATTTTCAAGCTGCAGTAACTTGCTGGCAACAAGGTGTCTTGTCTAAAATGTTCCCAGCACTGGACAGATCTCTGCTGTTGATCTGTTTTCTCTCAGGATCCTGCTCTGTATTCTGTGCCTGTTATCATTTTGTTAGAGTTTATATGTCAGTTGCTGCTTCCTTGCTATGGAACTGGAAAAAAATCATCAATGCCTCTTGAGATTTAAAATATTCCATCTTTATGAAAGTGGTTGGCAGAATTTTTGACATCATTTCAGATTCTAATGATGTGAATGCATCAGTGTTGTTTCTGGGTGGAAGCATTTAACATCATGATCCTAGTTTTTAATGGATCCTCACTCGTGTTAATAATTTTGCAATGTTTCTCTCTCCTTCGTGTTTTTAAGAGGCTTTCAAATGTGTTATGATGAGAGCACTGTGTGATGGAGCGGGTGATTGTTTGGATTCCCATCTCATTATCATCCAGCTTTCAAAGAAAATGCTGTTGTCTTTGAAATGAGATTGTACTCAGTTTTTATACATATTGTGTTTGGATTTTATTTTTGGAATGCCAATTTGTCATAAAAAATATCCTGTTTGGTTTTGTAGCTCAGTAGTTGTGTTTGTTCCATGAGATACTGAGAGTTTATCCAACAATCCATTTGCCTGTCACCCAGTTGTTGGTTGAAGCCTCTGGTTGTTCGGTGAGTCCAAGCCATTGTCTTGCTCTCTGCAGTTATACCATCAACTTGGTGTTTCAGTGTGAGCCAGGAGACCACTGCGTGGTGACTTCCTGTTCCACCATTGGTGTAAAGGCAAGTGGGAACTGTCGAGGTTAATCACATCATGAACTCCCCCCAGACGTAGTCGACAATGCCCTCCACCGCATCTCTTCCACTTCCCGCTCCTCTCCCCTTGAGCCCCGCCCCTCCAACCACCACCAGGACAGAACCCCACCAACCTCCATCTCCAACGTATCATCCGGCGTCATTTCCCACACGTCCAAACAGACCGCACCACGAGGGACATGGTTTCCTCCCCTCCCCTATCAGCGTTCCGAAAAGACCACTCCCTCCGTGACTCCGTCGTCAGTTCCACACCCCCCACCAACCCAACCTTCACTCCCGGCACCTTCCCCTGCAACCGCAAGAAATGCAAAACTTGCACCCATACCTCCCTCCTTACCTCCCTCCAAGGCCCCAAGGGACACTTCCATATCCGCCACAAATTCACCTGTACCGCCACACACATCATCAACTGCATCCGCTGCACCGGATGTGGCCTCCTCCATATTGGGGAGACAGGCCGCCTACTTGCGGAACGTTTCAGAGAACACCTCTGGGAATCCGGACCAACCAACCCAAACATCCCGTAGCCCAACACTTCAACTCCCCCTCCCACTCCTTGGACTCCTCCATCACCAGATCATGGCAACACGACGGTTGGAGGAAGAGCGCCTCATCTTCCGCCTGGGAACCCTCCAACCACAAGGGATGAACTCCGATTTCTCCAGTTTCCTCATTTCCCCTCCCCCCACCTTGTCTCAGTCAAATCCCTCAAACTCAGCACCGCCTTCCTAACCTGCAATCTTCTTCCTGACTTCTCCGGCCCCACCCCACTCCAGCCTATCACCCTCACCTTGACCTCCCTCCACCTATCACATACCCAACACCTCTCCCACAAGTCCCTCCTCCCTACCTTTTATCTTAGCCTGATGGACACACTTTCCTCATTCCTGAAAAAGGGCGGATGCCCGAAACGTCGATTCTCTTGTTCCTTGGATGCTGCCTGACCTGCTGCGCTTTTCCAGCAACACATTATCAGCTCTGATCGCCAGCATCTGCAGTCCTCACTTTCTCCCCATCATGAACATCAGAACATTCCGCTCGGCTGGAAATACATCCACTAACTAATTTCGTTGGCTGGCATTGCGGTAAAAGCAAATCTCTCCCTTTGCCAGCAGAAATAGAAAGTGCTCATCAGATTCCCTCATGCGTGATGGTTTAGCCTAATAGCAGCAGCACTGGTAGTCCATGCTGTATCAGCCTGGACAGAAACCTGGGCAACCTCCAAATGAAAGCATGACCTTCAGTGGATCTGCAACCACATGAAATATGGAATTGGAATCTTTGTTACTGAGAAATTATAAACAAAACCCATTTCCCAAGGACATATGTCACAACAAGAAAGTGGGGAACAGACAGTTACTGTTCGCCTGTCTCTGGGGAGTGTCATGTTTCCCGTCCCCCCTCTCTCTGCGGGGTACCATTTTTACCAACCTTTCTGTCTGAGAATATTACTGTTCCTGTCCCGCTGTCTTGGGGAGAGGGTGGAGTTGTCACAATCACCCAGTTTGTTAGTTCCATTTACTCTTGTGAAATGAGTAATCCCTGCTTCACTCTGTATGTGAGCCATGTGTGAAAGCCCAGCACAGCTAACCCTTCATCTCAATCAGATCACAGGGTCTAAGGTTGGTCAGTACTGTCTGGACCAGACAAAAACACTGACTGACTGGAGACAATTCAGATCAAGTCCCCATGAGACACCTATTGAACTTCACCCTCAAAGCCCACTGAGGAGGTGGTCATTAATCCCAGTGTTGTCATAGATTAAATTCTCCCAGAGATGAATAATTCATTCTAGATTTTACACAAGTGTGTGATGTTGTCAGGTGACAGCTGGGAAGACATGGAGATAAAATATAAAAGGAGAGAGAATTATATATGTTATACGTTCCTTGAACTTTGGATGTTTGGAAATGATTTACAGCCAATGGAATACTTCCAAAGTCCAAACATTGTTGTAATGTGGGAACTGTGACAGCCTGGGCAGGCAGATCTTTTGGCAGCACCACCCAGAGACTGGAGGCTGCTACTGCAGGCATGCTCCAACCAGCTCCACTGTGAGGGAAGGACACTGGAGCACACAAGGACATGGGAAATAGGAGCAGGAAGAAGCTTCCAATAGCTGTCCATCCTTTCTTAAATACAGGGACCAAAATTGTACACAATACGCCAAATGCAGGCTCACTAACACCCTGTACAGTTTTAAAAAGACTTCTCTACTTTTAAATTCCAACCCCCAACAATAAAGGTGAAAATTCCTTTCGCCTTCTTGATTACTTGCTGGATCTGCACTAACTTTCTGTGTTTCATGCACAATACTACCCAGATCACTCTGTACTGCACTTTGTTGGAATCTATCACAATTTAACTAATAGTCGGCCTTTTGATTATTCTGACCCAAGTGCATGGTCTCACACTTTCTGATATTAAATTCCGTTCACTGTGTATTAGTGTTTCATTTCCAGTTTGGTCTACTCTTTGATTGACTGTCTCAATGCATCTTTCTGTAGCATGCCACATTCCCATTTATTCATGGCCCTGACACTTGATATCTAACCCTTTCCTGCTGGTTCCATTCAATGACAGGCAGGAGGCTGGAAAAATACAGCAAGTTAGGCAGCATTAGGTGGTGAAGAAGTTGTCGTTCTGGTGTAAGTCTTCTTCAGGAATGGGGTTGGTTTGGGGGAGCTGCAGTTAAAAGGGGTGACTGGGACAGGATGACGAAGTGGGGATCAGTGATGACAGGTAGACGGTACTACCTGGTTGGTTCATGGGAGGAATGAATCTGTTTGGTGGCAGGGAAGAGTGAAGGGAGCGCAAGGAGTTGGGAAGGGAGTCTGGGGATGGGAAGGGTGGTTATTTGAAATTGGCAAACTCAATGTTGAGTCCTTCGGGCTGTAGGCTGCCCAGACAGAAGATGAGATGTTGTTCTTTCAATTTGTGGTTTGGTTCATTGTGGCAATGCAGGAGGCCAGTGATCGTCATATCAGAAAGGGAGTGGGAAGTGGAATTAAAATGGGTGGTGACTGGGAGAACCTTTCGGTCCCTCCAGGCCTGGCTGAGATGCTTGGCAAAACATTCCCTCAGTTTACGTTTGGTAAGACCACATCGGGAGCACCTGATCCAGTGAACGAGGTTGGAGGAGAATCAGGTGAACCTCTGTCCCACCTGGAAGGACTGTCTGGGGTTCTGGATGGAGGTGAGGGGTTGGTGTAGCGGCAGGCTTTGCATCTTTTTTTGGCTTGCAAGGGAAGGTTCCTGGGGGTTCGGGAGGGTTGGTGGGTGATTGGCACAAACCAATAATTGTCAAAGGGAATGGTCCTTGTGGAAGGCAGCCAGCGGTGGGGAGAGGAAGATGGTCTTGGTGGTGTGGTCTAGCTGGAGTTGGTGGAAGTATTTAAGGATGATGTGGTGGATATGGAGATTGGTGGGGTAGTAGGTGAGGACAAGGGGGCTCTGCCTTTATTACGTTTGGAGGGGTTTAGAGCAGTGGAATGGGAAATGGAGGTGGTGCAGTGCATGACAGAAGGAGGAATAGCACATTGTTCATAATAGGGGGATATCTGTGATCAGTGGAATGTCTCCTTATCCGAGCAGTTGGGGCAGAAGCAGAGGAATTGGGAGAATGGGATGGAATTCTTGCAGGATACTGAGTTGGAGGAGCTGTAGTCCAGTTAGTTATGGGAGTCTGTGGGTTTGTAGTAAATGTCTGAAGATTGTCACTGGAGATGGGAATGGAGAGGTCATTAATGGGGAGGGAGGTGTCCAAGGTGGAACAAGTGAATTTGAGGCCAAGGTGCAAGTTGTGGATGAAGTCAATGAACTGCTCCAGTTCAGCCTGAATACAGGTCACTGCACCAATACAGTCATTCATGTAATGGTAGAAGAGTTGGGGCACAGTGCCTGTGTAGGCACTGAAGAGGGACTGTTCAACATAACCAATAAAGGAGCAGGGATAGCTGGGGCCCTTCCAGGTACTCATAGCCACCCCCTGGATTTAGAGGTAATGGGAGAAGTTAAAGGAAAAGTAGTTGAGGGTGAGGACCAGTTCAGCAAGGCGGAGGAGGGTATTGGTGGAGGAGACTGGATGGGTCTATTGGAGAGGAGGAAGCAGAGGGCCTGGAGGCCATCTTTATTGGGTATGGACATATGTCAGGACTGCATACCCATAGTGGAGATAAAGCACTCAGGGCTGGGGATCTGGATGTTACTGAAGAGATGGAGGGTGTGGTTGGTGTAACGGATGTAGGTGAGAAGTGTCTGAACCAAGGAGGAGAGGATGGAGATGAGGTAGGACAAGATGAGTTCAGTGGGGCAGGAACATGCTGAGATGATGGGTTACCCAGGGTAGATGGGCTTGTCGATCTGGGGGAGCAGATAAAACTGGGCATTGCAGGGATGGGGGAGTATGAGACTGGAGGCAGTGGAGGGGAGATCACTGGAGGCAATGGGGGCACTGACAGTGCGAGTGATTTTGGCCTGATGGATCGCAGCAGGGTCATGGTCAAGGGGAAAGTAGGACGTGGTGTTGGAGAGTTGGCATTCAGCCTGTGCGATATTGCAGTGAGTCCTCCGGACAACCACTGCCCCAACCTTTGTCAGCAGGTTTGATGGTGAACCAGGGTTGGAGCAGAGAAAGTGGAGTGCTGCATGTTCAGGGAGGGTGTGGCTGGAGAGGGTGAGGGGAGAAATTGAGGCACCTGATGGCACATCAGCAGTCAGCAATGAAGAGGTCTAGGAAGTGTACACAGCTGGAGGGGGTGACCAAGTGGAGGAGGAAGGTTGGAGGTGGGAGAAGGGGTCCTCAGAGGGAGTTTGCGAGTTTTTGTTAAAGAAGAAGACACGGAAACAGAGGCGGTGGAAGAAGAGCTCTGCGTCGCGGTGGGGGCGGGTTTCTTTGAGGTGGGATCCGGCGGGAATGACTGTGAGCCCTTTTGGCCTAAGAGAGTTCGAGGTTGGGGGCGATAGTAAATATGGGGCAAGGCTCGGGAGCGAGGTTTTCGGGGGGCCCAGGTTGGCTGAAGGAGGGAAGGGGGGAAGGGTGATGACATGTGGTGGGTGAGGGTTGGTTGTGATGTAGCACGGGGGAATGGGTGTGGGAGAGAAAGGAGATTGGGGCGGAGGTCGGTTGTGGAGTGAGGTGGGGGAGTGGGAAGGTGGGGATGAGGTGAAGAGAGAGAAATGGAAGGATAGGGTGCACTGTGGGGATGGATGGGTGAGGAGGGTGAGTGAGTGTGCTGGCTAGCTGCAGGTAGGACTCAGGGTAACCCTGGGAAATGCAGCCGGAGTCATAGTTACAGAGTGAGCAGGGCCAGAAGTAGAGGCAGAGGCTGCAGCGAAGTCAAGACTGGTCCGAGTGTTTTGACCCGGGTTTGATTCCAGCTTCAGGCAACTGTCTGTGTGGAATTTTTACATTCTCCCTGGGTCTGCGTGGGTTTCCTCTGGGTGCTCCGTTTTCCTCCCACAATCGAAAGACATGCAGATTAGGTGAATTGGCCGTGCTAAATTGCCCATACTGCTCCTTGGATGCTGCCTGAACTACTGTACTCTTCCAGCACCACTAATCCAGAATCTGGTTTCCAGCATCTGCAGTCATTGTTTTTACATAGTGATCTGCCAACCAACCTCCCTCCTTCTGTCACCCTCAATCTCCCCATGCTTACTCTTGTTTCCCCTTCGATCCAGCCTGTGCTGCCTTTGGGGGAGGTTGGCCTTCCCTCCTTCATCCAGGAACGTGGTCATCATCCCAGAGCAGTCACACTTTTAACCTGAGGGTCATCACAGCTGAGGCAGGGGGAGAGAAGGTGGCACCTTCATGGTGGTCATACCTGTCACTAATCCACCGCAACCTCTCTTGGGGCTGCAAGAGTTCAACCTCCCTCCCTCAGACAGCTCACCTCCCTGGAAGGTAATATTGCTGCACCTAGTTTTGTGTTAATTAATCATTGAAATATGACTATGGGGAGCCAGCATTGGCTGGGCAGGCAGCCACGACTGCTCAAAACCTGGATTCAGAAAATCGCCTCGGAATTGGCAAGACAGTGCCCACTGCCTCTGAAATCCCTCGCTTAACAAGAATATACACTCAGTATTCACCTTTCTCAGCTGCCATCTCAATTTACTAGAAATTCTGAGTCCAATGATCCTGCCCCTCCAGGTACCTGATGAAGGAGAAACGCTCCGAAAGCTTCTACTTCCAAATAAACCTGTTTGACTTTAACCTGGTGTTGTGTGTTTTTTAACCTTGGCCATCTGAATGAGCTGCCATCTCAGACTGAATCAGCTGAACTGTTTTTCATTCATGTTTTGAGAAGATTAAAGCCTAATTTACAATCCCCAGCACAAGGCCCATTCTCAATCCAGAGCGAGAGACACATACCTCAGGGAGACACCTGCAGACAGCACAGAGTAACACACTCGCACTGAGGGAAACACCTACAGGTTGCACTAAGTAACACACGCACTCTGAGAAATAGACAGCACTGAGTAACATGATCACACTCCATGCTGCGGATAGATCGCTCCGAATATCCGTGTGTTACTCAGTGCTGTCTGTAGGTGTCTCTCTGAATAACATACCCACACTCAGAGAGACAGATACAGGCAGCATTAAGTTAAACACTCACACTCGGAGAGACACACAGCCGACAAAGTCTGTGAACGGCCAAAGATTGTTTCAGGGGCGACCCAACATGCAGCAGAGATTGCACAGTGCGATCCCATCAGCTGGGCCTGGACCAACAGACTGAAGAGGGAATGTAACAGATTGTACTTATTGAGTCCTAACAGCTTTCAGTTTCTGTTATTTTTGGAATCAGGTAACCTACATAAATTCCTGGTCAAAGGGATCATTTGAAAGGGATTGATGATTGTAATTGATGGACAGGCCAAGCAACCAATTGTGACAATGACCTGCTGAAATGCAGCCAATCAACTGAGGGGGGTGGGGTCGTCTATTTCCAAAGCACACGGAGACAAAGGCTGAATTTTCATCTTTATTCCCTTTTCCACATTCACATTGACAGAAAAAAAACTGGAATTAACAACCCAGACAGAGGAAGCTGCTCAAATTCACAGCCACAGTGGAGCTTGAGGAAAACAATTGTGGAGATTTTCTCAATAGCATGAGAATCCTGCCTCTCGAAACAGTGACAAAACCTTAAATTGGAACTGACAGCTAAGCAGGAAGAAGGTCTGGTTTACAGAAGCAGAGACTTCTGAGGTTCACATTGTTTTGTACAGCTGACAGTCTTCAGCAGTTCAAGAAATTTTATTTAGCAACGCAAGTCAACCCTGTCCCCATCAAGCACTCCCAGGACAAGGACAGCATGAGGTTTGACACAGCATAAATCTTTCTCGACAATGTCCAAAGATCTGCTTTAATGTCCAAACATCAGAAATGTCTCTGAGCCAGTCTTGAGAAGGAGGAAAGTTGAAATTCAGTGCTGACAATGACCTTTGTCCTCCCAGCTCAGCCCTGTTCTATTTAACGTTGTGACTCCACTGTGGACTGTCTCGAACACTCTACACACATTCTGATCTCCTGATGCTCTTGCTGAGGGGTGAGGGGAGGGTCACGTGGGTGAGGGCACAGGAGAAGCGAGCGTTGGACTCCCAGTCAGACCCAGAGAGGGTCAGCAGGCTGCTGACACTGTAGGTGCTGTCCGAAGCTCGCAGGTAGTTGCTGGTCTGCACCCCGTCCGAAATGACTGCACCGTCCTTCTTCCACTGCACCTCCAGCTCATCGGGATAGAAGCAAGGCACACCAGGGTGGAAGTGCCCATGGCATTAACCTGCTCTGGGGAGGGGGGTAGCAGGGTCAGCTTTGGCTGAGAGTTGTCACGGCCTGAAAGACAAGAGAAACAATTTTAATTCCTGCCATTTGAGGGGAATTCAACCCTCACAATATTCACTCTCAATACAATCTTTTTGAACATTTTTGGTCAATACAGAACTAACCTGACAAAAGAACAGACATTGCTCACATTGCTTCTTGGAATGTGAGTGTCCCTGGCAGGGCCAGCATTTATTGCCCATCCCGAATTGTCCGGAGAGGGTGATGGTGAAAGAGAAGGGACAGTTTTAGACTATCGTTTAAGGAATGAATGTGGGCAGATGGAAGGTCTATCAATGGGGGATCATTTCAGTGACAGTGATCAGAACTCAGTGAGATTGAGAGGTGGGATGAAAATGGAGAACCATGGAGCAAGTGTAAAAGTTTTCATTTTACTAAACTTTGTGGTGCTTTGGTAAAAGTGGACCGGAAGCAGCGACATGATGTGAAATCAGTGTCAGGGCAGTGGGAGCCCTCGAAGGATGAGACAGAGATTGTTCAGAATCTGTTCCCACAAAGAGTAAGGGTGGGCCTTCCAGATCTAGAACAAATGAGCAAGAGGATTGGGGGTCATGTACTGACACGGATTGGGAACTGGTTGGCAGACAGGACAGAATGAAGGAGTCTTTTTCTGAATGACAGGTAGTTACAACTTAGGGTATCACATGTGTCAGTCCTTGGTACCCAGTCTTGAGTAATATATAATCATAGAGTCTTCGAGTCAGAGAGACTCAAAAGGCCCATCAGCCCATTGTGTCCATACTGGTCAAAAAACAACAATTCAATAATTGCCATCAATTTTTCAAGCATGAGGGAATTAGATGCAGTATTTGTTTAAGAAGGAATGAGATATAGTTCTTCAGATTAAAGGGATCAAAGAATGTGGGGAGAAAGCAGGAAAAGGGGAATGTGTTGGATGATCGGCCATGATCATATTGAATGGTGGAGCAGGCTTGAGGGGCCAAATGGACTATTGCTGCTCCTAGTTTGGACGTTTCTATCTTTTTTTCAGACAATGAGGGAATGTCTCTCATCAATTTGAAGATGCAAGTCAAATGTTTGTGGAGGTGGAAGATGTGGCCATGGTGATTAATGCAGATCAGTAAGGTGGTAAGAATACACATGGGATAAACTGTTTTTTTTTTCACTTGATGGAATCAGGGCATTGCTAAATCGGCAGTATTTATTGCCCATCCCTTATCACCCAGAGGGCAGTTTAAAGTCAACCACATTGCTGTTGGTCTAGAGTCGCATGGTAAGGATGGCAGTTTCCTTCCCTGAAGGACATCAGGGAATCAGATGGTGTTTTCCTGACAATCAACGATGGTTTCATGGTCGTCATTAGACTCTTAATTGCAGATTTTTTTTTGATTGAATTTGAATGCCACCATCTGCTGGATTCAAACCCTGGTCCCCAGAACATTATCTCGATCTCTGGATTAACAGTTCAGCATTAACACCATTAGACCATCACCTCCCTTATCTCATTATTGGTTGACTGTGAAAGCAAGAAGTTTGTTTATTCTGGAACTGTATAAAACCCCAGTTAGAGCACAGTGAGAGAACAGTGTACGGTTCTGGTGATCGCATTACAGGAAGGATGTGATCCCATGAGAGACCAGGACAGAGGTGGAGTTTGTCAGGAATGGGGAGTTTTAACTTTGAGGAATGATTGGTTTGGCTGGGAGTGTTTTCTTTGGAACAGAGGTGGCCGAGGGGAGATTTGATTGTGGTGTGTAAAATGATGAGGGGCCTGGACAGAGTGGGTAGGAAGGACTGATTTCCACCAGCACAGAGGGCAATAACCATGGGGAGAGATTGGAATCAGTCGGGGGCAGGGTTAGAGGGGAGTTGAGGGTAATTGTTTTCACCCAGATGCTGATGAGATCTGGGACTCACTGTCTGAAAGGGCAGGAGAGGCAGAAACCCTCATCCCATTGAAAAAACACTTGCATATTCACTTGAAGCAGTGAAACCTCCAGAGCTATGGAGCAAGAGCTGGAAAGTGTGATGGAGTTCAGTACATCTTTAACAAACCTCCGATCACCCACAGATCAGGAGAGCTTTATCCAAGAACATTGGAGCAGACTTGGATCTACACAATTCAGGAAAGAGTCACATTGGGTGCCTGTGTAGAAGGTTCTAGATTATATTTCAAACCGTGCTGCACACCACTGGGCTGATGTCAAGAGTGAGACTGCAAAGAGTCTCAGTGTCCTGGGGTCAGACAGGGTCACTGCTCTTAATGAACCCATGACCCCTGGAAGGTGAGAGTGCGCAGACAATGGATGAGGATCCGGATCAGGACACTCAAACCTTAATGAAATACTTGCATTTGTGTAGGACCTGTCCCCATCTGAGGATGCCCCAGTGGATCTTTCCAGCAGACTGTGCACAGCAAGATCACAAACACAGTATGATAATTAACAGAGAAATAGATTTTTATTGATCTTGACTGTGGAATAAATATTGAACAGGGACAGCAGGGGGGAACTGCCTGCTCTTCATCCAATAGTGTCATGGAATGGCATTTTTTACAACTGAAAGACTCCCAGTTCATCCAAAAATAAAAATACCAGTTCCTTGAATGTGGAGTTGCAGGCAGGTAGGTAGGGGGGTGAAGAAATAATTTGGTTTGCTTTCCTTATTTGGTCAGTGCATTGAGTATTGGAGTTGGGAGCTGTTGCCACTGTAGTGGACATTGGTTCGGTCACTTTTGGATTACTGTGTGCAATTCTGATTGCCCTGCTGTAGGAAAAAAGTTGTGAATCTTAAAATGCTTCAGAAAAGATTTAAAAGGATGTTGCCAAGGTTGGAGGGTTTGAGCGAAAGGAAGAGGCTGAACAAGCTAAGGTCATTTACCCTGCAGCATTGCTGGTTGATGGGTGACCGTATAGAGGTTTATAAAATCATGTAGGGTATAGATAGGGTGAATAGAGAAGATCTTTTCACCAGAGTGGGGGAGTCCAGAACTGGAGGGCATAGGCTGAAGGTGACAATGGAAAGATTTAAAAGGTACTGAAGGGACAACGTTTTCATTCCGAGGGTGTTAAATGTGTGGAATGAGCTGCCGGAAGAAGTGGTGAAGACTGGTACAATTACAACATTTAAAAGGCATGGGTATATAAATAGGAAGAGTTTAGAGGGATATGGGCCAAATGCTGTCAAATGGGACTAAATTAATTTTGGATATCTGGTCAGCACGGAAGAGTCGGACCAAAGGGTCTGTTTCTGTGCTGTCCATTTCTCTGACTCTAATTGTATTTCAATCTTGTCCTTAACACTTGAGGCTCTCCCAAAGACATTTACAGACAGTTTTGTTTGACAAGCAGTCCCTGTTGTAATGTCAGTCATGTGGCAGTCAGTTTCTAAACAACAAGATCCCACTAGAAGCAATGAGATCAAAGAACAATAATGATGTTGGCTCAACGATAAATGTTGGTATGAACTCAACCTAAGGAGAAAGTAATTTGGTTCAGTTGGATGGAAAATGAGAAAATGGAAGGTAAAGGAGAAGGTAGGATTGCTGGTTAGTGATGGGATTGATTGTTAACAGAAAATAAAAGGAAGGGATGGAATTTTGAATATCAAAGGAAGCATAAAAGTACAGGGAAAATCAATAATAGAACAAACTTCTAGAGTTTGAATCTAATTGCACGAAACACTCCGAGTAAGGGAGACAAAGTGATGCCACAAATCAAGGTAAATTGAGTTTCCAAAGAATTTGAACGAGTTAAAGTGGAGGAGGGTTCAGGAGAGGTTATTCAAGTTTTTAGAAGATGTAATAGGATTGAGAGGATGGAAAGGATCAGAGATCAAACATAAAGCCCAGCAGATAAGAGGACAATGATGAGAAGGAGGTCAGTCAATGCAGGATTGAGGGTGTTGTACTTAAATACACACAGTATACACAATGAGCTTGTAGTGCAGATTGAAACTGGCAGGTACGATGTTGTGGGTATCACAGTGACATGGCAGTAAGGGGATCCGGGCTGGGAACTAAATATCCAAGGATAATGTCCCATCAAAAGGACAGGCCGATGGTCAGAGGGGGAAGAGTTGCCTTGTTCGTGAGAAATGAAATTAAATCAATAGCAAAAAGGGATAGAAAGTCAGAAGGTGTAGAATCTGTGTGGGTAGAGTTGAGGAACCGCAAGAAATACAGAATCTGATGTCCAGGTCTCCAAGCAATAATCAGGGTGTGGGGAAGGAAATCAATCAGGAGACAGAAACGCCAGATACAAAATGTCAGGACAGACTTCAATGGATAGGTGGACTGGGTAGCACGTCTCTAGGAAAGGATTTCATGGAATGTTGACGAGGTGGATTTTGGAGCAGCTTGTGGTTGACCCACGATGGAACAGGCAGGTCTGGATTCACTGATGTGTTTTGAGGCAAACTTGATTAGTGAATTTAAGGTGAAAGTATCCCTGTGGATAATTGACCATAATATGATCGAATTCCCCCTGTAGTTTGAGAGGGAGAAGCTGCAATCAGATTGAACAGGATTTCAGTTGAGTAAAGGGAATTACAAAGACATGAGGAAGGAGCTGGCCAGAGTTGATTGTAAGGGGAGCCGAGCAGGTAAGATGGTGGGGCAGCAAACAGCTGAGTTTCTGGGGGTAATTCTGGAAGCAGAGCAGGAATTCATCCCAAAAAAGAAGAAACATAATAAGGGGAGGACAAGGCAAACATGGCTGATGAGGGAGGTCAAGGACAGCATAAAAGCAAAAGAAAAAGGCATACAATGTGGTGGAGAATAGTGGGAAGCCAGAGGATTAGGAAGCCTTCAAAAACCTGGAGAGGATAACTAAAAAAGCATTAAGGGTTGAGAAGGTGAAATGTGGGAGTGATCTAGCCAGTAATATAAAAGAAGATTGTAGGAGTTTTATCAGATATATAAAAAGGAAGAGGGACTCAAAAATAGACTTTTGATCGCTGGAAAATGAGGCTGGAGAAAGGATAATAGGAAATGAAGGAATAGCCGAGGAATTGAATTGGTACTTTACATCAGTCTGCACCTTGGAAAACACCAGCAGCATACGAGTACTTCAAGGCTGTCAGGGGGCAGAGGGGAGTGTAGTGGCCATCAGTAAGGAGGAGGCACTGGGGAAGCTGGAAGGTCTGAATATGGATAACACACCCAGACTAGATGAACTTCACCCATGTGTTCTGAAGGAGATCGCTGAGGAGAATGTGGAGGCATTGGTGATGATCGTTCAGGAATCAATGGAGTCAGGGTGTGGAGGTGGGGTGGGGAGGGATTTGGTTAGGGGCAAGAGACAAGAAAATGGCTCACATAACAGCCCTGTTTAAGAAGGGAGGGAGGTAGAAGATGGGACATTATAGGCCAGTTAGCCTGGATTCAGTTGTTGGTAAGGTTTTAGACTTCAGTTTAAGGGTAAAATTGTAAAGGACATGGAAGTTCAATGGTAAAATAGGGCTGAGTCAACACGGCTTCATCAAGGGGAGGTCATACCTGGCAAATCTGTGAGAATTCTTTGAGGAGGCAATGAGCCAGTCAGACAAAGGAGAGTCAGAGGAACTAATCTGTTTGGATTTCCAGAAAGCATTTGACATATGATAAGTGCCCATAGTGTTAGGGGCAATGTACTGGCATGGAATGAGGACTGGCAGGTTGGCATAAATCAAAGAGTGAGGAACAATGGCAGCTGGTGACGTGTAGAGTACTGCAGGTGTCAATGTTGGGACCATAACTATTCACGTTATACATGAACAATCTGGATGAAGGAAGTGAAGACATTGTTGCTAAGTTTGAAGTTGACATGAGATAGGTGGAGGGACATTTAGTGTTGAGGAAGTGGGAAGGCTGAAAAGGTCCTGGATAGGCTGGGAGAGTGGGCAAAGAAGTGGCAGATACAATACAATATGTTACAATGTGAGGGTATGCACTTTGGTAGGAAGAAGAGATGCAAAGACTGTTTGCTAAATAAGGAAAGCCTTTGGAAATCTAAAGCACAAACCTCATTCAGGTTTCTCTTCAGGTTAACAGGCAGGTCCAGTTTGTGCTTGGGAAGGCAAATGAAATGTTAGCATTCATTTCGATCGGGCTAGAATACAAGAGCAGAGATGTACTGCTGAAGCTGTGTAAGGGTCTGGTCAGACTGAATTTTGGAATATTCTGAACAGATTTGGGACCCATGTTCTAAGAAACAATGTGCTGGCATTGGAGGGGTTTACAAGAATGATCCTGGAGATGAAGGGCTTGTCATATGAGGCGTGGTTGAGGACTCTGGGTCTGTACTCGATGGAGTTTAGAAGGATGAGGAGAGATCTTATTGAAATTTACAGAATACTGATCAGCCTAGAAAGAGTGGATGGGGATAAGATGTTTCCAAAAACAGGAGAGACTCGGTAACCAAGGCACAGCCTCAGAATGAAGGGCAGACTATTTCGTTCTGAGATGAAGAGGAATTTCTTCAGCCAGAGGGTGGTGAATCTGTGGAACTCATTGTTACAGAGGGCAGTGGAGGCCAAGTCACTGAGTGTATTTAAGACAGAGATAGATCGTTTTGCGATTGTTAAGGGGATTGAACGTTCCTGTGGAGCAGGCAGGAGAATGGGGGTGAGAGGCATATCTGCCAAGATCAAATGGCAGAGCAGATTCAATGGGCTGAATGGCTGATTTCTGCTCCTATTTCTTAAAGTCTTCTGGAGAGTTTCCCCAAAACCCTGGAACACTGAACCCACTGGACTGTGAGCCCTGCTGGAGCTGTTTGGAATCCCGATGGGAACGATGGTTCATCTGGGGCGTGCAGCCGGAGCCAAGTCCATGGCACCGCAGGGGGCTCAGCTGTACAGCGGGACACAAGAAAGACTGGAAGAGCGATAGTGAGAGGAGATTCAAGAGTGAGGGCAATCGATAGGTGTGTCTGCAGCTGCAGATGGGAATTCAGGATGGTGTGGTGGCAGGGTCAAGGATGTCACTGAGCAGCTGCAGAGTACTCTGAGGGGAGAGGGGGAACACTCAGCGTTGTGGTCCACATCGGTTTCAGTGATGGAGGGAGGAAAAGGACGTGGTCCTGCAGTCAGAATTTAGGGAGTGTGGAAAGGAATTAGGGCTAGGAACTAAAAAGTAGGAATCTGCACATTACTTCCCGTGATCCACACAAGTGAGAAGAGGAACAGGAGGATAACGCAGATGACTGTGGGGCTGGAGAGAGGGTCCAGGAGGGAGAGCTTCAGATTCTTGGGACATTGGGACTGGGTCTGGGGGAGATGGGACCTGGACAGACCAGACAGTGTTGCTCCTCAACAGAGCTGGGACTGAGTTCCTTTGGGGTGATTTACAGGGCTCTGGGAGCCAGGAGGGAATATCAGAGACGAACACCAAGGTCGACGGAATCCTCACCACGCATTAGGAAGGATGTGGAGGAATACAAATTCAAGGAATTTCCAGAGTCATGAAAATATGATAGAATCGTTATAATGGGGTTACGGGGTCTTTAATTTCTGAATATAGACTGGGGTAGTAGCAATGTAACGGGCAGAGAGGGGCCAGAGTTATGAGACTGTGTTCAGGTGAATTTTCAGGTGGCATCGTGTCCAGTGAAGAAGGCTGTCTCAGAGTATAATGGGCTCTTGACCAACTGGGTCAGTGGGCTGAGGAATGGCAGATGGAGTTTAATTCAGATAAATGTGAGTGCTGTATTTTGGTAAGACACAGGAGATGGGTGAGATCCGAAACAAATATTTCAGGTCAGTATTTATTGGGGAGAATGACATGAAAGCGAGGGAATTTGGAAAAATAGTGATGTTTTGAAAAAGTCCACAATACAAATGAGGAGATGTGAAAGGTCTGAAAGCATATAAAGGTAGATAAATCCCTGGAACCTGATCAGGTGTATCTCAGAATATTGTGGGAAACTAGGGAAGAGATGCTGGAACCCTTGCTGAGATATGTTTATCATCAACAGCTATAGGTAAGGTGTTGTACCATTATTTCAGAAAGGCGGTAAGGAAAAGCCAGGGAACTATAGACCAGTAAGTCTGATGTCAGTGCTGGGTAAGATGTTTGAGTGGATTCTGAGAGACAGGATTTCCATCCATTTGGATAAGCAATGTGGTTTTGTGCATAGGAAGTTGTGTCTCCCTGATTTGATTGAGGTGACAAAGAAGATTGATGAAGGCAGAACAGTAGATACGTCTGCATGGACTTCAGCAAAGTGTTTGACAAGGTTCCACGTGATAGACTGGTTAGTAAGGTTAGACCATATGGGATCCAGGGGGAGCTAGCCATTTGGGTAAAAAATTAGCTTGAAGGTAGGAGAGAGGGAGTGGTGGTTAAGGGTTGATTTTCAGACTGGGGATTTCTGTGAACAGCTGTGTGCCACAAGGATTGGGGCTGGGTTCACTGCTTTTGGTCATTTAAATAAATGATTTCACTGTGAATATAGGAGTTAACATAAATTTGTAAATGACACCAAAATTGGTGCAACAATGGATAATGAAGAAGATTATCTCAGGGTACAGCGGGACCTTGATTAGATGGGATTATGGGCAGAGGTGTGGCAAATGGAGTTCAGTTTAGATAAATGTGAGATGTTGCATTTAGAAAGGGAAACCGGGGCAGTAGTTGTACAGTTAATGGTCGGGCCCTGTGGAATGTTGCTGAACAAAGAGACCGAGGGGTGAGGGGTGAGGGGTGAGGGGTGAGGGGTGAGGGGTGAGGGGTGAGGGGTGAGGGGTGAGGGGTGAGGGGGCAACGTGCACTATTCCTTAAAACTAGATCACAGGGAGACAGGGCAATGAAGAACGTGTTGGGTACGTTTGCCTTTATTGGTCACTGTATTGAGTACAGGAGTTGGGACATCATGTTGCAGCTGTACAGGAGATTAGTGAGGCCACTTTGGGAATAATGTGAACAATTCTGATCATCCTGTGATAGGAAGGATGTTGTTAAAATTTTAAAAGGTGCAGGAAAAGATTTACAAAGAGTTTGCTAGAAATTGGAGGGTTTGACCGATAAGACGAGGATGAATAAACTGGGGCAATTTACCCTTCAGCATTGGAGGCTGAGACACTTATAAAATCATGAGGGAATAGATACTGTGACTAATTCAGAAAGCATGTGAATGCTTTGTAGTGATGACAAATTATATTCCAAAACGTCATTCCAGGGAAGAGGAAGATCAGTTATGAAGATCTACTGGAGGATTTGGGACTGTCTTCTTTGGAGAAGGCTGAAAGGAGATTTATTCAAGGAACGCAAAATCAGAAGGGGCCTGGACAGAGTAAATAGAGGAAGATGTTCTCAATTGAGACTGGATTTGAGACCGAGAGACCACAGATTGAAAATAATTGGGAAAACTAACAAAGTGAGATGAGGAAAAACATTTTCGGCCAGTGAGTGGTTAAGGTGTGGAATGCACTGCCTGAGAGTGTGGTGGAGGCAGCTTCAATTGAAACATTCCGAAGGGAATGAGACTGTTATTTGAAAAGGAACAATGGGCAGGGTGACAGGGAGAAGGCAGGAGAATGACATTCAGTGAATTGCTCATTCAGAGAGCTAGTACAGACAGGATGGGCAGAATTGGCTCCTTGTGCACTGCAACAATTCTGTGATTGTGTGATTGAGCAGTGTTAAAGCTGGGGGATGTGGGAGCTCGGTGTCTCACTGTGTTGCTGCTGCTGCTGCTGCTGCTGCTGCTGCTGCTGAGGTCAGTGAGATCAGAGACTGGGACAGGGAGCCAGAGCTCACATCAAACTCTGCCCGTGTCTGTCACACTGAGACTGACAGGAGGCTACTCACTGATTTCACTCCATGCTGCAGGAATGGGACCACAGGCTGCAAATGAACAGAGCTCCTCCACACGGTGAGTAAAACTGACTGACTTATATCTTGCTGCTTAAAGGGGGCAATGGGACTAAAGAAATACAGCTGGACACCCTGTTAGACACAGTGCTCCTCAATCAACCATTTCATTCACTGCAGCTTCTCACCAACACCTTCAACAATTCAGCATTTGTGTTTCAGAAATTGTGTTTCAGTATTGACAGGGTAAATAATGGAGGATAGAGATTTACTTACTCAGTCTGAGCTTGGTTCCTTTCCCGAATGTGTCCCACAGTGAGAACTCCCAGTGCAGAGGCTGTACAAAAACCTCTATTCTCTACTTCCCTCTGTCACTCTCACTCTCCCTGCGCCTCTCTGTTTCTCCCTCATTCATTTCTTTCTTCCTCTCATTCTTTTTCTCTCTCTGAGATGTGTCCAGCTGGGCTCGGGAGGTTTGTTAAATTTATTTTTTGATATTACATCTTGCAGTCATTCTTCACACGAGGCCATGGAGTGTAAGAGGGAAACTTGAGGCCTACCGTGAGCAGTGGACACCACAGGGACTGGAGTGTGTAGAGGACAGTGACAATCCCAGCATGGGGTAATTTGCTCATTTTTATTTATTTTTTACTGTGTTTGTATCAGTGACAGAGGTAGGGCTGAGTGTCTATTATTATGTATAACGTATAATTGTGAATGTCTCAGTACAGGAGGTGGTGCTATGTGTATTGAGATTTTGCACGGCTCTGTATCACCGTGAAGGCCAGCTGTAAACTTCTGACAGTAATAGTCAGCGACATCCTCATTCTGAACGTTGCTGATTGTCAGGGTGAAACTGGTCCCTGATCCACTGCCGGTGAATCGATCGGAGACTCCTGTGAATCGAGTTGTTGCATCATAGATCAGGAGAGAGGGTTTCTGACCTTCTCGCTGCTGGTACCAAGCAAGGGCATTGCTAATACTTTGACTGGCCGTACAGGTGATGGTTGTGGTCTGGCCCAGTCCCACTGACAGCACTGGGGGAGACTGAGTCATGATGATGTCCCCACTGATACCTGAGGGGTCAAAGAGAAACACAGTGAAGTCAGAACTGTCACAGAAAGAGCCGGTCAAATGAGAGATTGTTGAAGACACTGAGCATTCCTCTAGTTTCAGCATTTTTCCTTCAATCACAAGTCAGTGGAATTGGAGTGAAATGGAGAGCAGCTAAAGATTCAAGGTGGAAGGAGAGAGATTTGTACCTGCGATGCAGAATGCCAGGGGCCAGATCAGCTGGATGTGTGAAATCATGGTGTGTGCTCCTGTCCCTGGGCCTGGTTCCTGATAAACTCTCCCTTTACTGGGCTCTGCTTTATAAAGCTGCAGTCTGTGAGAGTCTGACTGGGTGTTCCTCAGTATGTAAATGGCATCAGACAGAGAGAGCCACGTCAGCCCCTCACACTTCCTCTTCTCTCTCTCTCCCCCTCATTCTCTCTCTCTCTGTCTCAGAGAGTTATTGATGTGAACAGCACTGAATGAGGCCATTTGGCCTATTGTGTCTGTGCTGTTAAACAAAGATCTGATGACATTAATCCCACCCTCCAGCTCTTGGCCCATTACCCTGGAGGCTGCAGCAACACAAGGGAATATCTAAACACTGCTCCAATGTCACGAGAGTTTGTGACTCAACCAGCCTTTCAGGCAGAGAGTCCGAGACTCCCACCACCCTCTGGGTGAAAACATTTCTCCTCAACTCTCCTCTCACTCTCTCGAACTCGACTGGACCTGGACTCCCATGAGTTCAGAAGGATTAGAGGGGATCTGATTGAAATGTGTAAAAATCAACAGGGCTGGGCAGGGAGGAGGTTTCCCCTGGTTGAGGAGTCTGGAACTAGGGGACACAGTGTCAGGGGGATACAGGGTAGATCATTTAGGGCTGAGACAAGGAAACGTTTCTTCACTCAAAGGGTAGGACAGCTGTGGAACCCAAGGAACTGAATAAATTCAAGAAAAAGAGAGAGATAATTGTTTTGCATTTTAACAGCATGAAGGGAATGGGGAGAAAGCAGGAATATGGTTTTGAGATGGAGGGTCGCCATGATCATACTGATTGACAGAGCAGGCTCAAAGAGCCGAAAGGCCTACTCCAGCTACGAGTTTCCGTGTGTCCACGTCTGTGTTACCTTCAATCTCTGTCCCAGGTTATTGAGTCCTCTACTGACGTATAAAGTGCCTTCCTGCCCACCCTATCACTGCCCTGAATAATGCTATTGCCCTCTATCATGTCCCCTCTCAACCTTCACTGCTCCAAGGAAACAATCCCAACCTTTCCAAGATTTCCTCACAGCTGACCCTCCATCCCAGGCAGCATCCTGGGAATTCTCTGCACCCTCTCAAGTACAATCACATCCTTCCCAGAATGTGGTGACCAGGACCTGTCCACCTCTCTCTCTGTCTCACATCTGCCACTTCTTTCTCTCTACCTCTCTCTCTACCACCGTTAATCTCTTTCATGTTCTCTCTCTCTATCTCACTCTGTCTCATAGCCACTCTCCCCAACTCACTCACACTTTCTCACTCCATCTCATAATCTCTATTTCTCCATCTCTCACTGTCTCCATCACTCACTCCCTCTCTCGCTTCAATTTAAAGCCTCTGTTATCTCTCTTCTCTATATCTCCCTCTATCTCTCTCCCTCCTTCTCTGTATTCACAATCTACAGCCGCACTCCCTCCCTCTCTGTCATTCTGTCTCTAATCATGCTCATGTCTCTCACTTTCTCTCTCTCTCTCTCTCACACACCCGCAGATACACACACACACACACGCAGACAAACACACACAGACACACACACATACAGACACTCGCCCTCTGTCTCTGTCTCACTTCTGTCTCTTTCTCACAGTGTCTCAGGTGGTCGCAGTTGAATGCTCTGCCCCACTCATGGATGTTAACCCCTGACCCCAGAAGCATTTCTTCTCCTGGAGTAAGGCCCCATTTTACACATTGACCTGGGTTTGGCCTCTCTCAGAAAGATGGCTAGATTCTTGTCAAATGAAGGGTAGTTCTATGCTGTTGGCCTATTCTCACTGGGGACTGGTTTGGACAGAAATCTCATTCCATGAAGGCCCAGCAGAGAGAGGAGATCCTCAGGCCATCAGTGTGAGCTGGAGGGACAGGACAGGCTCTGACCCACTGACCCAGCCTGTCCATTCACAACATTTGTCAATACCTTCCCCTCTCCTACCACTCTCTTTCTCTTTCCATGATCGGTCTCTGAGTCAGGGTGTTTTACTGGGATGTGGGTTGAACCATCACACAGTTACAACAGAAAGGAACTGAACCCCATACTCACTATGGTGTCCACAATGCACTGGACTCTCCAACAGAGTCCAGTAAACATGGAATTCAGTTCATGGGGCTGTCTGATGGAGAGACATGGGTCTCCTTCCCACTGAACCTCCCAACAGAGACCAGTAAACATGGGCCTCCTTCCTGCAGGAGCCTCCACTAGAGACCAGTAAACATTGGGTAAAAACAATGACTGCAGATGATGGAAACCAGATTCTGGATTCGTGGTTCTGGAAGAGCACAGCAGTTCAGGCAGCATCCGAGGAGCAGTAAAATTGACCTTTTGGGCAAAAGCCCTTCATCAGTAATACAAGTAAACATTGGTCTGCTTCTGACTGGACTCTCCAAAGGAGACGAGTAAACATGGACCTCTTTCTGACTGGATCATCCAGTAGAGATCAGTAAACATGGACCTCCTTCCTCCTGTATCCTCCAATACAGACCAGTAAAATTCGACCCCCTTCCTCCTGGATCCTCCAATACGGACCAGTAAACATGGACATCCTTCTGACTGTATCCTCCAAGATAGTAAATATGGGCCTCCTATTCACTGGAACTTCCAATGGAGATAAGTAGATGGTTGAGTTTTTGAAGAAGTAAGCAAGAAGATAGGCAAAGGTAGAGTAGTACACTCTGGCTACATGGAATTAAGCAAGGCCTGATACAAGGTTCCCCATGGTAGACTGCTTAATAAGATTAGATCACATAGGATCCAGGGAGAGCTCGCCAATTGGATATAAATTTGGCCTATGTTAGGAGTCAGAGGCTTGTGAGAGAGGGTTGTTCTCCAGACTGGAGGCCAGTGACCAGCCGTCTGCCACAAGAATCGATCCTGGATCCATTGTTGTTCATCGTTTATGTGAACAATTTGGATGAGAAAATAGCAGGAATGGTCACTAAGTTTGTGGCTGACATTAAAATTGTTGGCAGAGTGGGCAGGGAAGAAGGTTATCCAAGAGTGCAATGTCATCTTGATCAACTGGGCCAGTGGGTCAACAAATCCAGATGGAGCTTAATTTCGATAAATGGAAGGAGTTGTATTTTGGCAAGACAAACTCGGGCAGGAATTACACAATTAATGGTAGAGCCATGGTGAGTGTTGTTGAACAGAGTGACCGAGGGGTACAGGTCCACAGTTCCTTGGAAGTAGTGTCCTAAGTAGACAGGGTGGTGAAGAAGGTATTTGGCACACACACCTTCACTGGTCAAAGCAGGGAGTGCAGGAGCTGGGACATCATGTTACAGCTGTACAAAGCGTTGGGAAGGCCATATTTAGACTCTGTGTGCATTCCTGCTCACCCTGCTATAGGAAGGAAGTTATTACAGTGGTTTGAATAAAAAAAGATTAACAGGGATGTTATCAAGATTGGAGGGTTTGAATTACAAGACTAGGATGGATAGGCCGAGATGTTTTTCCAGGGAATGCAGAAGATTGAGGGGTGACTTTATAGAGGTTTATAGAATCATGAGGATCATAGATAAGATGAAGAGTCAAAGTGTTTTCCCCAGGGTAGGAGAGTCCAGTACGAGAAGGAATAGGTTTAAGTTGAGAGGGGAAAGAATTAGAAGGGACCTGAGAGGCAACCTTTTCACAGAGATGTTGGTCTGTATGTGTAATGAGCTGCCAGAAGAAGTGTTCGAGGTGAGTACAATTACTACATTTCAAGAACATTTTTACAGGAACATGGATAGGAAGGATTTAGAGAGGATTGGGTCAAACACAGGCAAATGGGACTAGTTCAGTTTTGGAAACTTGGTCAGTATGGATGAGTGGAGCTGAAGGGCCTGATGCCATGCTGTAAATCTTTACGACCCTTTGATGATGTACACATGGGCCACCTTCCCATAGGACCAATAAACATGGCCCTCCTTCCCTCCGGACTTTCCACCACCTGAGCTGCCAACCCCACATCCTCTCCATCAGGTATGCCTCTTATTTCAATCTCAACAACATTGTCCATCTCTGCACTACCTCAGCCCCTTGACCACACAAACCCTAATTCCTGCTTGTCCTGCCTCCGAACTACATGATTTCAATGTCCTCTACAAGTTTCCTAAAGCCATATTCCATAAACTCCAACTTTTTAGATTAGATTAGATTACATTACAGTGTGGAAACAGGCCCTTCGGCCCAACAAGTGCACACCGACCCGCCGAAGCGCAACCCACCCATACCCCTACATTTACCACTTACCTAACACTACGGGCAATTTAGCATGGCCAATTCACCTGACCTGCACATCTTTGGACTGTGGGAGGAAACCAGCGCACCCGGAGGAAACCCACGCAGACACGGGGAGAACGTGCAAACTCCACACAGTCAGTCACTTGAGGCGGGAATTGAACCCGGGTCTCTGGCGCTGTGATGCAGCAGTACTAACCACTGTGCCACCGTGCCGCCCACAACTCTCTGTGTAAAGAACTCGCCTCTGACATCCTCTCTATACTTTCCTCCAACCAGCTTAAAACTATGACACCCTCGTGTTAGTAATTTCTGCCCTGGGAAATAGTCTCTGGCTATCGACTCTATCTGTGCCTCACATTATCTTGTATACCTCAATTAGGTCCCCTCTTCTCCTCCTTTTCTCCAATGAAAAACGTCCGAGCTCAGTCTACCTCTCCTCATAAGATAAGCCCTCCCGTCCAGGCAGCATCCTGGTAAACATCCTCATCCACATCTTTCTTATAATAGGGCGACAAGAACTGGACGCAGTATTCCAAGTGCGGTCTAACCAAAGTTTTATAGAGCTGCAACAAGATCTCACGACTCTTAAAATCAATACCCCTATTAATGAAAGCCTAAAGACCATATGCTTTCTTAACAACCCTGTCCACCTGGGTGGCCATTTTAAGGGATCTGTGTACCTGCACCCCAAGGTCTCTCTGTTACTCCACACTGCCAAGAATCCTATACTTAATCTTGTACTCAACTTTCAAATTCGACCTTCCAAAATGCATCACCTCGCATTTATCCAGGTTGAACTCCATCTGCCACCTCTCAGCCCATCTCTGCATCCTGTCAATGTCCCGCTGCAGCCTACAACAGCCCTCTATACTGTCAACGACACCTCCAACCTTTGTGTCATCTGCAAACTTGCTGACCCATCCTTGAATCCGCTCATCCAAGTCATTAATGAAAATTATAAACAATAGAGGCCCAAGGACAGACCCCTGTCGAACACCACTCACCACAGAGTTCCAGGCAGAGTATTTTCCTTCTACTACCACTCGCTGACTTCTGTTGGCCAGTCAATTCTGTGTCCAGACAGCTATGTTCCTCTGAATCCCATTCCTCCTGACCTTCTGAATGAGCCTACCATGGAGAACCTTATCAAATGCCTTGCTGAAGTCCATATACACCACATCCACAGCTCTACCCTCATCAACGTTTCTAGTCACATCCTCAAAGAACTCGATAAGGTCTGTGAGGCATGACCTGCCCCTCACAAAGCCGTGTTCACTGCATTTAATCAAGCCATGCTCTTCCAGATGGTCATAAATCCTATCCCTCAGAATCCTTTCTAACACCTTGCAGACGACAGACGTGAGACTTACAGGTCTGTAATTGCTGGGGATTTCCCGATTTCCTTTCTTAAAGAGAGGAATTACATTTGCCTCTCTCCAGTCCTCAGGTATGACTCCAGTGGAGAGCGAGGATGAAAAGATCTTCGCAAGGGGCGAAGCAATTGCATTTCTCGTTTCCCAAAGCAGCCGAGGACAAATCTGGTCCGGGCCTGGTTACTTGTCAATCTTAATGTTTGACAAAATTTTCAGCACATCAGCTTCCTGTATCTCTATCCATTTCAGCATGCACAGTTGCTCTTCAAAGATTTCATTCACTACAAAGTTTGTTTCTTTCGTAAAGACAGAAAGAAAAAACTCATTTAGGGCTTCCCCTACCTCCTCATGCTCCACACACAAATTCCCTATTCTACATCAGATCGGCCCTACTCTTTCATTGACCATTCTCTTATTCCTCACATAAGTGTAAACTGCCTTTGTGTTCTCCCTAATCTGTTCTGCCAAGCCTTTCTTGTGCCCCCTCCTGGCTCTCCTCAGACCATTTTAAGCCTCCTTCCTTGCCTGCCTGTAATCCTCTAGAGCTGAGGTTGACCCTAGCTTCCTCCACCTTATGAAAGCTACCTTTTTCCTTTTGACGAGAAGCTCCACCGTTCTCGTCATCTAAGGTTCCTTTATCTTACCACTCCTTGCCTGTCTCAGAGGGACATATTTATTCATCACTTGCAACAACTGTTCCTTAAACAGTCTCCACATGTCTATAGTGCCTTTACCATGGAACAATTGCTCCCAATCCATGCTTCCTAACTCATGTCTAATCGCATCATAGTTTCCTCTTTCCCAATTAAATATCCTCCCATTTTGCCTAATCCTCTCCTTCTCCATAGCTATGTAGAATGTGAGGCAGTTGTGGTCACTATCACCAAAATGCTCTCCCACCACAAGATCTGATACCTGCCCTGGCTCGTTTCCGAGCACTAAGTCTAGAATGGCCTCTCCCGTTGTCGACCTGTCAAAGTACTGAGTTAGGAATCCCTCCTGAACACCTTACAAAAACAGCTCCATTCAAATCTTCTGCGCGAAGGAGGTTCCAATCAATATTGGGAAAGTTAAAGTCAACCATTACAACAACCCTACTATGTCCA
The DNA here is from genome assembly GCF_047496795.1 of Chiloscyllium punctatum. Taxonomy (NCBI): domain Eukaryota; kingdom Metazoa; phylum Chordata; class Chondrichthyes; order Orectolobiformes; family Hemiscylliidae; genus Chiloscyllium; species Chiloscyllium punctatum. Next base: position 12,951,626 of record NC_092745.1, on the reverse strand, counting down.
CACTATTCCAAAATCTGCCGACCTATGTTTTCTTCCATCTCCCTGCTGCTATTGGGGGGCCTGTAGTAAATCCCTAAAGAGGTGACTGCTCCCTTGCTGTTCCTAATTTCCACCCATACTGACTCAGTAGGCAGATCTTCCTCGACAATGGAAGCTTCTGTAGCTGTGATACCCTCTCTGATTTGTAGTGCTACACCCCGTCCTCTTTTACCCCCTCCCTATTCTTTTTAAATGCTCTAAACCCTGGAACATCCAGCAACCATTCCTGCCCCTGAGAAACCCATGTCTCAGTTATGGCCACAACATCATAGCACCAGGTACTGATCCATGCTCTAAGTTCATCACTTTTATTTCAGATACTCCTTGCGTTAAAGCAAACACACTTTAACTGATCCCTTGGTTCCTTCCCAGGAAAATCCTTCCCACTAGCTGGTCTACCTTTTGCTGTTGCCTCCCCTGCATCAACTCTCACCTCCGGTAGACAGCTCAGGTTCCCACCCCCCTGCCATACTAGTTTAAACCCTCTCGAACGACTCGAGCAAACCTTCCACCCAGGACATTGGTCCCCTTCCAGTTCAGATGCAACCCGTCCTTTTTGTACAGGTCCCACCTTCCCCAGAAGGCACCCCAATTATCTACATATCTGAAGCCCTCCCTCCTACACCAGCTGTGCAGCCATGTGTTAAGCTGCACCCGCTCCCTGTTCCTCACCTCACTATCTCGTGGCACCGGTAATAAACTAGAGAACACTACTCTGTTCGTCCTGCTCTGCAGCTTCCATCCTAACTCCCTGAAATCACTTTTTATATCTTCGATCCTTTTCCTGGCTATATCATTAGTGCCAATATGTAACAAGATTTTTGGCTGTTCACCATCCCATTTTAGAACCTTTTCCATCCGATCAGAGACGTCCCGGACCCTGGCACCAGGGAGGCATCATACCTTCCGGGAATCCCGATGCTGACCACAAAATCTCCTGTCGATTCCCTATCGAGTCCCCTACCACGAGTACTTTTCTATTCTGCCCCCTTCCCTTCTTTGCCACAGTGTCAGGCTCAGTGTCAGAGAACTGACTGCTATGGCTTTCCTCTGGTAGGTTATCCCCCCCAGCAGTATCCAAAACGGTATACTTACTGCTAAGGGGAATGTCCACAAGGGATCTCTGCACTGACTGACTGTCCCCTTTCCTCCCACTAAGTGTAACCCATTTATCCTTGTGCTGAGACTGACAAGTGACCAACTCCCAGTAACTCCTCTCAATTACCCCCTCAGCCTCCCGAATGATCCGTAGTTCATTCAGCTTCAGCCCCAATTCCCTAACACGGTTTTCAAGGAGCTGGAGTTGGGTGCACTTCCCACAGATGTAGCCAGCGGAGACGTGTGCCATGTCTTCCACCTGCCAAATTTTGCAGGAGGAGCAAGCAACTTCTCTGATATGGAATGGGCCCTTGCCTGTCTTCCCCGTCTATCATTCCAGAATGACCCCTGACCTCACCGCCAGCCAATTGCCTCCATGGCCTCCCTCCTCCCTCACTCTGTCTCCTGCTGCAGACTCACATTCCCTCCTTCGCCTTCCATCTTCTGTCTCTGGTCTCCAATCCATTGCTGCTTCCTCCATCCCACCATTGACAGCAGAGCCTTCAGACCCTTCCAGCGTGCTCTCTGACCTCCTGCCCTTCATCCCTTCCCCACTCGATGGTTGCGCTATTAAATATACTGTTCAGTGCCATCACTTTTGGTTCACTGTTCCATTGCCATTGATTTGCTGAATTATTCCTCATCAGTAAATCTAGTCTGGCCTGTTCCCTGAGTTGGTTCAAGAGCATTTTGCTTGAGAAAACACTCTTCTGTAAACTGGGTTGTCTGTTTCTCCCAGTCTTTGTGTAAAGGTGACACTAAGTGTGTGTAAGCTCTTATACAGCACAGACAGAGGTCACTGGGCCTATTGTGACTGTTAGTCAAATGAGTCCAATGAGTCCCATTTACCCAGCCCTTCCTGTATAACCCTGCAATTGTTTCCTTTTCAGCTATTTCTCCAAATGCCCTTTTGAAAGTTGCTGTTGAATCCACTTCCACTCACCTTGCAGACAGTCATCATGAACTCGCTGGATAAAAATGTTCCTATCTTCTCTCTTGTCCTTCAGACCCTTTCTGAAATGTGTGCCCTCTGGTTACTGACCCTTCTGCCTGGAGAAACAATTTGTCCTGTATTTACTGCATCCAAACTCTCAAATTGTGAACCCATCATTGAATGAGACCTATTTCCAGCACATGGGGAGAACATTCAGCCTGTCAGGGAAATGCTGTCATTTCATGGAGCAATCCAGTCAGTCCCACCCCCTCCCCTACTCGACCCCCAGGGCCTTGCAGGTTTATTTCCATCAAGAGCCCATCCAACCTGTCTTTGTAATCACTGAGTGTATTCACCTGCCTCACCTGAATGTGCACTAATTACCAAGTCATTACCAATTGCTGCGAAAAGCAAAGTCCTTCCTGCTATCCCACATCTCTTCCCCAACAAAATGTAAGGTAATCTCAATGTGAAGATGGGATTTTGTCTCCACACGGACTGTGTGGTGGTCACTCTTACTGATACTGTCATGGACAGATACACCAGCAGCAGGCAGATTGGTGAGGGTGATAGTGATAATGTTTTTCCCTCTTGTTGGTTCCCTCACCACCTGCCCCAGGTGCAGTCTCGCAGCTAAATCAGGTGGAACATGACTTGCTTGCTCAGTAGTGATGCTTCTGAGCAGCTCTTGATGGTGGACTTTGAAGTCCCTTACTCAGGGTATATCCTTTATTCTTCCCACCCTCAGTGATCCCTCCAAGTGTTGTTCAACATGGAGGAGGACTGACTGCTCAGTTGATGTTGGAGTGGAGGGCGATACTATGTGGTAATCAGCAGGAGGTTTCCTTCCCCATGTTTGACCTGCTGTCATGAGGCTTCATGGGTTCCATAGTTAATGGTGAGGTCTCCCAGGGCATTTCCCTTCTGACTGTACACACGACTGTGTGGCCACCCCTGTTTGGTCTATCCTGCCAGTTATAAACTGAATGAGGGAAGAATTCTGTGCAGGTTTCACAGCTTGGAGACAGAGCTGCTGCCGGATTCTGTTTCTGATCTCGAAGTGCAGTCGTGTGTGTTTGTGAGAGAGTGACTGACAAACTTTCCATCACTGTGCTGTTACTGCAAAACAAATCCCAGAACCAACCTCCTGTGCTGTCAGATTCCAGGGATTGCAGACGGTTCACAGTTTTCTCCCATCTCAGTAACAAACACCGAGGTCCATAGAATCCTCAGTGCAGTCAGTTAGTCACCACCCAGTGGGAAGAATGTGGACAAATACATCTGCAAGGAATTTACAGAAACCTGCAAATATGACAGAGTCGTTATAAATGCGGGGAAGGGGTCTTTAATTTCTGAATGTAGACTGGAATGTAATGGACAGAGAGGGGCCAGAGTTGTGATACTGTGTTCAGGTGAATTTTCAGGTAGCATCGTGGCCAGTGAAGAAGGCTGTCTCAGAGTGCAGTAGTATCTTCATCAACTGGGCCAGTGGGCTGAGGAATGGCAGATGGAGTTTAATTCAGATAAATGTGAGTGCTGTATTTTGGTAAGATAAGGTTTGGACATAAGTCTCATTCCATTAAGGACGAGCAGAGAGAGGAGATCCTCAGGCCATCAGTGTGAGCTGGAGGGATAGGAGAGGCTCTGACCCACTGATCCATCCTGTCCTTTCACAACATGTTCCAATCCCTTCCCCTGTCCTTCCCCTTCCATGATCAGTCTCTGATTCAGGCTTTTTGACTGGGATAAAGGTCAGAGCATCACACAGTTACAACAGAATGGAACTGACCCCACACCCACCATGGTGTCTATGATGCACTGGACACTCCACGAGAGTCTAGTAAACATTGAATTCAGTTCATGGGGCTGTCCAATGGAGAGACATGGGCATCCTTCCCACTGAACGTCCCAAGAGAGACTTGTAAGCATGGACCTCCTTCTGACTGGATCCTCCAAGAGAGACCGTAAACATGGACTTCCTACGGACTGGATCATCCAGTAGAGACCAGTTAACATGGGCCTCCTTTCTACTGGACTCTCCATAGGAGACCAGTTAACATGGACCTTTTTCCTGTTGGAACCTCCAACAGAGACCAGTAAACATCGATCTCTTTCTGAATGGATCCTCCAAGAGAGACCAGTAAACCTGGGCCTCCTTCTGACTGGATCTTCCAAGACAGGCCAGTAAACTTGGGCCTCCTTCTGACTGGAGCCTCCAAGTGAGACTAATAAACACAGGCCTCCTATTCACTGGAGTTTCCGATGGAGATGTGTCGATGACTGAGTTTTTGAAGAAGTATTCAAGAAGATAGATAAAGGTAGAGCGTCACACTCTGTCCACATGGAGTTAGGTAAGGCCTTAGACAAGATTCCTCATGGTAAACTGTTTAATAAGAATATATCACATAGGATGCAGGGAGAGCTCACCAATTGGATATAAAATTGGCCTGATTTTAGGAGGTAGAGGCTGGTGAGAGACGGTTGTTCTTCATACTGGAGGCCAGTGACCAGCCGTCTGCCACAAGAATCGATCCTGGACCCACTGTTGTTCATCATGTATATAAAACATTTGGATGAGAAAATAGCAGGAATGGTCAGGAGGTTTGTGGCTGACATTAAATTTGTTGGCATTGTGGACAGGGAAGAAGATTATCCAAGAGTGCAATGTCATCTTGATCAACTGGGCCAGTGGGTCAACAAATCCAGATGGAAATTTCGTTAAATGGAAGGAATTACATTTTGGTAAGACAAAGAAGGGCAGGAATTACACAATTAATGGTAGAGCAATGGGGAGTGTTCTTGAACAGAGAGACTGAGGGGGACAGGTACATAGTTCCTTGGAAGTGGGGCCACAGGTAGACAAAGTGATGAAGAAGGTATTTGGCATGCTCACCTTCACTGGTCAAAGCAGGGAGTACAGGAGCTTCGACATCATGTTACAGCTGTACAAGGCATTGGGAAGGCCACATTTGGACACTGTGTATATTTCTGCTCAACCTGCTATAGGAAGGAAGTTATTACACTGGATTGAATAAAAGGAAGATTAACAGGAATGTTTTCAAGATTGGAGGGTTTGAATTACAAGGCAAGGATGGATTGGCCAAGATAATTTTCCAGGGAATGCAGGAGATTGACGTTTGACATTACAGAAGTTTATAGAATCACGAGGGTGATAGATTTGCCCCCGGTAGGAGAGTCCGGTACAAGAAGTAATAGGTTTAAGTTCAGAGGGTCCAGAGAGGCAATAGTTTCACACAGAGGATGGTGTGAGTGTGCAATCAGCTGACAAAGATAGTGGTAGAGGCAAGTACAATTACTACATTTCAAGGACATTTTTACAGGAACATGGAGTGGAAGGATTTTGAGAGGATTGGGCCAAACACAGTCAAATGGGACGAGTTCAGTTTTGGAAACTTGGTCAGCATGGATGAGTTGAACTGAAGGGCTTGATGCCATGCTGTAAACATCTATGACTCTCTGCTGATGTATACATGGGTCATCTTCCCATAGGACTCGTAAGCATGGACCTCCGTCCCACTGGACTGTCCAGTACCTGAGCTGCAAACCCCACATCCTCTCGATCATGTAGGTGTCTTATTTCAATTTCAACAACACTGTCTTTCTCTGCACTACCTCAGTCCCTTGACCACAGAAACCCCAAATCCACTCGTCCCACTTCCAAACTACATGATTCCAATGTCCTTTCCCAGCTTCCTAAACCCATATTCCATAAACCCCAACTTGTCTGATATAGAGTGGGTCCTTCCCTCTCTTACACCTAGTGTCGATCCAGAATGACTCCTGACCTCACCGACAGGCAATTGCCTCCATGGCCTCCCTCCTCCATCACTCTGTGTCCTGCTGCAGACTCACATTCCCTCGCTCCCCCTTCCATCTTCTCTCTATGGTCTCGTGCCCATTGTTGCATCCTCCATCCCACCATTGACAACAGAAACTTCAGATGCCGAGAGCATACTGTCTGACCACCTGCCCTTCATCGCTTCCCTCCTTGATTATACTGCTATTGAACATACTGTTCAGACTCATTACTTTTGCTTCGTTGTTGTTTGCCATTACATGGCCGACTTATATAAGTAAATCTCGTCTGGCCTGTTGTCTGAGTTGGTTCAAGAGCGTTTTGCTTGAGAAAAAACTTTTCTGTAAACTGGGTTGTCTCTTTCTCCCTGTCTTTGTGTAAAGGGGAGACTAAGTGTGTGTAAGCTCTTATACAGCACAGACAGAGGTCACTGGGCCTATTGTGACTGTTAGCCAAATGAATCCAATGAGTCCCATTTACCCAACCCTTTCTGTATAACCCTGCAATTGTTTCCGTTTCAGCTATTTCTCCAAATGCCCTTTTGAAAGTTGCTGTTGAATCCACTTCCATTTACCTTGCAGACAAATACCATGAACTCGCTGGATAAAAATGTTCCTATCTTCTCTCTTGTCCTTCAGACCTTTTCTGAAATTGAGCCCTCTGGTTACTGACCCTCCTGCCTGGAGAAACAATTTGTCCTGTATTTACTGCATTCAAACTCTCTAATTGTGAACCCCTCACAGATTGAGAACTATTTCCAGCACAGGGGGAGAACATTCAGCCAGTCAGGGAAATGCTGTCATTTCATGGAGCAATCCAGTCAGTCCCACCCCCTCCCCTACTCGACCCCCAGGGCCTTGCAGGTTTATTTCCATCAAGAGCCCATCCAATCTGTCATTGTAATCACTGAGTGTCTTCACCTGCCTCACCTGAATGGGCAATAATTTCCAAGTCATTACCAATTGCTGCGAAAGACAAAGTTCTTCCTGACATCCCACATCTCTTACCCAACAAAATGTAACATAATCTCAATGTGAAGATGGGATTTTGTCTCCACACGGACTGTGCAGTGGTCACTCTTTCTGATACTGTCATGGACAGATACACCAGCAGCAGGCAGATTGGTGAGGGTGAAAGTGAGGATGTTTTTCCCTCTTGTTGGTTCCCTCACCACCTGCCCCAGGTCCAGTCTAGCAGCTGAATCAGGTGGAACCTGACCAGATTGCTCAGTAGTGATGCTCCTGAGCAGCTCTTGATGGTGGACTTTGAAGTCCCTTACTCAGGGTATATCCTGCATCCTTCACACCCTCAGTGCTCCCTCCAAGTGTTGTTCAACATGGAGGAGGACTGACTGCTCAGTTGAGGTTGGAGGGGAGGGCGGTGCTATGTGGTAATCAGCAGGAGGTTTCCTTCCCCATGTTTGACCTGCTGTCATGAGGCTTCATGGGTTCCATAGTTAATGGTGAGGTCTCCCAGGGCATTTCACTTCTGACTGTACACACCACTGTGTGGCCACCCCTGTTTGGTCTATCCTGCCAGTTAAAAACTGAATGAGGGGACAATTCTGTGCAGGTTTCACAGCTTGTAGACAGAGCTGCTGCTGGATTCAGTTTCTGATATCCGAGTGCAGGCGTGTGTGTTTGTGAGAGAGTGACTGAAGTTTCCATCACTGTCCTGTTTCTGCAAAAATTAAATCCCAGTCCAGCCTCCTGTGCTGTCAGATTCCAGGGAGTGCAGATGGTTTCCAGTTTTCTCCCATCTCAGTAACAAACATCCAGCTGCTCCGAGCTCTTTCTTTCACTTCCTCTTTTGGTGAAGTTTCAACTTTGCGATCAGACAGTCTTTGCAGTTATTTTTTACACTGGGGCTTTTTGCTGTGGTCAGAATCTCTAATAATAAATGTCCAATCAGTGACAATCACAGCAGCTAAGAGCAGTCAGGACTGAGGAGCCTGGACTCACTGTGAAACACATTGGGAAGATCAAAACCATCCTCTTCATCTCCTGGTACAAACTCCATCTCTCTCCCCGGGGGTCTGCTGCACAACCAGACACTTTACAAACATGGCCACATCTCTGAGAATGATCTGAGCCCAATATCCTCCATATTAAACAGACCAGCCACTGAAAATCTCAGTCATGCCGGTGGGACTCTAAACATGACCATTCCAATGTTGTTCTTGCACACATTTGTTTGTCCAATGTGTGCAGGAGGGTTTCCTGACACAATATGTAGACAGGACAACAAGAGGTGAGGCTATACTGGATTTGGTTCAAGGTAATGAACCAGGCCAGGTGTTAGACTTGGAGGTAGGTGAGCACTTCGGGGGCAGTGACCACAACTCGGTGACTTTTACTCTCGTGATGGAGAGGGATAAGTGTGCGCTGCAGGGCAGCAGTTATAGCTGGGGGCAGGGAAATTATGATGCGGTGAGGCATGACTTAGGATGCGTGGATTGGAAAAATAGGCTTCAAGGGAAGAACACAAATGATATGTGGAGATTGGTCAAGGAACCGCTAATGGCTGTCCTTGATAAGTATGTACCAGTCAGGCAGGGAGGAAAGGGTCTTGTGAGGGAGCCGTGGTTTTACAAGGAATTGGAATCCCTTGTGAAAGGGAAGAGGGCGGCCTATGTAAAGATGAGGCGTGAAGGTTCAGTTGGGGCGATTGAGAGTTATAAGGTAGCCAGGAAGGATCTAAAGAGAGAGCTAAGAGCAGCCAGAAGGGGACATGAAAATTCCTTAGTTGGTAGGATTAGGGAAAACCCAAAGGCCTTCTATAGGTATGTCAGGAATAAAAGGATGACTAGGGTAGGAATAGGTCCAGTCAAGGATAGTAGTGGGAAGTTTTGTGTGGAGGCGGAGGAGATCAGTGAGACACTAAATCAATACTTTTCATCAGTATTCACTCAGAAACAGGACATTGTTGCCGCTATGAATACTGAGTCACAATTAATTAGAATGGAAAGCTTTGAGGTATGCAGGGAAGAGGTGTTGGAAATTCTGGAAAGGATGAATATAGATAAGTCCCCTGGGCCTGATGGCATTTATCCTAGGATCCTCTGGGAAGCTAGGGAGGAGATAGCGGAGCCATTGGCCTTGATTTTTATGTCGTCGTTGTCTACAGGAATAGTGCCAGAAGACTGGAGGATAGCGAATGTGGTTCCCTTGTTCAAGAAGGGGAGCAGGGATCGCCCAAGTAACTATAGGCTAGTGAGTCTCACTTATGTTGTGGGCAAATTTCTTAGAGAGAATTGTAAGGGATAGGATTTTTGAACATCTGGATAGGAATAATGTGATCAAGGATAGTCAGCATGGTTTTGTGAAGGGCAGAATGTGCCTCACAAACTTTATTGAATTCTTTGAGAAGGTTAACAAGGAAGTGGACGAGGGTAAAGCAGTAGATGTGGTGTATATGGATTTTAGCAAGGCGTTCGATAAGGTACCCCATGGCAGGCTAATGCAAAAACTACGGAGGTATGGCATTGAGGGTGCATTCGAGATTTGGATTAGGAATTGGCTGGCTGGAAGGAGACAGAGGGGAGTAGTTGATGGTATAGGTTCATCTTGGAGCGCAGTTACAAGCGGTGTTCCACAATGATCTGTTTTGGGACCATTGCTGTTTGTCATTTTTATAAATGACCTGGAGGAGGGGCTTGAAGGCTGGGTGAGCAAGTTTGCGGATGACACGAAAGTCGGTGGAGTTGTGGACAGCGAAGAAGGATGTGGCAGGTTACAGCGGGACATAGATAAGTTGCAGAGCTGGGCAGGAAGGTGGCAAATGGAATTCAATGTAGCTAAGTGTGAAGTCATTCACTTTGGTAGGAGTAACAAGAAGATGGATTACTGGTCTAATGGTAGACTACTTGGCAGTGTGGATGAGCAGAGGCATCTTGGTGTCCATGTACACAGATCTTTGAAAGTTGCCACCCAGGTAAATAGTGCTGTGAAGAAGGCATATGGTGTACTGGGCGTTATTGGTAGAGGAATTGAGTTCCGGAGTCCTGAGGTCATGTTGCAGTTGAAAAAGACTCTGGTGCGGCCTCATCTGGAGTATTGCGTGCAGTTTTGGTCGCCATATTATAGGAAGGATGTGGAGGCATTGGAACGAGTGCAGAGGAGGTTTACCAGGATGTTGCCTGGCATGGTAGGAAGATCGTATGAGGAAAGGCTGAGGCACTTGAGGCTTTTCTCATTGGAGAAAAGAAGGTTTAGGGGAGATTTGATAGAGGTGTACAAGATGATTAGGGGTTTAGATAGGGTTGACAGTGAGAACCTTTTTCCTCTAATGAAGTCAGCTGTTACCAGGGAATACAGCTTTAAATTAAGGAGTGGTAGGTATAGGAAAGATATTAGGGGTAGATTTTTTACTCAGCGGTTTGTGAGTGCATGGAATGCCCTGCCAGTAGCAGTGGTGGACTCTCCCTCTTTATGGGCATTTAAGCGGGCATTGGACAAGCATATGGAGGTTATTGGGCTAGTGTAGGTTAGGTAGGCTTCGGTCGGCGCAACATCGGGAGCTGAAGAGCCTGTACTGCGCTGTATTTTTCTCTGTTCTATGTTCTATGTTCTCTCACAGTAATCGCCCTCTGTAACCTTCAGTTCATCCCAAATTCTGATGCCTGTATCCAAACTTGCATCAAGTCCTGTTCCCCCAACCCCCGCACCCTGTGTCTACATCGGCTCCTCTCCAGCAACACCTTGATTTTCAAGTTCTCATCCGTGTTCGCAAATCCCTCTCTGCCCTTCACCCTCCCTATGTCTGTAACCTCCTCCAAGCTGCCTCAGTCAGTGTGATCAGCCATTTTGGATATATGGCTCTCTGTTTCTGCATCCAAGTCATTGAGAAATATCATAAAAAGCTGAAATAGTGAAACAGAGTGATCTTGGAGTTCAGGTACACAGATCTCTGGAAGTTGACTCACAGTTCGAAAGGGCAGTGAGGAAGGCTTTTGACACACTGGCCTTCATCAGTCAGGGCATTGACTATAGAAGTTAGGAAGTTATGTTACAATTATACAGAACATTGGTGAGGTCGCACTTGGAGTATTTGGTCACCTTGTTCTCAGATGGACATTATTAAACTGGAACGAGTTCAGAGGAAATGTACAAGCATGCTGCCAGGACTCGACAATCTGAGTTTTTGTGAGAGGTTGGGCAAGCTAGGACTTTTTTCTGAAAGTGTAGGAGACTGAGGGTTTTTTTAGAAGTGTATAAGATCTTGAGAGACATGGATAGGGTTAGTGCCCTCAGTCTCTTTCCCAGGGTTGGTGAATTGAGGATGAGAGAGCATCAATTTTAGGTTAGAGTGGAAAGAATAAAATGGAACCTGAGGGGCAACTTGTTTACACAGAGGGTGTCACACATATGGAGTTAGCGCTGAGTGGAAGTGATTGAGGCAGGTATATTAACAACTTCTAAAAAGGCAAGTGGACAAATACATGGATAGGAAAGGCTCCGAAGGATATGGGGCAAGTGCAGGGAAATGGGGTTAGCATGGATGGACATTTTGTTCAGCATGGACCAGTGTGGACCAAAAAGCCTGTCTCTGTGCTGTAGGACTCAATGACTCTTTGACTCTATAATTCCATAGGTTTCCATGTTTATGGACATTCACTCAAACACAGAAACAAAGGAACTAGGAGAAGGAGTCGGCCATTCAGCCCTTCGAGTGGACTCTGCCATTCAATATGACCATGGCTGATCATCCACCTTAGTCCCCTGTTCCCAATTTTTCCCCATAACCTTAATCCCTTTAGTCCTAAGTCCCTTTAGACCTATCTCCTTCTTGAAAACTTTTAATGTTTTGGTCTCAACCGCTTTCTGTGACAGAATATTCCACAAGCTTCCCACTCTCTGGCTAAAGAAATGTCTCCTCGTCTCAGTCTGAAATAACCTTTCCCTTTTCTTTAAACTGTAATTCCTGGTTCTGGATTCTCCAGTCATCAGGAACATACTTCCTGTGTTTTTCCGGTCTTGTCCTGTTAGGATTTTAAAGGTTCCAATGTGATTCCTCTCAACCTTCTAACCTCCAGTGAATATAATCCTAACTGATCCAGTTTCTCATCAGATCTAAGTGCTGTCATCCCAGGAATCAATCTGGTAAACTTTCACTGCCATTCCTCCACAGCCAGAACATCCTTCCTCAGATAAGGAGACCAAAACTGCACACAATACAATCATAAAATCACACAGTACAAAAGAGGCCCTTCAGCCCATTAACTGTGTACCAGCCAAACTACACTAAACCTACACCAGTCCCACTTTCCAGCATGAGGCCCATGGCTTGAATGTTATGACATTTCAACTGCTCACTCAAGTAGTTTTTAAAGTTTGTGAGGTTTCCCACATCAGCTAGCTTCCCACGGTGTGCGTTCCAGACCCCCACCACACTCTGGGCATAAACCACTTTCCTCAAAGCATCTTGAAACCTCCTACCTTTCATATTGAATGTAAACCAATTTGTTATTGAGCCTCCCCACAAAGGAGAACAGCTGCTTTCTCTCCACACTGAAAATTCCCCTCATAACCTTATACACCTCGATCAGGTCCCCCCTCCACCTTCTCTGCTCTGAAGAAAACAACCCGAGCTGATCCAATTTCTCTTCATCACTGAGAGGTTCCATCCCACACAACATCCTGGTGATTCCCCTCTGCACCCCATCCAGTGCAATCACATCCTTCCTACAGTGTGGTGACCCGAACTGCACACAGTAATCCAGCTGTGGCCTAACCAATATTCTGCTTAACTGCAGCATATCCTCCTGCTTTTATAACCAATACCTGAAATGACAAAGGCAAGTGTCCCCTGTGCCTTCCTAAGTGGTCTGTTAATCTGTCTTGCCACATTCTGGGATCAGTGGACAAGTACCCCAAGATTACTCTGTCCCTTTGAGCTTTCTCAGGTCCAAGTACAAGGGACAAAGAAAATTACAAAACAGGAACAGGCCCTTCGGCCCTCCAAGCCTGCGCTGATCCATAGCTTCTATCTAGACCTATCATCAATTTTCCAAGGATTTGTATCCCTCTGCTCCCTGCCCATTCATGCATCTATCTCGATACATCTTTAATGATGCTATCATGCCCGCCTCTACCACTTCCGCTACCAAAAACTCTCTGCAGAAAGAACTTTCCACATTTATCTCCCTTAAACCTTTCACCTCTCACCTTGAACCTATAGTTCCTAGTAATTGAGCCCCTCACTCTGGGAAGAATCTTCTTGCTATCCACCCTGTTTATAGCTCTCATGATTTTGTAGACCTCTAGAAGGTCCTCCCTCAATCTTCAAATTTCTATTGAAAATAATGCCAATCTACGCAACCTCTCTTCAGAGCTCACACCCTCTTTTGAGACAATTCTAGTTAACCTCCTCTGCACCCTCTCCAAGCATCCACATCCTTCTGGTAATGTCGTTGCCAGAACTGGATGCAGTATTCAAAATGTGGCCAAACCAAAGTCCGATACAATTCTAACATGACCTGCCTACTCTTGTACTCCAACCGATGAAGGAAAGCATGCCATCTGCCTTCTTGACCACTATCAACCTGCATTACCACCTTCATGGTACAATGGACCCGAACATCCAGATCTCTCTGTGCATCAATTTTCCCCAGGGCTTTCCATTCACCGTATAGTTTACTCCAGAATTGGATCTTCCAAAATTCATCAGATCACATTTGCCCAGATTGAACTCCATCTGTCCGTTTCTGTGCCCAGCTCGCCAATCTATCTATATTCTGCTACGTTCTCTGATAGTCCCCTGCTACTCCACCAATCTTAGTGACATCTGCAAACTTGTTAATCAGACCATCTATACCATCTTCCAGATCATTTCTTTATATATCATAAACAAGAGTGCTCCCAGAATGGAATCCTGTACTTCATTTTGAGAAACTCCCTTCCACTACTACTCTCTGTCACCTGTTGCCCAGCCTGTTCTCTATCCATCTCGCTAGTACACCCTGGACCCCATGCGACTTTAATTTCTCCATCAGGTTACATGGGGAACATTATCAAACACCTTACTGAAGTCCATGTGTATGACAACTACAGCTCTTCCCTAATCTATCAACTTTGTCACTTCATCAAAAAATTCTATGAAGTAGGTAAGACATGACATTCCCTGCACAAAGTCATGCTGCCTATCACTAATACATCCATTTTCTTCCAAATCAGTATCTGCTCCAGCAGCTTCCCTTCCACTGACGACAGGTTCACCGCTTGATAATTACCTGGATTATCCTTGCTACTCTTCTTATACAAGGAGACAACATTCGCTATTCTCCAGTCCTCTGGGACCTCACCCATGTTCAAGATTGCTATTAAGATAGCTCTTAAGGCCCCAGCTATCTACTCTCTTGCTTCACACAGTATCCGGGGATAGATTCCATCCTGACCTGGGGATTTGTCCATCTTAATGCCCTTTAGAATACTCAACACTTTCTCCCTTCTTAAACCAACTTGACCAAGAGTGATCAAACATCTATCCCCAACTTCAACATCCATCTTTTCCCTCTCCTTGGTCAATACCAAAACAAACCACTCATTAAGAATCTCTCCCATTTTCCCTGACTCCATCCATAACTTTCCTCTGTCCTTGAGTGGACCTACCCTTTCTCTAGTCACCCTCTTGCTCCTTATATATGAATGAAAGGCTTTGGGATTTTCCTTAACCCATTTTCCTAATGATGTTTTTGACCCCTTTTAGCCCTTTTAATGCCTCATTTCAGATCGGTCCTAGTTTCCCAATATTCTTCCAAAGCTTTGCCTGTTGTCAGCCACCGAGACCTTATGTATGCTTCCTTTTTGCTCTTAGCTAGTCTCACAATTTCACCTGTCATCTAGGGTTCCCTAATCTTGCCACTTCAATCCCCCATTTTCACAGGGACATGACTGTCCTGTATTCTCTTTTAAAGCCTCCCACATATCAAATGTGGATTTACCCTCAAACAGCTGCTCCCAATCCACTTTCCCCAGCTTCTGCCGAATTTTGCTATAGCTGGCCTTCCCCCAGTTTATCCCACTTTCTTTCGGACCACTGTCGTCTTTGTCCATTAACATTCTAAAAACTTACGGAATTGTGATCACTGTTCTCAAAGTAATCCGCGACTGAGATTTCAACCACCTGGCTGGGCTCATTCCCCAACACCAGGTCCAGTATGGCCCCTTCCTAAGTTGAACTATTTACATAGTATGTAAAATCCACATGGGTGCTCCTTACAAATTCTGCTCTGTCTAAGCCTGCAACTTTAAGTGAATTCCGTCAATGTTGGGAAAATTAAAATCTACCATTACCACCACCCTGTTGCTCCAACATCTTCCATAATCTGTTCACAGATTTGACCGCTATCTCGTGCTCGCTGTTGGGAGGCCTGTAGTACAGCCCCAGCATTGTTGCTGCACCATTCCTGTTTCTGAGGTCTGCCCAAATTGCCCCACTGCCTTCCTTCAGCACAGCTGTGATATCCTCTCTGACCAGTAATGGAACTCCTCCACCCCTTTTATCTCCCTCTCAAATCCATCTGATACATCTGTATCCTGGGATATTTAGTTGCCAATCTTGCCTTTCCCTCAATCAAATCTCAGTAATAGCAATAACATCATACTACCAGGTACAAATCCAAGCCCTGAATTCCTCTGCCTTACCTACTACACTTCTTGCATTAAACCAAATGCACCTCAGACCACCTGTCCCTTTGTGTTCATCATTAACCTATTCTTACCCTTAGCCACACTGATTTCATTACCTAGTTCCTTACAGGCTTTAGTTACTCCCTCCTTACTGTCCACTAACCTCCTTATTTGGTTCCCATCCCTCTGCTACATTATTTTGGACCGTCCCCAAGAACGTGAGCAAAGGTTCCCTGGAGGACATTGGTTCCAGTCCTGCCCAGGTGCAAACTGTCTGATTTGTAATAGTCCCACCTCCCCCTGAACCAGTCCCAATGTCCCAAAAATCTGAACCCCCCCCCCCCCTCACTGCGCCATCTCTCAAGCCACTCCTTCATCCTGCCTATTCTTCCATATCTATTCTAACTAGTCCACGACACTGTTTGCAATCCTGAGATTACTAACTCTGAGGTCCTTATTTTTAATGTGGCTCCTAACTCCCTAAATTCTGCATGTTGGACCTCATCCTGTTTATTACGTATATCATTGCGGCCCACATGCACCATCACAGCTAGCTGTTCACCCTCCCCCTTCAGAGCTATTCAGGAGACTTGTTTTTGACCACAGAACCACCTATCTATTCCCCTTACAAAGTCCAAATAAACCACAACCGCTGGCTCCCCCTTATCAAATCCACTCACTACATCCTCAAACAAGTCCAGTCGATTTGTTAAGCATGATTTTTCTTTTGACAATCCATGCTGACTCTGTCCGATTCTGTCACTGTTAAGCTATAAAATATTTTATAATGAATTTGAGCTTTTTCTCCACTACAGATGTCCGGATAATTGGTCTAAAATTCCCTAAAGTTAATGCTCAATGTTTCCCTTCATGGTAAAGTAATGGCTACACAGAAAACCACTGAGTGACCACTAGGACAGGATCCATAACACAGGAGGATCAGAAAGCTGAACTGTAGCTATTTTAATGCAAGGAGCTTGATCAGTAATGTGGTTGAACTGACGGCATTGAAGAGCACTTGGGAATATAGAGTTATCGAGATATAGAGATGTACAGCATGGAAACAAACCTTTTAGTCCAACCTGTCCATGCCGACCAGATGTCCCAACCCAATCTCGTCCCACCTGCCAGCACCCGGCCCACATCGCTCCAAACCCTTTTTATTCATGTGTGCATCCAAATGCCTTTTAACTGTTGCAATTGTACGAGCCTCAACCACTTCTTCTCACAGCTCATTCCATATACGTACCACCCTTTGCGTGAACAAGTTGCCCCTCACGTCTCTTTTATATCTTTCCCCTCTCATCCTAAACCTATGCCCTCTCGTTCTGGACTCCCCAACCCCAGGGAAAATACTTTATCTATTTATCTTATCTATGCCCCTCATAATTTTGAAAACCTCTATAAGGTCCCCCTCAGCCTCCGACGCTTCAGGGAAAACAGTCCCAGCCTTTTCAGCCTCTCCCTTAAGCTCAAATCCTCCAACCCTGGCAACATCCTAACAAATCTTTTTTGAACACTTTCATGTTTCACAACATCTTTCCGATAGGAAGGAGACCAGAATATTTCAATAGTGGCCTAACCAATGTCATATACAGCCGCAACATGACCTCCCAACTACTGTACTTGATACTCTGACCAATAAAGGAAAGCATAGCAAACACCTTCTTCACTATCCTATCTACCTGTGACTCCACTTTCGAGGAGCTATGAATCTTCACTCCAAGGTCTCTTTGTTCAGCAACACTCTCTAGGGCCTTACGATTTAGTGTATAAGGCCTGGTAATGTTTGCTTTCCCAAAATGCAGCACCTCGCATTTATCTGAACAAAACTCCATCTGCCACTTCTCAGCCCATTGGCCCATCTGATCAAGGTCCTGTTGTAATCTGAGGTAACCTTCTTTGCTTAAAATAAATCCCTGAAGAAGGACTTATGCCCGAAACGTCGATTCTCGTGCTCCTTTAATGCTTCCTGACCTACTGCGCTTTTCCAGCAACACATTTTAAAGCTCTTCTCTCCAGCATCTGCAGTCCTCACTTTCTCCTCACCTTTTTTGCTGACCACTACACCTCCAGTTTTGGTATCATCTGCAAACTTACTAACCATACCTCTTATGCTATTTCATTTGTTGTTGCATTGTCTTTTTGGAATGTCATATTGTTGCAATTGCTGAGACATGATTGAACAAAGATAGGACTGGCAACTCAACATTCCAGGGTAGAGAAGTCTCAGGTGGGATAGACAGGGTGCAAGAGAGGTGGGTGCGTTGCATTATTGATAAAGGAAACCATGACTGCAGTATTGCTACTGAAGGAGCATTTCTTGGAAGGGTCTTCAACTAATGCCATCTGGGTAGAGCTAGACAAAAGGACAATCACTTTGCTGGGATTATACTACAGGCTCTCCAAAATTCAGATGGAGAGAGAGGAGCAGGTATGTCGGCAAATCACAGAGAGGTGTGAGAGGAATAGGATTATATTAGCAGGAATTTCAACTTCTCTAACATAAACTTTATGTTTGACTTCATGTGGTTGGAATTTTTGAAGTCCAACCAGGAGAACATTTGGTGCCAGTACGTAGATAGTCCCACTAGACATGGGCAGTGCTGGGCTCAGTCTGAGGTATAGTCAAATTGTTGAAGAGTCAATGGGTGAGCATTTTGGAGCTAGTGAACAGAACTCCATACGTTTCCTAATTATTATAGAAAGGAATAAGGGTAGCGCAGAAGTTGTGTCTAAAGTGAGGCAAGGCCAATTTCAATTTCATCGGACAGAATATGACAAATACAGACTGGGAGCAATTACTTGGAGTTCAGTCGACATTTTGAAAGTGGGGATCTTTTTAATGTAGTTCAGGGCCAGCTCAGAAAGAAAGGCAAGGACTGCAGCTCATGGGATCCTGGATGTCAAGGGACATGGATAGTTTGAGAAAGGAAAAGGAGGAAGCATATGCCAGTACAGAGCATCAAAAAGAGGGGAGGCCCGAAAGGAGGAGAGAAAGTGTGGGGAGGTGCTTAAAAATAGGAGGACAAAGTGGAGACAGAAGATATCTTTGTCAACCTGATCCCGTCACCCCAGAATACTTAGGAAAGTGGTACTGGAAAGAATAGATGCACTTGTCGTCATTTTTCAGAATTCTAGACTCAGGAGCAGTTCCTATGAACTGAAAAGTGGTAAACATAACCCCACTATTTAAGAAGGGAGGCAGGGAGAACACAGTGGGTTTTGTAGACCGGTTAGCGTGACATCAGTAGTGGGGGAAATACTGGAGTCCATTATAAAAGATGGGCAGCAAATTTCGTTGTGACCGATACATTATGAACCGGCACTCTTGACAAACCGGCAAAAGTTATATCCCTCAAATGCCGGAAAGTTTATTAATATATCATTCTATACAATTATTATTCATTTATAATTTATTAACTTTGTGTAAATATAATTGTTTTTCAATTAAATATCCACATGAAATAACAACAGTTGATTCATTTTCGAGTCGATTTCTCCTCAAACACAGTGACCTGCCGCGATGCCCGGGTAATCAGTTGAGAGTGTGAGTGAGAAGGATATGGGGAGAAAGTGGGCTATTCGAGACACAAAGCATTGCTGAGCACAATCATCATCTAGTGGCCTGCTGGGTGTAGCTTGTCAGGAGCTGAACAAGAAAGAAAGAGTCATTTTGCTGAACAAGAAAGTTTGCAATTAAAGATGCCCAAGTTAAGGACATAAGTCACATACTGAGAGGAAAAGGATTTGACTGGATTCTGGAAAGGTAGGAGCGGTGGCAGTGATGTGGTGACTGACAGATGTGAAAACAGTGGAAGGGTTTGTTGGATTCATCAAATATGAAGTGCCAATTTCTAATTAGAGGGACAATCATGATGCTAACCAACTATTCCCATCCCAACTGCTGGTATTATTGGATAACACAGATCTCAGTCTGCAACACAAACAGAAACTGCTGAGGAAATGCAGTTGGTCTGCAGCATCTATGGAGCATAAGTACGCAATGCTGATGATTTAGATTGAATAATAAGACCTCAGTACACAACAGAAATGAAGATAAAATAAAACATACTGACAGAAAACACAATTTCAATAGATTTCAAAACATGGCAAAATAAAATCCTTTCTATTCTAACATTGTTGCTTTATTGTACTTAAATAACAGGGAGAAGGGGTTCATTTCTCGAACGCGTCTTTAGGTTTAACTTAACTGTATTTTTCATTTCATTGTCTTGGAAGTTTGATTGCCTTTACCTTGATTAATACTTCACTGGCCACAGGTGATGTGCCAGACTGGAGGGTTGTCAATGTGGTTCCTTTGTTCAAGAAGGGCAGCAGGGATAGGCCAGGCAATTCCAGACCAGTTATTCCGATGTCAGTGTCAGGGAAATTATTAGAAAAAATCCTGAAGTACAGGATTAAGCAATACTTGGAGAGGGAGGGATGCCAGTATTGATTTGTTTGACAAAGGCCTCACATGGAAGGCTGGTCCAGATGGTTAGAGCCCATGGGATCCAAGGCAAGTTGACAAGTTGATGGTGAAGGGTTGTCTTAGTCATTGGAAGCCTGTGACCAGTGGTGTATGACAGGAATTGTGGCTGCTCCCTTTCTGTTTGTAATGTACCTTAATGAATTGACTGTGATTGAATAATTAGAAATTTTTCAGATGCCACATAAAGTGGTGTTGTTGTTGTTAATGGTTTTATTTTTATTTTATTGTTACATGGACTCAAGTACAAAAGTATTGGAGTACAGTGAAAAGTATGTGATGTCACTTTGTAAGGATCCATCTTAGGTACAAGGACCAAGGTTCAGAATCTTAAGAAGAAGTTAGAAAGAAAGAATAAATTTAAAAGTTACACGTTACAGACTTCTTGACCTTTTTAGTTTTAAGAAGAAAATAAAGAAAAAAATCTGGAAGTTCAATCATTACAGTCTTTCTTAAGTGCTTAGCAACCGTGGGATCATACTTTGAGTCATCACTTTGAGACCGGAAGGCAAACTGAGGCTGTGCTGGGCCGAAAGACCACCTTATACAGCAAAAGACCACCCTATGGCCCAAGAGACAACCACGCTGGGCCACTGAGAGATCACCATGCTAGGCCGAGAGTCCATTACGCTGGAGTGACAGTTGAGCATACTGAGCCCAGAGGCCACCACATTAAACTGAGAGGCCAACATACCAGACCGAGAGTTCCCCTCACCGAGCTGGAAGGTCTCTCTGCCAGGTCAGGACTCTGCCACACCAAGTCAAGAGGCCGCAACACTGGGGCTGCACTTGTTAGAGGCCTGGTGAGTGGGGCTGGGAGTCCGTGGCTGGGAGAGAAAAGAAGAGAGAACGATAAAAGTAAAACACAAAAGAAAATAAAAACCAGTGGAAGAAAAAGCAGAAAAGGAAACAGACGGAGCAGATGAATTTAATCTGAAAAGTCCTACTCTGCTGCCATCTTGGATTACTGGGTCTCAGGCTACAGTCTGATATCGATCAGCTGGTAATTGGGCAGAACAATTGCACATAGAATTTAATCCTGACAAGTGTAAGGTGATCCAATTTGGGAGGTCTAATAAGGGAAGGATATACACAATGAAAGGTATGTGCCTTGAGTGTCCTTATGCATGAATCACAGAGGGGTGGTCTGCAGGTACAACAAGCAACTAGGAAGGCAAATGGAATTTTGTCCTTCATTGCTAAAGGGATTGAGTTTAAAAAGCAGAGGTTATGTTGCAGCTGTACAGGATGCTGGTGAGGTCACACCTGGAGTACTTTGTGCAGTTTTGGTCTCCTTTCTTGAGAAAGGATGTACTGGCACAAGAAGGGGTGCAGAGTAGTTTGATTCCAGGTTTGAGGGGGTTGGCTTATGCGGAGAGACTGAGTAGACTGGCATTGGAACTTAGAAGAATGAGGGGGATATTATAGAAACATATAAAATTATGAAGAGAATAGATAAGATAGAAGTAGAGAGGATATTTCCACTGGCAGGTGAAACTTGGACAAAAGGGCATCGCCTCAAAATTAAGGGGAGCACATTTAGGATTGAATTGAGAAGGAACTTCTTCACCCAGAGGGTCATAAATCTATGAAATTCCTTGCCCAGTGAAGTAGTTGACGCTACTTAAGTAAACATTTTTAAACATTTAAAGGAATTAAGAGATAATATGAGAGCGCAGGTGAGTGGAGTTGAGTCCAGGAAAAGATCAACCATGATCTTATTGCACAGTGGAGCAGACTCAAAGAGCCAGACGGCCTACTCCTGCTCCTAGTTCTTCTGTTCTTATGTTCGTTCTTTTGTTCCTTGGGAGTAGTGAGGAACAAAGGGACCTTGGTGTACAAGTCCATCAATCCCGGAAGGTATCAGCGCAACCAGACAGGGTGGTTAAGAATGCACATGGGATGCTTGCCATCACTAGCCAGGGTGTAGACTATAGGAGTAAGGAAGTCTTGTTGTTATTTTACAGAGAATTGGTTAGGCCATATCTGGAACACTGTGTACAGTTCTGGTCATGACACTGTTGGAACAACATGATTGGACTGGAGAGGATGTAGAGGAGATTCACCAGGATGTTGCTTGGGATGGAAAGTGATTGTTATGAGGAGAGAGACCGGATCAACTGGGTTTGTTTCCTCTGGAGCAGAGGAAGCATGGCGGGGGTGGGGGTGGGTGGCGTGGTGGAAGGGGGTAGTGAATTTGATTAAGGTATACAAAATTCTGAGAGACACAGACAAAGTCAATTGTGATCATCTTTTCCCCACGGCAAACATGTCCATGAGCGGAGGGAATAAGTTTAATGTGATGAAAAGGTGGTCTAGAGGGGAATTGAGGATTGTTTTCTTTCCGCAGAGGGTTGCAGAAATATAGAATGTGTTGCCTGAGAAGGTGGTGGAGGCAGCTCCTCTCACAATATTTAAGACACATCCAGACCAGCACATAAAATGCCAGGAAATGGAAGGCTATGGACAAAGTGCAGGCAAATGGGATTAGTGCAGTTTGGTGTTCACTGATCAGCATTGACATGATGGGCAGAAGGGCCTGTTTGTTTGCTGTATGACTCTATGATTATGAAGAGAAGGAAGTGGAGGCACTTTTGATGTCTTTTGAGAAGATATTTAAACAAGTGAGGCGAGGAAAAACAATGGAGCTTGCCCATGCAAAATGAACTTGGGAAGCACAAAACGTTTCTATATCCCTGCCAGAGGAACATTCTCAGATTCACGAGGAAGTTAAAAGGTGAAAAGCACATTTGCATTGATCCCAGAAACATACAGACAGATGTTTCAGAACATACCAAAACAGTCTCCATAAACTTCTACTCAGTTTGAGAGAATTCAACAAAATAATGTTGACAGGTGGATAAAACCATTAAAGGCTGAGAATACTTACCATGCTGTCAGAGAAATTATTCTTTGAGAAGGATTTAAAACTTCCTTCCCTTCTAGAAACAGAATTCATGTAGAAGACTGAAGAGGAACAATAGTAAAACAAGCAGCTAAAATGGCTAATGGTTATAGACTTCATTAAAGCCAAAACCCTGCAGATGCTGGAATCCAAAGTAGACAAACAGGAGGCTGGAAGAGCACAACAAGCCAAGCAGCATCAGGAGGTGGAGAAGTCACCTGATGGGAGACTGATCCAGAAACCTTATTCCCATCAGGCCCAGAAATGGGAGTAAATTAAAAATTGGGAGAGTGTGTGGAAGGCAGGTAGCCAGGGGAGAGAATGGACAGTAGGGTACAGCCCGAGGACTCCTCCTCAGACTAACGAAGAAATTGCTGACGGTGGAAGTGATGCTCAGAAACTGAATGTTTCTCTGGGAATAAGGTGGGCCATGTGCGTATGGAATGTTGAAAACTGTGAGGTAGACCCATGGGATTTATGGGAGTTAATAAAATTGAGTCAGAGGAGGGAACACAAACAGATAGTCACATGGAGCAGGTTGTAGCTGTAACTATAACAAAAAGGATGGAGGTGAATTCTGTCATTAGTAAAGGAAGTTGGAAGGTAGATGAGAGGTGGACACGACTTTTATCAAAAGGAATGGTGATTCCTTTTTCTTCAGCTAAACCCAGAACCAAACTGAGAGATACAGGAGCAACACAATCACTTTTACTGGAGAAAGAATTGATTTTCCCTCCACAGAGCTCGATGGGAGCTAAGGTATTAATCAATGGGATTGGTGGAGAATATATTCCACTTCTACTATATAAAGTACAACTGGAATGTGATTTGTTATCAGAAGTAATTGACGGAGTGGGGAAAACATTCCCTGTTGAAGGAGTTGATTTCCTTCTGGAGAATGACTTGCCAGGACTAAAGGCAGTAGCTTCCGCAATAATTACAGAATGTCCAAAGGAGAGCCAAGAAACAGAACAATGACAGGAACAGGTTCCTGGTCTCTCTCTCCTTCGTGTGAGGTAACCAGGGCAATGGTTAAACAAAATCCACCAATAAGGGTTGATGTGACACCATAGCAAGTGAAAGGATCGCTGAAACTTTCCAAAAGGGTGAAGGTAATCCAGCTGGAGTTTTTGCTATGATGTCACTAATTACAGCAGATCCAAAAAGCAGATCCTGAGTGAAATAAATGAGCACAGTCAGCTCATACTGAGGTCGAGGCTGGAGGGGTTTCAGAGTGTTATTACCTTCAGAAAGGAGCGCTGATGAGGAAGTGGAGATGCTCCCCTCATGGACTCCCAGATGAAGAATGGTCAGTTAGACATTGGCTAGTGGTACCACCCAGCTATCATCGGGAGATATTGTGAGGAGCACATCAGAGTTCCATGACAGGACCACAGGGATTTGGAAAACACAGACATCCAGAATCAGGTGTTTTATTGAGCCAAAAGTATATAAAGATGCGGCGCAGTTTTATAAATGCATCATACTTGAACTCATCTTTACAAATCTGCCTACTGCAGATGCATCTGTCCATGACAGTATCAGTAAGAGTGACCACCGCACAGTCCTTGTGAAGACCAACACCCACCTTCACGTTGAGAATAGCCTCCATCGTGTTGTGTGGCACTATCAACGTGCTAACTGGGACAGACTTACAACCGATCTCACAACTCATGACTGGGCATCCATGAAGCACTGTGGGCCATCAACAGCAGCAGAATTGTGCGTCAGCCCCGACTCGACCATTATCATCAAACCAGGGGATCAACACTGGTTCAATGGAGAATTCAGGAGTGCATACCAGGAGCAGCACCAGTCATTCACCAAGATGAGGTATTTACCTGGTGAAGCCACCAAACAGGATTACTTGCATGCCAAGCAGCACAAGCAGCAAGTGATAGACAGTATTAGACAACCCACAACCAATGGATCAGGTCTAAGCTCTGCAGTCCTGTCACGTCCAGTCATGAGTGCTGGTGGATGATTAACCATCTCACTAGATGAGCAGGCTCCAAAAATATCCCTATCCTCAATGATGGAAGAGTCCAAGACATCAGGGCAAAAGATAAGGCTGAAGCTTTTGAAGAAATCCTCAGCCACAAGTCCTGAGTGGCTGATCCATCTTGGCATCCTCCACTGGTCCTCAGCATTAAAGACAACCATCTTCAGTCAATTTGATTCACTTCACGTGTTATCAAGAAATGGGTGGAGGCACTGGGTACTGCCATGGCTATGGGCCCTGACAACATTCTGGTAATAATACTGAAGAGTTGTGCTCCAGAACTTGCCACTTCCCTAGTCAAGTTGTTCCAGGAAAGTTATAACACTGGCATCTGCCCGACAATGTGGAAGATTGCCCAACTATGTCCTGTACATAAAAAGCAGGACAAATCCAAGCCAGCCAGTTACAATCCCATCAGTCTCCTCTCGATCATCAGGAAAGTGATGAAATGTGTCATCAACAGTGCTATCAATCAGCACCTGCTCAGCAATAACCTGCTTAAGTGATGCCCAGTTTGGGTTCCACCAGGGTCACTCAGCTCCTGGCTTCATTACAGATTGGTTAAAACATGGACAAAAGAGTTGAATTAGGGATGAGCAATAAATGCTGGCCTTGGGCAACTGGGGATAAGCAACAAATGCTGACCAGCTGGTGATGCTCACATGAGACAAAATGAATAATTTAAAAAGAAACTTGTCAAATTATAGGTAAATCTCAACATGTGATTGAACCAGCATTCTTAATTCCTCTCCCAGTTTTTGAGGAACCATTCAGTCGTGTACAGGTGTGTCAAGTAGTGAGTATAATGGAGGAGGGGATGAGAAAAGGTGTGAGAGCCAAAGATAATTGGACAATTTCCAAAGTGAACTTCCTCCTATGAGGTGAATAAATTCAGTGATATGAGGGAATTCAGACACTGCATTTTTGTATCTGGAAGAAGATCAACAGAGGGACAGAGTGAGATTGCTCAGAGAATACAAAGAAGTTTGTCTGAGGAGTGGTTGGAGCCTGTATTCGGTCTGTACTCGATGGAGTTTGGAAGGATGAGGGGGAATCTCAGTGATACATACAGTATACTGAGAGGCCGGGATAGAGTAGACATGGAGAAGACGTTTCCACTTGGCAGAGAGACTGAGACCTGAGGGCACAGCCTCAGAATGAAGGGACCATCCTTTGGAAGTGAGATGAGGAGGAGATTTTACATCCAGAGAGTGGTTAATCTGTGGATTAATCATTGCCCCAGAATGCTGTGGAGGCCAAGTCATTGAGTGTATTTCAGACAGAGATAGATGGATTCTTGATTAATAAAGGGATCAAGGGTAATGGAGAGAAGGCAGGAGAATGGGGTTGACAAACACATCAACTATGATCGAATAGCAGAGCATACGTGATGGGCTGAATGGCCTAACTCTGCCCTGATATATAGTCTTTCAAAGATACACTTAGGTGTCCCAGATTAATTGAACATGATGTGGATGTAGTTTATTCAGACCCAATAAAACAAAACCCATTTTGATTAAAACCAGAGGAACAACTCAAAGTAACAAATGAAGCTCAATACTTTTTTTTAAAGATTACTTAGATTAGATTACTTACAATGTGGAAACAGGCCCTTCGGCCCAACAAGTCCACACCGCCCCGCCGAAGCGCAACCCACCCATACCCCTGCATTTACCCCTTACCTAACACTACGGGCAATTTTAGCATGGCCAATTCACCTACCTGCACATCTTTGGACTGTGGGAGGAAACCGGAACACCTGGAGGAAACCCACGCAGACACGGGGAAGACGTGCAAACTCCACACAGCCTGAGGCGGGAATTGAACCCGGGTCTCTGGCGCTGTGAGACAGCAGTGGTAACCACTGTGCCACCGTGCTGCCCAATTGATTGAACTGTCAGAGTAATTAGAGTTCTCTTGTGTAGGATTGAGAAAAAGACACTATCATCTAAAACCCTGGATTTTTTGTAAAAAACGGCTGCCTGGAACTTTTGTTCCGCCTGGAATTCCAGTTCACACCTCAATTCTGAAAGGGACACCAACCAGAACACATTCTCTTGGCTGAAACTAACTTTTACAACCTCGGCCTACGAACACACATTACCAACAAGCAGCTTTAGAACCAAGAACCACAGAGGCCGAACAGAGAAGCTGAATCCAGACACCAAACCAAGAGCATCATTGTAACAAAGGACACCCGAGAGCGGGAATACCAACCAAACGCTATCTGAACAAGACCTTCCAGACACAGGCCTGTTCTGAGCCAAGAGAACCAACGGTGAGAACCTCAGCAACAGGACACATTTTAAACCTGTACTTTCCTCAGTGGTGAGCTGAAAATCCTGAGACCCGAAGAACTCTGAGCTCGCAGGGAGGGGATGGTGGGTAGTGACAGTGCATTCGGACACCAAGGCTAGGTAGCCTGAATAAAGTTTCTGTGATTAAAACTGCTTCGCTTGTAATTGTAGAAAGTGAGGACTGCATATACATCAGAGATCAGAGTTGGAAAGTGTGGCACTGGAAAAGCACAGCAGGTCTGACAAACAGGAGAAATGACTTTTTGGGCATACGCCCTTCATCAGGGATGTGGTGAGGGGGACAGAGGAGGACACACAGAATGTTTTCGAGAACGTCTCTGGGACACACGCACTAAATAACCCCACTGCCCTGTGACCGGCCACTTCAACTCTCAGTCTCACTCTGCCAAAGACATGCAAAGACATGCTGGACCTCCTCCACTGCCAAATCCAATCTATCCAATGAATGGAGGAAGAATGACTTATCTTTTGCCTTGGGACCCTTTAATCACATGGTATCAACATCGACCTCACCAGTCTCCTCATCTCACCTTCCTCCACCTCAACCCACATCCAACCCTCCAATCAGCCTTCCCACCTATCCACTCCACCCTCCCCTCTATCACTATCACCTCTAACCTGTATCTGCCTATCGCCTTCCAAGCTACCTTCCCTCCATCCCCACCCCCACCCTCCTATTTGTCTCTCAGCCCCCTTCCCACAGCCTCAACATTCCTGATGAAGGGCTGATGCCCAAAACATCAATTCTCATTTTCCTCAAATGCTGCCTGACCTGCTGTGCTTTTCCAGCACCACACTTTTTATCTCAAACTTCTAATAGTGTTTAACCAGTGTTTAATTTTACCCTGTATTTAATTACCGTCCTGTGTGTAAATTAGTAACACTTCTACAAATGTTTACTTTGACAGTATATTTCATTATTGTCGTCAATATCATTGATCGTGTTAATTTCACTGTTTATTACATTTGCATTTGTTCTTGCATTATACTTATCTTTTCTATTGAATAAACACAGAGCTTCTTTTGTCCATGAACCTGTCTACTGCCTTCTTTATTTCACATATTTAAGTCAGTCTATTTGCAGAACTTGGGATCTGGGGATGATTCAAACCACCTAAAAATCAGCAAATTACTGATCACAAACGAGAGAGGGTCCTCTGATTGAATTGTAAGAGTAATTGGAGTTCTCTTGTTTGGTCCCTCAGCCAGAGGTTTCAATTTGATTCTGTGTACACCATAGGAAAGTGAATGTAGTCACAAAGATGGATTTGTATCCTATTGCCAGGTCAGAAGATTGCATTGAAATGTTGGGTAGTGCGTCATTCCTATCGAAAATTGATTTGATGAAATTATATTTACAAGTACCGCTGACAAGAGCCAAGGAAATTTCCGCCTTTGCTGCATTCTGGATCTTTGACAACAAAGGAAAACTCAAATACATTTGAAACATGTTGGGAAGACAGGGAATAGGCTGAGGGCAGAACAGAAGAAAAGTAGTTGTATTCGGAAAATGGTTTTGGAAAATTTATGGGATTAAAGTTTGATAAATCCGCAGGGACCAATAACCTACATTTCAGATTACTTCAGGAATTGCCCAAAAAGTTTGGAAACATTAGTGTTCAAGAGTATATAGATTCTGGAACAGTTCCCAGTGACTGGAGAGTTCCGAATGTAATATCACTATTGAAAATGGGAGGGAGAGAGAAAACTGGGCATCTTCGACCAGTCAGCCTGATGTTGCTATTGGGGAAAATATTCAAGTCCGTTGTGAAAGATTTAATCACTGAACGCATGGAAAATGGTGACAGGGTGAGACAGAGTCAACATGGTTTGTGAAATGGAAATCATGGTTGAAAAATTGACTGGAATTGTTCGAGGATGTAATGAGCGGATTTGACAAGGGGGAGCCAATGGATGTGGTTTATCTGAAACATTCAGAAGGTTTTATTAAGTCCCACAGTAGAAATTAGCGTATGAAAGGAAGACTCATGGGACTGGGGGCAGTGTACTGACATGGATAGAGAATTGGTTGGCAGGCAAGAAACAAAGAGTAAAAGAAAAACAGGCCTTTTTCTGAAAGGGTACCACAGGCCTGGATCCAGCTTTTCACAACATTTGTTCATGGTTTAGATGAAGGAGCTTAAGAGTAATATCTCCAAGTTTGCAGATGACACAAAGCTGGGTGGGAGGGGGAGCTGTGAAGAAGATGCAGAGATGCCTGTGTCCATGTATACCAGTCACTGAAAGTCAGCGTGCAGGTTCAGCAGGCATTGCAGAAGGTAAATGATATGTTACCTTTATCGTGAGAGGAGTTGAGTCCAGGATCAGGGATGTCTTGCTGTAATTGTATGGGCCTTAGTGAGACCACACCTGAAATATTCAAACCAAAACTGGTTCAGTTACAGGAGACAGAGGGTGGAGGCAGAAAGTTGTTTGTGTGACTGGGCCCAGTGTGCGGTGTGATACCACAGGGATCAGTGCTGTTGTTCAGGATGTATTGAAACGAGGAAAAAGACAATGTGAGAGGTGAGGGGTGGGGGTGAGTGGATGATGACTGAGTTTGTAGATGACACGAGGTTTGGCAGATGGTTGACATTGAGGAAGAAGGTCTGAGGTTACAGGAGCATCTAACTGGATTGGTCAGATGGGCAGATCAGAGCCAGATGGAACTATCCCCTGAAAAATGTGAGGTGATGAACTTTGGAAGATGTAAAAGGTAAATAAAGTATTTATGAAGGTAGACAGAACACTTGCCTATATCATTTCAGGTACAGATGGGAAGACCAGGTCAGATATGTGGAGCTATACAGAACTTTGGTTAGGCCACAGCTGGAGTACTGTGTGCAGTTCTGGTCACCACGCGATCGGAAGGATGGGATTGTACTGGAGGGAGTGCAGAGGATAGTCAACAGGATGTTGTTTGGAATGAAGCATTTCAGCGATGAAGAGAGGCTGGATAAACTTGGGTTGTTTTCTTTGAAGCAGAGAAGGTTGAAGAGGTATGAGGGAAATGGACAGAATGAATAGAAAGCAGTTGTACCCCTTACTCAGAGTTGGCACACATTCAATGTGAAAGACAGGAGCTTCAGCGGGGATTTGAAGAGGAGATTTTCACCCAGAGGGTGATGGGGGTCTGGTTTGTACTGTCTGGGCTGGTAGTTGTGGTGACCTTTGAAATGTACTTGGTTGAACCCTTGAAATATCATAACATTTAAAGGTATGACCCTTGTGTTGAAAAGTTGGATGATTGCAGGTTTAGTGTGGTTTGACTGGTACATGTACAATGGGCCGAAGGGCCTCTTCTGTACTGTGTGATTTTATGATTGAATGGTGTGCAGTTTTGGTCTCCTTATCTGAGGAAGGATGTTCTGGCTGTGGGGGCTGGGCAGTGAAGGTTTACCAGACTGATTCCTGGGATGACAGCACTTAGATCTGATGAGAAACTGGATCAGTTCAGATTACATTCACTGGAGGTTAGAAGATTGAGGGAAGTCACACTGAAAACTCTAAAATCCTAACGGGACAAGTCAGTATGTTCCTGATAACGAGGGAGTCCAGAATCAAGTATTCAAGTTTAATGATACGGGAAAGGACATTTAGGGCTGAGATGGAGAGAAATGTTTTCATTCTACAGGAAGCCTGCAGGAGTTTCTGTCACTGAAAGCAGTTCAGCTCAAACCACTGAATGTTTTCCAGAAAGGACACGATACAGTTCTTAGAATGAAAGGGATCAAAGGTTATGGGGAGGAAGCAGGAACAGACAACTGATTTGGATGCTCAGCCATGATCATATTGAATGGCAGAAAAGGCTCGAAGGGCTGAATGGCCTATTCCTGCTCCGACTTTCACTGTTTGAGAGACTGTTCATCAACGGGGAAACATATTGAATAAGAGAAAAACATTTGCCTTGAGTTAGGAATTAGATTGGAGATAGGAGACAGAGTGAGGCAATAATGTGTCCTCCAATGAGCAAGAGATGAATAATGGTGTGCCCAGGGATCCATCCTGGGACATTAGCATTTCACAATATTTCTCAATGACTTGGATGAAGGAGTAGAGAGCCATTTCTCCAAGATTGCTGACCACCCTGAGTGAGGCTGCTAGGAGAAGGTCACAGAGATGGGGAGGGTGGATGGACAAGGAGGGACATCAGAACAAGGACGAGAATTTGTAAATCGAGGTGTTGTTGGACCGGGAGCCAGTGTACGTCAGTGAGGACAGTGGGAGATAGAGATGGGATTTGTTGCGAGCTCGGGTTCGACCAGCAGAGTTTGGGATGAGCTGAAGTTTATAGAGGGCAGTGGCCGTGATGTGGCCGAGGACATTAGTATGATCACGTTTGGAGTCCCAAACAAATGACAAAGATTTTCAGTGAGTGATCTCTGTGATGGGGAGGATTTGGGGCTCAGATCAGCCTCAAAGATGAGGCCAAGATTGTAAGGAATCTGGTACTAAATAAAAGCTGAAAAAACTGCAGATGCTGCAAATGAGGAACAAAAACAGAAATTGCAGGAAAAGCTCAGCAGGTCTGGCACCATCTGTGGAGAGAAAGCAGAGTTAACATTTTGGGACAAGTGAATCTTCTCAGAACTGTTCTGAAGAAGGGTCATTTGACCCAAAAGGTTAACTCTGATTTCTTACCCCAGATGCGACCTGATCTGCTGAGGTATTCTGTTTTTGTAAAGAGTCTGATTGAGCAGCAGACAGTGCTCGGGGAGAGGGATGGAGTTTGTATCAGGAGCTGAAGAGGATGGCTCTAATCTTCCCAATGTGTTTCCCAGTGAGCCTGGCTCCTCAGTCCTGACTGCTCTTAGCTGCTGTGATTGTCACTGATCGGACACTTATTCTTAGAGATTCTGACCACAGCAGAAAGCCCCAGTGTAAAAAATAACTGCAAAGACTGTCAGATCGCCAGGTTGAAACTTCACCAAAAGAGGAAGTGAAAGAAGGAGCTCGGAGCAGCTGGACATTTGTTACTGAGATGGGGAAAAATTGTGAACCATCTCCACTCTCTGGAATCTGACAGCACATAAGAACATTAAAACTAGGAGCGGGAGCAGGCTCTCTGGCCCCTCGGTCTGCTCGGCCATTCAGTAAGATCATGGCTGATCTTTTCATGGCCTCAGCTCCCCCTTACCCACCTTTTCACCAAAACCCTTGATTCATTTACTGTTCAAAAAATTACCTGCCTTAGCTTTAAAAACATTTACTGAGGAAACCGCAACCACTTCACTGGGCGGGGAACTCCATCGATTCACATCCCTCTGGGTGAAGAAGTTCCTTCTCAATTCAGTCTAAATCTGCTCCCCCTCGCCCACGAGGAGGCCATTCAGCCCATCGTGTCTGTGAGTGATTCAATTAGTCCCACTGCCCCCCTCTCTCCCCATAACACAGCAAATCTTTCCTTTTCAGCTCGATCTCCAGTTGCCTCTTGTCGACTTGGGTCCACAGCAGAGACTGCCCCGAATCTGGGCTCCAAACTGGCACCTCATCCATTCATTGGGAGGCAAACAGCCTGGGCTGGGAAATGGAGCTCAGGACCCTGAACATTCTCTCTGCCCTCCTGATGCTGAGGTTTAGTTCTGTGGAGCTGTACAATATATTCCTACCATACACACTTTTCCATTCTTTGTGTAAAAGGCTCGAGCCTGCCAGCAGGATGTTCAACTACATGAGCCATCATCAATTTGACCAATTCTGACAACACCCACTCTGCTTAAACTTTCAACTAATTACTAATATCAAATCTGTCCATCTCCTCCTTGGTGTGAGACAGGGAAGGGGCCACTTCATTCCAGATAATTTGGAATTTATGGAGCACAGATGGAGTAAGCTGAGAGAGGACATCAGAATGATGGAGTTTGGAGGTGGGATGAGCAGGAATAAGAGGTTCTGTGGTCAAGGGGCTGATGCAGAGCAGAGAAGGACAATGTTGTGGAGTTTGAAATAAGAGACCTATGTGATGGAGAGGATGTGGGATTTGAAGCTCCAATACTGAAGGGTCCGGTGGGAAAGAGGCCCAGGCTTATTGATGTCCATTGGACATTCCAATGGGATGGAGGCCCATGTTTCCTGATCTCTGTTGGAGGTTCCAATTGAGTCCCATGGAATTGGAATGTTGACATTTCTTGCAGCAATTGGAATCTTCGTATTTAATATAAAAGGACGAGATTACAGAAATAAAGAAATATTGTTACAATTCTATGAGGTATTGGTGAGACCACATTTGAAGCATTGTGTCCAGTTGTAGTCTCCTTCCTTGGTGAAGGATATGATGGCACTGGACGCAATTCAGAGGATGTTCACCAGACTGATCCCTGGGATGAAAGGGCTATCATATGAGGAATGGTTGAATAGCTAGTTTTTGTACTCACTGGAATTCAGTCGTATGAAGGGAGAATTTGAGTGAAGTATATAAGATGCTAAAGGGGATTGATAGGGCAGGCATGGAACAGATGTTTCCTCTTGTGGGCCAGTCTTGAACAATCGGTCATCGCTATAGAGTGAGAGGAGGTATGTTTAAAACTGAGATGAAGAGCAGCTGCAGGTGGCACAGTGGTGAGCACTACTGCCTCACAGTGTCTGGGACCCAGGTTCGATTCCACCCTCGGGCAACTGTATGGAGTTTGTACATTCTCCCCCTGTCTGTGTGAGTTTTGTCTGTGTGCTCTGATTTCCTCCCACATTCTAATGATGTACACATTCGGGGGATTGGCCATGCTAATTTAGCCATAATGTTCAGGAAATTGTGGATGAGATTCATTCATCATGGGAAATGGAGGGTTACAGGGAAAGGGTTCCAGAATGGCTCTGGGTGGAATGCTCTTTGAAGGTTCGGTGTGGACTTGTTGGGTTGAATGGCCTGGTTCCATACTGTATGGAATCTGTTCCATTCCAACTACTTCTCTCAGAGGGTTGCGAATCTGTTGAAGTCAGTGCGCAACATCCACCCCCCAGCTCTCCCATCCGCCTCCCCACTCCCCCTCTTCCTCAAGTCCAGTAGAGGCAGAATCAATCAACAGATTCAAGAAAGAAACAGATATTGTTCTGATGAAAAGCAGGATAGAGGGCAATTGGGAGCAGTCTGGAAAGTGGAGAGGAGGTTAAGATCAGCCATGATCATGTTAAATCGTAAACGGGCTTGAAGTGCTCAATTACCTATCCCCGCTCCTCATTCCGAAGTTCAATCTTGCGAAGGCAATGAGATCCTCCTTGTTTACTGGTCTGTATTGTCGGATCCAGTCACAAAGAGTCATATGTTTATTGGTCTGCATTGGAGGGTCCAATTTGAAGCTGGTCCATATTTTTGATCTGTACTGGAGAGTTCAAAGAAATGGAGTCCTTTCTCTCCTGGTTTCCATTGGAGAGCCCAGCAGGAATAAGGTCGATGTTAACTAGTCTCTGCTCGAGTATTCAGTGGGAAATAGACCTATTTTTACTGGTCTCCATTGGAGGTTCCAGTGGCAAAGAGGCCTATGTTTAATGGTCTCTACTGGAGAGATTAGTGGGAATAAATTCAATGCTTCTTGGTCTCCACTGGACAGTCCAGTGGGACATGAATACCATAGTGAGTGTGGGGCCCATTTTAGTTCTGTAGTAACTGTGTGATGGTCCAATCCTTACACCAGTAAAATTGGAGATTGACCATGAAGGAGAAGGTGAGGGGAAAGGATTGGAATATATTGTGAATGGACAGGATGGGTCAATGGGTCAGAGCCTGTCCTATCCTCCAACTCACACTGATGGCCTGAGGATCTCCTCTTTCTGCTGGGCTTTCATGGAATGAGATTTGTGTCCAAACCAGTCCCCAGTGAGTATAGGCCAACAGCACAGAATTGCCCTTCATTTGACAAGAATCTGACCGTCTTCCTGAGAGACGCCAAACCCTGGTCAATGTGGGAAATGGTGCTTTATTCCAGGAGTGGAAATACTCCTGGTGTCAAGGGTTAACATCCATTAGTGGGGTAGATTTGGAGGAGATTTACCCTGTATTTAACTTTTACCACTTGGGACATTGTTAGGAAGGCAGAGAGAGTGAGAGGGAGTGAGTGAGTGAGCGGGAGAGAGAGAGAGATTGTTGGCGAGAGAGACATAGAAGGACAGGGTGTTAAAGTGAGAGAGAGCGGGATAAAGAGTCTCAGGCAGTGTAAGATGAGTAAAAGGGGGAGAGAGAGAGGTAGAGAGAGGCAGAGATGGTGGGGTTGAAGAATAGAGATAGAGCGAGATAGAGTGTGAGACAGTGTGACTTAGAGAGAGGGGACAGAGAGAGGGAGAGAGAGAGAGAGAGAGAGACAGAGTAGATGTGAGACAAAGAGTAAAGGCAATCCAGTGAAAGAGAGAGACAGACATGCAGACAGGTCCCGGTCACCATATTATGAGAAGGACGTGACTGTACTCAAGAGGGTGCAAAGATTTCCCAGGAAGGTGTGAGCTATGAGGAAGGGTTGGAAAGACCGGGATTGTTTTTCTTGGAGCAGTGAAGGTTGAGAGGGAACCTGCTAAAGGGCAAAAAGATTATGAGGGGCAGGGATAGAGTGGACAGGAAGGCAACTTTTTCCATGAATAGAGGGATACATATCCAGGGGCAGAGATTAGAGATCACACAAACATACAGAGATAGAAACAGAGAACAGGAGTAGGGTTAGGGTTAGGGTTAGGGTTAGGGTTAGGGATTGGCCCTGTGAGTCTGCTCTGTTATTCAATATGACCATGGCTGATCCTCTCCCTCAATGCCAAGCTGGGATTGTTGTTGCTAGTGCATTGATGACCAGTACAGACTTATTAAATGCTGTTCATGTCATTGAATTGCTGATTGAGAGAGAGAGACAGAAGATAGATAGAGAGAGAGAGAGAGAGAGAGAGAGAGAGAGAGAGAGAGAGAGAGAGAGAGAGAGAGAGACCGCAAGTGTACATTGTGAGATTGAGTGAGAGAGGGCGAGGCATTTAATTGCTGGAATAAGGGAAAGATATAAATGGTTATATAATTGGGAGAGGACAGAGTCGGAGACGGAAATAGAAAAGAGCGGAAAGTCAACGAATAACAGGAAGATATACAAGAGAAAGAGAAAAAAGGGAAAAGGGAGAAAGGAAGTATGAAAAGGAAGAACGAGACAGAGAGAGAGAGAGAGAGAGAGAGAAGAGGAAGTGTGAGGGGCTGATGTGGCTCTTTCTGCCTGATGCCATTTACATACTGAGGAACACCCAGTCAGACTCTCACAGACTGCAGCTTTATAAAGCAGAGCCCAGTGACGGGAGAGTTTATCAGGAACCAGGCACAGGGACAGGAGCACACACCATGATCTCACACATCCAGCTGATCTGGCCCCTGGCATTCTGTGTCGCAGGTACAAATCTCTCTCCTTCCACTTTGAATCTTTAGCTGCTCTCCATTTCACTCCAATTCCACTGACTTGTGATTGAAGGGAAAATGTTGAAACCAGAGGAATTTTCAGGGTCTCTGACAATCTCTCATTTGACAGGCTCTTTCTGTGACATTTCTGACTTCACTGTGTTTCTCTCTGACCCCTTAGGTATCAGTGGGGACATCACCATGACCCAGTCTCCCCCGGTGCTGTCAGTGGGACTGGGCCAGACTGCAACCATCACCTGTACGGCCAGTCAAGACATTAGCAGCTACCTTGCTTGGTACCAGCAGCGAGAAGGTCAGAAACCCTCTCTCCTGATCTATGATGCAACATCTCGATACACAGGAGTCTCTGACCGATTCACCGGCAGTGGATCAGGGACCAGTTACACCCTGACAATCAAGAATGTTCAGAATGAAGATGTCGCTAACTATTATTGTCAGAACAGCTACTATAGCAGCTCCACTCTACACAGTGATACAAAGCCATACAAAACCCTGAAGACACACAGCACCACCTCGTGCCCTGACACATGAATCAGTTATATAAAATGTATAATAATGGACACACAGTCTGAACTGACACGTCCACAATTAGATACAAATGAAACTGAACAAATTACCCCATGCTGAGATTGTCACTGATCAATACACACTCCAGTCCCTGTGCTGTCCTCCACTCACTTGAAGGCCTTAAGTTTCCCTCTTACACTCCATGGCCACGCGTGAAGATCAGCTGCAAGATTTAATATCGAAAAATAAATTTCATAAAGCTCTCAAGCCCAGCTGGACACAGAGAGAGACAGAGACAGAAAGACACATGAATGAGGAAGAAACAGAGAGGGGCAGAAAGAAGTTGAGAGTGAACGAGAGACTGGGAGACAGGGAAAGGTTGATAGTGACGGGGGGAAGCAGAGAGTAGATGTTTTTGTACAGCCTATGCACTGGGAGCTCTCACTGTGGTACACGTTCGGTCCAGGAACCAAGCTCAGACTGAGTAAGTAAACTTCAATCCTCCGTTATTAACTCTGTCAATACTGAAATACACTTTCTAAAATAAAATTGCTGAATTGTTGAAGGTGTTAGTGGGGAGCTGCAGTGAATGAAATGGTTGATTGAGGAGCACTGTGTCTAACAGGGTGTCCAGCTATATTTCTTTAGTTCCATTAACCCCTTTAAACAGCAAGATATAAGTCAGTCAGTTTTACGCACCGTGTGGAGGAGCTCTGTCCATTTGCAGCCTGTGGTCCCATTCCTGCAGCATGGAGTGAACTCAGTGAGTAGCCTCCTGTCAGTCTCAGTGTGACGGACACGGGCAGAGTTTGATGTGAGCTCTGGCTCCCTGTCCCAGTCTCTGATCTCACTGACCTCAGCAGCAGCAGCAGCAGCAGCAGCAGCACAGTGAGACACCGAGCTCGCACCTCCCCCAGCTTTAACTCTGCTCAATCACACAATGACAGAATTGTTAGAGTGCACAAGGAGGCCATTCCACCCATCCTGTCTGTACTGATTCTCTGAATGAGCAATTTACAGAGTGTCATTCTCCTGCCTTCTCCCTGTCACCCTGCACATTGTTCCTTTTCAAATAACAGTCTCATTCCCTTCGGAATGTATCAATTGAAGCTGCCTCCACCACACTCTCAGGCAGTGCATTCCACACCTTAACCACTCACTGGCTGAACATGTTGTTCCCCATCTCACTTTTGTTACTTTCACTAATTACTTTCAATCTGTGGTCTCTCAGTCTCAATCCTTTCTCAATTGGGAACATTTTCTCCCTATTTACTCTGTCCAAGCCCCTCCTGGTTTTAATTCCTCAAACAAATCCCCTCTCAGACTTCTCCTAAGAAGACAGTCCCAAATTCTCCAATCAATCTGTATAACTGATGTTCCTCATCCCTGGAATGATCTTCAGGAATATTTTTTGCAATTTCTACAAAACTTCACCTCCTTCCTGAATTATTCACATTTTCAATGGCCCTCATGATTTTATAAACATCTATAAGTTCACTTCTCAGACTCTTATGCGTCAGAATAAAAAGTCTCAGCTTTTCCAGCCTCTCATAGTCATGGAGTCATACAGCGTGGAAACAGACCTTTCAGTTCAACTTGTCCATGATAACCAGATATCCTAAACTGACCTCATCTTATTAACCAGCATTTGGCTTCCATCCCTCAAAACCCTTCCTATTCATGTACCCATCCCAATGCGTTTTAAATGCTGTAATAGTATCTGCCTCCAATACTTTCTCGAGCAGCTCGATCCAGACACACAGCACCCTCTATGTGACAAGTTACCCTCAGGTCCCTTTTGAATATTTTGCCTCTCACCTTAAACCGATGCCATCTTGTTTTGGACTCCCTTTCCCAAGGAAAAGGCCTTGGATATACACCCTGTCCATGCCCCTCATGATTGTATAAACATCTATAAGGTCACCCCGAAGCCTTAGATGCTGCAGGAAAAATAGGCCCAGTTTCTTCGGCTTTTCCCTATAGCTCAAACCCTCCAGTTCCTGGCCATGTTCTTGTAAGTATTTTCTGCAGTTTTTTAAGTTTAACAGCATCCTTACGATTGCGAGGTGATCAGGATTGTTCACATTATTCCCAAAGTGGCCTCACTAACCTCCTGTACAGCTGCAACATGATGTCCCAACTCCTCTACTCAAAGCAATCACCAATAAAGGCAACTGTACCCAACAACTCCTTCATCACCCTGTCTACCTGTGACCTCACTTTCAAGTAATAATGCACTTGCATCTTCACTCCGAGGTCTCTTTGTTCAGCAACACCCCACATGGCCCGACCACTGTATAAGTTCTGCCCTGGGTTGCCTTTCCAAAATGCAACATCCCACAGTTATCTAAACTGAACTCCATTTGGCACACCTCTGCCCATTGCCCCATCTGATGAAGGTCCCGCTGTACCCTGAGATGAATTTCTTTCCTATCGACTATCTCACCAATTTTGATATCATCTACAAACTTACTGCAACTCCTATATTCACATCCAAATCATTTCTTGAAATGATAGAAGTAATGAACCCAGCACCAATGTTAGTGGCACACAACTATTCGCAGATCTCCAGTCTGAAAAGCAACCTTTTACCACCACTCTCTGTCTCCTCTCTTCAATCTAATTTTTTTAATCCCAATGGCTCACTCCCCCTGGATCCCATGTGGACTAACCTTACTAACCTGTCAATCATGTGGAACCTTGTCAAAAACTTTACTGAAGTCCATATAGACTATGTCTACTGTTCTGTCTTCATCAATCTTCTTTGTCACCTCCTCAATCAAATTCAGGAGACATGATTTCCTATGCATAAAACCACATCGATTATCCAAAGAATGTAAATCCTATCCCACATAATCCACTCCAACATCTTACCCAGCACTGACATCAGGCTCACTGGTCTATAGTTCCCCTGGCTTTTCCTTACAGTCTTTCTTAAATAATGGCATAACATTAGCCAACGTCTCTGGTTCTCCAGCACCTTACCCATGGTTGTCAGTGATTCACATTTCTCAGCAAGGGGCCCAGCAATCTCTTCCCTAGTTTCCCACAATATTCTGGGATACACATGATCAGGTCCTAGGGTTTATATACTACCTTTATGTGTTTTCAGATCTTGAGCGTCTCCTCATTTGTGTGTGGTCTCTTGTCAAGACATCACTTTTTTTCCAAATTCCCTCGCTTTCTCCACAACAAATACAGACCTGAAATATTTGTTTGGGATCACATCCATCTCTTGTGTCTTACCAAAATACAGCACTCACGTTGATCTGTATTAAACTCCATCTGCCATTCCTCAGCCCACTGGTCCAGTTGCTCAAGATTCCATTGTATTCTTAGACAGCCTTCTTCGCTGCCAATAATTAGATTAGAGTCTCTACAGTGTAGAAACAGGCTCTTCGGCCCAACAAGTCCACACCGATGCTCCGAAGAGTAACCCACCCAGACCCAATTCCCTATTAGTAAAGCATCTAACACTATGAGCAATTTAGCATGGCTAATTCACCTGACCTGCACATCTTTGGACCATGGGAGGAAACCAGAACACCCAAAGGAAACCCATGCAGACACAGGGAGAATGTGCAAACTCCACACAGACAGTCATCCAAGGCTGGAATCGAACCTGTGACCCTAGCACGGTGAGGCTGCAGTACTAACCACTGAGCCACCGTGCTGCCCCACCTGAGCCACCACTGCGCCACCGATGCCACCTGAAAATTCACCTGAACACACTTTCACAACTCTGGGCTCTCCCTGCCCATTACACTGCTACTATCCCAGTCTATATTCAGAAACTAAAGAATCCCCGCCCATTTATAACAACTCTATCATATTTGCAGGTCTCTGTAAATTCAT
The DNA here is from genome assembly GCF_047496795.1 of Chiloscyllium punctatum. Classification (NCBI taxonomy): domain Eukaryota; kingdom Metazoa; phylum Chordata; class Chondrichthyes; order Orectolobiformes; family Hemiscylliidae; genus Chiloscyllium; species Chiloscyllium punctatum. The sequence goes on along the minus strand of NC_092745.1, from coordinate 12,910,660 downwards.
GCATTTGTATTCCTCCACATCTTTCCCACTGGGAGGTGACTTGTTGACTGCATTGAGGATTCTGTGTTCCTTTGTGTTCCTCTCTGACATTCTCTCCTGGCTCCCACAGCTCTGCCAAGTTAATTTAAACCCTCTCGAACAGCACTAGTAAACCACCTCACAAGAATCTGATGCCATCCCTCAGGGATCCTCTTTCCAGCCCCGAAGTCACCTGTGTTCACCTCCTGATTCTATTCTCACCTGCTTGTGAGTACCACTGTGAGTAATCCGGAGATTCCTACTTTTGAGTTCCTGCTGCTTATTCCCTCCAGAGCTCCCGAACTTCTGACTGCAGGACCATGTTCCTTTTTCTCCATCCATCACTGGGAGCAATGTGGTCTACGACTGCTGCCTGTTCCCCCTCTCCCGTCAGGGTGCTCTGCAGCCGCTCAGTGACATCCTTGACCCTGGCACCAGGGAGACAACACACCATCCTGGATTCCCATCTGCAGCTGCAGAAACACCTATCGATTGTCCTCACTCTCGAATATCCTCTCAGTATCGCTCTTCCAGACTTCTTTGTGTCCTACTGTACAGCTGAGCCCCCCACCGTGGTGCCAGGGGCTTGGCTCTGGCTGCACTCCCGAGATGACCCATCATTCTCATCAGGATTCTGAACTGAACCCTGGTTGGAGAGTGGGAGGCACTCTGGGGATTCCTGTACTAGTGGCCTAGTCCTTTTGGACTGTCTGCTGCTCCCCCATTCCCTCTCTCCCTGCATACTCTGAAGCTGCAGAGTGACCACATCTAGAAACGTGCTCTCCACGGAGCTCTCAGCCTCACGGACTCTTCGCACTGACACCTGCTGCTGCTCAAGCTCCAGAACCCGGAGGTCCAACTGCTGTCACTGACCACACTTCCTGCTCTCATGGTATTCCAGGAGCTGGGAAGCATTCTGAAGTTCCCACACTCTCTCCACCCTTTGGTCATCTCTTGGCAATGTTCTGATGATAAACAGCTACAGCAGGGCTCACAGTCCAGTAGGTTCAATGTTCCAGGGTTTTGGGGAAACTCTCCAGAAGACTTTAAGAAATAGGAGCAGAAATCAGCCATTCAGCCCATTGAATCTGCTCTGCCATTTGATCAAAGCAGATATGCTTCACACCCCCATTCTCCTGCCTGCTCCACAGGAACTTTCCATCCCCTTAACAATCACGAACCTATCTATCTCTGTCTTTAATACACTCAGTGACTTGGCCTCCACTACCCTCTGTAGCAATGAGTTCCACAGATCCACCACCCTCTGGATGAAGAAAGTCCTCCTCATCTCAGCTCGAAAGAGTCGGCCCTTCATTCTGAGGCTGTACCTTGGTTACCGAGTCTCTCCTGTATTTGGAAACATCTTCTCTGCATCCACTCTATCCAGGCCTATCAGTAACCTGTAAATTTTAATAAGATCCCTCCTCATCCTTGTAAGCTCCATCGAGTACAGACCCAGAGTCCTCAACCACGCCTCATATGACAAGCCCTTCATCCCCAGGATCATTCTTGTAAACCCCTCCAATGCCAGCACATTGTTTCTTAGAACATGGGTCCGAAAATGCACACAATATTCCAAATGCAGTCTGACCAGAACCTTACACAGCCTCAGCAGTACATCTCTGTTCTTATATTCTGGCCCTATTGAAATGAATGCTAGCATTTCATTTGCCTTCCCAAGCACAAACTGGACATGCCAGTTAACCTGAAGGGAAACCTGAATGAGGTTTCTGCTTTAGATTTCCAAAGGTTTTCCACATTTAGCAAACAGTCTTAGCATTCCTTCTTGTATTCTATCTGTCACTTCTTTGCCCACTCTCCGAGCCTCTCCAGGACCTTTTTCAGCCTTCCCACTTCCTCAACACTACCTGTCCCTCCATCTATCTCATGTCACCTGCAAACTTAGCAACAATGTCTTCACTTCCTTCATCCAGATTGATAATGTATAACGTGAATAGTTATGGACCCAACATTGACACCTGCAGAACTCTACTCGTCACCAACTGCCATCTTTCCTCACTCTCTGCTTTATAGCAACCTGCCAGTCCCAGTCCTCAGTCCATGCCAGTACATTGCCCCTAAAAATATGGGTGCTTATCATACGTCAAATACCTTCTGGAATTCCAAACACATTACTTCCTCGGACTCTCCTTTATCTGACTGGCTCATTGCCTCCTCAAAGAGTTCGAACAGATATGCCAGGCATGGCCTCCCCTTGATGAAACCGTGTTGTCTCAGCCTTATTTTACCATTGCACTTCCAAGTCCTCTGCAATTTCACCCCTAAATTGAATTCTAAAATCTTACCGAAAGCTGAGTCCAGGCTAACTGGCCTATAATGTCCCATCTTCTACCTCCCTCCCTTCTTAAACAGGGTTGGTATGTGAGCCATTTTTTTATCCCTTACCCCCACCAAATCTCCACCTCCACACCCTGACTCCATTGATTCCTTAAAGATCATCACCAATGCCTCCACACTCTCCTCAGTGATCTCCTTCAGAACACACGGGTGTAGTTCATCCAGTCTGGGTGAGTTATCATATTCAGACCTTTCAGCTTCCCGAGTACCTCCTCGTTAGTAATGGACACTACACTCCCCTCTGCCCCCTGACAGTCTTGAAGTACTGGAATGCTGCTGGTGTTTTTCATGGTGCAGACTGATGCAAAGTACCGATTCAATTCCTCGGCTATTCCATCATTTCCTACTATTCTTTCTCCAACCTCACTTTCCAATGATCCAATGTCTATTTTTGCCTCCCTCTTCCTTTTTATATATCTGCTAAAACTCTTGCAATCTTCTTTTGTATTACTGGCGAGCATACCCCCACATTTCACCTTCTCCACCCTTAATGCTTTTTTCGTTATCCTCTATAGGTTTTTAAAGACTTCCTAATTCTCTGACTTCCCACTATTCTCCACCACATTGGATGCCTTTTCTTTTGTTTTTATGCTGTCCTGGACCTCCCTCATCAGCCGTGATTGCCTTGTCCTCCCCTGAGTATGTTTGCTTTTCTTTTTTGGGATGAATTCCTACTCTCCTTCCCGAATGACTCCCAGAAACTCTGCTGTTTGCTGCCCCACCATCTTACCTGCTCGGCTCCCCTTCCAATCAACTCTGGCCAGCTCCTTCCTCATGTCTTTGTAGTTCTGTTTACTCAACTGAAATACAGTTCCATCAGATTGTAGCTTCTCCCTCTCAAGCTACAGGGGGAATTCCATCATATTATGGTCCCTTATCCACAGGGATACTTTCACCTTAAACTCACTAATCAGGTTTGCCTCATTAGACATCACTAAATCCAAACCTGCCTGTTCCATAGTGGCTCAACCACAAGCTGCTCCAAAAACCATCTCGTGGATATTCCTTGAAATCCTTTTCTTTAGACGCACTACCCAGTCCATCTATCCATTGAGGTCTACCCTGACATTTAGTTTCTGTCTTTTCTGTATCCTGATTGATTTTATTCCCCACACCCTGATTACTGCTTGGAGAACTGAACATAACCTGCATCAGATTCTTTCTTGCGGTTCCTCAACTCTACCCACACAGATTCTACACCTTCTGACTCTCTATCACTTGTTGCTGTTGATTGAATTTTATTTCACACTAACAAGGCAACTCTTCCCCCTCTGACCATCTGCCTGAGCTTTTGATAGGACATGTATCCTTGGATATTTAGTTCCCAGCCGGGATCCCCTTACAGCTATGTCTCTGTTATACCCACAACATTGTACCTGCCAGTTTCAATCTGCACTACCAGCTCATTGTGTATACTGTGTGCTTTTAAGTACAACACCCTCAGTCCTGCATTGACTGCCCTCCTTCTCATTATTGTCCTCTTATCTGCTGGGCTTGATGTTCGACTCTTGTTCCTTTCTGTACTCTCTGTCCTCGTACGTCTTCTAGAATCTTGAATAACCTCTCCTGAGCCCTTCTCCACTTTAACTAGTTTAAATTCCTTGGACACTCAATTTACCTGGATGTTTTGGCATCACTTTGTCAACCTTACTCTGAATGCTTCGTGCAGTTAGATACAAACCCTTTAAGTTTGTTCTGTTATTGATTTTCCCTGCACTTCTTTAGTTCCTTTGATGTTGAGAATATCCATCCCTATCTTTTATTTTCTGGTAACAATCAATCCCATCGCTAACCAGCAGTCGTACCTTCTCCTTCACCTTCTGTTTTCTCATTTTCCATCCAAGTGAACCAAATTACTTTATCGTTGTGTTGACTTCAGGCATGGTGGCTCAGAGGTAGTACTGCTACCTCACAGCACCAAGGACCGGGTTTAATTCCTGCCTTGGGAAACTGTCTGTGTGGTGTTTGCACATTCTCCCTGTGGCTGTGTGGGTTTCCCCCAGGTGCTCTGGTTTACTCCCACTGTCCAAAGATGTGCAGGTCAGGTGAAGTGGCCGTTCTAAATTCCCTACAGTGTTTGGTGAAATAGTCAGGAGTAAATGTACGGAAAGTTTCTCATTGTGCTGCTGTTCGGAGGGTTGATGTGGACTTGTCAGGCTGAACTACTATTTCCACACTGTAGGGAATCTAATCAGGCCAATATTTATCATAATCCAGCATCATTAATGCTCTTTGATCTCATTCCTTCTAGTTGGATCTTGCTGTGTAGAAACTGGCCGCCACGTTCCTGACATTGCAACAGTGACTGCTTGTCAAACAAAACTGTCTGGAAATATCTTTGGAAGAGCCTGAAATGTTAAGGGCTGGATTGATGCCCATATCCCCCTAAACTCTTCCTATTTACATATGCATGCCTTTTAAATGTTGTACTTGTACCAGCCTTCACCACTTCTTCTGGCAGCTCATTCCATACATTTAACACCCTCTGAATGAAAACGTTGCCCCTTAGGTCCCTTTTAAATCTTTCCCCTGTCACCTTCAACCTCTGACCTCCAGTTCTGGACTCCCCCACTCTGGAGAAAAGATCTTCTCTATTCACCCTATCTATGCCCCTCATGATTTTATAAACCTCTATACGGTCATCCATCAACCTGCAATGATCCAGGGAAAACAGCGTCAGCATATTCAGCCTCTCCCGATAGCTCAAACCCTCCAACCTTGGCAGCATCCTTGTAAATCTTTTCTGAATCATTTTAAGATTCACAACATTTTCCCTATAGCAGGGAGACCAGAATTGCACACAGTATTCCAAAAGTGCCCAAACCAACGTCCTGTACCGCCGCAACAGCTCCCAACTCCAATACTAATGGACTGACCAATAAAGGAAAGCAAACCAAATGACTTTGTCACAACCCCCCCCCCACCTCCCCCTCCACACCCGCCCCCCCCCCCCCCCCGCCCACCGACGTGTAACTTCACTTTCAGTGATCTATTCTCCCTTTTTTGGATGAACTGGGAGTCTTTCAGTTGTGAAAGATGCCATTCCATGGCACTGTTTGATGAAGAGCGGGCAGAACCGCCAGTGTCCCTGATCAATATTTATCCCCCCATAGAAATCACAAAAAATCTATTTCTCTGCTATTTATCATACTGTGTTTGCGATCTCGCTCTGCACAGTCTGCTGGAAAGATCCATTGGGACATCTTGAGTTGGGGACAGGCGCTACACAAATGCAAGTCTTTCTTTAAGATTGAAGTCTCCTGATCCGGACATTCACCCATTGTCTGTGTACTCTCACCTTCCGGGGGCATGGGGTCATTAGGAGCAGTGACCCAAAGGCCACTGAGACTCTTTGCAGTCTCACCCTTGACCTCAGCCCAGCAGTGTGCAGTACGGTTTGAAATGTAATCTAGAACCTTCTACACAGACACCCCAATGTAACTCTTTCCCAAAGTGTTTGGATCCGATTCTGCTCCAATGTTCTCGGATACATTTCTCCTGATCTCTGGGTGATCGGAGGTTTGTTAAAGAGGTATCGAGCTCCATCCCACTTTCCAGCTCTTGCTGCATAACTCTGGAGGTTTCACTGTTTGAAGTGAATATCCAAGTGTTTTCTCAATGTGATGAGTGTTTCTGCCTCTCCCACCTTTTCAGGCAGTGAGTCCCACATCCCACCAGCCTCTGGGTGAAAACAAATACCCTCAACTCCTCTCTAACCCTGCCCCCAACTGATTTCACTCTCTCCCCATGGTTATTGCCCTCTGTGCTGGTGGAAATCAGTCCTTCCCACCCACTCTGTCCAGGCCCCTCATCATTTTACACACCACAATCAAATCTCCCATCAGCCTCCTCTGTTCCAAAGAAAACACTCCCAGGCAAAGCAATCATTCCTCAAAGCTCAAAGTCCCCATTCCAAGACAAACTCCTCGTCTGTCCACATCTCTAATGGAATCCCATCCTTCCTGTAATGTGGTGACCAGAACCATACACTGTTCCCTCACTGTGCTCTAACTGGGGTTTTATCCAGTTGCTGAATAAACAAACTTCTTGCTTTCGCTGTCAACCAATACTGAGATAAAGGAGGTGATGGTCTAATGGTGTTATTGCTGAACTGTTAATCCAGAGATTCAGATAATGTTCTGGGGACCAGGGTTAGAATCCAGCAGATGGTGGCATTCAAATTCAATCAAAGAAAATCTGGAATTAAGAGTCTAATGACGACCATGAAACCATCGTTGATTTTCAGGAAAAAGCCATCTGATTCCCTAATGTCATTTAGGGAAGGAAACTGCCATCCTTCCCATGTGACCTCAGACCCACAGCAATGTGGTTGACACTAAACTGCCCTCTGGGTGAATAGCGATGGGCAATAAATGCTGCCAATCCAGCAATGCCCTCATTCCATCAAGGGAAAATGAAGAATAGTTTATCCCATGTGTCTTCTTACCACCTTACTGACCTGCATTAATCACCATGGCCACGTCTTCCACCTCCACAAACATTTGACTTGCAGCTTCAAATTGACAAGAGACATTCTTTCATTATCTGAGAAAGAGATAGAAACATCCAAACTAGGAGCAGCAGTAGGCCGTTCGGCCCCCAAACATGCTCCACCATTCAATATGATCATGACTGATCATCCAACACTGTCCCCTGTTCCTGCTTTCTCCCCAAATCCTTTGATCCCTTTAATCCGAAGAACTATATCTAATTCTTTATTGAACACATACTGCATCTCATTCCCTGATGCTAGGAAAATGGATGAGAATTATTGGGTTGTTGTTTTATGACCAGTCTGGACACAATGGGCTGATGGGCCTTTTGGGTCTCTCTGATTCGATGATTCTATTATTATAATTTATGAATAACTGAGTACCAAAGACTGACCCCTGTGGTACCCTAAGTTGTAATTACCTGTCATTCAGAAAAAGACTCGTTCTTCCTGTCCTGTCTGCCAACCAGTTCCCAATCCATGTCAGTACATGACCCCCAATCCTCTTGTTCATTTAGTCTAGATCTGGAAGTCACACCCTTACTCTTTGTGGGAACAGATTCTGAACAATCTCTGTCACGTCCTTCGAGGGCTCCCATTGTCTTGACACTGATTTCCCACAATGCCGCTTGTTCCGATCCACTTTTACCAAAACACCACACAGTTGAGTAAAATGAAAACTTTTACACTTGCTCCATGGTTCTCCATTTGCATTCCTACTCTGAATCTGAGCACTGTCACGAAAATGCTCCCCCATTGACAGCCCTTCCAGCTGCCCACATTCATTTTATAAACAATGGTCCAAAACTGTCCCTTCTCTCTCTGCTGCTTCACCATCACTTTCTCTGGAGCAGTTAGGGATGGGTAATAAATACTGGCCCTGCCAGTGACACTCACATCCCAAGAAGCAATTTGAACAATGCCTGGTCATTTGTTGGGTTTATTCTGTATTGACTACAAATGTTCAAAAACATTGTATGGACAGTGAAGGATTGAATTCCCTTCCAGTGGTAGGAATTAAGATTGTTTCTCTTGTCTTTCAGGCCGTGACAACTCTCAGCCCAAGCTGACCCTGCTGCCTCCCTCCCCGGAGCAGGTCAATGCCAAGGGCACTGCCACCCTGGTGTGCCTTGCCAATCACTTCTATCCCGATGAGCTGGAGGTGCAGTGGAAGAAGGATGGTGCAGTCATTTCGGACGGTGTTCAGACCAGCAACTACCTGCGAGCTTCGGACAGCACCTACAGTGTCAGCAGCCTGCTGACACTCTCTGGGTCTGACTGGGAGTCCAACGCTAGCTTCTCCTGTGCCCTCACCCACGTGACTCTCCCCTCTCCCCTCAGCAAGAGTATCAGGAGATCAGAATGTGTGTAGAGTGTTTGAGACAGTCCACAGAGGAGACACAACTTTAAATAGAACAGGACTGAGCTGGCAGGACAAAGGTCATTGTCAGAACTGAATGTCAACTCACTTCCTTCTCAGGATTGCTCAGAGATACTTCTGAGGTTTGGATATTAAAGCAGGTCATTGGGGGAGCGGCAAGAGAGCTTTACACTGTGTCAAACCTCATACTGTCCTTGTCCTGGGAGTGTTTGATGGGGACAGGATTGCCTTGTGATGACAGCTGTACAAACCAATGTGAACCTCAGAAGTCTCTGCTTCAGTAAACCAGATCTCCTTCCTGCTCAGCCTCCAGTTTCAATTTAAGGTTTTATCACTGTTTAAAGGGACAGGATTCTCATATTATTGAGAAAATCTCTCCAAGTGTTTTCCTCAAGCTGCATTGTGGCTGTGAATTTGAGCAGCTTCCTCTGTCTGGGCTATTAATTCCAGTTTCTTTTTTCTGTCAATGTGAATGTGGAAAAGGGAATAAAGGTGAAGATTCAGTCTCTGTCTCTGTTTGCTTTGGAAATAGCTGACTTCCACCCCAGTTGATTGGCTGAATTTCAGCAGGTCATGGTCACAATTGGTTACTTGGCCTGTCAATCAGTTACAATCATCAATCATTTTCAAATGATCCCTTTGGTCAGGAATTTATGTAGATTCCAAAAAAAGAGAAAATTGTTAGGACTCAATAAGTACAATCTGATGTATTCCCTCTTCACTTTGTTGGTCCATGCCCTGCTGATGGGATCGCACTGTGCATTCTCTGCTGCATGTCAGATCGACCCTGAAATAATCTTCGGCCAATCACAGACTTTGTTGGCTGTGTGCTCTCTCTGAGTGTGAGTGTTTAACCGAATTCTGCCTCTACATGTCTCTCTGAGTGTGAGTGTGTTACTCAGAGACACACCACAGACAGCGCACAGTAACACACCCACATTCAGTGAGACACCTGTCCGCAGCATGGAGTGTGAGTGTGTTCCTCAGTGCTGCCTGCCTCACAGAGTGTGTGTATTACTGAGTGCAGCCTGTAGGTGTCTCTCTGAGGTATATGTCTCCGAGCTATGGATTGAGAATGGGCTTTGTGCTGGGGATTGAAGGTGAGGTTTTAATCTTCTCAAATCATGAATGAAAAACAGTTCAGCTGATTCAGTCTGAGATGGCAGCTCCTTCAGATGGCCAAAGTTAAAAAGCACACAACACCAGATGATAGTAAAATAGGTTTATTTGGAAGTAGAAGCTTTCGGAGTGCTGCTACCTCATTGGGTAGCTGGAGGGGCAGGATCATTGGACACAGAATTTAGAGTAAATTGAGATGACAGCTGAGAAAGGTGAATACTGAGAGTGTAGTCTCGGTAAGTGAGGGATTTCAGAGGCAGTGGGCACTGTGATCCCGAATGTGATGATCAATTCCAAGGTCATTTTTTGAATCCAGGGCCAGAGGAGTCGTGGTTGCCTGCCCAGCCAATGCTGGTTTCCCATAGTCACATTTCAGTGGTAAATTAACCCAAAACTAGGTGCAGCAATATTACCCTACAGGGATGGGAGCTGTCTGAGGGAGGGAGGTGAAATTCTTGCAGCCCCAAGAGAGGTTGCGGTGGATTAATGACAGGTGTGACCACCATGAATGTGCCACATTCTCTCCCCCTGCCTCAGCTGCGATGACCCTCAGGTTAAAAGTGCGAATGCTCTGGAATGATGACCACATTCCTGGGTGATGGAGGGAAGGCCAACCTCACCCAAAGGCAGCACAAGCTGGATCGAAGGGGAAACAAGAGGAAGCATGGGGAGATTGAGGGTGACAGAAGGAGGTGGGGTTGGTTGGAAGGTTGTTATTCAGAGTCAGGTACCTGACTCATCAGTCCTTCTGACACTCCTCTTTTTTTTCTCTTACTTACATGTGGAGAGTTCATGACACTGATCCAGCTCCCTCAGAGCCAGCTCTCAGAATGATCAGAACCACTGACGCGCCTGTTTTTTTTAACCCCCACACTACCACCCAACTGTGGTCGTGCTTATTTTTCCCCAGCACTCATGCTGTGTGTGTGTGTGTGTGTGTGTGTGTGTGTGCGTGTGCGTGTGCGCGCGCGCGTGCGCGCAGGTGCGAGACACATTGAAAGACACCAGGTGTACAAATCTTTATTCAATTTCCACCACCAGGAAGATAGGAAAACACCCAAGCGGCCAGTGAAAAGCACTGCCATTCGCATGAAAGGGCAATGCTGTGTGAGCAAAACAGTGAAGGGTAGGGTAGGGATTAAGACATTCTTTTTTTATTTTTTCTTTCTTTTTTTTAATATTTTTTAACTCTTGTTCTTTTTTTCTTTTTTTAAACCCCCACACTACCGCCGAACTGCGGTAGTGCTTATTTTTTCCCCAGCACCCATGGTGTGTGTGCGCAGGTGTGAGACACAGTGAAAAGACACAAAGTGCACAAATCTTTATTCAATTTCCACCACCAGGAAGATAGGAAAAACACCCAAGTGGCCAGTGACAAGCACTGCCGTTCAAACCACAGGGCAATGCTGTGTGATCAAAACAGTGAAGGGGAGGGTAGGGACACACTCCCCTTTTTATTTTTCTTTTCTTAGATAGGAAAAACACCCGAGTGGCCAGTGAGTGCACTGTTTATTTTTTTTAGGAGAGTCCTTGCACGTACACACACAGATCCAACTTCCCAAGATAGGCAAAACACTCAAGTGGCCAGTCAGAACTCCAGGGTGTTGGTGGACACCCGCGTGCTCCTTCTCCAAGGACACCCGGGCCAATCTCCTGTTTATATATATTTTTTTTCTTCTTGTGTGCGTGTAGATGTGAGACACAGTGAAAGACACAAAGTGCACAGATCTTTATTCAATTTCCACCACCAGGAAGATAGGAAAGACACCCGAGTGGCCAGTGACAAGCACTGCCCTTCAAACCACAGGGCAATGCTGTGTGATCAAAACAGTGAAGGGGAGGGTAGGGACACACTCCCCTTTTTTTTTTTTTTTTTTTTTTTTTTTTTTTTTTTTTTTACCCGGGCCTCTCTTGTTTATATTTTTTTTCTTTTTTTTCTTTTTTTTTTTTTTAAATTAACCCCCACACTACCGCCTAAGTGCGGTAGTGCTTATTTTTTCCCCAGCACCCATGGTGTGTGTGTGCAGGTGTGAGACACAGTGAAAGACACAAAGTGTACGAATCTTTATTCAATTTCCACCACCAGGAAGATAGGAAAAACACCCGCGTGGCCAGTGACAAGCACTGCCCTTCAAACCACAGGGCAATGCTGTGTGATCAAAACAGTGAAGGGGAGGGTAGGGACACACTCCCCTTTTTATTTGGCAGCCAGGATTCCCTGATTGGACAAAGTTAACTGTCACTGTCAGGGAACTCAGAAATAATAATGCATTTACTGAACAAGGAGCTCAAAAAAGCTAAATGACACTAGACAAAATGAATGGTTTGAAAAGTGTCATCATGGACACCGCAAATAAGATTTGGGGAAGACTGTTTTCACTCAGCGGGTGGTGGGAATCTGGAATGGACTGTCATAGAATCCCTACAGTGAGGAAACAGGCCATTTGGTTCAACAAGTCCACACTGATCCTTGGAAGTAACCCACCCAAGACCCAAACCCCCATCCCATTACTCTACTCTTGCCCTGACTAATGAATCTAATCTACACATCCCTGATCACTATGGGCAACTTAGCACAGCCAATTCACCGAACCCGCATGACTTTAGATTGTGGGAGGAAACCAGCGAACCCAGAGGAAACCTGCGCAGACACTCGGAGAATATGCAAGCTCTGCACAGACAGTTGCCTGAGGCTGGAATTGAACCTGGGTCAAAACTCTCGGACTGGTCTTGACTTCGCTCCAGCCTCTGCCTCCACTTCTGGCCCCACCCACTCTGCAACCAAGACTCCGACTACATTTCCCAGAGTCACCATGAGTCCAAATGCCTACCTGCAGCCAGCCAGCACACCAGCCGTCCCTCCTCACCCATCCACCCCCACAGTGCACCCTTTCCCTCCACGTTTCCTTCTTCACCTCATCCCCACATTCCCACTCCCCCACCTCACTCCACAACCCACCTCCGTCCCAATCTCCTTTCCTTCCCACATGCATTCCTCCGTGCTACATCACGACCAACCCTCACTCACCACATGCCATCACCCTTCCCCCCCCTCCCCTCTTTCAGCCAACTTGGGCCCACCTAAAAACCTCACCCCTGAGTCTTGCCCCATATTTACTATCCTCCCTGACCTCGAACTTTCTGAGGCCAAAAGGTCTATCCTGAGGAAAGGGCTCACAGTCATTCCCGCCCGACCCCACCTCAATGAAACCTGAACCTGCCACGATGCGGAGCTATTCTTCTGCTGCCACTACCTCCGTGTATTCTTCTTTAATAAAAACTCCCAAACTCCCTCTGAGGACCCCTTCTCCCACCTCCAACCTTCCTCCTCCATTTGGTCACCACACCCCCATCCCCCACCAATAGCTGTGTATACACTCGAGACCTCTTCATTGCTGATTGTTGATGTGCCGTCAGCCACTCAATTTCGCCCCTCACCCACTCCAACCACACCCCCTCCGATCGATCACTCCACTCTCTCTGCGCCAAAACCTGGTTCACCATCAAACCCGCTGACAAAGGTGGGGTGCTGTTAGTCTGGAGAACAGACCTAAATGTCACCGAGGCCGAACCCCAACTCTCAGACACCACGTCCTACTTCCTTCTTGCCCATAACCCCGTGGTGACCCATCAAGCCAAAATCACTCACACTGTCATTGCCCCCATTGCCTCCAGTGATCTCCCCTCCACTGTCTTCAATCTCATAGTCTCCCAGCCCTGCATTGCCCAATTCTACCTGCTCCCCAAGATCCACAAGCCCACCTACCCGGCTGACCCATTGTCTCAGCATGCCCCTGCCCCACCGAACTCCCCTCATCCTACCTCAACTCTCCTCCTTTGTTCAGGCACTGCCCACCTACATCCGTTACACCAACCATGCCCTCCATCTCTTCAGTAACGTCTAGTTCTTCAGCCCTAAGTGCTTTATCTCCACGATGGATGTGCAGTTCTTATATATGTCCATACCCCACAAGGATGGCCTCCATGACCGACACCTTTTTCTCAGCCACAGACCCATCCAGTCCCCCTCCACCAATATGTTCCTCCACCTTGCCAAACTGGTCCAGGGGTGACCATGGGCACCCGGTTGAGCTATGTCGACCAGTCCCTCTTCAGGGACTATACAGGCACTGTGCCCCAACTCTTCTGCCATTCCAACCTAGTTCACTGCATCAGGTGTCCCCGATGTGGTCTTTTCTACATTGGGAAGACCAAATATAAACTTAGGGAATGTTTCACCGAGCATCTCAGCCAGGCCTGCAGGTGCCGACCAGACCTCTCAGTCACCGCCCATTTCAATTCCCCTTCCCATTCCCTTTCCGACATGACCATCATCAGCCTCCTCCATTGTCACAATGAACCAAACCACAAATTGGAGGAAGAATACCTCAGCCTACAGCCCAGATGACTCAACATTAAGTTCTCCAATTTCAAATAACCACTCTTCCCTTCCCTCGACTCCTTTCCCAGCCCTATCCCTCCCTTCCAATCCTCCCTGCCACCTACCAGATTCATTCTTCCCATTGACCAACCAAGTTGTACCATCTACCTGTCATCACCAATCCCCACTTCATCATCCTGTCCCCACTACCCCCTTTATCTGCAGCTTCCTCTACATCCCACCCCATTCCTGAAGAAGGGCTACACCTGAAACATCAAATTCTTCATCTCCTGATGCTGTCTGACTTGCTGTGTTCTTCCAACCTCCTGCCTGTCACTGAATGGAACCAGCAGGAAAGGGTTAGATCATCAAGTGTCAGGGCCATCAACAAATGGGAATGGGGCATGCTACAGACAGATGCATTGAGATGGTTAATCACAAAGAGAAGACCAAACTGGAAATGAAACTCTAATCCACAGTGGACGGAATTTAATGTCAGAAAATGAGACCATGCACTTGGGTCAGAATAATCTAAAAGCCGACTATTAGTTAAATAGTGAGAGATTCCAACAAAGTGCAGAGCAGAGTGATCTGGTTAGTTTTGTGCATGAAACACAGCAAGTAATTGAGAAGGCGAACGCCAATTCAGGGACCAGCCAACCACTGAGCTGTGGCCTCAGCAGCCACTCACTGCCCGGGCCAGGGCATTCGGAACACAGTCAGGGTGACTGTGAAGAAGGTGGAGGAGCATACACCAGTGGATCGGACGGTGTTTGTGAAGAAAGTTCTGCTGGAGTGTTGCGGGCTTGCAGCTGTGGATGTGTATGACCTGCAGGACTTTCCTGGGGCAGGCTACTTCGATGTGACCTGCAGAAGCGTGAAGCAGTGCGAACAGCTCCTGAAGGTCTTCAAGGAGAAGGAAGCGGAGCCTCTGTTTTCCATCTTGCCGGCGACCCCATTGTGTGTGCTTCCTGCACAGAGGAATCGGGTTGTTACAATCCATATGTACAAACCCATTGTTCCAGCGGCTGATGTCCTGACCTTCCTAGGAAGGTATGTCCAAGTTGAGGGAGAAGCCACTGATGTGATCGACCCCTTTGGGATCTGGACCAGTAAGCGGCAGGTCAGGGTAACTCTGAGGGCTGATGATAGTAGGAACATCCTCCACCCACCCTCGAGCTTCGCAATTGGAGGGAGCAGAGGCTACATGACATATGCAGCGCAGCCGAAAGTGTGCCGAACCTGCGGGAAGTTGGGTCACGTGGAGGCGGATTGCAAAGTGACCATCTGCAGGAACTGCAAACAGGAGGATCACTAGACTAAGGACCGTCGGGAAGAAAAGAGCTGCAACCTGTGCGGAGAGGCGGGCCACATATACAAGGCCTGCCCAAGACGAGGAGCCGCCACCTACGCACAGATGGCAGGAGGTGGCAACACGAGCTGCGGACCGACTAAGTCCAGCAAGGTACCGCAAATCAGCTCTGGAACGGTGTCTGGAGGCACCCAGAAGGAAGGGCAGGCTGGAGCAGAGCAGGCGGCAGACAGCGGGGAGATGCAGCAGCCGATCCAAGCTCCTGCAAGAGAGACAGAGGAAATGGAAGAGGAGGGATCAAAGGGGGCAGAGCAGTGGATTATTGTCAAAAACAGGAAGAGGAAACCTCTCGAGGGCCCCAAAGCCACCAGGCGAAGGGGGAAGAGACACCTACAATATGAGGATACAGGCGGCTCCTCCAATGGTGAGGACGGGCGCAAGAAGGGTCGTTACCGGAGGAAGAGGCAGAGCACCATGGAGAGAAAGGAGTGCAGCACCGCCCAAGAAGGAAAAGTCGATCCCTCTGAAGAGATGGGTGAAGGCCTCCCCCTACCCGGTGAGAACCAAGGGGTACCCACTGGCCCACAGCTCCAGGTAACTGGGAGCAGCGGCCCTGTGACAGCCCTGCTGTCAGATGGAGAACGGGGCGATGCGGACCCTGGGTCTGACACGATGACACCAGAGCGGAGAAATGACTCCAGCGTGGAGCTGGACAACTACCTCAGCCCCGGGAAGGTCCAGCAGTTTGCCATCACCACGGGGATGCACGCAGCTACCCCACTGGAGCAAGACCAGAAGAAAATGGACACTGGTAACCCCGTAAACTGGTAAAATGGGGTTTAAAGTTGCCAGCATAAATGTGCATAGCATTAAATCGGCTACACGATGTGTTTCAATGCTGGCCTACCTGGCCAACGTCAAAGCCGATGTCCTGTTTCTGCAGGAGTGTGGGATACCGCACCTCAGCATTGACAGGAGATGGTCGAGCTTGTGGGCCCATGGACCGTCAGTGTGGTCGTGGGGCAACGATAGCCGCGCCTCCAGCCTGGGTATCCTGTTGCGGGGAGGCAACTTCACCATCTTCGAGGTTAAGGAGGTGGTGGGCGGGCGCCTCCTCGTCGCGGACGTTAAATACAGAAACGCTCCCCTGAGAGTAATCAACGTGTACGCCCCAACGGGTAAGAGTGAACGGTTGGCCGTCCTGCAACAGCTTCCACTGCTGCTGGCTACGTCCAGGCCGGTCATTCTGGCCGGAGACTTCAACTGCATCATTGATGCAGATGGACGATCCGGCGGGGGGGACAGTAAACCGGACGCTACGTCCAGAGCCCTGATGGAAATGGTCAAAGACGCCAAGCTGCACGACGTCTTCAGCACCCCTGCAGATGGAGCGCAGCGTAGAAACACCTTGTCATGGGCAGACGGGTCTATCCGCTCAAGGATAGATTACCTGTTTGTGTCCCAAACGCTCTCGGTCATATCCACCAACATCAAGCAAGTGTTCTTCTCTGACCACTGCCTCCTGCTGGCCGACTGTCACCGACAGGACGAACAGCGGGCGGGCAAGGGAACGTGGAAACTGAACACTAAGCTGTTGACCCCAGGAAACATCGAAGAGCTCAAGAGGGATTACGCAGGTTGGAGAACCGTGAAGCCCCTCTTTGAGTCTCCAGCAGACTGGTGGGAAACGGTGAAAGGGAACATCAAGAGGTTCTTTTTCCTCAAAGGTGTCCAGGAGGCGAGAGAGAGGCGGGGAAAACTGTCCCAGCTCCAGGAAAGTATGCAGAACCTGCTCCTGCTGCAGATGATGGGGGTGGATGTCATGGAGGACCTCAAGGAGGTGAAGGGCCAGCAAGCCTCGCTCTTTGCCTCGGAGGCCTCCAGGATAATCTTCCGGTTCAGGGTCCGCTCGGTGGAGCAGCACGAGACGTGCTCACGTTTCTTCTTCCTGAAGGTGCACAAAGAGAGCTCCATGCTCAGCAGCCTGAAGAAAGAAGATGGCTCGGTAACGTCATCTCAGGCTGACGTCATGAGGATCAGCAAATTCTTCTATGCCAGTCTGTATGACTCGAAGCCAACCGACAGCGCGGCCTCCCAGTCGTTCCTGTCCTCTATCACGGAGGTCCTAGACGACGGAACACGAGAGAGGCTGGACCAGCCGCTATATCTGGATGAACTGACCAAGGCCCTCGAGTCCTTCGAAAAGAATATAACTCCCGGAAGCGACGGCTTACCGGTCGAGATTTATTCTGCTCTTTGGGACTTGATCGGCCTGGACCTGCTGGAGGTGTATGTCAGTATGCTCCGGGCAGGTACCATGAGTGAATCCATGAGGAAAGGCATCATCACCCTCATCTACAAGCGGAAGGGGGAGAGGGAGGATATTAGAAAGTAGAGACCGATCTCACTGTTAAACGCAGACGACAAAAGGTTGTCAAATGTCATCGCCAACCGGGTCAGGTCTGCTCTGGGATCGGTGATCCACCCGGACCAAACCTGTGCTGTACAGGGCAGGAAGATCTCTGAGAGTCTTGCACTCCTCAGGGATACGATCGCCTATGTGCAGGACAGTGGGGTGGACACCTGCCTGATCAGCCTGGACCAGGAGAAAGCCTTTGACAGGATATCGCATACATATATGTGGGATGTCCTCTCCAAAATGGGCTTTGGGGAGGGAATCGGAAATTGGATCAGACTGCTCTACGCCAACATTGTCAGTGCAGTCTCAATCAATCGGTGGGAATCAGATAGCTTCCCTGTAAGATCTGGAGTCAGGCAGGGATGCCCACTCTCACCCACTTTGTTTGTGTATTGCATAGAGCCATTTGCTGAATCCGTCAGGAAGGATGCGAGCCTGAGAGGGGTGACTATTCCTGGCAGCGGGGGCCTGCAGGTGAAAGCCTCCCTGCACATGGATGACGTCGCTGTTTTCTGCTCGGATCCGCTGTCCGTGCACAGACTCATGTGCATCTGTAACCAGTTCGAACGGGCCTCGGGGGCCAAGGTAAACTGAGGCAAGAGCGAGGCCATGCTCTTCAGGAACTGGGCCGACCAATCCTCTATCCCCTTCACCGTCAGGACTGACCACCTGAAGGTGCTGGGTATTTGGTTCGGGGAGGCTGGCGCGTGCGCCAAGACCTGGGCGGAGCATATCAGGAAGATGAGACAGAAACTAGGCAGATGGGGGCAACGGTCGCTCTCCATCCCGGGAAAAAACCTGGTCATCAGGAGTGAGGTACTCTCAGTATTGCTATATGTGGCACAGGTCTGGCCTATCCCAAGAACCTGTGCCGCCGCAGTCACCCGGGTCATCTTCCACTTCATTTGGAGATCAAAGATGGCCCAGGTCCGAAGAGACACAATGTACAAAGACCGGTGCAATGGGTGAAAAAACACGCCCAATGCCACCCTCACACTGGTGGCCACCTATGTGTGTGGCTGCATCAAGCTGTGTGTGAATCCCCGGTACGCAAACACCAAGTGTCACTACGTACTGAGGTTCTACCTGTCCCCGGTGTTGCGAAGGATGGGCCTGGCCTCGCTGCTGCGGAACGCTCTGAGGCGTTGGACCATTCCGTAACACCTGTCCTTCGTGGAGAAATTTATGAGGAAAAACACCTTTGGCCACAAGTCCATCAGGAAGTGGTCAGCACGGAGTGTCCTTGAGACCCTTCGGGAAAAGGAGAGGGCGGATCCTGTCGAGCGGTTCCCTGAGCAGACTGTCAAAGCCATTTGGCAGAATGCCACATCGCCAGAACTTTCCAACAAGCACCAAGACATGGCTTGGCTGGCGGTGAGAAGAGCTCTGCCTGTGAGATCCTTCATGCACGCCCGGACTCTCTGCCGCACCGCACGCTGCCCTCAAAGTGGCTGCGGTTGGGACGAGACTGTCACACACCTCCATCTGGAATGTGCCTATGCAGAGGAAGTCTGGAGAGGAATGCAGTGGTGCTTGTTGAGATTCGTCCCGAGTAGCGCCGTGACGCGGGACTCCGTGCTCTACGGCTTGTTCCCCGGGACTCCCACCGAGACGAACATTAACTGCGCCTGGAGTATCATCAACTCGGTGAAGGACGCTCTCTGGTCAGTCCGAAACCTGTTGAGATTCCAGCTGAAGGTTTTGACCCCGACTGAGTGTTGCAGACTGGCACATTCCAAGGTCCAAGATTACGTGTTGAGGGATGCGCTGAAGCTCGGGGCAGCTGCTGCCAAGGTGCGGTGGGGAAAGACCACTGTGAAACATCGGCCTGCCTTAAGAAGAACAGGGGGCCCATGAGGACTTTTTTTTGGGCTCTGCTGACGCCTCAGCCAAATATATGTGCATAAGATTGAGAAATGCACAGACCTGAATATAACAATGAGAAATTCTGATCTGTGTATGTAAATGTTGACATATGTATGGCATGACCAAATGTACAGACCATCAAATCATTTTATGAATAAAGTATATTTTTGAAATTAAAAAAATTGTACTGCCTGTAGGATTTCCCTGGGGCAGGCTACTTTGATGTGACCTTCAGAAGCGTGAAGCAGGTCTTCAAGGAGAAGGAAGGGGAGCCACTGTTTTCAATCTTGTCGGCGACCCCATTGTGTGTGATTCCTGCACAGAGGGATCGGGTTGTTACAATCCATATGTACAACCCCTATGTTCCAGCGGCTGATGTCCTGACCTTCCAGGGAAGGTACGTCCAAGTTGAGGGAGAAGCCACTGATGTGATCGACCCCTTTGGGATCTGGACCAGTAAGCGGCAGGTCAGGGTAACTCTGAGGGCCGATGATAGTGGGAACATCCTCTACCCACCCTTGAGCTTAGCAATTGGAGGGAGCAGAGGCTACCTGACATATGCAGGGCAGCCAAAAGTGTGCCGAACCTGCGGGAAGTCGGGACACGTGGCGGCGGATTGCAAAGTGACCATCTGCAGGAACTGCAAACAGGAGGGTCACTTGACTAAGGACTGTCGGGAAGAAAAGAGCTGCAACCTGTGGGAATGGCGGGCCACATGTATAAGACCTGCCCAAGACGGAGGGGGCCCACTTACGCACAGATGGTTGGAGTTGGCAATGTGAGCCATGGACCCCCAAAGACCAGTAAGGCCCACACAGACAGCAGGAAAACGGGGTCTGGTGGCACCCAGAAAGAAGAAGAGGCTGGAGTGGAGGAGGCGGCAGCCAGCGGAGAGACGCAGCAGCTGATCCTAGCTCTTACCGGGCAGATGGAAGAAATGGAGGAGGAGGTAATCAAGCAGGCAGAGGAGTGGATACCTGTTAAAAACAGGAAAAGGAAATCTTGCCAGGCCCCCAAAGCGTCCCAGCAAAGGGGGAAAAGACAGCTGCACGAGGGAGGGACGGCCAGCTCTTCGGAGGGGGAAGATGGACTCAAAGAAGGCCATCACCACCAGAAGAAGAGACAGAGCGCCGTCTGTAAAGAGGAGGGCATTTTCTCCCAACCAGGAAACAACAGAACCCCCGAAGTCCACCCTTCACCCAGTGAGAACCAAAAGGTACCCACTGCCCCACAACTACAGGCAACCGAGAGCTGTGATCCTCTGACAGTCCCATTGTCAGACACAGAACTGGACAGTGAGGATCCTTGCCTTGGCTCAATGGCACCAGAGCGGGTAAATGACCCCAGTGAGGAGCTGGATAGCTACCTCAGCCCAGCGAAGGTCCAGCAGTTCGTGCTTACCTTGGGGATGTAGACAGCCACGCCAGAGACAGGACAGTCAAATGGACAATAGTAACCCCATAAACTGGGGGTTAAAGAAGTTTCATTTGCTTTCATATAACAGGGCACCCACTCAGTAGGTGGGTTCCGCTGAAGCCACAGCCAAATACCAAGAGACTGGATAGTTAATAAAGGTAAATGTTAATAGGATAACTGTGAATTCGATTAATTCAATTTGTTCTTTGTAATGTTAAGACATGCAATGTATATAACTATGAAAGACATGCAATGTATATAACTATGAACGACATGAAAGTACCAAAGATTTATTTACATGAATAAAGTATATTTTGAAATAGAAAATAAAATGAATAGTGTGGATAGTTGGAATCCTTCTTCCAATGTAGAAATATCAAATACTAGGGCGCATCGGTTTCAGGTGAGAGTGAGAAGTTTTAAGTGAGATGAATGAGGCCAGTTGTCTTTCCCGAGAGGGTAGAAGCTGCTCAGGAGGTGTGAGAGGTGGCAGCGAGATTAAAGTTTTGAAGTGGCATTTAGACAGAAATAGGGAGAGAATAGAGGGATATCGCCCATGTGCAGGCAGATGGGATGAGTTGAGAATAGCATGATGGTCAGCACAGCCATGGTGGGCCGAAGGGCCTATTACTCTGCTGTACTGTTCTAGTTTCTAACTTCACGGCATCCACCCTGTCGAAGCCCCTCACAATCCTGAATGTTTCATTCAATTTCTCTCCCATTCCTCAAAACCCCATTAGGTTCAAAGTCAATCTACCCCATCTCTTCTCATTGGAAAATCCTGCCATCTCCAGAATCAGCCGAGTGAACCTTCCCTGGCCTGCCTCCAATACAAGAATGTCTTTCCTTAGGGCACGCATATTGTTCATTATAATCTAGGTGTGATCTGACTTGTACTTTGCATCGTTTTAGCAAGACCTCCCTATATTTAGACTCTATTCCCTTTGCCTTCTCGATTACCTGCTGATCCTGTAAGCTACCTGTTTCAGATTGATTCACAAGGATTCCCAAAATCCTTTGTGCAGTCAGTCTAAACCAAACGGTGTTAGCCTGACAGTAAGTCAGGAATGTGCTAGAATGTGTTATAAAGGATATGACAATAAATGATAACTGGATGTTTAGAAACAATGGGAGATGTATGAATTTATAAAAGGGGAATATTTTTAAATCTGTTGGATTCTATATTTTGGTGTGACCATAAATGCAGAATAGATAATGGTGGGGGATCGAGTTGTGGTAGAGGGATATTTGAAATTTCAGAAGCATTTTGACAAGTTTCAATAAGGGCTAAAGCTTAGCTCGTGAGAGAATAGGGCCCCTGAAATATCAATGAGGCTGTCTGTGTGGAATTACTGCTGATGGGTGAGATACTGAACACATATTTTGCGTTTGGATTTACTGTGGAGAAAGACATGGAAGCTCAAGAACTTGGGAAATACATAGGGATGTCTTGAAAAGAGTGCACATTGGAGAACAGGAGGTGCTGGATGTCTTCACATGCAAAAAGTTAGATAAAACCTTGGGACATGGTCAGATGTATCCCAGCGCCTTGTGTGAAACGAGGGAGGAAATTACAGGACCCCTTCCAGAGATATTTGCATCATCGACAGCTACTATGGACCAGTGAGACTGATGGCAGGGTGGTAAATTGTTGGAGGAGATTCTGAGAGAAACGATCATCGTGCCTTTGGAAAGGTAAGGACAGATTAATGATCGTCTGCATGGCATTGCGCACGGGAAATCCAGCCTCAAACGTGAGTGTGGAGGTAGACAAGTGAGAGGTCAAAGCAGAGCAGTACATGATGTCCACATGAACTTTAGCAAGGCCTTTAACAACGTTCTGCATGGCAGACTGGTTAGTAAGTTTAGATCAGGCATAACCAGGGAGCGCTCACCAACTGGATACAAAACAGTTTTGATGGTAGGAGACAGAGCATGTTCATAGAGGGTGACTGCTCAAAATGCAGGCCTGTGACTAACGGTGTGCTATTGGGTTCGGTGCTGGGTCACTGTTGTGCATCGTTTATATAAACAGTTTGGATGTTAATACAGGAGCCATGGAGAGCAAGTTCGTGAATGAGACTGAAATTGGTGATAAAGTGGACAGTGAAGAGGGTTATCAAAGAGTACAATGGGATCAACACGACTGCTGGACCAGTGAGGTTAGGAATAACAGGTGGAGAAATGCACTGTGTCGTATTATGGTAAAGCAGACCAGGCTGGACTTGTACAATTAATGTTCGGGCCCTGGGTACTGTTGTCAATCAGTGACCCAGGGACACAGGTACACAGTTTTTTGAAAGAGCGTCACGGGTAGACAGGCTGGTGAAGCAGGTGTTTGGGAGGGTTACCCTTCATTGGGCAGAGCTTTGAGAGTAGGAGTTGAGATGTCATGGTGTATCTGTAGAGGACATTAGTGAGGCCATTGCATAAGCATTGTTGATTATCTGGTAAAAATCAACTAGTTCACGTATGTCCTTTAGGGAAGGATATCTGACACACTTACCTTGTCTGGCTCACATGTGACTCCAGTCCCACAGCAATATGGCTGACTCTGAGCTGCCTCCGGGCAATTAGCAGGAGGGCAATGTATGTTGGTCCATCCGGTGATATCCTCAGGCCGTGAATGAATCAATGAAAAATACATATGTCTATCCCTACCTTTGCAAACAGCTCTAGCTGAAGCAATCCGTACTGACTTTGTAATGTTGTTCAGGCCTTTGCCCCTCTCTGTAACACTCTCACCACCTCCAGCACCTTCAATTCTCCCTGTTCCGCTGCTCTGATTAAACAATGACAATATTTCCTCTTCCTACTGCACTCCTCCACATTTCGAAATGTTGGTTAATTCAGAATTGATCGGTTTTTTTTCATCTCTTAATCAAATCGGCCAAGACCCGTCTGAAGTGGGAAAGGAGCATTGGGAAGGTGTCGAGCACTTCGAGACTTTCTGTGGGGAAAACAGGAATCCAGGAGAAAACAGCACAAGGAGCGCGCTGTCATATCAACGCCCCACCCACCCCCTTTCCATGTCCACCTTCTGCCTCAAGTGCAACAGAGTCTGTGGAGGGCCACATCGGTCTGTACAGACAACTCCAGACTCCCCCACCCCCACTGAGAGTGGGAGAGAGTCAGCCTCATCTGTGAGCCACTGCCAAAGAGATGATGAGATAGGAAGGTTGAATCCCCTCACAATTATCCCAGTGCCTTTGTTACAGGTTCAAACAATTCCATGTTAATACAGTGTCAAATAATGTACTATCACTCAGTATCTCTCCATGTGGTATCCCTCGCTGTGTGGGTCTATTTACTGCCTCTGTCAGCATTTCTCCCTCTTACAGATGGTCTGAGATCCTGAGTCAACAGAATTGTCCATTCCAGACAGATGCAGCAGCACAGGCAAGGGATGGAGACTGGGATTATCGAGATCTCTGCTGGACTCTGTGCCACTCTGAATGAATTATCCTCATTGCATCAGTGTAATTTCCCATTCTGTCTATTTCAGTCGCATGCAAGTCATCAGGATGTTTCTGACTCCTGTCTCATCCATCACCTCATTGAAGACAGTTGGTCAGCCAGAGTGAGATGGAGAGGGAAATCTGGAGCCTTCAGTCAATCCTGCAGCTGTTAAGATCGCTCACAGTGAACAGCACAGGGTGGAGGTAGTAGACTTCTATATTCAGACCTGGAAGACCGGACATAGATACAGAGCTGGGCAAGGAACAGCAACATTCTAGGTTTCATTCCCACCATCTTGTGAGGGTCCTGGTGTCACCTCTTCTGTACTGGTCCTCAATGCGACAGCACAGCGGATCACAGGCATCAATCCTGGCCCATGCTGTTTTAGTGATCTCTGTAATATTCTCCAGTCCCGTTAATCCTTCCTCTGTTTGGAATCTCCTCTAATCCACATCATTCTCTGTGTCTCTGTCTCTGTCTCTGTCAGGTTCTCCAGTCCCTAACACCCTAATCCCTAACCTTCTGCAGTAGATACTAAATTCCTTCATCCCTGTCAACCCTGACAGCCCTGTCTATCCCTGTAAGCTTCTCCCACCAATACCACCCTCCATGTCAATGTATTTGTCTTTACCCTCTCCATCCGTCCCTATCTATGTAATCTTCTCCAGCTCCTACAACCCTTCCTTAGCTGTGAAAAATTTGTAATCTCCTTATCTTTCTCCAATCCTTTGATCTTTAGCTTGTTAAATATCACCCTCATTTCCGACACCATACCCCTCCTGACCACAGGAACCTCTTTCAGTTTGTGCAACCCTCCCCATTTGTGGAACTGTCTCCAACCCAGTAACCTGGCATTCTCCATTGCCTTCCTATCTATGTAGCCTCAAGAGCCTAGAAGCCTTCTTATATCTGTAAATGTCTTCAGTCACGACAACCTTCCATTTCTCTGTTAGTATACACAATAATCTCCGAGATGAAACAGCCCCCGTCTGTGCCTCTCAGTCTGCCTGCCTCTTCCTTTCTCCATCCCTATCCCTATCTCCAGAATCTGATACAGCTCCCTCTATGTCTGTAAATTCCTTCAATCCCCAAACCCCTTTGTTACACTTGCATTCTTGACCAGATCTAACTCTGTTTAGCTCTTAACATCCTTGAGCCCCTGTAAGCCTCCCTATCTCTGTAACCTCTACGCATCTGTTCAACCCCCCACTACTGAGGAATGTCTCCCTGCATTCGCCATAAGGGAGATGGAATGACAGTGAACAGATATGATGGAACTGTCATTCCGGAGATGTAGCTGCAGAATGACCATTGCTGGGAAGTGAATACTGAAGGGTTGTTTGGATAGAGCCATAGAGCAGAGAGATATACAGCATGGAAAACGACCCTTTGGTCCAACCACTGTGCAGATATCCGAACCCAATCTAGTCCCAATATGCAGACAAGGCAAAAAGCCAACAAGTTATGTAGGAAGCTTGAGGTTAATACATTAGTGAGACAGTCATGTAGATCTGAATATGAAAAGTGGAGCTGAGAATAAGCAAGCAGCAGCAACCGTTAGCAGGAATTCATTTGCAGGCACCAGACAGTGATGGGAATGTCAATATGGTTACAGTCAGGACACTGAATGTACTTATGGCAAGGGCAGTACAGTAACTGTGTGTGACAGTGGTCTCCATGCCGACTGATCCAGCCACGAGCCTGTTGGATTAAATTTGTTGGTGTGAATATAAATGGCAGAATTGTAACGGTGTAGGAGGGGTGTAGTGGTATAGGGGATATGGTGTATTTGAATTATCAGAAGCCTATTATGCAAGTTTCAATAAGGGCTAAAGAGTAACTTGGGAGAGAATAGGGCTCCTTAAAGATCATAAGGTCGCCTACGTGTGGAACCAGAGGAGATGGGTGAGATATTAGACAAAATAATCTTGTCAGTATTTACTGTGGAGAAAGACATGGAAGCTCAGGAACTTGGGCAAATAAATAGTGATGTCTTGGAAAGAATCCTCAACAGAGAAGAGAAAGTGCTGGAAACTTGAAACAAATAAAGCTAGATCAATCCTCAGCAGCTCATTAGGTCAATCCAAGAATATTGTGGGAAGCTAGGGAAGAGATTGCAGTATCCCTTATCGAGATATGTATATTATCAACAGACACAGTGAGATGTTGGAAGACTGGAGGTTGGCTAATGCTGTTCCATCACTGAAGGACTGCAGGGAAAAGCCAGGAAATTACAGCCCCGTGAGAACAGTGATGGGGACGTTGTTGGAGGAGATTCTGAGAGAAAAGAGATCCTTACATTTACAAAGGCAAGGGCTGATTTGAGATGGTCAGCATGGCTTTGTGAGTGGGAAACCACGTTTCACAAACCGGATTGACTCTTCGAGGAGATGGCCAAGGATCGATGAAAGCAGAGCAGTCAACGTTGTCCACATGGACATTAGCATCTAATCAAGAGGAAGAAGGAAGTTTACTTAAGGTTGAGGAAGCAAGGATCAGACAGGGCTCCAGAGAGATACATTGGATGGGCACGGTGTTTCAGTGGTTAGCACTGCTACATCAGAGCACCACGGACTCCATTTCGATAACAGCCTCAGGCGACTGTCTGTGGGGTGTTTGCACATTCTCCCTGTGGGTTTCATCCAAGTGCTCCGGTTTCCCCCCCACAGCCCAAAGATGTGCCAGTTTGGTGGCTGAGCAATGCTAAATTACCCATCGTGTTCAGGGATGGTTAGGTTTGGTGCATTCGTCAGGGCAAATGGAGAGTAATAGGGTGGGGGAATGGGGCTGGGTTGGATACTGTTTGGAGGGTTGGTATGGAGGTGTTGGGCCAAATGGCCCATTTCCACACTGTAGGGATTCTCTGAAGGTACCAGGAAGGAACCGAGAGATGGACTTAGGGCAACTAGAAGGGTGCATGAAAAAGCATTGTTCGGAAGGATTAAGGAAAACCGAGAGGCATTCTCCGTTTATGCGAGGAAAAGGAGCAAGGCCAGAGTGAGGATAAGGCCAATCTGGGATAGTGGAAGGAACTTGTGCCTGGAGTCACAGGACGTAGCGGAAGTCCTTAATGAATACTATGCCTCAGTATTCACTGATGAGAAGGGTCTTGTCGTTTGTGAGGACAGCGTGAAACAGGCTGATGTACGTGAACAGGTGGATGTTAAGAAGGAGGACGTGCTGAGAATTTTGTAAAAGATAAGGATACATTAGTCACTGAACCAGACTGGATACGTCCAAAGTTACGACAGGGACCGATGGAGTGGATTACCGAGCACCTGGTGATGACCTTTGCACCCTCACTGTCCACTGGAGTCGGACCAGATGATTGGAGGCAGGAAAATATTATTCCCTTGTTCAGGAAAGGGAATCGGGATAATCCTGGGAATAACACACTGACAAGTCTTATGTCTGTTGTGTGCAGATTATTGGAGAGGACTCTGGGAGACAGGATTTATTATTCCTTGGAAAACTATAATTTGATTAGAGATAGTCAGCATGGTTTTGTAAGGGGCAGGTTATGCCTTACAAGTCTTATCGAATCTTTTGAGAATGTAACAAAACATCTTTATGGCTCATTCAGAAAGTACGGAGGCATGGGGTACAATGAAACCTGTCTGTCGGGATACAGGATTACTGGTAAACAGAAGACAGAGGGTGATGATAGATGGAAAGCATTCATCCTGGAGCTCAGTGACCAGTGGTTTTCTGCAGGGAGAGGTTACAGGACCTCTGCTCTTTGTGAGTTTATGAATGACTTGGATGTGTGATTGAAAGAGGGGTTAGTAAGTTTCCCAATGACACGAAGGTTGGTGGAGTGGTTGATAGTGTGGAGGGCTATTGTAGGTTGCAACGGAACATTGACAGGATGCAGAGTTTGGCTGAGAAGTGGCAGATGGAGTTCAATCTTGGAAAAGTGTGAAGTCATTCATTTTGAAGATTGAATTTGAATGCAGAATGCAGATTTAAAGGTAGGATCTTTGGCAGTGTGGAGGAACAGAGTGATCTTGGGTACCAAGTCCATAGATCCCTCAAAGTAGCCACACAAGCTGATTGGCTTGTAAAGAAGCAATATATTGTGTGGGATTGCATTTGTTTGGGGATTGAATTTTAAAGCCGTGAGGTTATGCTGCAGCTCTGTAGAGACCTAGTTCGACCCCACTTGGAATGTTGTGTTCAGTTTTGGTCCCTTCATTGCACGAATGATGCGGAAGCTTTAGGGAGTGTAAAGAGGAGATTTACCAGGATGCTGCCTGAACTGCAGGGCATGTCTTATGAAGAAAGGTTGAGGGAGCTAAGGCTTTTCTCATTGGAGTGAAGAAGGGTGAGGGATGACTTGGCAGAGGTGAACAAGGTGATGAGAGTCATAGATAGATTGAATAGAGAAAGAAAGTTTTTACCCTCATATAAATAGTTATTACAAGGGGGTATAATTTTCGGGTGATTAGTGGATGGTGAAGGTGAGATTTCGGAGGTAGGTTCGTTACATAGAGTGGTGGCTGAGTGGGATCCACTGCCAGCGGTGGTGGTAAAATTAGATGTATTAGGGACATTTAATATACTTCTGGATAGGCACATGGATGATAATAAAATGAAGGCTATGGAAGTTAGAGTCCGAGAGATGTACAACATGGAAACAGACACTTCAGTCCAACCTGTCCATGCCGACCAGACATCCCAACCCAATCTAGTCCCACCTGCCAGCACCCGGTCCATATCCATCCAAATCCCTACTATTCAAATACTCAAACAAATACCTCTTAAATGTTGTAATTGTACCAGTATCCACCACTTCCTCTGGCAGCTCATTCCATACACATACTACCCTCATTATGAAAAAGTTGTCCCTTAGGTCTCTTTTCTATCTATCCCCTTTCATCTATAACCTATGCCCTCTAATTCTGGACACCCCAACCCCAGGGAAAAGACTTTGTCTATTTACCCTATCCATGCCCCTCATAATTTTGTAAACCTCTGTAATGTCACCCCTCAGCCTCCGACGCACCAAAGAAAACAGTGTTCAGCCTCTCTCTAACGCTCAAATCCTCCAGCCCTGGCAACAGCCTTGTAAATCTTTTCTGAAGCCTTTCAAGTTTCCCAACATCTTTCCGATAGTAAGGAAACCGAAATTGCTCGCTACATTCCAACAGTGGCCTAACCAATGTCCTGTACAGCAGCAAATGACCTCCCAACTCCTGTACTCAATACTCTGACCAATAAAGGAAAGCATAACAAACGCCTTCTTCCCTATCCTATCTATCTACGACTCCACTTTCAAGGTGCTATGAACCTGCACCTGACGGTCTCTTGGTTCAGCAACACACCCTAGGACCTTACCATTAAGTGTGTCAGTCCTGCTAAGATTTGCTTTCCCAAAATGCAGCACCTCGCATTTATCTGAATTAAACTGTATCTGCCACTTTTATTTTTGATGTTATGGTCGGAGAAAAGATTGGCATATCATCATGGCCGAAGGGTCTTGTTCTGTACTGTTCTGTGTTCGACGTGTCGTATGGTAGACTGGGTAATAAGCTCACATCAGTGTAAAAGGTTATGGCGTTCAGGAGGAGTTTGTCAACTGGACAGAAAATTGGGCTTGATGGTAGGAGGCAGAGGGTGGTGGGAGATATGTTGTTTTTCTGACTGGAGACATGTGACAAGCGGTGGAGTGGGTCCCCTGTTTGTCATTTGGATAAATGGTTTGGATGGGAATATTGTTAAGTAAGTTAAATAAGATTTTTGGGTGACACTGAAATTTAATTAGATAAATGTGAAGTGTTCCATTTTGGTGAAACAAACCAGGGCGGGACTTGTCCAGTTAATGTTCGGGCCCTGGGAAGTGTTGTCAGTCTGTGACCCAGGGATGCAGGTACACAGTTCTTTGAAAGTGGTGTCACAGGTAGACAGGCTGGTGAAGCAGATGTTTGGGATGGTTACCTCCATTGGGGAGAGAATTAAGAGTAGCATTTGGGATGTCATGTTGGATCTGTACAAGATATCGGTCAGGTCACCATAAAAGCGTTGTTGATCAGTGTGAAGAACTCATCTGGTTCACTGATCTCCTTTTGTGTAGACCATCTGATATTTTAACCTGGCCTGGCTAACATGTGACTCCAGACCCATTGCAATATGGCTAACTCTGAGCTGTCCTCTGGGTAATTAACAGTGACACCCACATCCCATGAATGAATAAATAAAAATACATATGTCCCTCTCTACCTCTGCAAACCCCTCCAGCTGCTGCAATCCGTACTGCTTTTGTAACATTGTTCAGGCCCTGACCACTCTCTGTAACACTCTTACCACTTCCGGCATCTTTACCTCTCCCTGTTTCTTTTGTGACATTGAACCCTGACACTGATTCCCCTTCCCATTGCCCAACTCCTGCTAGCAGACCCTTTGCAATCACTTTAACACTTACTCCTAAAACACTCTCTCACTTCAGGATTTTAAGTGTTTTTTGGTGATCTTCTAAGCCTCATAATCTAATATGATACATTTTGTCCTGAGTGAGGGGCCGGTGGGAATTTCTTGCTGAGGTTTTGTCTGTTTCAGGGGAATGTTCTTTTGTTGAGTGATTTACACTGTCCTTTCAAATGTTTTCCACTGTTCATTTACAGGCACATATTTCAGTCTGTTTCGCCTCTTTACCTTGGTCAGTTCTCATCTCAAACCCATGTCATTGAATGTTTTTGTTTCTAGTTATAGCATGTCCTTTCTGTGATTCACTTTAAAACTTTATATTTCTTTAAACTGCACTTTATCACAATTTCCCGAAGGATCTCTCCGGGTGACATTACTCATTCACTAAGTTTGATCACACTACTATCGCTCTGAGATAGTTATGTCCCTAGCCAGTTGCACAATTTGTTGTTCAAAGAAACACTGAAAAACAATTCTCTGAACTACTCTTCCAATATCACTGTTGTTAGTGCGACTGTCCCAGATTATGGGAATGTTGAAGTTTCCCAAAATTATCACAAAGTGTTTGTTAAAAAATTCCAATGAGTTCCTGTGTAACGCATTGATGAGCAATGGAATGCTGTTCGGTGGCTAAAACTGTTCTGCTCCTTGTGTCCTTAGCAAGTAGTGGGCAGAATTTACATTCAGACTGACTCTACTTCATGATCTGAGGTCAAATGATTTCTCTGTACTGCCTTTGTTATCCATTATTGTTAGCGTTACCCATTTTGCCTGAGTTACCACAAGGTTGTGATCCATTGAATATTTATGCCCACCTTTTGTTCGCCCTGTAACCACGTCTCTCTGGTGTCTAAGTTTCTTTTATCTCTGTGTCACAAATCAATCTACCTTACTGAAGAGAGTTAAAAATCACACAACACCAGGTTATAGTCCAACAGGTTTAATTGGAAGCACACTAGCTTTCGGAACGACACTCCTTCATCAGGTGATAGTGGAGAGCTCGATCATAACACAGAACTTAAAGCAAAAATTTTGTGTGATGTAACTGACATTATACATTGAAGAATTGATTGTCGGTTAAGCCTTTCATCATTTAGAATACAGTGATCGTTTTAATTCTTTCATGTGTAAATCACAAAACGTTTTTTTAAAGTTGCATTCTAGGGTTAGCAGTTAACAATGGTGATAGCTAGACAATATGTTGAAGGTGTTAGCCCCCTGTGTTCTCTGTCTATGCCCTGATATTTAGATTGATTCTAATCTAAAAAGTGAGATAAGGGTTTGCCATAAATTCATGCAGTTTTTGAGCTCAGCGTTCTACATGAATGCATGCAGTTTTTGAGCAAAGTACAATGTAATCCTGCAAGTACAAATTCACCCCACAAAATATATGTGTGTCTGTGGGTCTTTGTCTGTCTGTGTGTGTCTGTCTGGGGTTGGGGTTGTGAATGTAAGAAAGTGTGTGTGTAGTGAGTGCAGAGTCTCTTAACTCTGTGAGGGGGTGCATGTGTGAGTGTGGGACTGTGTGTGTTTGTAAGGTTGTGTGTAGGTGTCCGTATGCGCGTCTGTGTGTACCTGTGTCCGTGTGTATGTGAGAGTGTGTGTGTGTAGGAATATCTTTGTGTGTGTCGTGCAATAGTGATCACCTGTAATGTGACATGAACCCAAGGTCCCGGTTGAGGTCCTCCCTATGGGTACCAAACTTCGCTATCAGCCTCTGCTCGGCCACTTTTCTCTTTTGCCTGTCCCGAAGTCCACCTTGGAGGATGGTCACTCGAAGGTCCGAGGCTGAATGTTCTGGACCACTGAAATGTTCCCCAACTGGGAGGGAACCCTCCTGTCTGTTGATTGTTGTGCGGTCCCTATTCATCCATTGTCGTAGCCTTTGCTCGGTTTCCCCAAAGTACCATGCCTCCGGGCATCCTTGCCTGCAATGTATTAGCTCGACAACGTTGGCTGAGTTACATGAGTACCTGCCATGTACAAGGTGGGAGGTGTCCCCACATGTAATAGTGGAATCTATATCCACAATCTGACACGTCTTGCAGGGTCCACCATAACACGGTTGTATGGAGTTGTCCTGAGGGCCATCTGCTTTATCCTCGATTACAACGTCTTCACTGTCCACTATGCCACCCTCCAACCTTTCCAGCACATCACACATGGCTCTCAATGGTACAAATATCTTTGCTCGGGGCTCCACAATGTTCTGTGATACACTTAATCAGGTCCTTGGGATTTCCAGAGCTTTGTGTTTTAAAACCTTCTATAACATGCACTCTTTTCAAGTCATAGAGATGTACAGCATGGAAACAGACCCTCGGTCCAACTCGTCGATGCTGACCAGAAGATGTAAATAAACACATCCCATTTACCAGCATTTGGCTCATGTACTTCTAAACCCTTATTATTCATATACCCATCCAAATATCTCTTAAATGTAGTCATAGTATTAGTATCTGCTACTTTCTCTCTCAGCTCATTCAATACACACACCACCGTGTGCATAAAAAAGCTGTCCCTGCAGTGCCGTTTAAACCTTTCCCCTTTAAACTTAAACCTATGCCCTCTAGATTTAGACTCTCCAACCCCTGGGAAATGACCTTGAATGTTTACCCAAATCAATCTCCCTCATTTTTATATAAACCTCTGTCAGGCCACCCCTCATTCTCTGATGCTCCAGAGAATATAACCCCAGCTTATTCAGCAACAACCCTGGCAACATCTTGTCAATCTTTTCTGAACACTTTCAACTTTCACAACATCCTTCCTATCGCGGGGATACTGGAATTGCAGAGAACTCCAAATTGCAGAGAACTCCAAATATTACTCTTGTTCCCTGAGTTCCCCAGTCTTTGTCCTCAATACGTTCTGGAGTAAAAGAAATGTGTTTTAAGTTCTGAGACATATCCTGCTGTTCCACACATCAATGGTCGCATTGATCTTTAAGAGACAGCATTTTGTCTCGAGTTACTCTTTTACTCAATATATTTATACAATCACTTTTGGATTCTCCTGGTCATTCTCTGCCAAGGCTAATGCATGTACACTTTCTGCAATCCTGATTTCTACCCAAAGTGTATTCGTAAAGTCCCTGTGATCCTCAGGGATTCCCTTGATTCAGCTGGCTATACCTGACATGTGCCCCCTTTTCCTTGACCAGACCGTTAGTTGACAGCCAGTGTTTCCGAATGCTGTCTGCATTGAGCTGCACATGAACAGGAACATGCTGGTGGTGATCGCTCAATTTATCTCACTTTTAAAATATTCTCACTTACCAGACTTCCCTTTCCCTGCAAATAGGCTCCCCAATCACCTTTTGAGAGTTCCTGGCTAATATTATCAAGATTAGTCTGGCCCCATTTTATAACTTGAACCTGTGGACCAGCACTGTCCTTTTCCATCACTATTTTCAAACGAAAAGACTTGAGTCACTTTGGCAAAATGCTTTCCCACTCACACCTCAGTCCCTTTTCCTACCTTGTTTCCCAAGGGGAGGTCAGATTTTGCCCCTTTCTCTTTTCAGGCCATTTACATATTGATTGGGAGTTTTCTGGAACACAATTAGCAAATTCCTCCCTTGCAAACACTGAACACTGGCAGTCCCAGTCTAGGTTTGGAAAGTTTAAAAACCCCTACCATAACAGCCCTATTATTATGATTGATATTTGAGATCTCCTGATAAGTTTGTTCCTCAGTCTGCCACTGATTAATCGGGGTCAGTAGGACAACCGTGTCAGAGTGATGACGCAATCTTATTTCTCAGTTCCACTAACATAGCGTCACTGGGTGATCCCACAGGAATATCCTCTCGAGGTACTGATGTAATGATTCCTGCAATGAAAATCCCCCCACCACGCGTCCTCTCTTGCCTCCCCTTCGATGCTTCCTGTAGCATCTCCACCTTGAAACAATGAGCTGCCAGTCCTGCCCCTCCCTCAGCTGTGTTTCTGTGATAACTATAATATCCCAGTCCCATGTTCCAATCCATGCCCTGAGTTCATCTTCCTTAACTGTCAGGCCCCTTGCAATGAAATAAATGCAGTTTAATCATCAGTTCCCCCTCCCCCATTTCCTGCTATGTTCTTGCCTGCCTTGTCTGCTGAAATTGCTGTCTTTAACTTGTGCACCAACCTCAATCTTCTTTCTGGCCTTATGACTGTTTAAGGTCCAACACCCTGCCAGATTAGATTATTTCCTCTCTAGCAGCTCTAACAATTCGCCCCATCAGGATGTGGGTCCCCCTCCTGCTCCCAGTTCACGTGCCTTCCCCACCCTGTCAACCTGTGCTGACACCTTCAGACATCCAGGGACTTGCCCACCAAGGTCCCAGTGTTACTCAGTTCTCCAGGAGGACCTACCCTTCATGATGTATATCCTTCGCTTATGAGACTTCCCACAGTGCATTACCTCACAGTGATCAGAAGTAAACTCCATCCGACATTACTTAGTGTGTGCAACTCTGAGTATGACTAACTTCATCCAGTCTCCCCAAACATCCCTACCTCTAATTGTCGAGAGAATGCACAACCCTCCCTATTGCGTTAACCTCCTCCAGTCCCACTCATGGACACCATCAATGTAAGCTTCTCCTGTTCCTGACTATATTTTCCTCCTGTTCCAATAAACCCTTATGAGCTTTGTGACCTAGTCCAATCTCTGCAGTGCTCTGTATAATCAGCCTCACTGTGACTGGAATCTGGCTTCAATTCCCGCCTTGGCCGACTCTCTGTGTGGACTTTGCATGTTCTCCCCCCGACTGTGTGGGTTTCTTCCGGGTGCTCTGGTTTCCTGCCATAGTCCAACATTTGCACGATACGTGATTGGCTATCATAAATTGACTGTAGTATTCAGGCAAGTGTGGTTTAGGTGAGTTCACCATGAGGAATGCAGGGTTTATTGGACAGGAAGAGGGATGGATCTGGTTAGGATGCTCTTTCGAGGGGTTGGTGTGGACTTTTTGGGCCGAATGGCTGGTTGCCACACTGTGAAGATTCTATTCAAGTTATTGTCCAGTCCTGTCAACCATCCCTGTCTCTTGAACCTTGCCTCATCCCCAATACTCTCCTTATATGTGTAATCTCCAACAGTTTCTAAAACATTCCTTGGCGATGTTAGCTTCTCCAGTCCTTACAACGATCGATATGAGTGTCACCTTTTCCTGCTTTTAGAACCCTCTCCGTAACTATTGCCATTCGAAACAGCACTCCCAATCACTGTTCCATCCTGAAACCCCGAAAAACATTTATATCTCTGTAAACCCATCTGGACTGTCTATACTTCCTTTTGACAATGCCGTTCTGAGACTTTCTCTATATCAAAAAAGTCATTAAGTGTAGGTATCCCTTATTATTGTAACCTCCCTTCAGCCTTACAGCACTGAGGATCTGCAGAAGCTCTTTTCAAACTGACAGCCATCTCTGTGTCTGTAATCTCCTCCACTCCCCATAATACATTCAGTCTGAGCTCCTCTGTAGTCCATTAAACACTCCCTAACACTGTCTGTATCAGTGTAACCTTCACCGAAAACACAACCTTCCCTATCTGTGTAAATCCCTACACCAGTCCCTATCCCTTTCAGCTCCGTGGAACCATACAACCCCCCATGTCTGTTTATTCACCTTCAGTCCCTACTCACCTCCCTATCTGTGTAACCTTCTCAATGCATTTTTGCTACAGTCTCTTCAACTGTTCCTGTCAGTGTGATATCTTCCAGACCCGAAAACCCCCCTCTCATTAATTTTCTGAGCCCACACATCACTCCCTATCTGTGACCTACTCCTGTTGGAGAACCCTCCCTCTGTGAACTGCTCCAACTCTTCAACTCTCCACAAGCTCCTGCAGCTCTTACAGCCCTCCCTGTCTACATAACCTCTTCCTGTCCCTAAAACACCATCAGTCTGTGGGGATCCTACCACCATCCCTATCTGTGTTATCCTCTCAGGTCCATGCAACACTCCCGATCTGTAGTTCCCACTCCAATGCCTGTGCCTCTCCCGATCCTTTTCCGACAAGACTCATTAACAATGTCACATCCTCCCGTCACTATCACCCACCCTGTCAATGTAAGCTCCTCCTGTAGCTCCAAATATTTACCCATCTCCATAACCTTCTCCAGCTCTTACCCCCATCTGTGTACACATCACTCTAAACTCAAACCCTCCCTACCGCAGGAACTTCCTTCTGTTTGTGCTATGCTCCCTTATCTGTGAAACTGTCTTCACCAAACTTGCTACCCAATCTCTCAAAAAAGAATCCAGATTCCACAGCCTCCATGTCGAAATAACCCCCAGAACCTAAGCCTTCCCATATCTATAAACATCTTCAGTAACGATGGCCCTGCATATCTGTTTGTTCTGACAGATGATGCAAAACTCTTTATCTCTGTAATCTGCTTAGCTCCCTACAACAGTCCCTGTGTGTGTAATCCAACCCTGTCCTACAAACATCCTTAACCCTGTCAACTTCTCTATCCCTCCCAACATTCCCAACTCCAAGAGCCCGTCAGCCCTACAGCTCTCCACATTTCTGTAACCTCCTGTGGGTCTATGGTCCTCCCTCCCTGTGAATCCAACTCCAGTCCCCATATCCCTCCCAGTCTGGGTCCTCTGCTCCAGATCAGACCATTGCTGTCTCTGTAAACACCTGCACTCCTGGCAACTCTTCCTATTTGTGTAACCTCGTTCAGACCCCATACTCTCCAGCTTCCTGAATCCTCTTCCTGCATTGCAACCAAAACCACATGATTATGTAATATCCACCAGTGCTTACACCCTCCCCAACTCAGTAACCTCTTCCAGTCCTAACAAAACACATAAACTGTGAAACCTCTCATTTCCCTACAATCCTCCCTCTCTTCCTCCTCAAATGCCTTCATCACCATGAAACCTCACAATTACTGAAGCCTCCTTTTGGCATTGCAACCCTCCTCATGTCTGCAAAATCCTCCTGTCCTGATAGCCCTCCCTGACTCTGTAATTCCCACCACCCTCCAGTGCCCTTCTGGGGAACATGGCAGAGGAGAGAAGATTTGTAGCGTCTGGACCATGTTACAGAGGTAGAATTCTGAAAATTACAGATTTGGTCGAATGTCTGTGGTGTGTAGATTATTGGCGAGGACTGTAAAGAAAGGATTTATGACTACTTGGAAAGCCATAATTCAATTAGAGACAGTCAGCATGGGTTTGTGAAGGGCACGTCATGCCTCACAAACCTTATTGAATTCTTTGAGGATATGACAGAAGACGTTGATGGCTCATTCAGAAAAGAAGGATGATTGAGATACAGGAAATCTGTCTGTCTGGATGCAGGATCGGATGGCCCAGAGAAGACAGAGTATGGCGGCAGATGGACAGTATTGAGCCTGGAGCTCAGTGACCAGTGATGTTCTGTAACAATCAGCTCTGGGACTCTGCTCCTTGTGATTCTTGTAAATGACTTGGATGTGGATGTTGGAGAGTGGGTTAGTAAGTTTGCCAATAACATGAAGGTTGATGGGGTGGTGGGTAATGTGGAGGGCTATTGTAGGTTGCAATGGGACATTTACAGAATGCAGACCTGGGCTGGAAGTGGCAGATGGAGTTCAATCTGGAAAAGTGTGAAGTGATTCATTCTGGAAGGTGGAACCTGAATATAGAATACAGTGTTAAAAGGCAAAATACTTGGCATTGTGGAGGAACAGAGAGATCATGGCGTCCATGTCCATAGATCCCTCAAAGTTGCCACGCACATTGATAGGGTTGCTAAAAAGTCATGTGTTGTGTTGGCTTTCCTTAGCAAGGGGATTGATTTCAAGAGGTTTTACTGCATCTTTATAGCGACCTGGCGAGACCACACTTGGAATATTGTGTTCAGTTCTCGTCCCATCTTTACAGGAAGGATGTGCAAATTTTAGAGAGCGCACATGGGAGATTTACCAGGATGCTGCCTGGAATGGATGGCATTTCTTATGGAGAAAGGTTGAGGGAGCTAAGGCTTTTCTCATTGGAATGAAGAAGGGGATAGGGTGACTTGGTAGAGGTCAACAATGTGATGAGAGGCACAGAGAGTGTGAATAGTCAGAGACTTTTCCTCCTATGGCATAAATGGCTATTACAAGGGGGTGTAATTTTAAGGTGATTGGAAGATGGATAAGAGGATAGTGATGGTAGGTGGTCGGATGGACTGCCAATGGTGGTAGTAAAATTAGATCCATTCGGGACATTTAATAGACTCTTGGACAGAAACATGGATAGTAGTAAAATGAAGGGTATGTAGGCTAATTTGATCTTACAGTCGGATAAAAAGTTGTTATCGCATCATTGCCGTATGGTCTTGGGCTGAACTGTTCTGTGTTCTATGTTCTGTCTGGTAAACTGGGTAAAAAGCTCAGATCAATGTAAAAATGATATGGCATTCAGGAGGAGCGAGGAAACTGGATACGAAATGGGCTTTGTGGTAGGAGACAGAGGGTGATGGGTGACATGTTGTTTTTCTGACCGAAGGCATGTGACCAGCGGTGTAGTGGTTCCACTGTTGTTTGTCATTTGGATAAGTGGGTTGGATGGGAATATTGGTTTCCTGGTAAGTAATTGTTTTGGTTGTCACTGAAATTGGTGGTAAAGTGGACAGTGAAGAAGGTTACATCTGATACAACAGGATGAACAGTACTGCTGGGATAGTGGGCTGAGGAATAGCAGATGGAGTTTAATTAGATAAAGGTGAAGTGTTCTATTTTGGTGAAACAAACCAGGGTGGGACTTGTACAGTTAATGTTTGGGCCCTGGGTAGTGTTGTCAATCAGAGACCCAGGGATGCAGGTACACAGTTCTTTGAATGTGGTGTCACAGGTAGACAGGCTGGTGAAGCAGGCATTTGGGATGGTTACCTTCATTGGGGAGAGCATTAAGAGTAAGAGTTGGGATGTCATGTTGTATCTGTAAAAGACATTGGTGGGGCCACCATAAAAAACATTGCTGATCAGTCGGAAGAACTCCTCTAGTTCACTAACCTCCTTTAGGGAAGGACATCAAATATTCTAACCTGGTCTGGCCAACATTTGACTCCAGACACACAACAATATGGCTGACTCTGAGCTGCCCTCTGGGTAATTACCAGTGAAGTCAAAGAATGTTAGTCCATGCAGTGACACCGACATCCCATGAATGAATAAATAAAAAATACATATGTCCCTCCCTACCTCTGCAAACCCCTCCAGCTGCAACGATTCGTACTGGCTTTGTAACACCGTTCAGACCCTGACCACTCTCTGTAACACTCTCACCACCTCCAGAACCTTCACCTCTCCCTGTTCCTATCGTGGCAATAAATCCTGACCATGGTTCCCCTTCGCAGAGCCCTCCTCCTGCTAGGAGACCCTTTCCAATCCATTTAACATTTACTCCTAAAACACTCTCTCACTTCAGAATTTTAAGGACTTTTGGTGATCTTCTCAGCCTCATAATCTGGTATGATCCCTTTTGTCCTGAGTGCGGGATCAGTGGGGATTTCTTGCTGAGGTTTACATTGTTTCAATAGAATATCCTTCTGTTGAGTGTTTTACACTTTTCCTTCGAATGTTTTCTGCTGTTCATTTTCAGACACATGTTTCAGTCTGTTTAGCCTGATTAGCCTGTTTACCTTGGTCATTTCTCCTCTCACACACATATAATTGGATATTTTTGTTTCTCGTTGCAGCTTGTCCTCTGTGATTCACTTTAAAACTTTATATTTATTTAAAATCCAATTTATCACAATTTCCTGAAGGATCTCTCCTGGCGACACTACTCATTCACGAAGTTTCATTACACGGTCGCTCTGCGATAGTTATGCCCCTAGCCAGTTGCACAATGTGTTTTTCAAAGAAATATTAACAAAATAACCTAAGTCCTCTTCCAATATCAATGTTGACCGTGTGATTGTCCCAGATTATACGAATATTGAGGTTTTCCAAAATTATCACAATGTCTTTGTTAAAAAATTCCAATGAGTTCCAGTTTAATGCAATGATGAGCAATGGAATACTGTTCAGTAGCTAAAACTGTTCTGCTGCTTTTGTCCTTGGCAATAGTAGCCAGAATTTACATTCAGACTGACTCTACTTCATGATCTGCAGCCAAATGCTTTCTCTGTAATGCCTTTGTTATCAATTATTTTTAGAATTACCCATTTTTCCTGAGTTTCCGCAAGACTGTGAACCATTGAATATTTTTGTTCACCCTGTATCCATGTCTCCCTGGTGTGTAAATCTCTTTTATCTCTCTGTCTGTCACAAATCCATCGACCTTATTGCAGCAACGTTGTCCATTAAAACAAAAAAAAACTTACTCTGTCCCACAATTTTCTGTCACAAATCTATTTTCTAATGTACAATTTTAGTTAAACTCTGTCCCTTCCTGTTCCTTTCTGCTTGTCTTCAGCCACATCCCATGCTGTTCCATTGCTTCACCTTTTCTCTTTTGATTTGGAAAGCTCCTTTCACCTGAACCCTGTCCCTGCATCCTCTCTGTCAGTTTAAAGCACTGTCCATAAACCTACCGACATGATTGGTCAGGACACTGATCCCAGCACGGTTCCAGTGGGACCATCCTAATGGATTATTTATTAAATCAGGTTTGGGATGAGGGTGTCTCTGGCTGACCAGCCTTTCTTGCTAAGTCCTAGCTGCCCTTGAACTGAGGAACTTGCTTGGCCTTTGAAGTGTGGAATTGGGAGGCAAAACCTTTGCAGGGGGTATGTCGTGCAGACCACGTGAGGATGAGCAGATGTCCTTCTCTGAATGACATAGCAGCCTGGGATACTGCAGCAGTGTTTGTGCAATGTGTCCAGGAAGCTTTTCTAACTCAGTATGTCGATTGTCCAACCAGAGGGGAGGCCATTTTGGATTTGGTACTTGGTAACAAACCGGGACAAGGCTTGTTTGTGTGTGAACAATTTGGTGATCGTGACCATAATTCTGTGACTTTCACATTGGTTATGGAGAGAGATAGGCGCATGCAACAGGGTAGGTTTTACAATTGCGGGTAGGGTACATACGATGTTGTAAGACAGGATCTGGGGAGCATAAGTTGGGAGCATAGGCTGTAAGGGAAGGATGTCGTTGAAATGTGGAACTTATTCAAGGACCATATACGACGTGACCTTGATATGTATGTACCTGTCAGGTAGGGAAGAGATGGTCGTGTGAGGGAAACTTGGTTGATGAGGGAGGTTGAATATCTAGTAAAGAGGAAGAAAGAGGTTACATAAGGTTGAGGAAACAAGGTTCAGACAGAGCGTCGGAAGGATACAGGATAGCCAGAAGGGAGCTGAAGAAAGGGATTAGGAGAGCTAAGAGATGGCATGAAAAATCTTTGGCGGGTAGGATCAAGGATAACCCCAAGGCATTTTATGCGTTTGTGAGAAACATGAGAATGACGAGAACGAGGGTAGGTCCGATCAAGGACAGTAGTGGGAGACTGTATATTGAGTCAGAAGAGATAGGAGTGGTCTTGAATGAGTACTTTTCTTCAGTATTTACAAATGAGAGGTACCATATTCTTGAAGAGGAGAGTGTGAAACGGACTGGTAAGCTAGAAGAGATACTTGTTAGGAAGGAAGATGTGTTGGGCATTTTGAAAAACTTGAGGATAGACAAGTCCCATGGGCCTGACACGATATATCCTAGGATTATGTGGGAAGCAAGAGAGGAAATTGCAGAGCCGTTGGCAATGATCTTCTCGTCTTCACTGTCAACGGGTGAGGTACCAGGGGACTGGAGAGTGGCGAATGTTGTGCCCCTGTTCAAAAAAGGGAACAGGGATAACCCCGGGAGTTACAGGCCAGTTAGTCTTACTTTGGTAGTAGGCAAAGTAATGGAAAGGGTACTGAGGGATATGATTTATGAGTATCTGGAAATACACTGCTTGATTAGGGGAGAGGCAGCACGGATTTGTGAGGGGTAGGTCTTGCCTTGAAAGTCTTATTGAATACATTGAGGAGATGACCAAGCATGTGGATGAGGGTAGAGTAGTGGATGTAGTGTACATGGATTTTAGTAAGGCATTTGATAAGGTTCCCTATGGTAGTCTTATGTGGAACGTCAGGAGGCATGGGATAGAGGGCAATTTGGCCAGTTGGATAGAAAACTGGCTAACCGGTCGAAGTCAGAGAGTGGTGGTACATGGTAAATATTCAGCCTGGAGCCCAGTTACAAGGAGAGTTCCACAGGGATCAGTTCTGGGTCCTCTGCAGTTTGTAATTTTTATTAATGACTTGGAAGAGGGAGTCGAACGGCGGGTCAGTAAATTTGCAGATGATACGAAGATTGGTGGAGTTGTGGATAGTGAGGAGGGCTGTTGTTGGCTGCAAAGGGACTTAGATATGATGCAGAGCTGGGCTGAGGAGTGGCAGATGGAGTTCAACCCTGTCAAGTGTGAGGTTGTCCGTTTTGGAAGTACAAATAAGAATGCGGAATACAGGGTTAACGGTAGGGTTCTTAGTAAGGTGGAGGAGCAGAGGGATCTTGGGGTCTATGTTCATAGATCTTTGAAAGTTGCCACTCAGGTGGATAGAGCTTGTAAGAAAGCCTATGGTGTATTAGCGTTCATTAGCAGAGGGATTGAATATAAGAGTCGTGAAGTGATGTTGCAGCTGTACAGGAACTTGGCTAAGCCACATTTGCAGGACTCTCTGCAGTCTGGTCGCCTCACTTTAGGAAAGATGTGGAAGCGTTGGAGACGGTGCAGAGAAGATTTATCAGGATGTTGCCTGAAATGGAGGATAGGTCGTACGAGGGTAGGTTGAGAGTGCTAGGACTTTTCTCATTTGAATGGCGAAGGATGAGGGATGACTTGATGGAGGTTTATAAGATGATCAGAGGAATAGATAGAGTAGACAGTCAGAAACTTTGTCCCTGGGTACAACAGAGTGTTATGAGGGGACATAAATTTAAGGTGAAGAGTGGAAGGTATAGGGGGGGATGTCAGGGGTAGGTTCTTTACCCAGACAGTGGTGGGGGCATGGAATGCGCTGCCCGTGGGAGTGGCA
The DNA here is from genome assembly GCF_047496795.1 of Chiloscyllium punctatum. Lineage (NCBI taxonomy): Eukaryota > Metazoa > Chordata > Chondrichthyes > Orectolobiformes > Hemiscylliidae > Chiloscyllium > Chiloscyllium punctatum. Next base: position 12,867,011 of record NC_092745.1, on the reverse strand, counting down.
GAGTCAGAATCATTGGTGACCTTTAAGCAGCAATTGGATAGATACACAGATGGGTGCTTAAGCTAGGATAAATGTTCGGCACAACAACGTGGGCCGAAGGGCCTGTTCTGTGCTGTATTGTTCTATATTGTATCTATGTTCTCCATTTAATTGGGCACTGGAGATTTCTTCACCTTTACGCCTGTGAAAACATTTAATACCTCCCCTTTATCGATCTTAACATGTTCTGGAACCTCACCATCCCAACTGAAACCCCCAGCTGCAATGCCTTTCTCCTGTGTGAATACAGGTGGGAAGTATTCATTGAAGACCTCACCTACTTCCTCTGGCTCCATGCACAGATTGTACCTTTGGTTTCTAACAGGCCTCCCTCTTTCGCTGGGAAGCCTCTTACTCTAACGATGCTGATAAAATACTTGTGACTTTTCCACAATCGTATCAGCCCAATATATTTCATGACCATTGTTGATCCCTCATTTTCCAAAATCCCCTTGCACTCTCTATACTTGTGAAGGGCTTCACCTGATTTTATTGCACTGTATTTTCTTTATCAAACTCACGATATCACTTGATCAGTATTCGCTGGACTTGCTGCCTTTGCTATTCACTCTTCAAGGAGCACACTGGCCCTGCGTTCTCACTGCATCACTTTAAAATACTCCACTTTCCTAACATGGACCCAACTGCAGGGAGTTCCTCCCTGTCTCTGTTTGCCAAATCCTCTCTAATGTTTGTGATACTGATAGGAGGCACAGTCGTGAGGGGGACAGACAGGAGACTGTGTGGATCCACAGGAGACCCCAGGATGATGTGCTTCCTCCCATGTAGCAGGGTCAAGGATGTCTCTGAGTCGTTATTGAACATTATGAAGGGGGAGGGTGAACATCCAGAGGTCATTGTGCACATAGGTCCACGTGACAGAGGTAGACAAAGGGATGGGTCCTGTGAAATGAGTACAGGGAGTCAGGTGAGAAGTTAAAAAAGCAGGATATTGACCTTAATGATCTTCAGATTACCCCCAGTGCCAAGTCCCAGTGAGGATAGAATTAGAAAGGTAGGCCGGATGGATGTGTGCCTGAGGAGCTGGTATAGTGGGCAGGGTTTTCAGTTCTTGGGTCATTGGGATCTCTTCTGGGGTAGAAGGGACCTGTACAAAGGGGATGGTTTGCACTTGCAGCAAAGGGGCACAAGTATCCCAGGGAGGAGATTAGGTAGTCTTACCCAGGAGGATTTAAACTAATTTGGCAGGGAGTTGAGACTCTGAGTGAGAAAGGGACCATCGAAAAGTCAACGGAAATACATCAGCCATCAAGAGCAAGTTACCTATTCAGGATATCCAGGGGCACAGTCGAGGGAGGGAAAGATATCTGGTTTAAAGGGCATTTATTTCAACACACGAGGCCTGACTGGTAAGGCAGATGGGCTCAGAGCATGGATTAGCTCTGGGGATTGGGATATTATAGCCAAAACAGAAACATGACAGAGAGAAGGGCAGGACTGGCAGCTCAGTGTTCCAGGATTCAGAAACTACAGGCGTGACAGAAGGACAAGTAAGTGAGGAGGGGGAGTTGTCCTTTTGATTCGGAAGGACATGACACCTGTGCATCGACACAATTCTGTTAAGCAGTCATCAAATGAGGCCATAAATTTAAAAGTTAGAAACAAAGAGGGGATGGTCAGTCTGCTGGGATCGTGTTCTAGACCCTCAAATAGCCAGCGGGTACGATAGGAGCAAATGTGTAGTGAGTTTGCAGGTACCTATAAAAATAATAGAGTAGTATCGGGTGGAGATTTTAACTTGCCCTGGATTGGCTGGGTCACCCAGAGAGTAAAAGGCCCGGACTGGGTGGAATTTGTAAAATGCGTCCAAGAAAGTTTCCTCAATCAAAACTTAGAGGTCTCTGGGCTACTCAGGCGGGTACAACACTGGGCCTCTCCTCAGAAAACGATGTCAGGCAAGTGACTGAAGTATCAGTCGGAGAGCACATTGCGTCCAGTCACCACAACTGTCTTTGTTTTAACATAGTTGTGGAAAAAGATCAGACAGGTGGACAGATTTAGGTCTTAAACCGAAACTAGGCCAATATTGGGGCCATTCAGCAGGATCGAGCAGGGGTTGATTGGGTGAAGGTAAAACTCACAACACTCGGGTATCGTCCAGATCGTTTACAGAGGAACCTGGATTATCTGAACGAGATGGACGGGCACTATTTGGTTCGGATAATTGATTATTCGGTTAGTCGATTCAATACCTTTCCTCTGGGGCTCGGTGTTTTCAGTCCAGTTCAGTCTGTTCAGGTGACTAGGCAGCAGGAAGCCATGAGCGAGCCCCCACACCCTGTCAGACCCCAAAAACACACCCCGCTCGCCTCCAAACCCATCCAACACAGCCCCCACCCACCTCTCAACGTCACCCCCCGAAACCGACCCAACAGCGAATCCTGCCCCAAAACCGTCTGACACCACCCTCCACCCGCCGCCTGCCCCCAACTCCCAGACACATCCTACATCACCCTCAGCCCATCCCCAAACCCATTCAACACCGCCCCCAGCTCACCACACCCATCGTCCAATCCATGTCCACACCCATGCCCCTGTAAGTGTTACCTAGGTAAGCGGATAGTGAAGAAGGTGTTTGGTATTCTTTCCTTTATTGGTCAGAGCATTGATTATAGGAGCTTGGAGGTCATGTTGCAGCTGTACAGCACACTGTTTAGGGCACTTTTGGGATATTGCATGCAGTTCTGGTCTTTTTCCTATTGGAAGGATGTTGTGAAACTTGAAAGTGTTTAGAAAAGTTTTACAAGGATGTTGCCAGGATTGGAGGATTTGATCTATCGGGAGAGGCTGAAACGACTGAGACTGTTTTCCCTGGAGCGTCAGAGGCTAAGGGGTGACATTCTTGAGGTTTATAAAATCATGAGGGGCATGGATAGCATAAACAGACAAGGTCTTTTCCCTGGGGTAGTGGAGACCAGAAATGGAGGGCGTAGGTTTAAGGTGAGAGGTGAAAGATTTAAAAGGGCCCTAAGGGGAAACCTTTTCACGCAGAGTGTGGTTATGTAGGGAATGTACTGCCAGAGGAAGTGGTGGAGTCTGTTACAATTGCCGCATTCAAAAGGCATCTGGATTGGTATATGAATAAAAAGGGTTTATTGGGATATGGGCCAAGTGCTGGCAGATGGGACGAGATTAGGAAAGGATATCTGGTCGGCGTGGACGAGCTGGACCGAAGGGTCCGTTTATGTGCTGTACGTCTCTAGGTCTCTCTGGCTCTAAATGTTTTCCACTGTTCATTTACAGCCTGACATTTCAGTCTGTTTCCCCTGTTTACCTTGGTCAGTTCTCTCTCAAAATCATATAATGGTCTTTGTTAGTGATGCTCGGGTGTGCTTTATGGTCACTTTAAAATGTCATAATATCTTTGAATTCCGGTCCAATTTCTTCGAGGATCTCGATGTGACATTACTCATTCACTTAGCTTCATCATCCAACAGTTGATCTGAGATAGTTAAATCCCTAGCTATTTGCACAATGAGTTCTTCAAAGAAACACTGACAAAAATATTCAAGGAGGATCTCGGTTAACATCACTCTTGCCAATGTGTCTGTCCCAGATTATACAAAGATCGAAGTCTCCAAAAATTATCACACCAACTTTGCTACAATTTCTAAAGAATTCCTGTTTAATGCAGGGATGAGCAATGAAATACTGAAAGGCAGCATAAAAACTGTTCTCCTGCTTGTGTTTTTGACGCAGCACCCGGAATTTGCATTCAGGCTGATTCAGCTGCATAATCTGAGACCAAATGCTTTCTCTGTAATGCCTTTGTTATCCATTAGCGTGAGGGTTCCCATCTTGCTTTTCCATTCTCCCTGAGATCCTGTAAGGTTGTTTACTGTTGAATATTTATGTTCCACCTTTTGTTCACCCTGCAATCATGTCTGTATGGTGACTAAGTCTCATTTATCTCTGTGTCCCAAGTCTACTACCTTATTGTAGATACTTTGTCCATTCCAAATCAAAACAACATTATAATTGTCTCTTCCCCACAATGTCCTGTCACAAACAGATTCATTGATGTACAGTTTTAGTTAAACTCTGTCCCTTCCTTTTCTGCTTGTCTTCATCCACATTCCCATGCTGTTGCGAGGCTTCACATTTTCCCTTTGGATTTGGAAAGCTCCTTTCATCTGAACTATGTCCCTGTACACTCCATGTCAGTTTAAAGCCCTCTCCATAAACCTACCGACATGATTGGCCAGGACACTGCTCCCAGCAGTGTTGATTTAAAATCACTCATGGGATGTTGCTGTCTCTGGCTGGCCAGCATCGCATGCCCAGCTTAACCAGCCTTAGAACTGAGTGGCTTGTCAGATCATTACAGTGGGCATTTGAGCGTCAATCCCATTGCCCTGTGTCTGGATTCATGTGTAGGCCAGACTGGCAGCCTAGAACAGCTTTGTTTACTGAAAGGGTATTATTAAGCGGTTAGATGTGTATCCCTGACTCTGACATTAAATTAGGAAAGGATATCTGGTCGGCGTTAAATTCTGGATGAACAGTCTAGTGAGAGTAACACGAGGTCATTCCATGGTCCACTGATAGCTCCCTCATCCCTAAGTACTGATCCCAGTGCACATTCTTCCTGACCGCGATTTGATCCTGATACCTTCCTGCACTCTGGTGATATCACACAGTCTCTCTCCATGTGATATCTGTCACTGTGAGGGTCTAATTGATGCCGGTGACTGCACCTTTTGCAGCTACTCCAGATCCTGAGCCAACAGAATTCTTCACTCCAGGGAGATGAGGCAACACAGACCAGGGGTGGAGACTCAGATATTCCAGATCTCTGTTGGACTCAGTGCCATTCTCCATGTGTAACTCTCACTGCATCAGTCTAATTTCCCATTCTGTCTGTTTCTCTATCTCCTGTAGATACTCAGGATGCTCTTGACTAAACAGAATTCCCAATTCCTGTCTCGTCCATCACCACACTGAAGACAGTTGGTCAGCCTGAGAGATGGAGAGTGAGATCTGGAGCTTTCAGTAAATCCTGCAGCGAGGTAAGATCACTCATAGTGAACAGAGCACAGTGTACTTAAGGGATCGAGCTTTGGTCCAGAAGACATGACACAGATACAGTGTTGAAGCACGAACACAGAGCATGATGGTCCCAGGATCAAACCCCGCCTCTTGTTAATTTTCATCTCTGCTGTACTGAGCCTTCCTATGTCAATACAGTAAGTTGACAGTTAGCAATGCAGGCCTGTGCTGTCTTAATGAGGATCAGTACAACAGAGGGGAAAGCAGGCCTCCCTCAAGGAGATGGTATTGAAACCTGGGATCTTTCTGTCTATATTCACCCCTCACGCTGTCTCTTGTCATGTGATCGAGACATACAGCAAGGAAACATGCCTTTCGGTCTAACTTGTTTGTGCCAATGTCTTGAATGCTTGTATTTCCCAGAAATTTTCCTATTTCTGTAACCTCCACCCCTCCCATATTCCTGCTGGAAATTTGAAACCTGCTCCAATGCTGACGACTCTCCCAATGTGTAAATTGCTCCAATGTCGATAACATGCCCAATCTGTATAATCTCATCCTGCACTCCGGACAATAATTCCCATTTCTGTTTTTTTGCACAATACTTACAGTAACTCCATCTCTGTAAAATCCTCAAGCCTGGAGCAAAATATCCACGTGTGTACCTTCCTCAAGCCCCAAGAGAACATGATATCACTGTAACCTTCTGCAGGTCCGATCACACTCCTGCCTCCTGGCCTATAACACCACACGACCACAGTAACCTTCTCCCAACCCTACCGACCTCCTTACCGATATGAGCACCTCCAGACCCTTTTCAAGCCACACCAGCACTCCACATCTCTGTTTGCTCCTCCACTCCCTACAGTCCTCCCAGCACCTCAAACACTCTCTCTTTGTGTAATTCTGCAATTTGGGCAGCACGGTGGCTCAGTGCTGAGCAATGGTGACTCACAGTGCCAGGGACACAGATTCGATTCCAGCGTTAGGTGACTGTGTGTCTGTGTGGAGATTGCACCTTCTCCCTGTGTCTGCGTTTGTTTCCTCTATCCATAATCAGCCCCAACACCTTCAAACCTCCGAGTCTCTGTGAGCTCCAACATCCCTCCTTAACTGGGTAACCTTTTCTATTCCTGAAGCACTCTGAAAATGTGAACATCCTACAAACTTCCCGATCTGCGTAATCCTCTCAGGACCCTGTAAAACCCCCGATCTGTGGAACCAGCTCCAATGCTTGTGACTCTCCCGATCAGTTTCTACAAGACTTACTATCTATGTAACATTCTCCCGTCGCTATCACCCGCCCTGTCAATGTAAGCTCCTCCAGTCTCCCCATCAATCTAATCATCTCCATAAACTTCTCCAGCTCTGACACCCCTATCTGTGTAAACGTTACACTCCCCTACAACCATCCCTCAAGCAGAAACCTCCTCCAGTGTCTGCAATACTCCATATCTGTGTTTGTCCTTCCAGGATCTATTGCTGTTCCTGTCTCTGTAAGCTCTGACAGATTGTACAGCTTTCTGATCCATATATTTTCCAGAATCTCAGCATCTGACATCAACAAAAGTCTTAATTAACTACAGGCTTCCATATCTCTGTTCTCTCCTCAATTCTGTGCAACTCTCTTAATCTCTGTAAGTAGCACAATTCCATAAAATACCCCATGTCTGCATAAACTGACCCAATCCGACAGTGAGAAGCCTCACTGTCCTTTTGATCACCTGTAGTCCCTTCAGATCTCACTGTATCTTCTCTGACTCCATTGAATGCAGCCCATCTCATGTTATAACTCCTCTAACTCATATGTTACTCCCCATCTCTGTGATATTCTTCATTTACTGCAATTCTCATTCTTTATCTCCAGAGCTTCCAATCCCCCGATCGATGTAATGCTATTGATCCCTTGCAGCATGTTTAACACCTGTAGCAGCCTCCAACTCCTCAACGCATCCTGTCGCTGTAACGTCCTCAAATCCTACAGCTCACTGTCTTTGTAATATCTTCCAGTATCTGCAACCCTCTTGATTTTTGTAACTCACTCCAGAACAGCACTCCACATCTCTGTGTAACTGATGGGAATGCTGTAAACCTGCCTTCACAGTCCTCAGTAACTCTCTGAACTTCTGCAGCCCTACAACCCTCAGCATCTCTGGCCCCTCCAATCCCTATCACTTCTGCCTGGCTGTGTGAACTGATCCAGCCCCTTCAAACCTCCCTATCTCTCTCACTCCTGCAGCTCCAACTCTTGTCCATGTCAGTGTAATTACCATCACCAACAATCCTCCCAGTCTCTATAAACTAATGCAGCTCCAACTACCACCCCTACCTGTGTACTCTCCAGTCCGTCCAATCCTCCCTTTCTCTATAAACTCCTGCAGCTCCAAATACAACCCCATCTGTCTACTCTCCAGTGCCTATAACACTCCCTTTCTCTAAAAACTTCTGTAGCTCCAACAACTACTGTGTAATCTCTAGTCCCTATATTCCTCCCGGTCTCTGTAAATCCTTCAGAATGATAATCCTGTCACTCTACTTGACATATTTTAGTCCGACAACCAAATGATCTCTAACCACCAACAGTGACTCAAACCACCGAACTCTGTAACATCCTCCAGTCTCTAAAACCCAGCTTTTCTCTGTTACTGGTAACTGTATTCCCCTTCATCTCCGATTACAGATCCTTGCTCAGTGAAACAATGTCTCAGTACCGAATCTGTGAGAACACAAGAATCTTTGGTGTATCAATAAATTTGCATAATTTTCCAAATTTTAACGACTGCAAGTACAACCTTCTCAACCTCTGCTCATCAATATCCCTCCATTTTGAAGACCGGCCTGGTGAACCTTCTCTGGGCTGCCTCCAATGCAAGGACATTTTCCCTTCAGATAGGGGACCAAACCTGTTCACAGTATACTCAGTGTGGACTGACAGGAGTCCTCTGTATTTATTACAAGCCTTTCCTATTTTTATTCTCCATTCCCTTTGGAATCAATGCCAGCATTTCATTTACCTTCTCTATGTCCTACTGGCCCTGTATGCTACCTTTCTGAGATTTATACAACAGGATTCCCAGGTTACGCCATAGCGTAGCTTTCTGTAGTTGATCTGAAACCAAGAGGTGACAGCAATATTCACAAATGTGCTGGAATGTATGTTAAACGATATGCCAGAAATACTAACTGCACACTTAGAAAATTATGCAATAAGTGCAGTCCATAAGACCATCATGTATAGGTGTAGAATTAGACCATTCAATCCATCAGGTCTATTCCACTATTCGACAGTGGATGAATTGTTTCTCAACCCCATTCTCTCACTCCCTGTAATCCTTGATCTACTTATTCATCCAGAACCTGCTTATCTCTGAGTTAGATACACTGAATCACTTAGCATCCACAGCCCCAGGAGGCAGTGAGTTCAACGGATCCATCACCCTCTGGCTGAATACATTCCTCCACATCTCTATTCTAAAGGGTCATCCCTTCACTCTGAAGCTGTGCCCTTGGCCCCTAGTCTCTCCTGCTCGTGGAAACATCTTGCCCACGTCCACTCCATCCAGGCCCCTCAGTATTCTGTAAGTTTGAATGAGATTCTGCTGCTGCCTCTGAAACTTCATCAAGTGCAGACCCAGAGACTTCACCCGCTCCTCATATGACAAGCATTTCATCCCTGGAATCTATCTTGGAAACCCATTTCTCTTACCCCTTCACATCCTTTGTTCAGACTCTGAATGAATAACGTGTAGAGTGTAGTCCCAACACTGACCCCTGCGGAGCTCCCCTCATCACCAGTTCCCATTGTGAAAAAGACCCCTTTTTTCACACTCTCTGCCTTGTGCCGATCAGACACATCCTCAATCCATGTTAAGCATGTCATTCTGAAACGGAAATTTCATTTTACACACACTGCTGGATTTATTTTTCTGTCTGGCTATAAACAGCAGAGTTTCACCATGACCTTCCCATCTGTAATTCCCTGGAGAAGGTGGTGGGGAGCTGCCTTCCTGACCCATTGCAGTCCTTTGGGTGTAGGGACAGACACAGTGCTGGGAGGATGGAGCATGGCTTGGAGGGCACCTTGGAAATGTTGGTGTTCCCGTGCACCTGGAGTTCCTGTCTTTCCAGGGTATAGTGGTTCCGGGTTTATGAAGTGCTATTGAAAGGGACTGCCTGAGTGACCTCAGTGCTACTTGTAGATCTTTTATTCCTTCATTCATTCATGAACATGAGCTTTGTTGGCTGGGCCAGCATTTATTGGTGATTTGGAGTTGTCCCTGAGAAGGTGGTGGTGAGCTGCCTTCCTGAACCACTGCACCAGCCGTTGGAACTGTCGTTTTCTGTGTAGCCTCCAGCTACACATGTCTCATGTCTCTAACTGCACACGGACAATGCAGCTCTCCCTTTTATATCTGACATCCCCCCGACTTATAACTCTTATAGTTCCTCAAACTATCTTTCCTCTTCCATTCCCATCTATGTTAGAGATCTCGAAAATTTTTTTTATTCTTGTTTAAATTTCGGATCACCTAAAATCTCTCCCTTTTTAAATTTGTAACCCCTTCAGCTTCTGTAACTCTCCATATAGCTGTAATCAATGACGGCACAGGTTCCCTTCCTTAAATCTCCATAATTACAATGGTTGCATGTGGTAAATTGGAACTTTTCATCCTCCTTATCCATCTCGGGACTTTCAGCCCCCACAATCCCACTATTTGGAATGCTCCCATTCTCTGCACCTCCTCATGTCCTGAGGGTCCTTGAAAACCACCAGTGCTCCAAAAGTTTATATTCCTCCCGGTTACTACAAGTCTTCTAACTCTGTAACGTCCAACAGTCTCCAGTACCGAACAACACTTGCTGGCTCTCAATTTGCATTTGCTGAAGTCTCTGTAAGCAGCACAGAAAAAACACTTTGACTCTACATACCTCCATTATGAACAAGCTACTATCTATACTTCCTTCGCCTTCTTCAGTGACTGCAACTCTCACTGTATCTTCCAATGACCTGCTTTCGACACTGCAGGTCTGCCTCGCTCCCCAGATAAACTGTTCCATCCCACATTGCTCGCTTAATCACTGTAACACCCTCTGCTCTGTCTAATCCTCCTCTTTCCCACTGTCTTCCAGGCACAACAGCGATCCTGTAAGGCAGCAGTGTGGAATGGGATGTTATAAATCTTAGCTGAGGCTTGAGGCCAATCATTACCTGGGAGTCACAAAGTGAGAGAACCTGAGAGAGAGCAGCACAGAGCGGGAGAATATTAATCAGCAGCGAGGATCGAGGCCGACTAGGACTTGGAGTTGGAGAAACAGCAGAGCAGGAGGCTCGAAATCAACACCGAGTCACAGAGGGAGTGACCATGTGACGGAGCAACTTGGGGCAGGAGCATGAGGTTCACTCACACCTGGGAGTTACAGAGGCTGCAAAGTGGGAGGATAGAAATCAGCACTGAAGATCATGGCCTAATTGTGCCTGGGAGTCAGAGAGACGGTGACACTGTGAGGGAGCAGAGTGGAGTGGGAGCTGGTGGGTTACACGTACCTGGCAGTCATAGAGATGGTGACCGTGTGAGGGAGCAGAGTGGAGTGGGAGCTGGAGGATTACGCATACCTGGGAGTCACACAGATAACCTTCTGCTGCTGGGACGGGCCTGCACTGAGTTTGAAAGAAGTACAACAGCCTTCACAGAAAAGACTGTAAATTCATTGGCAGATAATGCACCGTTATTAGGGACTGTCAGTAAATTGATAGAAGTTAGCAAATTTATTTTTTCGACTTTTGAAATAAGGGTTGAACTCAGAAATAAGAGGGAGAAGTGAAATTCTGAGCCAATATATATATTACCCTCAGTAAGCCACAGTTGAATAAGGGAATTAACCAAATTGTTTTTTTTCCTGATGTTAATTTAATTCTATGTAATTAGTTAAGTTACTCTAGACATGTTGCATTTCAAGTCATGACAAGACATGTTTATTAGATGGAAACTATGTTCTGTTACGTTGGGAAGTCATAGCCTCTGCTCGTGTCCTAGATGAATACTGGGTCTTGGAGCTCAGATAGTAACTAGAGACTCTATGGGACATCTGTGATGCTGAGAGAAAGGTGAATAGCTCACACAGAGAGCAGATCACCCTGCAGACATGACAGCCAAGAAGAAGAAAGGGAATAGGGGGCTAGACAATCGAAGAGAAACATTCAGGGAATGGAAGGATATCCTGATATCTCCCTCCCAATTCAGTTTCCTGGTTTGGAAGCTGATGAAGGTGCAGGCTGTTCAGGGGAGGGCAGTTGGAGCCATGTCTGCGGCACCACAAGCAGCTTGACTGTGCAGGAGGGGAGGGGAAAGCAAGGAGGAGCAATAGTCACAGGGGAGTCAGGAAATTGAAGAAGGTGTCAGTGTTTCTGTAATTCCAGGATAGTGGGGTTAAGAATATAATGGTGTCTGCAGGACATTCATCTGGGGGACAGTGAGCAGTCAAAGGTCATGTCCATGTTGGTAGGAATGACCTTGGTAGGAGGGGTGAAGCGATCTGGGAATCAGAATTTAGGGAGCAAGGTGGATGGTTAGCAAGTGAGATCTCAAATGTAGCAATCTCTTGGTTACTGCCAGTGCCGTGTCCAAGTGAGAACAGAACTCGAAGTTTTCAGTAGATGAGAGTGTGCACCGTGACTGACCATGTCCAAGCTCCCGTCTGGGATCTGAGACTCCCCCTGACTCACTGTGCTGGACACCGTGACTGACCGTGTCCAAGCTCCCGGACTGGGATCTGAGACTCCCCTGACACACTGTGCTGGGCACCGTGACTGACCATGTCCAAGCTCCCGGACTGGGATCTGAGACTTCCCCTGACTCACTGTGCTGGGCACCGTGACTGACCATGCCCAAGCTCCCGGACTGGGATCTGAGACTCCCCCTGACTCACTGTGCTGGGCACCGTGACTGACCATGTCCAAGCTCCCGGACTGGGATCTGAGACTTCCCCTGACTCACTGTGCTGGGCACCGTGACTGAACATGTCCAAGCTCCCGGACTGGGGTCTGAGACTCCCCCTGACACACTGTGCTGGGCACCGTGACTGACCATGTCCAAGCTCCCGGACTGGGATCTGAGACTTCCCCTGACTCACTGTGCTGGGCACCGTGACTGACCGTGTCCAAGCTCCCGGACTGGGATCTGAGACTCCCCCGACTCACTGTGTTGGGCACCGTGACTGACCGTGTCCAAGCTCGCTGATTGGGATCTGACTCTCCCTGACTCACTGTGCTGGGCACCGTGACTGATCATATCCAAGCTCGCTGACTGGGATCTGAGACTCCCCTTGACTCACTCTGCTGGGCACCGTGACTGACAGATGGCTGGCGGTGGCAATGTGAGCCGGGGACCCCCAAAGACCAGTAAGGTCCACCCGAACAGCAGGGAAACGGAGTCTGGTGGCACCCAGAAAGAAGAACAGGCGGGAGTGGAGGAGGCGGCAGTCAGCGGAGAGACACAGCAGCTGATTCTAGCTCTTGCCGGGCAGATGGAAGAAATGGAGGAGGAGGTAATCAAGCAGGCAGAGGAGTGGATACCTGTTAAATACATGAAGAGAAAATCCTGCCAACCCCCCAAAGCCTCCCAGCAAAAGGGGAAAAGACAGCTGCACGAGTGAGGGACGGCCAGCTCTTCGGATGGGGAAGATGGGCGCAAAGAAGGCCATCACCACCAGAAGAAGAGACAGAGCGTCGTAGGTAAAGAGGAGGGCATTTCCTCCCAACCAGGAAACAACGGACCCCCGAAGTCCACCCTCCACCCAGTGAGAACCAGGGGGTACCCACTGCCCACAACTACAGGCAACTGAGAGCTGTGATCCTCTGACAGTCTCATTGTCAGACCCAGAACTGGACAGCGTGGACCCTTGCCTTGGCTCAATGACACCAGAGCGGTTAAATGACCCCAGTGAGGAGCTGGATAGCTACCTCAGACCAGCGAAGGTTCAGCAGTTCGTGCTCACCATGGGGATGTAGACAGCCACCCCAGAGACAGGACAGTCAAATGGACAATGATAACCCCATAAACTGGGGGTTAAAGAAGTTTTCTTTGCTTTCATATAACAGGGCACCCACTCAGTAGGTGGGTTCTGCTGAAGCCACAGCTAAATACTAAGAGACTGGATGGTTAATAAAGGGATCAGTAAATAGGATAACTGCAAATTCAATTAATTTAATCTGTTCTTTGTAATGTTAAGACATGCAATGTATAAATCTATGAACAACATGGCAAATTGTACAAGTACCAAAGATTTATTCCTATGAATGAAGTATATTTTGAAATAAAAAAAACAATGGGAGATGTATGATTTTATAAAAGTGGAATATTTTTAAATCTGATGGATGCTATATTTTGGTGTGACCATAAATGCAGAATAGATAAGGGTGTGGGAAGCTCGTTGCAGTCGAGGGATATTTGAAATTTCAGAAGCATTTTGACAAGTTTCAACAAGGGCTAAAAATTAGCTTGGGAGAGAATCGGGCCCCTTAAAGGTCAATGAGGCTGTCTGTGTAGAATCACTGCTGATGGGTGAGATACTGAACAAATATTTTGTGTTCGGACTTACTGTGGAGAAAGACATGGAAGCTCGGGAACTTAGGAAAATACATAGGGATGTCTTGAAAAGAATTCACATTGGAGAATAGGAGGTGCTGGATGTCTTCAAATGCAAAAAGTTAGATAAAGGCTGGGGACATGGTCAGATATATCCCAGCGCCTTGTGAGAAGCGAGGGAGGAAATTACAGGGCCCCTCCCAGAGATATTTGTATCATCGACAGCTACGACCAGTGAGACTGATGGCAGGGTGGTAAGTTGTTGGAGGAGATTCTGAGGGAAACGATCATCGTGTATTTGGAAAGGGAAGGACAGATTAACGATCATCAGCATGGCTTTGTGCATGGGAAATCATGCCTCAAACCTGAGTGTGGAGGTAGACAAGTGAGAGATCAAAGCAGAGTAGTACACGATGTCCACATGAACTTTATCAAGGCCTTTGACAAGGTTCTGCATTGCAGACTGGTTAGGAAGTTTAGATCACACATAACCAGGGAGCGCTCACCAACTGGATACAAAACAGATTGACGGTAGGAGACAGAGCATGTTCATGGAGGGTTACCGCTCAAACTGCAGGCCTGTGACCAACGGTGTGACATGGTGTTCGGTGCTGGGTCACTGTTGTGCATCATTAATATAAACAGTTTGGATGATAAAAGAGGAGCCATGGTTAGCAAGTTTGTGAGTGAGACTGAAATTGGTGATAAAGTGGACAGTGAAGAGGGTTATCGAAGAGTACAATGGGATCAACAGTACTGCTGGACCAGTGAGGTTAGGAATAACAGGTGGAGAAATGCAAGATGTTGTATTGTGGTAAAGCAGACCAGGCTGGACTTGTACAATTAATGTTCGGGCCCTGTGTTGTGTTGTCAATCAGTGACCCAGGGACGCAGGTACACAGTTTTTTGAAAGTAGCGTCACGGGTAGACAGGCTGGTGAAGCAGGCGTTTGTGAGGGTTACCCTTCATTGGGCAGAGCATTGAGAGTAGGAGTTGGGATGTCATGGTGTATCTGTACAGGACATTAGTGAGGCCTCTGTATCAGCATTGGTGATTATCTGGAAAAAAATCAACTTGTTCACGTATGTCCTTCAGGGAGGGATATCTGACATTCTTACCTGGTCTGACTCACATGTGACTCCAGTCCCACAGCAATATGGCTGACTCTGAGCTGCCTCTGGGCAATTAGCAGGAGGGTAATGGCTGTTGGTCCAACCGGTGACATCCTTAGGCCGTGAATGAATCAATGAAAATGCATATGTCTATCCCTACCTTTGCAAACAGCTCTAGCTGCAGCAATCCGTACTGACTTTGTAATGTTGTTCAGGCCTTTGCCCCTCTCTGTAACACTCTCACCACCTCCAGCACCTTCCATTCTCCCTGTACCGCTACTCTGATTAAACACTGACAATATTTCCTCTTCCTACTGCCCTCCTCCACATTTCTAAATGTTGGTTACTTCAGAATTGATCGGTTTTTTTTTAATCTCTGAATCAAATCGGCCAAGACCGTCTGAAGTGGGGAAGGAGCATTGGGAAGGTGTCGAGCACCTCGAGACTTTCTGTGGGGAAAACGGGAATCCAGGAGAAAACAGCACAAGGAGCGCGCTGTCATATCAACGCCCCACCCACCCCCTTTCCATGTCCACCTTCTGCCTCAAGTGTAACAGAGTCTGTGGAAGGCCACATCGGTCTGTACAGACAACTCCAGACTCCCCCACCCCCACTGAGAGTGCGAGAGAGTCAGCTTCATCTGTGAGCCACTGCCAAAGAGATGATGAGACAGGAAGGTTGAATCCCCTCACAATTATCCCAGTGCCTTTGATACAAATTCAAACAATTCCCTGGTAATACAAAATCTAATAATGTGCTATCACTCAGTATCTCTCCATCTGGTATCCCTCGCTGTGTCTGTCTATTTACTGCCTCTGTCAGCATGTTTCCCTCTTACAGATGGTCTGAGATCCTGCGTCAACAGAATTGTCCATTCCAGAGAGATGCAGCAGCACAGGCAAGGGATGGAGACTGGGATTATCGAGATCTCTCCTGGACTCAGCGCCATTCTGCATGTGTTATCCTCATTGCATCAGTCTAATTTACCATTCTGTCTATTTCTGTCACATGCAGGTCATCAAGATGTTCCTAACTCCTGTCTCATCCATCACCTCATTGAAACTGGTTGGTCAGCCAGAGAGAGATGGAGAGGGAGATTCAGTAATTCCTGCAGCTGGTAAGATCACTCACAGTGAACAGCACAGGGTGGAGGTAGTAGACTTCTATATTCAGACCTGGAAGACCGGACATAGATACAGAGCTGGGTAAGGAACAGCAACATTCTAGGCTTCATTCCCACCATCTTGTGATGGTCCTGCTTTCACCTCTTCTGTACTGGTCCTCAATGCGACAGCACAGGGGATCGCAGGCATCAATCCTGGCCCATGCTGTGTTCGTGATCTCTGTAATATTCTCCAGTCTCGATAATCCTTCCTCTGTTTGGAATCTCCTCTAGTCCACATCATTCTCTGTGTCTCTGTCTCTGTCTCTGTCTCTGTCAGGTTCTCCAGTCCCTCACACCCTAATCCCTAACCTTCTGCAGTAGATACTAAATTCCTTCATCCCTGTCAACCCTGACAGCCCTGTCTATCCCTGTAAGCTTTTCCCACCAATACCACCCTCCATGTCAATGTATTTGTCTTTAACCTCTCCATCGGTCCCTACCTATGTAATCTTCTCCAGCTCCTACAACCCTTCCTTACCTGTGAAAAATTTGTTATCTCCTAATCCTTCTCCAATTCTTTGATCTTTATCTTGTTAAATTGTACTCTCATTCCCGACACCATACCCCTCCCGACCACAGGAACCTCTTTCTGTTTGTGCAACCCTCCCCATCTGTGTAACTGTCTCCATCCCAGCAACCTGGCATTTTCCATTGCCTTCCGATATCTGTAACCTTCAGAACCGAGAAGATTTCTTATAACTGTAAACGTCTTCAGTCACGACAATCTTCCATATGATGTTCGTATACACAATACACTTCTTCCAGCAACACTCCGCGTCTGTGCCTCTCAGTCTGCCTGCCTCTCCCTACATCTATCCCTATCCGTGTCTCCAGAATCTAATCCAGCTTCCTCTATCTCTGTAAATTCCTCCAATCCCCAAAACTCTTTTGTCCCTCTGACGTTCTTGACAGATGGAACTCTGTTTAACTCTAACATCCTCGAGTCCCTGTAAGCCTCCCTGTCTCTGTAACCTCTACCCATCTGTTCAACCCACTCCCACTACTGAGGAATGACTCACTGTATTCGCCATAAGGCAGATGGAATGACAGGGAACAGATATTATGGAACTGTCATCCGGAGATTTAGCTGCACAATGACCATCACTGGGAGGTGAAGACTGAAGGGTTGTTGGGATAGAGTTATAGAGTCAGAGAGATGTGCAGCATGGAAACCGACCCTTCGGTCCAACACATTCATGCTGAGCAGATATCCCAATCTACTCCCAATAGGCAGACTCGGCAAAAAGCCAACAACTTGTGAAGGAAGGATGAGGTTAATGCATTAATGAGACAGTCATGTGGATCTGAATTAAAAAGTGGAGCTGAGAATAAGCAAACAGCAGCAACTGTTAACTGGAATTCTTTTGTAGGCACCAGACAGTGATGGGAATGTCAATATGGTTACAGCCAGGACACTGAATGTACTTATGGCAAGGGCAGTACAGTAACTGTGTGTGACAGTTGTCTCCATGCCGACTGATACAGCACTGACTATCAGTGCTGTGATGGATAGAATCCTGGATTGTATGTGAGATGGTTTTCGATAACATCATATCATATTTTTAGATCAAATGCTGTGTACTAATAAATATCCAATAATCCCATTATAAAGGAGTTTTGTGAGCAGAGACCCATAATATTATGCAGGATATATTGAGTCCTGCTGTCAGTCTGAAACCAAATATTGTTAGCCTAACAATAAGTCGGGAGCAAACTGAAGTTGTTTGAAAGGCTATGTCAATATACAATAACTGGCCACTTAGAAAGCCAATTGATTAAAAGAGAATTTGTTTTTGAGCCTGTTGAATTTAATTTGGTGGTGTGAATATAAGTGGCAGAATTGTAATGGTGTAGGAGGGTGTGGTGGTATGGGGGATGTGGTGTATTTCAATTCTCAGAAGCCTTTACGCAAGTTTCAATAAGGGCTAAAGAGTAACTTGGTAGAGAATAGGGTCCCTTAAAGATCAATATGGTCGCCTATGTGTGGAACCAGAGGAGATGGGTGAGATATTAGACAAAACAGTCTTGTCAGTATTTACTGTGGCGAAAGACATGGAAGCTCGGGAACTTGGGGAAATAAATAGTGAGGTCTTGGAAAGAATCCTCACCACAGAAGAGAAAGTGCTGGAAACTTAAAACAAATAAAGGTAGATAAACTCAGCAGCTCATTAGGTCGATCCTAGAATATTGTGGGAAGCTCGGGAAGAGATTGCAGTGTCTCTAACAGAGATATTTAGACAATAGACAATAGACAATAGATGCAGGAGTAGGCCATTCTGCCCTTCGAGCCTGCACCGCCATTCAATATGATCATGGCTGATCATTCCTAATCAGTATCCTGTTCCAGCCTTATCTCCATACCCCTTGACTCCACTATTCTTAAGAGCTCTATCCAATTCTTTCTTAAATGAATCCAGAGACTGGGCCTCCACTGCCCTCTGGGGCAGAGCATTCCACACAGCCACCACTCTCTGGGTGAAGTAGTTTCTCTTCATCTCTGTCCTAAATGGTCTACCCCGTATTTTTAAGTTCTGTCCTCTGGTTCGGCATTCCCCCATCAACGGAAATATGTTCCCTACTGCCAGAGTGTCCAGTCCTTTCATAATCCTATATGTTTCAATCAGATCCCCTCTCAGTCTTCTAAACTCAAGGGTATACAAGCCCAGTCGCTTCAGTCTTTCCGTGTAAGGCAATCTTGCCATTCCAGGAATTGACCTCGTGAACCTACGCTGCACTCCCTCAATAGCCAGAATGTCTTTCCTCAAATTTGGAGACCAGAACTGTACACAGTACTCCAGGTGTGGTCTCACCAGGGCCCTGTACAGCTGCAGAAGCACCTCTTTGCTTCTATACTCAATCCCTCTTGTTATGAAGGCCAGCATGCTATTAGCCTTCTTCACGACCTGCTGTACCTGCATGCTTGCCTTCATTGACTGGTGGACAAGAACACCCAGATCTCTCTGAACAGCCCCTTTACCTAATTTGAAACCATTGAGGTAGTAATCTGCCTTCCTGTTCTTGCCAACAAAGTGGATAACCAGACATTTATCCACATTAAACTGCATCTGCCATGCATCTGCCCACTCACCTAACTTGTCCAGGTCACCCTGTAATCCCCTAACATCCTCATCACATTTCACCCTACCACCTAGCTTTGTGTCATCAGCAAATTTGC
Source organism: Chiloscyllium punctatum (assembly GCF_047496795.1). NCBI lineage: Eukaryota > Metazoa > Chordata > Chondrichthyes > Orectolobiformes > Hemiscylliidae > Chiloscyllium > Chiloscyllium punctatum. The sequence continues at coordinate 12,847,925 of NC_092745.1, read as the reverse complement.
TAATGTTATTGCTGATACCATCTTCTATATCATTTACATATATTGTAAAAGGCTGCGGTCCCAGCACGGATCCCTGCGATACCCCACTGGTCACTGCCTGCCATTCCGAAATGGAGCCGTTAATCAACAGACAAAATGAGGTGTTGGAAGACTGGAGGGCGGCGAATGCTGTTCCATCACTTAAGGGCTGCAGGGAAAAGCCAGGAAATTACAGCCCAGTGAGCCCAGTGATGGGGAAGTTGTTGAAGGAGATTCTGAGAGAAAAGAGATCCTTACATTTACAAAGGCAAGGGCTGATTCGAGATGGTCAGCATGGCTTTGTGAGTGGGAAACCATGTTGCACAAACCGGATTGACTCTTCGAGGAGGTGGCCAAAGATATATGAAGGAAGAGCAGTGAACGTTGTCCACATGGACTTTAGCATCTTGTCATCCCTGCACTCAAATCTCATCCTGCACTCAGGACAATAATTCCCATTTCTGTAGTTTTGCACAATACTTAAGTAACCCCATCTCTGTAAAATCCTCCAGCCTGGAGCAAAATACCCACCTGTGTACTTTCCTCAAGCCCCAAGAAAACATGATATCACTGTAACCTTCTGCAGGTCCGATCACACTCCTGCCTCCTGACCTATAGCACCACACGACCACAGTAACCTTCTCCCAACCCTACCGACCTCCTTACCGATATGAACACCTCCAGACCCTTTTCAAGCCACACCAGCACTCCACATCTCTGTTTGCTCGTCCACTCCCTACAGTCCTTCCAGCACCTCAAACACACTCTCTTTGTGTAATTCTGCAACTTGGGCAGCATGGTAGCTCAGTGGTGAGCGATGGTGCCTCACAGTGCCCGGGACGTAGGTTCGATTCCAGCGTTAGTTGACTGTCTGTTTGTGTGCACCTTCTCCCTCTGTCTGCGTGGGTTTCCTCCCACAGTCCAAAGATGTGCAGGTCAGGTGAATCGGCCATGCTAAATTGTCCAGTGTTAGGTGCATTGTCGGAGAGAAGCGGGTCTGGGTGGATTACTCTTTGGAGAGTTGGTGTGGACATGTTGGGCCGAAGTACCTGTTCTCATGCTGTAAGGAATCTAATCTAAACTCTTCCTCTGCATTTCATATTACTGCCTCTAAATATATCCATCTATCCATAATCAGCCCCAACCGCTTCAAACCTCCAAGTCTCTGTGAACTCCGACAACTCCAACATCCCTTGTTAACTGTGTAACCTTTTCCATTCCTGAAATACTCTGAAAATGTGAACATCCTACAAACCTCCTTATCTGAGTAATCCTCCCAGGACCCTGTAAAACCCCCGATCTGTGGAACCAGCTCCAATGCTTGTGACTCGCCCGATTAGTTTCTATAAGACTTACGATCTCCGGAACATCCTCCCGTCGCTATCACCAGCCCTGCCAATGTACGCTCCTCCGGTCTCCCTACCAATCTAATCATCTCCATAACCTTCTCCAGCTCTTACACCCATATGTGTGTAAACGTTACACTCCTCTACAAGCATCCCTAAAGCAGAAACCTCCTCCAGTGTCTGTAATACTCCCTATCTGTGTTAGTGTCTCCAGGATCTATTGCTGTTCCTGTCTCTGTAAGCTCTGACAGATTGTACAGCTTTCCGATCCATATATTTTCCAGAACCTCAGCATCTGACATCAACATAAGTCTTAATTAACTACAGGCTTCCATATCTCTGTTCTTTCCTCAATCCTATACAACTCTCTTAATCTCTGTTAGTAGCACAATTCCATAAAATACTCCATGCCTGCGTAAACTGACCCAATCCGACAGTGAGAAGCCTCACTGTACTTTTGATCACCTGCAGTCCCTTCAGATCTGCCTGTATCTTCCCTGACTCCATTGAATACAGCCCATCTCATGTTACAACTCCTCTAACTCATATGTTACTCCCCATCTCTGTGATATTCTTCAGTTACTGCAATTCTCATTCTTTATCTCCGGAGCTTCCAATCCCCCGATCGATGTAAGGTTTTGATCCCTTGCGGCATGTTTAACACCTGTAGCAGTCTCCAACTCCTTAACGCATCCTGTCGCTGTAACCTCTTCAAATATTACAGCTCACTGTCTTTGTAATATCTTCCAGTATCTGCAACCCTCTCGATTTATGTAACCCACTCCAGAACAGCACTCCACATCGCTATGTAACTGATGGGAATGCTGCAAACCTGCCTTCACAGTCCTCAATAACTCTCTGAACTCCTGCAGCCCTACAACCCTCAGTATCTCTGGCTCCTCCGATCCCTACACTTCTCCCTGGCTGTGTGAACTGATCCAGCCCCTTCAACCATCCCTATCTCAGTCACTCCTGCAGCTCCAACTATTGTCCATGTCAGTGTAATTACCAGCAACAACAATCCTCCCAGTCTCTATAAACTCCAGCAGCTCCAATACCACCCCATCTGTCTACTCTCCAGTGCCTATAACACTCCCTTTCTCGAAAAACTTCTGTAGATCCAACTACTACTGTGTAATCTCTAGTCCCTATATTCCTCCCGATCTCTGTAAATCCTTCAGAACTGATAATCCTGTAACTCTCCTTGACATATTTCTGCCCGCCAACCATCTGATCTCTAACCACCAACAGTGATCTCAAACCACCGAACTCTGTAACATCATCCAGTCGCAACAGCCCAGCTTTTCTCTATTAGCTTCTATGTTAAATGTATTCCCCTTCATCTCCGGTTGCAGATCCTTGCACAGGGAAACAATGTCTCAGTATCGAATCTGTAAGAACACAAGAATCTTTGGTGTATCAATAAATTTGCCTCATTTTCTAAATTTTAACGACTGCAAGTTCAACCTTGTCCATCTCTTCTCATCAATATCCCTCCATTTTTAAGACCAGCCTGGTGAACCTTCTCTGGGCTGCCTCCAATGCAAGGACATTTTCCCTCCAGATAGGGGACCAAACCTGTTCACAGTATTCTCTGTGCCGGCTGACAGGAGTGCTCTTTCTTTGTTACAATCTTCCCTATTTTTATTATCCATTCCCATTGAAATCAATATCAGCATTCCATTTACCTTCTCTATGTCCTGCTGTCCCTGTATGCTACCTTTCTGAGATTTATACAACAGGATTCCCAGGTTACGCCACAGCGTAGCTTTCTGCAGTTGATCTGAAACCAAGAGGTGACAGCAATAATCACGAAAGTGCTGGAATGTATGTTAAACGATATGCCAGAAATACTAACTGCACACTTAGAAACTTACGGAATAAGTGCAGTCCATAAGACCATCATGTATAGGGGTAGAATTAGACCGTTCAATCTATCAGGTCTATTCCACTATTCAATTGTGTATGAATTGCTTCTCAACCCCATTCTCTCACTCCCTGTAACCCTTGATCTCCTTATTCATCAAGAACCTGCTTATCTCTGAGTAAGATACACTGAATCACTTTGCATCCACAGCCCCATGAGGCAGTGAGTTCCATAGATCCATCACCCTCTGGCTGAAGAAATTCCTCCACATCTCTATTTTAAAGGGTCGTCCCTTCACTCTGAAGCTGTGCCCTTGGCCTCTGGTCTCTCCTGCTCGTGGAAACATCTTGCCCACGTCCACTCCATCCAGGCCCCTCAGTATTCTGTAAGGCTGAATGAGATTCTGCCGCTACCTCTGAAACTTCATCACGTGCAGACCCAGAGCATTCACCTGCTCCTTATATGGCACGAATTGCATCCCTGAGATCGTTCTTGGAAACCCATTTCTCGTACCACTTCACATCCTTTGTTCAGACTCTCAATGAATAACGTGTACAGCGTAGTCCCAACACTGACCCCTGCGGACCTCCCCCCATCACCAGTTCCCATCGTGAAAAAGACCCCTTTCTTCACACTCTCTGCCTTGTGCCAATCAGACAAATCCTCTATCCATGCTCAGCATGTTGTTCTGAAACAGAAATGTCATTTCACACCCACTGCTGGATTTATTTTTCTGTATCGCTGTAAACAGCAGAGTTTCCCCATTACCTTCCCATCTGTAATTCCCTGGTGAAGGTGGTGGTGAGCTGCCTTCCTGACCCATTGCAGTCCTTTGGGTGTAGGGACAGACACAGTGCTGGGAGGATGGAGCGTGGCTTGGAGGGCACCTTGGAAATGTTGGTGTTCCCGTGCACTTGGAATTCTTGTCTTTCCAGGGTATAGTGGTTCCGGGTTTATGAAGTGCTGTTGAAATAGACTGCCTTAGTGACCTCAGTGCTACTTGTAGATCTTTTATTCTTTCTTTCATTCATTCATGAAGATGAGCTTTGTTGGCTGAGCCAGCATTTATTGTTGATTTGGACTTGTCCCTGAGAAGGTGGTGGTGAGCTGCCTTCCTGAGACACTGCACCAGCCGTTGGAACTGTTGTTATCTGTGTAGCCTCCAGCAGGCGCTACAACACTCCTCACGTCTGTAACTGCAAACAGATAATGCATCTCTCCCTTTTATATCTCACATCCTCCCCACCATATAAATCTGACAGTTCCTCACAATATCTCACCTCCTCCATTCCCATCTGTGCTAGAAATCACTTAAGTTACTTTATTCTTGTTTAAACTTCTGATCATCCAAAATCTCTCCCATTTTAAATTTGTAACTTCTTCAGCTTCTGTTACTTTCCATATAACTGCAATCAATGATAGCACAGGTTCCCTTCCTAAATCTCTAATTACAATGATTGTGTGTGCTAAAGTGGCACTTTTCTTCCTCCCTATCCATCTCAGGACTTCCAGCCCCTACAATCCCACTATTTGGAATGCTCCCATTCTCTGTACCTCCTCATGTCCTGGGGGTCCTTGAAAACCACCAGTGCCCCAAAGGTTTATATTCACCCCAGTTACTGCAAGTCTTCTCACTCTGTCACATCCAAGTCTCCATCCAAGTCTCCAGGACCAGACAACATTTGCTGGCTCTCAATTTGCATTTGTTGAAGTCTACACATCTCTGAAAGCAGCTCAAAAAAGTCATTTAGACTCTACAAAGATCTGTCGTGCACAAGACACCATCTCTCTTTTTCTCTTGCCTTCTTCAATGTCTGAAACTCTCACTGTATCTTCCAGTAACGGTCTTGAGTTGATGCAGTTTTGCCTAGCTCCCCAGAATACCTGTTCCATCCCATATAGCGTGCTCAATCACTGTAACACTCTCTGCTTTGTTTCGTCCTGCCTTTTCTAATGTTTTTCCAGGCACAACGGCGATCCTATAAGAGAGCAATATGGAATGGAATGTTATAAATTTCAGCTGAGGCTTGAGGCCTATCATTACCTGGGAGTCACAAAGGGAGGGAACCTGAGAGAGAGAGCAGCACAGATCGAGGGAATATTAATCAGCAGCGAGGATCGAGGCCGACTGGGACTTGGAGTTGGAGAAACAGCAGAGTAGGAGGCTCGAAATCAACACCGAGTCACAGAGGGAGTGACCATGTGACGGAGCAACTTGGAGCAAAAGCATTAGGCTAACTCACACCTGGGAGTTGCAGAGGCAGCAAAGTGGGAGGATATAAATCAACACTGAGGATCGAGGCCTAATTGTGCCTGGGAGTCACAGAGACGGTGATCCTGTGAGGGAGCAATGTGGAGTGGGAGCTGAAGGATTACACGTACCTGGGAGTCACAGAGATAACTTCTGTTGCTGGGACCTGCCTGCACTGAGTTTGAAAGAAGTGCAAGAGCCATCACAGAAAAGGCTGTAATTTCATTGGCTGATAAATACACCGCTATTAGTGACTGTCAGTTAATTGCTATAAGTTAGCAATTTTTTTCAACTTCTCAAATAAGGGTTGAACACAGAAATAAGAGAGAGAAGTGAAACTGTGAGCCAATATAATAAATTACCCTCAGTAAGCCCAGTTGAATAAGGGATTAATCATATTGTTATTTCCCGAATGCTAACTTCATTCTAAGTAATTAATTAAGTTACTCCAGGCATGTTGCATTTTAAGATATGGAAAGACATGTTTGTCAGATGGAAAATGTGTTCTGTTACATTGGGAAGTCATAGCCCCTGCTCGTGTCCGAGATGGGCACTTGGTCATGGAGTTCAGAGAGTGACTAGAGACTCTATGGGACATCTGTGATGCTGAGAGTTGGGTGAATAGCACACACACACAGCAGATTACCCTGCAGACATGACATTCTAGAAGCAGGAAGGGTTTGGGGGATGAGGCAACCAGAGAGAAACAGTGAGGGAATACAAGAAAATCCTGGTATCTCTCTCCCAATTCAGTTTCCCAGTTTGGATGCTGATTACGTTGTAGGCTGCTCAAGGGCGGGCAGTCAGAGCCATGTCTGTGGCACCACAAGCAGCCTGACTGTACGGGAGGGGAGGGAGAAGGAAGGAGGAGCAATAGTCACAGGGGAGACAGGAAAATGAAGTAGGTGTCAGCGTGTCTGCAATTCCAGGATAGCGGGGTTAAGAATGTCACTGTGACTGCAGGACATTCGTCTGGGGGACAGTGAGCAGTCAAAGGTCATGTTCATGTTGGTAGGAATGACCTGGGTAGGAAGGGCGAAGTGGTCTGGGAGTCAGGATTTAGGGAACAAGGTGGATGGTTAGCAAGCCGGTCCGCAAATGCAGCAATCCCTGGAATACTCCAAGTGCCGTGTCCAAGTGAGAACAGGACTTGTGGTTTTAGGTAGATGAGAGTGTGACTGGAACGATGATGCAGCAGGAAGGGCTTCAGATTCCTGTGACATTGGGATTGATTCTGGGGAAGGCAGCAGCTGTACAAGCTGGATGGGCTAACCTGACAGAGCCGGGACTGAATTTCTTACGGTGTGTATGGGAGGGGTTGAAAATAACTTGGTGTGTGCTTAGGATTCAAAATGGAATAGAAGAGGAGACGACCAGAATTCTCAAAATAATGTGAGATACAATTGGTACTAATTTACAACAACACGTTTATCAGTGGAAGATGGAGTAAGAAAGACAGCCTTAATCTGAGGTACTCTGCATGTACGTGAATACTCGGGGTGTGGGGAGTTCCAGATGCAGATTGGTGTGTGAAAATCTGATGTACTGATCATCGAGAGCTGGCTCAAGGAATGGCAGGACTGGGTGTTAAATAGTGCTGGGTATAAGGGATTCTGAAATTATAGAAGTGAAGGGAAAAGATGAAGGTAGAAGTATTTGTTTTGATTAGCGTTAGTTAAGGGGTCCAAGCGAAAGAGGATCCGTCCAAGGGCAGAATGAATTTGGCTGGAGATACAGAACAAAAAGTGTACACTTACACTGTGAGGTACAGTCTGTCGGCCAGCAACCAAAGAAATGATGGAGAGAATAAATATGCAGCGTCATTTGAGAGCGATGACAATACTGCAGATCGGTTATACTGAGAAACGTAATGTTTCCAGATATAGACAGAGATACTGGTGGTGCATGGTCACGAGGGGCAAGTGTTCCTGGATTACATGGAGGAGAGCTGACTGCAGGAGTATGTATCCAACCCAAGAGAGCATGTACTATTGGATCTGGTCCTTGGGAAAGAGGTGGGGCAAGTGGATCCAGTGTCGGTAGGGGATGGTTTTGGTGCGCAGCGATCATTTTATTGTAAAGATCAGGATGATGTAGAGAATAATATGCAAAAATTGTGACTGAGAAACATTAGTTGATTGAGAGCAGCCTTCAATGGGGCAAGAATGAAGCAGGAAAATTTTCAACAAGGCCAGTGAAATGGGAGAGTTAAATAGTGTGAAGCAGGTCAGATGGAGCTGGGATTATGGAGATGTGGCTGCAGTGTGACCAAGACAGACCTGGATAATCAAAACTTTTCCCCATTTCTACAGAAAGGATAAACAGGACAACACAGTGAAGTAGCATTGTGTATAAAGGATGGGGTCAGTACTATTGTGATGCTAATCAATTCACACACTGCTCCTCCCTGCCCTCACCCCTCATCCCTGCGTATTAATCCTATCATATATTGGTAACCTTTGCAAACTTCAGAAAATAGCACAGTATAGTGGAGATCACTCTGTCCAGTGTCTGTATTGGACATGATGTAATGTTGTTTTTTAAAGCCCTAGTTCTTTCTCCCCAGACAGTGTAGGACTTCAGGTGCAGATCCCGGCACCTTTTTAAAATGGTTTGAGAGTTTCTGCCTCTACGCCACTTCAATGTGTGACTCCCAGATCCCGACCATAAACTGCGTTAAATAACAACTTTCCTCATCACTTCTCTAATATTTCAACCAATTACATTATATATTTGCCACTGATAACTGAGCTCTCCAACAGGAGCAAGGTATTCTCTCCCTTTCGACCCAGGATCCTGACAATATGTGCACCCCAATCTAATCTCCGATCAGCACCCTCCGTTCCAATCTTTACTCATAACTGCACTTCCACTGTCACAGGGTGAAGAATCTCCTCTGTACCCTCTCCAGTCCAATCTCAAGCTTCCATGTGATGGGGTGACCAGAGCTGCACACAGTCCCCAAGCTCTGACTGAACTCATTCTTTATACAGTTCCTGCATAAGCTTCCTGATGTGAAATTCTGCCCTTTGGCGTACAGAGGAAATGATGACATTTGCTCCATTAACGAGATTTGTGGTGTTTCCAGCTATTTTCATTTATCTGCTCACACTGACCACGTTTTCATTTATCGCACAATCCCCTCTATTGCTGATGTCCCGAAATGCCTTGCCTTACACTTCTCTGCGTTGTTTGCTTCATTCACCTGGACCCCATAGTTTCTGTTTTTCAACAGTCTGCCATGGGATCTCTCTTCAAATCCAAGTAATTCACATGCAGTTACAGGTTAGTGCCTCAGACCGACAGTCAGATTAATTACACACGATCTTCCTTGACCAAATATAGACCGACTGTCCTGGAGTCTCTGGGACTTCCTCAGTGTCCGTTTATTCACTCTCAGAGTTCCAGCCTCGACCTATTTACTCAGTCCCGTGCTCCACAGTAAACAAAGTTGCAGTATTAGCCATTTTCCTGTCCTCTGGCATCTTTGCTGCATCCAGCGAGGATTGGATAATGCAGGTAAATATAAGGCTGGAGATTTTCCCCGGCTCCTTTTAACAGTCTGGAACATTGTGTTACCCCTTTTTGAGGATTTTAATCTCCTGTATAATTCTCCACTCCAAGTTTGTTGCTCCCAATATTTCATCCCTGTTTTGATTCAGACAGACAGAGGCCTAAACCATCTTATGATATGGTCAAGTATCGTTTTAATCTGGTTTCATGGAGGGTTACTCTCCACCAGGTGAAGTGCATTTTCTCATGATACCATCCCCAATCTGCCTCATTAACTACCCTCCCTACCCGCGTGGTCTTCCTCTCATCTGATACTAACACAATGATTTTTTTCCCCTTCGTCATAACAGCTGCCCTCTGACTGGATATCCCAGAATGCACCGGCCTCCCTGTTTCCAGGAGCCATCTTTAAAAAGTCATTTTACTCTTGAATTGTGAATCCGAAACTGGCCTGGGCATGGCAGAGGGGGTAAAACTGGGCTCCACATCGTGGACAAGCCCCTGGTCCTGGTGTATGACATGGTGCATAAGAGGGACATTATCTTCCTCCAGGGCTGGCAGGGGAAGCTATGACACCAGACCCTTCCAGCTTGGTCCGAGGCTGACCCCTGGGTCAGTGTGATTCCAGCCTTCTGGGTGAATGCCCAGCAGTTTAGGAAGGAGGTCAGTGACCTTTTCCCCTCTACCAGGTTAAGTGGCATCATCTCCACTTCTCCCACCCTCAGTGAATGCAGCACCTTCTCTCAGTCTCTCTCTAATCTCTTCTCTGCCCTTCTGCCCAACTCTGCCTGGTGTCTGTGCTGCCAACTCCCTCACTCAGAACACCTGGACAACTTTCCCCCAACTGTCCCAGCACTAACAGCTGTACCAACCAGTTCCATTTCACTAATCCTCCTTGGTAATTCTCACATTCCGGAAGGAACTATCCCACACCAGGGCACAAAGAGCTAAGAGGGATATGGGGCAGCCTAACATTCATCTCCTCACCCCCTCACAGGGAAAGGATCCTGACCCCAACAACCATGAGAGGCTGACAGACCGTGTCCAAGCTCCCGAACTGGGATCTGAGACTCCCCCTGACTCCCTGTGCTGGGCACAGTGACTGATTGCGGACAATGATATCAAGCTTTCTGGTTTTTGTCTCTGCTAAACACCAAGACAATACAGCAGGCGGGTGAGCCTGGTAGCTCTCGCTGAGGGGAAACGCTGCTAAAGGCAGGGTAAGGCAAGGCAATAATTTTGTGAGCATTGAAGTCAGTTCAATAGGGGGCAGACTTTCGGAAATTTTGAGGTGAGTTATTCCTGCAGAATTTCGAGCCCCTGACATATTCTTGTAGCGAAAGAATTTATATGCGTCAAAAAGTGGCGCTGGAACAGTAAAACAGGTCGGGCAGCATCTGAGATACAGGAGAAGTCAATGTGTTAGCATAAGCCCTTCACAGGAATAATTAATGAAATCATATGGTCAGTCCAGTTCAGTTTAACGATAATCCCCGCGATATTGCCTGGTGTGTGTTCAGTTATGGTGGTGGCAAAGAACGTTAGAGGATGAGGATCAATTTTCCATTGTTAGAAGTAATCGTTGTCTGGCACAAGTGTAATGGAAATGGTATTGTCACTGTTAAGCACACACCTGCATGTTTCCAGGTCCTGGTACATTTGGACATGGACTGCTTCAGTATCTGAGTAAATCACGATTGGTGTTGAACACTGTCCAATCATTGGCAAACATCCCCATTTGTGATTTTACAGTCATTTATGAAGCAGCTGGAAATTATTCGGTGTAGGGCAGAGAGCACTCTTATAGCTCACTGATGCTGTCCCTGTCTCTGAGCTAAGAAGCTTGCTTCTAGTTCCACCTGCTCCAGAGGTGTTTAACAACATATCTGAATGGAATAGTATTACAATATCTACCGCAAGGAGCTGAGTGAGGACTTGATTATCTTAATTAGCTGGACGGCTATTTTGTAACACAGATTAATGCCAACAGTGTGGGTTCAATTCTGAGGTGACTGAAAAGGGCTGTCCTATTCAACCTCTCCCTTGCTTGAGGCATGATGACTGTCCAGTTAAACTACCACCAGTCGTCTCTGTCTAACGAGAGAGCAGCCCTATCATCCCGAAGGAGTATGGTGCCTTACCTTTCCATTTCTGATCTATAGACTTACTCAAACACCAACACAGGGGAACTGCTGCGGAGCTGTCCTGGAGCTGAGATGGCTGCTCTCCTCCAAACCCAGCCACCTTCCTTTGTACCAGGTGTAACTTCTGCCAGTGCAAATGATTCCTATTTGCTCCAGTTTTGCAGTTAATTCTGGATATGACACTTGGTCAAATGTAGTTACGAAGATGTTAAGTGCAGTCACTGTTGCCTCACCTCTAGAATTCAGCTGCGTGGTCTCTTGTACATCGTTAAAACAAGGCTTCAATGAGCCCAAGGGATGAGAGCCCAAACTGAGCTTCAGTGAGCAGGTTGGTGCTGAGGAAGTGCTGCTTGATCCCACTGTGGGTGACATCTTCCATCCCTTTATTAATGATAGAGATGAGAGCAATGGGGCAGTCATTGATTGTCTGATGTTTTGTTTGTGTGTGAACAGGACGCACCCGGATAGTTTCCCACATTGACAGGTCGATGTCAGTTCTGTATACCAGCAGGAACAGCTTGAATGGAATATTATCAGGGCCCACAGCCTTTGCATTCCCCATCCCTCCAGCCGTTTGGAATTACCACACACAGTGAATCGAATTAGCTGAAGACTGCCATCTAGAGGAGACAAAAATAGATCATCCCATCAATACTTCGGTCTGAACATTGTTGTGGTCGTTTCAGCCTTAGCTTTTCTATTGTTGTGTTTGGCTCTTCCATCATTGAGGAAGGTGATATGTGGGGATCCTCCTCCTCCAGTGAGTTGTTTGATTGACACCACCATTCAACCTGACTGCATGTAACAGGATTGTGGAGATTAGGTCTGATTTGTTGGTTAGATCTGTCTGTCACTGGCTGTTTATGCTAGATGGTGAGTAAGTGGTCCTGTTTGGTAACTCACCTCATTGTGAGGTGTACCTGGTGCTGCTCTTGGCCAGCCCTCCTGTATTCTCCATTGAACAAGGGTTTATCCCCTGGCCTGATGGTCAGGGTAAAGTAGACCATATGCCAGGCAGTGACAGTGAAAATTGTGCTGGAGTACTATTCTGCTGCTGTTGGGAATGACACAAATCACCTCACAGAGGTCAGTGCTGAGTTCCAGATCTTTTCGAAATCTGTCCCGTTTAGCATGGTGTTAGTATCTCTCACATGTGCGCTCACATGTGTACACACACACATACCATCCAAACCCCCCCCCCCCCTCCACACACACACACACACAATTGACAATGTCTCCAGAAATGCTGTGTACCGTAGTCATTGTTCCCAATACGGGCATTGATCAATGTCTCTGCAGCCGTGGTGAAAATGAGGTCAAGTATGTTATCCCTGTCAGTCGTTCCCTCCCCACCCGGTGCAGACGTAGTCTCACAGCTATGTTCGTTTGGATACGACCATCTCGATCAGGAATGCTGCTGCTGAGCACCTGTTGGTGGTGATTTGAAATAGCCCACCCAGTATACGTTCTTCAGCTCATTCACTCTGTCAGTGTTTCCTCCAAGTGTTCAATGCAGAGGGACACTGATCCATCAGCTGAGGGAAGGGAGTCAGCGGGAGGTTTCCGTCTCTGTGTTTGATCTGACACGTGAGGCTTCATCATGTCACATTGTTGCTTGAGGAGTCTGTAGGACGCCTCTCCCACATTTAGCCCTAGCCCCCAGACGTTAGGAAGGAGGGATTTCCAGTGTCTGCAGGGCTTTTACTTTTCTGTCACTGTCAATCGAAGGGCCTCTTCTGTGCTTTATGACACTCAGTCTATAACTCTTGTGATTGGACAGTCCAAGGTCTCACTCCTTCAGTTCCTCCCAGTACCTTGTCTATTCCACAGAGGTCAACAATATTTTCTCTATTAAGACATTGCACAATTCAATTTTTAAACTATCTATGTGTATCTCTGTATCTTTCCCTGTCATCTCCTCCAGCCGCTACATCGATCTGTATCTCAGTAACCCTCCGTAATCACTACAATATTTATATCATACTATAGCCCCACCTATCACTGTAAACTCCGCCAGCCCCTACACCCCTCCCTATCTCTCTAAACTCCAGCTGCTTCACCTTTCCCCATATCCTGTGAAGGAGTTCAAAAATATCTCACTAACCTGTTCTAGCATGCACAGGCCACAATATTTCTATAATACCTCCAGTCTTAGATTAGATTAGATTAGATTACTTACAGTGTGGAAACAGAACCTTCGGCCCAACAAGTCCACACCGCCCCGCCGAAGCGTAACCCACCCATACCCCTACATCTATATCTACCCCTTACCTCACACTACGGGCGATTTAGCATAGCCAATTCACCTGACCTGCACATCTTTGGAGTGTGGGAGGAAACCGGAGCACCCGGAAGAAACCCACGCAGACACGGGGAGAACGTGCAAACTCCACACAGTCAGTCGCCTGAGGCGGGAATTGAACCCGGGTCTCTGGCGCTGTGAGGCAGCAGTGCTAACCACTGTGCCACCGTGCCGCACACAAACTTGCTTTCCTATCTCTGTAACATCTCGCACCTTGCTTTCTTATCTCTGTAACATTTCCATCCTTTTTATCCTCTCTCTGTAACATGTCCAGCCTTTCTTTCCTACCTCTGTTGCATCTCTAGCCTTGCTTTCCTCTCTCTATAACATCTCCTGCCTTGCTTTCCTATCTCTGCAACATCTAAAACATTGTTTTCCTCTCTCTGTAACATTTCCAGCCTTTCATTCCTATCTCTGTAACATCTCCAGCCTTGTTTTCCTCACTCTGAAACATCTCCAGCATTGCTTTCATGTCCCTGTAACATTTAGAGCCTGCTTTCCTATCTGTGTTACATCTCCAACCTTGCTTTCCGATCTCTGTAACATCTCCAGCCTTGCTTTCCTATCTCTGTAACATCTTCGGACTTGCTTTCCTTCACACCTCAGTGAATTGGTTTTTACACACCTCGGTGAATTGGTTATACATTTGCATGTGCATGTTCATCTTTCTGGGGCTCTTCAAAATATCCCCAGCATTGTGTCTGTCATCTTTTAGACCCTAACCTCGACCCATAAAGCCTCATTTCAAGACACGTCCAAGGTATTGTCCCTCCTTACTGCAGTAACTGTTCCTTAATTGATAATGCTACACCACCTCCTCTTTAACACCCTCTCCTGTCCTGACTATAGTTCCAGTACAACAGAATATTGAGTTTTTAGCCCTGACCCCTCTCAAACACGTCTCTGTGATGGCAAAAAAAGTTCCATGTCAACTCATGCCATTATCACAACAGTCTGTTTGATAATACTCCCAGCATTAACATAAGCTGGAATATAACACCTGGAATACTCTGTGTATCGGAGTTCCTCAATCATTCACTATTTGTTATCAGGCTGCCCAAACCATGAACAAAAATTGTAACTCTGGGACTGAATCAATATTTGTTCAATTGTAATTCTTTTAAAAATGTATTCATCACGTGCAACTTTCCAGAACTGAGCAGTCAGCTCCACATACAATGATTTTTGATGGTTAATTCCCTGCTCAGTGTGCAGAGCGGACAGCCCTCAGTAATGGAGAAAGTGAGGACTACAGTTCTTGAAGATCGGAGTCGAAAAGTATGATGCTGGAAAAGCACAGCAGGTCAGGCAGCATCCCAGGAGCAAGAGAGTCGACGGTTCGAGCATGAGCTCTTTATCAGGAAGGGATTGGTGCATTCTTTTTTTCTTTGCTTCCGTGATTCGCAGGACGTTGGGGAACTATACTTGCTCAGGAAGGCAGCACTGTATATAGCACTGCAATGGAAAGCATTAAATCAGTTGGTTGTACAGGGTGTAGACACGTTGAGGGGAAATACAGACTGATTGAAGCACAAACATAAGGATAGATAAATCCCCTGGGCCAGATTAGGTATACACGAGGTTACTCCAGCAAGTGATGGAAGATGTGTCTTTGGTGATGATCGTTGTGTCTTCACTGTCCACTAGAGTGGGGCCAGATGATTGGAGTGTGGCAAATATCATTCCCTTGTTCAAGGAAGGGAATAGGGATAATCCTGGGAATGATCAAACAGTCAGTCTTACATCAGTGGTAGGCAAAATATTGGAGACGATTCTGAGAGACAGGATTTACAATTATTTCGAAAATGATAATTTGATTAGAGATAGGAGGTTCACAAACCGTATTGAATTATTTGAAGATGTGAAAAATTCATGTTGATGAAGGTAGACCGAAGGAGATGTGGTGAACACAAATTTTAGCAAGGCGTTTGATAAGGTTCCCCATTGTAGGCTTATTCAGAAGGTAAGGAGACATGGGACGCAGGGAAATGTGGCTCTCTGGATACGGGCGTGGCTGGCCCATAGAAGACAGAGGGATGGTTGCAGATGGAATGTATTCAGCCTGGAGTTCAGAGACCAGTGGTGTTCCACAAGGATCGATTCTAGGACCTGTGCTGTTTGTGATTTTTATAAATGACTTTGATAAGGAAGTGGAATGGTGGGTTAGTAAGTTTACCAAAGACATGCAGGTTGATGGAGTTGTGGATAGTGTGGAGGGCTGTTGTCGGTTGCAACAGGACATTGACAGGATGCAGCGCTGGGCTTATAATTGGCAGATAAAGTTTAACCTTAAAAAGTGTGAAGTGATTTATTTTGGAAAGTTGCATTTGAATACAGAATACAGAGATAAATGCAGAATTCTTGGCAATGGGGAGGAACAGAGGGATCTTGGGGTCCATGTCCATAGGTCCCACAAAATTGTCACCCAAGTTGATAAAGTTGTTAAGAACGTGTATGGTGTGTTGGCTTACATTAGCAGGGGGATTGAGTTTAAGAGCAGTGAAGTTAATGCTTAGCTGTATAAAGGTGTAGTTCAAACGCATTTGGAATATTGTGTTCAGTTCTGTTTGCCTCATCATAGGAAGGATATGGAAGCCTTTGAGAGTATGCAGAGGAGATTTGCCAGGATGCTGCCTGGACTGGAGGACATGTCTTAGAAGAAAGTTTGAGGGAGCTAGGGATTTTCTCCCTGGAGCGAAGAAGAATGACAGCTGACTTGATAGAGGTGTACAAGAATTGAGAGTCAAAAATTGGACATGGGAGTCTAATCCAATGGCAGAAATGGCTATCTACCAGGGGCGTTAGTTTAAGGTGATTGGAGGAAGGTTTAGGGGAGATGTCAGAGATAGCTGCTTTGCACAGAGAGTGGTGGGGTGGAATGCACGGCCAATGATAGAAATAGAGTCAGATACATTAAGGATAATTAAGAAGACTCTTGGATAGGCACATAGAAGCTAGTACATTGAAGGTTATGCAGGTTAGTCTGATCTTAGAGTGGGATAAAATGTTGGCAAGGCATTGAGGGCTGAAGGGCTCTTATTGTGCTGTATTGTTCTATGTTCCAGGTTTCTCTCAGCTGGTGGATTCTCATTAGTTGGTGAATGTGTGAGGGAGTGAGGTGTGCGAGGTTAGGAAGCTGGAAGGGGCATAAGGCCAAGACTTCCAGTTATGGTGTGCATGGTTACAGTGAGCTGAGGGCCAGAACAATATGTGTGGTTACCTCGACCAGACAAATTCCACCAAGTTTAGTTATTAAACTGATTTTTGTCTTGTCATTAGCTCCTGGTTTCTTCAGATACATTCTGTTGAGTGACCCATGTATTAATATCTGACCATCCACAGGCAGGTACAATTTTACTTTGATACTGGTGAATGTGAAGGTGCCTTTATTGGATATAATTTCAGAGGATTCACAGTGAGACATAAGATGCTGCAGAAAACTGTCAATTGTGAACATGTTCACACAGCGTCTGGACCAGGGAGCAGATGTAGGAAGTATGGGGAACATGCCAGATGTCAGCACTATAACCAATACCATGTGATTCGGACAGTCCATGTCCATACAATGCTCTCTGGGTCATGCTCTGACTGAAGATGAATTTGTAAGACCTGGTTCCTGATCAAACATTGGTATCTAATTTAGAGAGTATTTTTAACTACACTGAGAACATTGATAGGTAAAATCAAGGACTGCAGATGCTGGAAACCAGAGTCTAGATTAGAGCGGTGCTGGAAGAGCACAGTAGGTCAGGCAGCATCCGAGGTGCAGGAAAGTCGCTGTTTCAGGCAAAAGCCCTTCATCAGGAGTGATGACTGATAGCGTGTTGGCTATTTGCCTCCTGTCCAAGGTGGAATTCAGATGATTTACTTTGAAGGAATGTTTGAATGATTGTCCTGACCCCGGTTGGAAACTTTCTGGTAAGATTCTGGAGCAGGCCAGTATCTCACTCAGTGTCACAGGCAGCTGTGGGTTGAAGTAGCACGGTGCCTGAATTCAGGCCTTTTGGAATCCATTTTTAATGTCGGCCATGATTGCGACATGGTGGGTTTACTGACCTGAACAATGATCAGGAGTTAGCCATGTTTGTGAATTGGGCAATAATGAGATATGAGCTACAATTATTCAACTGAACAATAATTGCATCATCTCTGAAAAAAATTAGGTTGGTTCTATATTGATGGAACTAAAATGTAAACAGGTAACAACCTTTTATGATACAAAAGTAAAGAGTGTGCGTTTTGTTTTATACCAAAAAGAAAATCTTATCTGATTATTCTGGTGATCATAATTACACACTAAATGCCAGTATTCAAATGCATATATTGTGGCTATATTATTTGCAAAGTGGTTGACCTCTGACTGATTGCATATTCAGAGTGAGCAAGCGATTGAACAATCAGATAGAATTATCTTTCTGCACATTTAAATATAATCAATCGATTTAATTCTGACTGAAGTGTGTGAGCTTCAGCTATTTGCCAACAATTCTATTAGTTTTTAAATAGTGATGGAAAATGATAGACCAGATCTAAAAGTTGAAGTTCTAAATTGGTGTAAGGCTAAATTTGATGATATTAGGCAAGAGCTTTCCAAAGCTGTCTGGAAGCAGATGTTCACAGATAAAAGGGCAGCTGGAAAGTGGGAAGCATTCAGAAATTAGGTAATGGAGTCCAGAGACAGTATATTCCTGTTACGGTGAAAGGAAGGGATAGTAGATATAGGTAATGCTGCTTGACTAAAGAAATTGGGGGTCTGGTTAAGAAAAGGAAGGGAGCATATGACAGGTACAGACAAAGTAGATCGAGTGAACCCTTAGAAGAGTACAAAAGACAATATGAATATACTTAAGAGGGAAATCAGGAGGGCAAAAAGGGGACATGAAATAACATTGGCAAATAGAATTAAGGAAAATCCAAAAAGATTTTACAAAGACATTAAGGACAAAATGGTAAATAGGGAAAGAACAGCACCCCTCAAAGATCGGCTTGGAATCACTTGTATGGAATGCAGGCGTTGGGGGCGATACTAAATGGGTATTTTGAATCAATGTTTACTGTTGGCAAGGACATGGAAGATATAGAACGTAAGGAAATAAATGGTGACAACTTCAAAATGTTCTTATTACAGAGGAGGATGTGCTGGATGTCTTGAAACGTATAGAAGTGGATAAATCCCTGGAACCTGATTAGGTGTATAGAGAACTCTGTGGCAAGCCAGGAACCGTTTGCTGGGCCTGTGACTGAGATATTTGTATCATTGCTAGTCATAGGTAAGGTGCCAGAGGACTGGAGGTTGGTGAATGTGGTGCCAATGTTTAAGAAAGTTGGTAAGGACAAGCCAGGAAACTATAGAACAGTGAGCCTGACAGCGGTGGTGGGCACGTTGTTGGGGGGAATCCTGAGGGACAGGATGTACAAGTATTTGGAAAGGCAAGGACTGATTCGGGATTGTCAACATGGCTTTATGCGTGGCAAATCATGTCTCACAACCTTCTTTGAATTTTCTGCAGAAGTAACAATAACGATTGATGATGGCAGAGTGGTGGACATGATTTATTTGAACGTCAGTAGGTTGTTCGACAAGGTTCCCCATGGGAGACTGGTTAGTCAGGTTAGATGTCATGGAATAGAGGGAGAAGTAGCCATTTGGAGCCAGAACTGGCTCAAATGTAGAAGGAAGAGGGTGGTGGTGGAGGGTTGTTTTTCAGACTGGAGGCCTGTGACTAGTGGAGTGCCACAAGGATCTGTGCTGGGTCCACTACTTTTCGTCATTTATATAAATGATTTGAATGTGAGCATAAGAGGTATAGTTAGTAAGTTTACAGATAACACCAAAATTGGAGGTGTAGAGAACAGCAAAGAAGATTACCTCGGATTGCAACAGGATCAGATGGGCTAATGGGCTTAAGAGTGACAGATGGAGCTTAATTTACATAAATGTGAGGAGCTGCATTTTGGGAAAGCAAATTTTAGCAGGTCTTATACTCCGAATGGTGATGTCCTAGGGAGTGTTGCTGACCAAAGAGACCTTGGAGTACAGGTTCATTGTTCCTTGAAAGTAGAGTCATAGATAGATAAGATAGTGAAGAAGACGTTTCTTATGCTTTCCTTTACTGGTCAGAGTATTGAGTACAGGAATTGGAAGGTCATGTTGTGGCTGTAAAGGAAGTTGGTGAGGTCACTTTTGGAATATTGTGTGCAATTCTGTTCTCCTTCCTCTCGGAAGGAAATTGTGAAACTTGAAAGGGTTCAGAAAGGATTTGCAAGGATGTTGCCAGGGTTGGAGTATTTCAGCTGTAAGGAGAGCCTGAATAGGCTGGGGCAGTTTTCCCTGGAGTGTCGGAGGCTGAGGGGTGTCCTTATCGAGTTTTATAAAATCATGAGGGGCATGGATATTGTAAATAGACAAGGTGTTCTCCCAGGTGTGGGGGAGTCCAGAACTCGAGGGAACAGATTTAGTGTGAAAGGGGAAAAATATAAAAGAGACCGAAGGGGCAACCTTTTCACGCAGAGTGTGGTACGTGTATGGAATGAGCTGCCAGAGGAAGTGGTGGAGGCTGGTACAATTGCAACATTTAAAAGGCATCTGGATGGGTATATAAATAGGAAGGGTTTGGAGGGATATGGCCTGGGTGCGGGCAGGTGAGACTAGATTGGGTTGGGATATCTGGTCGGCATGGAATGGTTGGACCGAAGGGTCTGTTTTCATG
This sequence comes from Chiloscyllium punctatum, assembly GCF_047496795.1. Lineage (NCBI taxonomy): Eukaryota > Metazoa > Chordata > Chondrichthyes > Orectolobiformes > Hemiscylliidae > Chiloscyllium > Chiloscyllium punctatum. The sequence goes on along the minus strand of NC_092745.1, from coordinate 12,827,774 downwards.
CTGTACATCACTATAACTCACTGACTCGAATTTAGTAATGACAATAATTTCACATGCGCTGTCAAATACCTAAATGGTTTATGTTATTAAATTGTAACATTCAATAAGTTGAAAACTTGCAATTTTTAGAATGAAAAATAAAGAACGACTAATAAAGAAAATTCCAGCACAGCGGCAGGCCCTTTAGCCTTCCAAGCCTTCACCAATCCAGATCCTCTGTCGAAATCTGTCGCATACTTTCTGAGGGTCTGTATCCCTTTGCTGCCTGCGCATTCTTGTATCTGTCTAGATATATCTTAAATGATGCTATTGCAAAAATACTCCAAACATGGTCTGATCAGAGCCTTGTAAAACCTCATCAATCCATCCCTGCTTTAATATTAAAGAAATCTCAAAATGAATGCCATCGCTGTATTTGTCTTTCTGACTGGATAGGCCACCAGGAACAATGAACACATGATGGACATTAATAAACTTACCAAGGAGATCTAAAAATGAATAATGATTTAAGCATGCTGGGAAATGGATCCCAGCCTTGAGTAAACTCTCTGCTAATAAATATGCTGCAGAATCGAGACAAGCTGCAGCTACTCACAGACGGTTTGCAAAAAAACCTGACAGTTACAGACCTTGCAATACCCACCTGAAATTGGACTTGAATGATACAATGGAATGTCGCCCTTGGGCCATCAATATGCCAACCCCTGGTTGAGTCTGATTGATCTGGGTAAATGAACTTGATCATTCGATTGGAAGATTTTCCATACCCTCCCAAGGGCTTGGAGACTTAGAAGGATAAGAATCACCTCAAAACCCCACAGAGTGCGGCAACTGGAGAATAACCACTGAGAAAGAAAACAACTCCAAGATCATCGGAAGAATAAGAAGGCATCACCATGTGGAGCCCGGCCAAGTTCTAGTGTGGTGGTACACAGTCAGTCAAAGTTAAGTTAAAACATAAGACAGTTTACAATATTTTTCATTACTTTATAGTAAACTTTATTGGACTAACACTGATTGTGATCAATAAACAAATATTATTGTTTGTAAGAGTTGACTCAATTCTTTTGCTGAATGGAAGAATTTAAGCAAACTGTGCAGCAGATGCAACACCTTCCTAACTATTGACTCAACTTGCAAGTTTACCATGAGACAATCCTGTACTAGAACTTGCAACTCTCTTTGCTCTTCAGACTTCTGAATTTTCTCTCTCCATGCCTCTCTCCCTCTTCACAAAGTGCATCACTTCAGGTTTTACCAAGATGTACTCCATCTGCCACTTCTTTGCCCACTCTCCTACCCTGTCTAAATCCTTCTGCAGCCTCCTTGTCATCTCAATGTTGCATGTCCCTGTACCTACCTTTGTATCATCTGAAAACCTCGCCACAATACTCTCAGTTCCTTAATGTAGATCGTTAATGCACAAAGTAAAAAGTTGTGGTCCCAACACTGAGCCATGTGGAACACAAGTTGTCATCGGCTGCTAGCCCAAGAAGGACGTTTTTATCCCCACTCTCTACTTGCTGCCAGGCAACCAAGCTTCTGCACACACTAGTAACTTACCTCGAACAAAACGGGGCCTTATTTAACTCAGCAGCCTCCTGTGCGGCACCTTGCCAAAGTCGTTCTTGAATTTCAGGTGGATAACATCCACTGGCTTTCCATGTCTCACTTGCTTGTTACATCCTCAAATAACTCTTACAGATTTCTGAGGCAAGACGTCCTCTTGATGACACCATACTGACTTTGCCCAATTTTACATTTCACTTGCAAGTATTCAGAATCTCATCCTTCACAATGAATTCTAGGATCTTACACAAGACTGAGGTTAGGTTAATTGGTCAGTCACTTTCTGCCTTTTTTGCCTTATTCCCTTTTTAAAAGAGGCCGTCACGTTTGCAATTTTCTAGTCTTTTGAGCCTCTCCCTGATTCGAGAAATTCATGAAAGATCACCACAAATGTCTCCATTATTTCTTCAGCTATCTCCCTTGGAACTCTGGGATATTGTCCAGTTTGTTTACCCATTTAGTTTTTCGAGCAACTCCTCCTAATAAGCTCTGTCCCTTCGCTATCTTGAATTTTTGGGATACTATTCGTGTCTTTCACTGTGAAATGTGACGTGAAATAATTGTTCAGTTTCTCAGCCATTATTTTTCCCCTATTACTATATCAACAGCGTTGTATTCCACGACCAATGAGCATTTCTGCCTCTCTTTTGCCCTTTACATATCTAAAGAATCTCTTACAGTCTTTTATATTACCCTCATATTTAATCTTCTTCCACCTATTTCTTATTTTGTTGCCCTCTATTGGTATTTGTAAGTTTCCAAATCCCTTGGTTTCCCATTGCCATTTGCCATGTTATCTGATTTCTCTTTTGCTTTTACGCTATCCCTGATATGCCCTGTCAGCCGTTGTTGCCTCATCCTCCCTATACCATGCTTCCTTTAGCTTGGGATGAATTTCTGCTGTGTGTCCTGAATTACTCCCAGAAACTCCCGTCATTACTGTCCCACTGTCTTTCCTGCTAGCCTACTATCCCAGTCAATGTAACCCAGTTCCTCCCTCATGCCTTTGTAGTTGCTTTTATTCAGTGGTAATATTGTTAACTCTAATTCTACCTTCACCCTCTCATATTGAAGAGTAGGTTCAATGATATTATGATTACTGCCTCATAAAGGTTTCTTTACCTTAAGCTCTCTTATCAGGTCTGCCTCATTGCACAATTATAAATCCAGTATTGCCCGTTCCCTCGTTGCCTGCACCATAAGCTGCTCCAAAAAGGCACCTCGCAGGCTTTCCACAAATTCCTTTCCTTGCAAACCTCTGCCAACTTGATTTTCCCAGTCCTGCTGTATGTTGAAATCCTCCCAATCACTGTAACTTTGCCTTTTCTACACATCTTTTCTACATCCTGATGTGACATCCGCCCCTGCTCCTAACTACGGTTCGTGGACCTGTACATAACTCCAACTATGGTTTTTCACCTTTGCCGTTCCTCAATTCTAACCACACAGATTCTACACCATCTGTCCTTACTTTGAGTTTTGGAAACTGAGTGGTGGGACTGCAAAACACTTTAGCATTGTCACAAGTTCTTGGTTTGATGTTAATTAAAAATATTACATTGCCAATTCCATTGGAATGTGGCCACAAACTATTTCTTTGGCCAAATGTTCTGTGTGTGCTATGGAAGAATGCAAACTTTTGAAACTGTTGCCAAAACATCGTATAAAGAGGACTTGAGTCTATAAAGAGATTAAGGTGGGTCAAGTGAACAGACAAATATTGTTGTTTGGAGCATCCGAGGATGTATTGTCTGTGCGCTCAAAGATGTTGGCGGGTTGAATCGAAAGGCAGTGTATTATTTCAATGGAGAGTTTGGCTTGAGGCGCAGAAGAACCGGGCACCTGGATTACAAAATAAAAACTTTGTGTGCATAAAGTTTTGAGGGTGGTAAAATAAATGTAGACATTTTCGGAAACAGAATACATTCAAAATTAGGGAAACATTTCTTCGTTTTGCAGAGTAGTGGCGAGACCACATCTAGAGAACAATGGTCATACTAACACGCAAATCAGTCCAGAGAAGATTCACTCAACTAACTCCAGTGTGGAACGTTTATTTCAGGTGGAAATCTTGAACAGACTGACTGTGGATCTGCTGGAGTTTAGGCGAACAACATGTGATCTTGGTGACCCCAGGATATTCGAAGTAGTCTTTTCATGTTGAATTCTGAAACCATATTTCAGCTTGTGTGAGAGATTACCAGGAAGGGATGGACTATGAAACTGAAGGTTATCCCAATTAAGAAGATGTTGGATATTTTAATCTTCTCAAAGTGTCGTGTATTTGTGAACTCTTCCCAGATAGCAATGGAGGATAAAATATTGAATATTCCTAAGGCAGAAGGAGGCAGATTCTTGACTAACAGTGATGCACTGACATTGTAACGGCACAGGAGGAATGTGTGATTGATGTCACAATCAGATCATCCACGATCTTATCGCATGACTGAGCTGTATTGGTGACTTACCCCGATGCTACTTTCAGCATTTCTGTTGACTTTCGATACTGAAAAAATTATGAGATGATTCTCATGAACATGGAGACATTTCCTTTCAGATTTCTGGGCACAGGTTTCCAAATGTGACTTTTAAACAGAACTCAAAAGCACTCAGGGAGGTTTCGTGGTTTTGGAGAAAGGTCAGGAGCATCGGGCAAAATAAAAGCCTGCCTTGAAACTGCTTTAGAAATCAGATTGGGTCGAATGGATAACTTGAATTCTGCTCATTCCTTTCAGTTCTTGTTGCGAGGTGAGTTTCATTAGCGAGGCCAGCATTCTGTTGCCAATGTGTAAATTCTATTCAGAATATGGTGATAAACCCCAGGGGTTCTTGTGGTGCAGGAACACTAACAGGTATGTTACAAAGAGAGAAATGGGGTTCTCATCCATTTGATAGAGAAGGCAGAATGATATAGCTTCAGGTCGGTGTGCTGTGTGACCTTGGATATTGCATTCCTCTGCACTTGATGCTCACAAGCTCTGGAAATAGTGAGACTACATTCTTTGTTTTCAACAATTAAAGTGATAGTCATACAGCGAACAAACAGGCCCTCAGCCCAATACATCTACGCCAGCCAGAAAACATCAATGTACATTATTTCCAGTTACCTGAAGACTTATAGCCTACAATGCCCTGGCCGTTTTTGCTAAAATGCTTCATTGTCTTTTTATACACTTAATGATAAAGTCCTAGGGAGTGTTGTTGAACAAAGATATCTTGGAGTGCAGGTTCATAGCTTCTTGAAAGTGGAGTCGCAGGTAGATAGGATAGTGAAGAAGGCGTTTGGTATGCTTTCGGTTATTGGTCAGAGTATTGAGTACAGGAGTTGGGAGATCATATTGCGGCTGTACAGGACATTGGTTAGGCCACTGTTGGAATATTGCCTGCAATTCCGGTCTCCTTTCTATCGGAAAGATGTTGTGAAACTTGAAAAGCTTCAGAAAAGGTTTACAAAGATTTTACCAGAGTTGGAGGATCTGAGCTACAGGGAGAGGCTGAACAGGCTGGGGCTGTTTTCCCTGGAGGGTCGGAGGCAGAGAGGTGACCTTATAGAGGTTTATAAAATTATGAGGAGCATGAATAGGATAAATAGACAAAGCCGTTTCCCCTGGGGTCGGGGAGTCCAGAACTAGAGGGCAGAGGTTTAGGGTGAGAGGGGAAAGATAAAAAAGAGACGTCAGGGACACCGTTTTCACGCAGAGGGTGGTACGTGTATGGAATGAGGTGCCAGAGGATGTGGTGAAGGCTGGTACATTTGCAATATTTCAGAAGCATTTGTATGGGTATATGAATAGGAAGGGGTTGGAGGAATATGGGCTGGATGCTGGCAGATGGGATTAGATTGGGTTGGGAAATCTGGTCAGCATGGAATGGTTGGACCGAAGGGTCTGTTTCCATGCTGTACATCTCTATGACTCTATGAGTCTATCTGTGACCTGAGCGTTTTTTGTACTTTTATGCACAAAATGGTTTCATGGACATAGATAATGCAATGATAAAAACAGTGGCAAACTCATCAGCTCAATAAAAACAGACTCTGCATTTTCAATAATTATAGAAAATGCGATTGTCTTTTCAATTCATTTGGAATTTTAATGGAGCTAGACCAGCATTAATTGCCCTTGCGAATTTCCAGTCCAGTTGATGTTGGTCCGTCCAAGTGGCTGGTAGGATGGAGGACCAGCAATGCATCTCAAGTGTTGGGTTAGCTGGGAGTAAATATTACTGGTGGTGGATGGAGTGTTACACAAGCCGCCATGCTGTAATGAACAGCTCGCAGGAAAACAGGAAAACTGACTCATTGTCACAGCAAGCATATAGGATGGAGTTTATAAGTTTTCTGAGAAATAGCAACCTTACAGATACAAGTCTATATAGTAATGAAGGGAAGTCTGTGTCTATGTTATTGGTGTCAAACAGTTGGAATTATGTTATTGCTTTGGAGGGACGATGCTTGCACTGAGCATGTGATTTATCCTGGATATTTTAACAGATGGCTGGGCTGTCCTAGGTTAAGTAAGTGCTGATACTCCATGGGATGATGTTGATTTGTAATCTCGCCATTTACTGAGCACAATTCGCCGGACCAAACCAACAAGTACCGTTGGTTGGTGCTTCAGAATGTATCAGAGCTTTCATGGTTGCCACCACATGGAATCATGTATAAAGACAAGGCCAATCGAGTCTGCACCATCCAGTACTGATGCTAGTGTTTTATAAAGTTTGTAAGGTTACCTTCCTGATCTACCCTCACAGGCAATGCATTCTAGACACAAACCATCCTCTGGGTTCAAAACACATTCCCCAGATCCACTCTCAATATCTTCTATTTCGCTTCAAATATTTGTTTGACCCTTTGATTAAGGGGACCAGCTGCTGTCTGTTCACCCTGCCCATACCTCTCATGCTCTTATACACCTCTGTCAGGTTCACCCCTCACCCTTCTCTGCTCCAAAAGCAAGACTAACCTATTTTCTTGGTTTGAGTTCTCTTTTGTCTTGTTACTTCTTCCAAAGTGCAGCATCTCACATCTTTCAGTGCTAATTTTTATCGGTCATTGATCTGGCCATCTGAACAATCAATGTGCACCCTCCTGTAACCTAACACGTTCCTCCTCACCGTAACCAATCGGCCTATCTTTGTGGCATCCACAACATTGTTTATTATTCTCCAACACCCATTCCCCCCTATCTCTCACATTAATATCATCAACATTTCGGAGCAGCGAGAGGGGGGAGCCAGGAGGTGGTGATGTTGGCGCAAGGTGATGGTCCGGAAGGCCGGTAAGTATGTTTAAACTTGTTACCTTCAGGCCAGCGAGGTAGAAGTGAGCAAAGGACTTCTGGTAAGGGTAAGCAGAACAGGTTATATTTGCTTGGTTGTGTTACCAGAGACACTACTCGATAACTAGTTTATTTCCTAATCCTTTTTTTAAGTCGTCACTTCAGGAGTTAGAATCGTGGGAATGGAGTTTACGGAAGTGGAATGTTCCTCTTGCAGAATGTGGGAAGGGTCACCACTCGTGTTCCTGCTGATTACATCTGTGGGAAGTGCACCCAACGCAAAAACAGCATTAGGGAACTGGAGCTGTTGTTGGATGAACTTCGGATCATTCGGAAGGCAGATGGGGTTATTGGCAGGACTTACAGAGAGGTAGTCACTACCCAGATAAAAGAAAAAGACAGATGGGTGACAGTTAGGGGACAGAAAGGGAACCGGTAGGCAGTGCAGGGATCCCCTGTGGCCATTACCCTCAACAATAAGTATACCATTTTGGATACTGTTGGGGGGGGGGGGCGATGACTTACCAGGGGAAAGCAGTGGGGCACATGCTGCTCAGAAGTGAAGGAGGAAGAAGAGCAGAGCAGTAGTCATTGGGGACTCGATAGTTAGGGGGAACAGATAGGAAGTTCTGTGGGGCGAGAGAGACTCACGGTTGGTATGTTGCGTCCCGGGTGCCAGGGATCGTGATGTCTCTGATCATGTTTTTGGGTTCCTTCGGGTGGAGGGAGAGCAGACCTAAGCCGTGGTCCACATTGGTACCAACGACATAGGTCAAAAAGAGAGATGGGGAATTGAGGCAGAAATTCAGAGAGCTAAGATGGAAGCTTAGAGCTAGGACAAACAGAGTTGTTTTCTCTGGTTTGCTGCCCTTGCAACGTGCTAGTGAGGTGAGGAATAGGGAGAGAAAGGAGTTGAGCACGTGGCGCAGGAGGGAGGGTTGCGGGTTTTTGGATAATTGGAGATTTTTCTGGGGTAGGTGGGACCTCTACAAGCAGGATGGTCTTCATCTAAACCAGAGGGGTATAAATATCCTGAGTGGGAAATTCAACAAAGCTATTAATGTAGATTTAAACTAATACAGCAGGGGGTATCGGAACCAAAATTGTAGGACAGGTACAGAAGAGGATGAGAGTAGGGAGTTCCAAAATCAAGTATCTGACACTGGCAAGCGAGAACCTGGTTTGAGGTGTTTGTACTTCAACGCGAGGAGCATCCGAAATAAAGTTGGGTAAACTGGCAGCATGGGTTGGAACCAGGGACTTCGATGTTATGGCCATTATGGAGACATGGATAGAGCAGGGAGAGGAATGGCTGTTGCAGGTTCCGGGATTCAAATTTTACCGTAAGAACAGAGAAGATGGTAAAAGAGGGGAGGTGTGGCATTGTTGATCAGGGACAATATTACAGTTGTAGAAAGGATGTTTGGGGACTCCTTAACTGAAGTATTATGGGCTGAGGTTAAAAACAGGAAAGGAGAAGTCACCATGCTGGGAGTTTTCTATAGGCCTCCAAGTAGTCCCAGAGATGTAGAGGAAAGAATAGCAAAGATGATTCTCGAAAGGTGTGAGAGAGGCAGGGAAGTTGTCATGGGGGACTTGAAGTATCAAAATATTGACTGGGACCACTACGCTACGAATACTATATATGGGTCAGTTTTTGTCCAGTGTGTTCAGGAGGGCTTCCTGACACATTAAGTAGACAGGACAACAAGGTACAAAGCCGCTTTAGATTTAGTACTGGGAAACAAGCCTGGCCACGTGTTAGATTTGGAAGCAGGTGAGCACTTTGGATTCAGCGATCACAATTCTGTCAGGTTTACTTTAGTGATGGAAAGGGGCAGGTGTACTCCACCAAGCAGGAATGACATCTGGGGGAAGGGAAAGTACGATGCAATTTGGAAATATTTAGGAAGCATAGAATGGGGAAGGAAGCTGCAGGGGATGACCACAATAAAAATGTGGAGCTTATTCAAGGAAAAGCTCCTGTGTGTCCTAGATAAGTATGCACCTGTCAGGCAGGGAGGAAGTTTAAGAACGTGTGAGCCGTGGTTTACTAAGGAAGTCGAATACTGGATTAGTGGTGCTGGAAGAGCACAGCAGTTCAAGCAGCATCCAACGAGCAGCGAAATCGACGTTTCGGGCAAAAGCCCTTCATCAGAAATAAAGGCAGTGAGCTTGAAGCATGGAGAGATAAGCTAGAGGAGGGTGGGGGTGGGGAGAGAGTAGCATAGAGTTCACGACATGGTTGAAGAGCTTCAGAGCAGAGGAAATGACCTGAGAGTTGCAATGGGAGAGGGACTCCCTGAGATTCTTGTTGAGAGAGGAAGAAAACTTCTTCAAGGCAGGCATCATTGCAAGAGGATTCGCAGTCAGGTTAAAATCAGTGAGGCAAAAACAATGACTGCAGATGCTGGAAAGCAAATACCGGATTAGTGGTGCTGGAAGAGCACAGCAGTTCAGGCAGCACTGCCTTTATTCCTGATGAAGGGCTTTTGCCCGAAACGTCGTTTTCACTACTCGTTGGATGCTGCCTGAACTGTTGTGCTCGTCCAGCACCACTAATCCAGTATTTGCTTTCCAGCATCTGCAGTCATTGTGATTACCTAAAGGAAGTCAAATCCCTGGTCAAGAAGAGGAAGAAGGCTTATGTTAGAACAAAATGTGAAAACTCAGTTAGGTCGCTTCAGGGTTACAAGGAAATCAGGAAAGACCCAAAAAGAGCTCAGACAAGCCAGGAGGAGACATGAGAAGTTGTTGGCAGATAGGATCAGGGTTAACCCTAAGGCTTTCCATAGGTATGTCCATAATAAAAGAATGACGAGAATTAAATTAGGGCCAATCAAGGATGATAATGGGAAGTTGTGTGTGGAATCAGAGGAGATAGGGGAGGCACGAAATAAATATTTTTCGATAGTGTTCACTATAGAAAATGAAAATGTTGGCGAGGCAGATACAGAAATACTTGCATCTAGACTAGAAGAGATTGAGGTTCATAAGGAAGAGGTATGAGAAATACTGCAGAGTTTGAAAATAGACAAGTCCCCTGGGCTGGATGGTATCTATCCTAGGATCCTTTGGGAAGCAAGGGAAGAGATTGCCCGTTTTGGCATTGATCTTCAAAACATCACTGTCCACAGGAATAGTGCCTGAGGACTGAAGGATAACAAATATGGTTCCCTTCTTCAAAAAGGGTAGTAGAGACAACCCTGGTAATTACAGACCAGTGAGTCTCACTTCAGTTGTTGGTAAAGTGTTGGAAAAGGTTATAAGAGATAGGATTTAAGACCATCTAGCAAAGAATAATCTGATCAGGGACAGTCAGCACGGTTTTGTGAAGGGTAGGGCGTGCCTAACGAATCTTATTGATATTTTTGACAAAGTGACCAAACAGGTAGATGAGAGTAAACCGATTGATGTGGTAGGCATGGATTTCACCAAGGCGTTTGATAAGGTTCCTCAGAGTCGGTGATTGTACTCAATGCAGTGCAATGGGATTATGGGAGACATAGCAGTTTGGATCAGGAACTGGCTTGCTGAAAGAAAACAAAGTGTTGTAGTTGATCGAACATGTTCATCTTGGTGTCCAGTTACTAGCGGCATACTGCAAGGGTTGGTGTTGGGTCCAGTGCTGTTCGTCATTTTTATGAATGACCTGGCTGACAGCTTAGAAGGGTGGGTTAGTAACTTTGTGGACGACACTAAGGTCAGTGGAGTTGTAGATAGTGACGAAGGATATAGTAGGTTGCAGAGAGACATAGATAGGGTGCAGAGCTGGGCTGAGAGGTGGCAAATGGAGTTTAATGTGGACAAGTGTGAGTTGATACACTTTGGACGGAGTAATCGGAATTCAAAGTACTGGGTTAAGAATAAGATTCTTGGGAGTGCAGATGAGCAGAGAGATCTCGGTGTCCATGTACACAGATCCCTGAAAGTTGCCAACCAGATTGACAGGGTTGTTAAGAAGGCAATACAGTGTTTTGGCCTCTATTAATACAGGGATTGAGTTCCAAAACCAGGAGGTTATGCTGCAGCTGTACAAAGCTCTGGTACAGCCACACTGGAGTATTGTGTACAGTTCTGGTCACCACATTATAAGAAGGATGTGGAAGCTTTGGAAAGGGTGCAGAGGAGATTTTCTCGGATGTTGCCTGGTATGGAAGGAATGTCTTACGTGGAAAGGCTAAGGACCTTGAGGCTGTTCTCGTTAGAGAGAAGAAGGTTGAGAAGTGACTTAACAGAGACAAACAAGATAATCAGAGGGTTAGATAGGGTGGACAGGGAGAGCCTTTCTCCAAGTATGGGAATGGCAAACACGAGGGGACACAAATTTAAAGTGAGGGGAGATAGGTATAAGACAGATGTCAGAGGTAGTTCTTTTTCCTCAGAGAGGAGTAAGGATATGAAATGCTGTGCCGGTAGTAGATTGGCCAATTTAAGTGCATTTAAGTCGTCATTGGACAGGCATATGGACGTACATAGAATAGCATAGGTGGGATGGGCTTCAGGTTAGTATGGCAGGGCGGAGCAAAATCGAGGGTCGAAGGGCCTGTACTGCGCTGTAATGTTCTATGTTCTATTTATGAATGTCAGGTACAAACCTTGATTTTCTACCTGTTCTACAGATCTGTTGAAGAGGATGAATTGTGAATTCCAGTCGCTTGTTTTTCATATTTTGGTGAACTTACAGTGTGATGCAGTTGAGGTCTTTTATGAGGAAGCTACAAATAATATTTTGGACATGGAGCTGAATTCTGCTTTTACACTCCATCCCTCTGCATATATTATTCATACGACTTGCATATATTTAATTTTGGAACAGCTTTTGGCACTGTGCACTGCGACAGTTCAATTTGATGCGGGCTTGCAACTTATTCTGTAATAAATTTGCTGCAATAGTGAGAGCTGAAGATTTTTCTTTTCATGTGCAGGATGGACGCAGGCTCATTCATTAAGTTTGTTTGAAAGAGCTAGAGTGATGAGGGTAAAGATTAAATTAATTTCTACATTATATACACACTATAGAAGATCATTCACATTCTCATTTCTACGTTGGATTGGAAGCAAATTAAAAGAAGAAGGACCCATCGTTGTGAATATTGATTTAAAAAGTGACATCATGTTGCAATAATGCATTGGGGAAAAAGAAAACGCTGTCTGCATTTGACGGAGATACAGAAATGCAGAGTGATTGTACAATGTGAACAAGAATCAAGAAACAAGAATAAAGTATGAGGAACCTTTTCTTAAGTTTCAAAGGAAACCGGATCCCAATTATCCTGAACAGTGATGTTGATTGTCCATCAATCTCACTTTTCCAACTCTATGCTTTTCCTGCCACTGATGCGCCTTCTGGCACACCTCACCCTCCCTTCCTATTCGATTCTTACCCTCCTACTTACCTTGCATTGCCCATTCTGATGTTACATACCCTTCCACTGACCATCTCCCTTTACACGTCTCGCAATGTATGTCACACCACTTCTCTTGACCTTCCCTTTCCCTTTTTGCTCTCACACTAGATGCTGGAATCTGCTGATTTATGTGCTTCTACTGGTCATCAGTGAATGGGAGGTTTGGAATGATCAATGTCCAATAGCAACAGACAATAGGATGTTTGCTACTGTCTGATGCACGGTGAACAGGATAGTTTTGTTCACTGTTGGTACAGACTGGAGCTTCTTCCTGTCTGTCTGACACAATGATTAACCAAACAGCCTCATCACCAACAGGACAAACAACTTATGACAGAATCGTAAGACCATGTATCAATTTTCTTTGGAATATTGCGAGGACATTGTTCTAACAAGCAGTGTTCTTGTCTTTTGCTCTTTATTCTTTCAACTGATCTTCCCACGTAATTTAAGCTGAGGACATAGTGACTTCCCTTTCAATCGAAGCAGGACTTGACTGAAGGTGGAATCAAAGACCCTGAGCAAAACTGTGGTTAATGGTAATTAGAGAAAATTCTGCACTGGAAATGGGAACAATGGGAAAAGCGGTCTCTGCAAGGTCTCTTACAAGTTGCATGCCATTCGGACGAGGGACTAATTTATTCTTACTTCATTATTGATTCTTAAATATCTTTGAATGTCCCAACAACACCTCTGTTTGGATCTGCATTACTTGTATTGAAGAGATTCAAGTAGGCAGCTCTCTGGCGCCATTTCCAGAGCTACTACGGACGACAAATAAACTCTGCCCTTGCTAGTGCCTTCCAAATCCATGGTTTAATATGTCCTGTTTAAAAGGAAAACAGGATATATAATGTTTGCACACTCTCATCTGAAGTTTCGGCAAGGTGAGACCTTGCTGGATGACATGATGCCAGTGACATCAGGAGCATGACAAGACATTGATAACAATCGGAATCGTTAATTCAGTTAGTTACTTACAGATGGTTGATTATGTGATGTCAGTGCCGTGGAGTTCAACATTTTCAGAATGCGTACCGGTAGTCATTCTCATATATTTACATTTTTCATTCAGGAGCCATAGTCAAATACTCGAGAGCCAACAGAAATGGTGTCTTCACTGTTCCCTTTCAGATCAGACAAATATCCACAGTCCAAAAGACTAATTAAGTTGAAAGTACTGGAAAACCTTCACAGGTTCTGAGCAGAGAGAAACAGATTTAACATATTGAGTCGAATATGAGTTTTTCCCAATAGGGTAATATCAGGCTTTAATATTCTAACTCTGTTTCTCTTTCCAGATATTAGCTCATCTGAAGTGTTTTGCCACTGTTTTCTGTTTATACTACAGATTTACATTTTCCCCAGTATTCCCTAGCACAGTGATTCATTGTGTGGAGCGAGTGGGAGTGGCATGGTGTCTCAGTGGTTAGCACGACTGTCTCATAGTACCAGTGGCCCGGTTTGCTTCCACACCCAAGAATATTTGTATTGAGTTTTCACGTTTTCCCCTTGTCTGCAAGTGTTTCCTCCAGATGCGCCAGATTCCTCCCACAGTCTAAAGACTTCCAGTGGATTGACCATGCTAAATTGTGCATCTAACACAATTTTGAACAAATGCAAACACACAGGTACCACAAACGTTTGGGGAAGAGAATTCCAACTCAAACGGTCCTTCGAGAATTTCTCCTCATCCCTGTTCCTACCGAGTTGGAGAGTCGTTGTATCCTTTTCTCGTCCCACTCCTCCATCTGTCACGACAAATTATCAGTGTAACTAAGTGTGTGATATCGCAAATGATACAGTCTCAGACTGTGTTAGGTACAGTGTTAAGGACATGTCAGACATGTTTCTTAAATTTGTAAAAATAATTCATCTAAAACAAAAGCAAAGTTACACAAAAAACGATGGAAAGATAAATTACATATAGTTTGGACATTGCCGATACGTGTATCATTCTTTATTTTCCTATAAATCTGAGACATATACACATACTTCAGAAAGTAAACAGAAAAAAAAACAAACTCTGCAGAATATTAGTTTGGAAGAGTTTTGTCCAGATTATAGATAATTTCATGACAAAATGAAAATGGAAATGTTCTTATTGTTATGCTGATTGCAATGGGATTTCTTCCTAGAATACTTGGAGTTGGCTGAATTCCCTTCTCTGCTGGCAGTGGGGTGATTCCGATGAATCCTTAAAAGGAACCCACAATCAGTGGGAAAGATACCTGATAGATTTTCTGCTCTCCGTTAAAAAGGCATACGGTGTGTTAGGTTTCATTTGTCGAGCGATTGAGTTCGGGAGTCGCAATGTCATGTTGCAAATATACAAAACGCTGGTGCAACCACACTTGGAATACTGTGTACAGTTCTGGTCCCCATATTACAGGAAGGATGTGGATTCATTGAAAAAGGTGCAGAGGGGATTTATCAGGATGTTGCCTGGTCTGAAGGGAAGGTCTTATGTGGATAGGCTGAGGGGGGGGGGGGGGTTGATAGAGGCATACAATATGAACAGAGGATTAGATAGGGTAGACAGTGGAAGTCTTTTTCCTAGAATGATGACGTCAGCTTGTACGAAGGGGCATAATAACAATTTTAGGGGTGATAGATTTAAGACAGATGTCAGAGGCAGGTTCTTTACGCAGAGAGTGGTAAGGGCATGGAATTCCCGACCTGCTAATGTAGTCAACTCAGCCACATTAGGGAAATTTAAATCCTTAGATAAGCACATGGATGATTTTGGGATAGTGTAGGGGGACGAGCTGAGAATAGTTCACAGATCGGAAAAACATTGAGGGCCGAAGGGCCTGTTATGCGCTGTATTGTTCCATGTTCTATGTTCTATATGTTATTGTCGAGATGAACAAGTAAATTGATGGATCAATGGCTGTGGCTGTTCAGACAAGTTACATTTTCTTCCTCTTGGAGCTGAAACATATAATAATGTTATCTGAACACCAAAGTGAACCATGTAAGGTCTGGTTAAACATTCCCCTGAATGCATACTCCATCCCTGTTGTCTGCTCCATTTAGGAGTGATTTGTAATTTATTATTTGAAAATATTTTGATATGTGGCTACATAATTATTGTACAATAAATTCATGTCTTCAAAGTACTGTGTTAAAATGAATATATTGTTTCATTAAATTAAACCCTTGGTTTTATTTTCTCATTCCTCAGCTCCGCCCAGTACACTCTCCTCAGGGTCCTTTATGATTCAATGTGAACACCTCTTATTCTCAGGCCTGAAGTGCCCTGACATTGTAGGGGCCATGAGGGGAATGGATATGGTTATTTTCCAAGGTCGGAGGACTCCAAACCAGAGGGCATAGATTTAAGGTGAGAGGGGTAAGATTAAAAAGATACCTGAAGGGGTATCTTTTTGCAGCAGAGAGTGGCGGGAGCTGGGCGTAAGTGAAGTCGGAGCGCAGAGCTGGTTAGGAAGGTATTGTTATTTGAGTGGGTATGTGGGACCTGTACAATCAGGACGGATTGCACCTGAACCAGAAGAACACCAATATATGCAGCAGTGCAAGTGTGGAGTATGAGCCTTGATCGGGGTTTGATGCTATAGCAGATATACAATGAGTGTGAGGGATCAGGCAGTATAAGGTGAGCTTTATCCTGACAGAGAGGGGAAGGTCATTGATGCTTGTCCTGTATTACTGGACATTCCTTCAGACCATAGATACTGCACTAAGCTCAGACCTTGGTCGGTGGGTCTGGTGGTGTGGCCCCCTCTGGGAAGAGAATGGTCCTTGTCTGTACTAGTCCATCCACCAGGACCTCCGTGCCCCTGTCGATAAACCGCTGTGTAATTGCCACTTATCTGCCAGGCTCGGGGTAATCTGCAGGGCAGCTCCAAACTGAGAATGCTCAATCGTGTGCCCATTGGTCTTTTAAAAATGGCACCAGTGTCAGGAATCACAGAATATCCAGGAATATACGGGCGATGCTGAGTACCTACAGCCATGATAGGTAGGAGAATCGGGCTGGCATTGACTGAGAGGGATGCCATGGGGTGAGGTGGGTAGATAATTAGTTGAGTTAGATAAGATAACACCAGGAAGCTAGGTCAGCCTCGTGCAGAACATCCCTCTGTCACACTCAGTGAAAATGTCACTGAGACAAATTATTGTTAGAATCAACCCAATCAGTTGAAGAGTCTGCTGACCCCAATCCCAGTTACAAAGCTGCAGCAGCTTGACCAATGCTCTCCATCACAGAAAAGGAGCTAAACGTCACCTTACACTTTGGATATAAGGCAGTGGGGAGGGGGTGGTTGAGGTATCAGTGGCGGAGCACTTTATGGCAAGTCATCATAATTCTATTAGTTTCAAAATAGAGATGGAAAAGGATGAACCACATCTAAAACTTGAAGTTCTAAATTGTTGAAAACCAATTTTGACAATTTAACCGATAATTTTCCAAATTCGATTGGGACAGATATTCTAAGAAAAGGGGGTCAGTTGGGAAGGGGGAAGGCTTCAGAAATGAGATGTCAGAAATACAGAGCCATTATGGCACTATTAGGATGAAGGGTAACGCTGGTGTGTGGAAGGAATGCTGGAGCGTTGTAGAAATTGAGGCTCTGGTCACGAATAAACGGGAAGCATATGTCAGGTATAGACAGCAGGAATTGAAGGTTTTTTTAAAAAATTCATTCACAGGATAAAGGTGTTCCTGGCGAGACAATCATCTATTACACATCCCTCATTACCCAGAGGGCAGTTAGCAGTCAACCACATTGCTGTGAGTCTGGAGTCACTTGTTGGCCAGACCAGGTAAGAATGGCAGCTTGTTTCCTTAAAGGGTGTCAGTGAACCAGATGGACTTTTCTGACAATCGGAATAGTCATTATTAGCCTCTTAATTCCTGATTTAAAGTGAATCACTAGAAGAGTCTGAAGGCAACAAGAGTATAGTTAATAGGGAATTTTGGAGCATAAAAAGGGGACATGTGATAGCTTTGGGAAACAGAGTTAAGGAGAATTCAAAGGAATTCTACAAGTACGTCAACGACAAAAGAGTAACTGTGGGGAGAATAGGACATCCTTAAAGATCAGCAAGACTGCCCATGTGCAGAGCCACAGGAAACGGAGGAGGTACTGAACGAATATTTTGTATCAGTATTTACTGTGCAGGAGGATATGGAAGTTAGACAACTTGTGAAAATAGTAGTGACATCTTGGCAAGTGTCTGTATTACAGAGGAGCTGCTGGAGGTCTTAAAACATGCAAAAGAAGGAAAATGTCCTGGCTTTTATTGATGTACGCTAGAACTCTGTGAGAAGCTAGGGAAGTGATTGCTGGGACCCTTGCTATTATTAATAGCCACAGGTAAAGTGCCGGAAGACTGAGGGTTGGTTAACGTGGTGCCATTACTTAAAGGATTTAAGAAGGGTAATAAGGAAAAGGTAGTGAGCCTGACTTCAGTGGTGGGTAAATTGTTGAAGAGGATTATGAGTCATCGGATTTTCACGCATTATGAAAGGTAACGATTGATTAAGGATAGTAAACATGGCTTTGTGCAAGCAATATTGTGTCTCACTGACTTGACGGAGATTTCTTTGAAGAAGCGACTAAAAAGACTAATTGAGATTGAGTGGTGTACATTGTCAAACTGGACATCAGTAAGACGTTGAATAACATTGTGCACGAACATCTGTTTAACAAGGATGGTTCTTATGAAAGTCATTTGGATACAAATTTAGCTCAAAGGTCAGAGACAGAGGGTTGCCATATCTGTTTGTGTCTTAGGCTGGATAAGCACACCCTCTCACTCTCTCCGTTACATACACTGATGCAGATTCTCCCTCTCTGCCCCTCACACACACTCGCACTATCCCCTCTCACATTTCACACTCGCACTCCACTCTGTCACACACACATGCACACACAGCCACTCTCTCTCCCTCCCACACTCACACCCACACGCCACCTCACTCTCTCTCACATACACACATTGTCTCTCTCTCCTCTTCACGCAGACACGCCCCTCACACATATGCACACCCACACACACGAATGCACATATAAATCTGTGGGTTGAATTTGCATCTTCCCATTTGTATTTGCAGATGCATTTTATTTTGTTCCAAAACATACAATTTGTAGACATTCAGTCAATGTGTTATTTTATAAATCGTACTTTTTAAATAAAACCAGTCTAACTCCAGGTCACGACACAGACAGAGTCCAAACAAGGCGTCACGCTTAGAATACATTGTCTGACCGCAAGTAGTACTTCATTTACATCGATAATACCTGAAGGTATCTCCAGGCAGTGACTTGAAATAAATTCTGCAATTTGCATATTAATCAATCAAACTTGCACCTCCATTCTAACTGATTAAGTATTTAAGAGCCATCTGAGGTGTGTACAATTCATGAGTCGTACAGCCCTTTGGTCTTTTCCTTATAACTTCTGTGTTTAAAGTCTTCCCCTCCCTCTTACAACTGAAGAAGGAGCAGCGCAAGGAAAATTTGTGTTTACACATGAACCCATTGGACTCTAACCTGGTGTCGTTTGATTTTTGACCTTGTTCAATCCAGTCCAAAATCAGTGGCTCCATATCATGGCTTTTACTGGTTAGCTAATCCTCTCCCCTAGCAAGTAAATTGTTCTTAATCCCATGTGTTCTTGTCTTACATATTAACCTTTTTCAAGACACGTTACGCACTGATGTCTGGATATCCTATAATGGGATATCTAAAGGACCCCCATTATCCACCTTGCTTGTTACGCTTTTTTAAAAAAAAGTTCGTCAAATTATTAAAATATGATTTATCCTTCATAAAGCTATGTTGGATTGTGGCTTGACTTTGGAAATCTCCTGTTATTAATTCCTTCTTAACGCATCCTAACAATTTGTCTTCAATCCCAATAATTTTCTCACCACTTTTCATTTCCGAGTGAAGCTGGTTATTTGAAGTCCTTCCCTTTGTATAAGGATTATGTTCCCTTCCATATTGCCTGTGTAACAGGCACAAGGCTGTAAAAGATCGGCTCCAATTGCTGTGTCAGAGGCATGAGTGGCTGATTGGACTAACTCTATTCCTGCTTTACACACTCGCTGGGCTGAATGTACTCCTGGTGTTCATACATTATAGTATCAATGGACTTGCATGTCCTGCTCCTGTTCCTGACCAAGCCATTCAATATCTCAATGTCCTCCTTCTGTCGCTGAATGAGAGTTTTGGGAACCTATGGAATCTCCATTCTCAAATGTCACTTTTCAAGGGCTGAACTATGGAGGCAAGTTTTGCTGCCCACACTGGGTAGCTCAATGGTTAGCACTGCTGCCTCACTGCACCAGCGATCCTAGTACAATTTCAGTCTCCAGTTTCCTCCCACAGTCCCAAGATATGCAGGTTAGGTGAATTGGACAAGCTAAATTACCCATAATGTTCGGGATGTGGAGGCTAGGCGCATCAGTCGAGGAAAACGCCAGGTTCTAAAGACTGGGTGAGGTAGGTGGTGGGGATTGGATGAGATGGTCTTCGGAGAGTCAGTACGTTGTCGATTGGTCAAACGTCCTGCTTCCACACTGGAGAGATTCAAAGATTAACACCTTTGTTGCAGAAGTCCGTTGAGGGAACAATCTTTGAGTTCATTACAACATCCTTTCCACAGTGAGGAGATTAAATCTATGTGCACTACTTCGGATGTGATCTCACGAAGATCCTGTACAGCAGCAACAGCACTTTACCAGCCTGTTGTAAGTTTCTCACCCAGGTTAGAGCAGTCTCCGCTCTCTGGGGGAATACACAGCATTGCTGGAAGATCATTGTTCTTCTCTACTACACCAGCATAACGGGAGATCTGGAGAAAATCTCACAATGCCGCTTGAGAAGAACGGGTAAGAGGTGGTGAGATAATATCCATGTTGAGATATGCCTCGCCAAACATCTCGCCTGAATCTGCCATTAACCTCGCCAGAGCCCACGTCACTCAGATTCTACAGAATCTGTTGAGGTGGATCTTAGAAACAGCAAGGAGAAGCAAACATTCATGAGAGATATGTATCAAAGTGAAAGCTGCAATACAATTTTTGGGTATGTTATAAAACAGGACATAAGACATACAGGGTTTGGGGTACTGCAGTAATAATGGAAAGTTTCAAGTTCCATCTAACCAGTGTTTACCCAAGTGAATGTTAATGTTGAGTGTGTATGAGCCGGGTTGCTTTAGTAGTATGTTGAGCACCGAGCTGTTGATCAGGAAATTTTTGAATTGGTGTTGTGTGATCAGAAGAGCAAATCGAATACTTTGCTCTTGAGGATCTTTGGGGAATAGTAATTTTAATATATTGAATTTTACATGCGTCTGAATACAAGCAGTTTTTTTATATATTACGGGTCTATACCTGAGTTGTGCAAGACATTAAGTTACGAGAATAAAGTTGGTTTTGGAGAATTTGGAAAATACATTAAACTGACTTAATGAAAGACAGGCAATATATGTTATTTACTGTAAGGTCTGTAATATACATATATCCCTCCAAGGCATAAATCGCAAAAGTCAAAGGTGACTCAACGATGGTGAACAAAAGAAGTCAAAAATTACATTAGATCGAAGAAAAGGGTCATATATTGTGGATTCATTGAAATTTTGGATGCAACAAAACAGGAATGATAAACTGATAAGTAAAGTATAAAGAGAACAGGAACACAAATTAACCAGAAACAAAAAGACTGATGAAAAACTGCCATGAATATTTGAAAGGAAAATAAAAGCAAGGTCAAATGTGGAAGAGTGAATGTGTGGACAGGATAATTTATTGTGGAGAACAGAACCGATGACAGGGGAAAACTAACCAGTTACTTTATGTCTGTCTTCACCGAGGAAGGGCCAGAAAATCTCCCAGAAATACCAAGTGACAATGGGACTTGTGTAACTGAAGACTAAAATCATTCATACCAGTGACCAGGTAGCATTTGAAAGCATAACTGTATTGATAAGTCTGACAGACCAAAGGTACTTCATATCGGAGTTTCAGAGATAGCTGAAATGGACAAAATAATTGCATTGGGAATCACTGTATTTTTCTGAATTCAGGTGGAAGGTTATAAATGCATTCCAAGCTTTTACAAAGGGAAGAATAGAGAGAATGGTGAACTACTGGCCAGTTAATGAATTGTTCACAGTGGGGAATCTGTTTGAATTTATTGTAAAGAATGTGATATTGGACACTTGGAAAGTTATAGCAAACGTCTAGAGAATGATGCTAGATTTCTGAAAGGGAAGGCAACATTTACCAAAATTTTGCTTGAAGATGTCTCTTGTCGATATAAACAATGGAGAACCAGTGGATATGGTATAGTTGGATATCAGGATGACTTTTTAAAAGTTCATACGGAAGGTTAGACCTAAAACAATAAAGCAAATTGTATCGGTAAGAACATATGCAAATGGAGGAAGGTAAAGTTAAGTTTCCCTTTGTTTGAAGGGAATCAGATTATAGGCAATGAAGTGTTCCGTGCTCTCTCTCCACACGGATGATGTCTTACTCGCTGTGATGTCTAGCATTGGTGCAGTACAGATCCCAGCTTCTGTAGTAATTCGCTTTGAGTAGAAGTGAAGTTCTGCACCAGTAACACATCGTGTTGGTGAGACTGTACCTGGAGTATGGTGTACAGTTTTGATTTTCTGATCTAAGTAAACGATACTGATCACATATACTGAATGTACATTCTCTAGATTAACCTCTCGGATGGCAAGATTGTCCGATGAGGGAACTCCGCCTGTATTCTGTAGATTTTCAGAGACTGAGACGTGATCGAAATGTAGCTTTCAAAAACTTTACACAGAGGGGAATGAAGAACATAGGGGTATTGAAAAGTGCGAGCAGGATTAGTGAGCATCTTAAGGTATTCCACAAGGACCTCAAGTAGGACAGAATAACCAGGGAATAATTAGAGACTATTAGAAACCAAGAGGATAATCAGTGTGTGAAGCTAGAGAATATTTATAGATTGTGACATGAGAGATTCACATCTGTTTTATGCAGGAGAAGGAGGAGGCATAGTTCAAGAAGATGGACTGGGAAACTCGTGGGCAGATTGATATGAAATACAAGCAAGGATTGATAGTTTTGGCTGGTATAAAATTAGACAAGTCCACAGGTCTGGCTGTGTTGTATCACAAACTGCTGTCGGAACACCTTTCACAGGAATGGTTGGTGCAGGTAGATAAGGGAACTATAGACCAGTGAGTATCAGATCAGTGTCAGTGAAACTATTGGGGAAAACAGGGTGGGAGAAAATGGATCTTCATTTAGAGAGGGATAGCCATCAGAGGGGAGTCATAATGAATGAATTTTATTGATCTTTTTTCAAGAAGGTTGATCATATGTTTTTTTTTTCAGCAAGGCCTTTGACAAAGCCCCACATGGGAGACTGATAAAGAGAGTAAAATCTCATGGTATCAAGGGTAAGTTGGTAAGTGACATTCACAATGTCTTTGTGGCAGGACAAAGAGGGAGATTCTGGAAACTGTGTGAATCAACATCAGTATCCAGTGGTATAGTATACGGGTCAATGGTGTGACATTTATTATTTGTGATACTCATAAATAATGTAGATATAAAAGTAGAGGACGTGGGTAAGTGTGGTACGTGAGTTGACATGTATCGCAAAGATTGCACGGGTGGTTGGCAGTGAGGGGGTAGGTCTTATGTTACAGAAATATACAGATGGAATGGCCAGATAAGCAGATCAATGGCAGATGGATGTAACCCAGATAAATATGAGGTGGTGCAATATGGAAGAATGAACCAGACAGGGGGGTACTCAATGAATGGCAGCACACCAGGAAGCTCAGAGCGTGCTTCTCCACACATCCCTGATTGGGACTGGACAGGGTAATAGTGGAGTTAACAAGGCGTTTGGAATATTAAATATAACCTTTACCCATCGAGACATAGCTTACAATACTAATACAGGACTTTGGTTAGGCCAAGATGTAATACTGTGTAATGTTCTGGGAGCCAAATTACAGGAATGATGTGATTGTACTGGAGGGGGTGCAGAGGAGACTCACTAGGATGTTCTCTGGGATGGAGCATATCAGCTATGGAGAGAGACTGGGTAAGCTTGGGTTATTTATATTAGAGCAGAGAATTCTGAGAGGAATGTGATTCAGAAGGATAAGATTATGAGGAGCATGGACCGGGGGGATAGACAGCAGCTGTTCCTTTTCGTCAGTGGGCCAAAAGCAAGGGAGCACACTTTTAAATGTGGAGAGGATTTGCTGATTGCTTTTCACCCAGAACGTGTTGGGGTCTGGAATGTACTTCCTGAGAGGGGAGTTTTCGTGGTAACTTCATAACTGCTAATAACCTACTTAGGAGAGCTCTTAAAGTGCCATAACATTCCCGGCTATTGGCCTGGTGTAGGAGAGTGGGACTAATGTAGATTGTGCTGTATTTCTGACGGTGCAGAGTCTATGCTCCTGTGATTATATGGTGTGCACATGAATTGCTGGGTTTCTGAAGACAACATTAATAAGAGTTATAAGGTGAACTGTCAGTGGAAAAGATAAGAGAAAAACAAGTGCAGCTTCGTTACACTCTGAATCAAGAGAATAGAAAATGAGAGCAGGGAAATGGCAGAACTATTCAGCAGTTACTTCAGTTCTGTCTTCACAGAAGGAAACAAACGAAACAAATTAAATCTTCCCAGCAAGACTGGAAACTCTAACTGCCGTCAGAAAAAAAAGAATGAAATTAGTAAAATAAAATGTTTTGTGAGAAATTATTGGATTGAACGTATGGTTGAATTTATAATACAGATAGAAGGTGAGAAGGTAAAATCTTATATCAAGGTCCTGTGTTTAACCAAAGCAGATGGCAATAGGATGAGAGAGGAGTTGGGTAAATATGGCTGGAAGTGAAGACTTTATGGTGGAACCGTTAATGAACAGTGGAAGGCTTTCAAAGCAATTTTCCAACGTTCTCAGCAACAGCATATAACCGTGAAATGGAAGGACTGTAGGAAAACGGTAATCTGCCGGGAATGTCTCAGGAAATAAGGGAGACTATCAAAGTAAAATAAATGGTATAAATAATGGCAAAGACGAGTGGGAAAGTAGAAGATTGGGAAAACTTTAAATGTCAAAATAAAGCAACAAAGAAAGGTATCAAGACACATCAGATAGGTTATGAAAGTAAACTACCTCAGAATATAAAGACAGATGGCAAAATATTCTCTAAATATACAAAACGAAATGAATGGCTAAGGTAAGCAATGGTCCTTCAGAGAAGGGGTATCCAGTAAAGGGATATGAGGAAATGGATGAGGAGTTGAAGAGTTATTTAGTCCGTCTACACAATGAAGGAGAGTAATAACATACCAGCAATTGTCAAAGAGGGGAAGGTAAGTGAGTACCTGGAAACAACCTTTCCCAAGACAGAGATAATGTTGGGCAAGCTAATGGAGCCAAAGGTCTCCTGGCCTTGATGGAATGCATCCCAAGGTACTAACAGAGGTGATGAGAGAAATAGCAACTGCACTTGTGGACATTTTTCTGAATTCACTGGACTCCGATGCAATTCTAGCAAATTGGAAAACAGGCGTTCACACACAACTGTTTAAAAAAGGTGGTCGACAAAAAGTGGGGAATTATAGATAAGTTAGCATAACAGCTGTAGCGGAAAATATTTCAATCTATAATCAAGAATTAAATGGCAATGCATCTTGATAGAAATTGTCCCGTTGGGCAGACACAGTGTTGGTTCATGAAAGGCAGGACACGTGTAACTAACCTACTGGAATTCGATGAAGACATTACAACTGCAGGGACCCAGTAGGTGTGGTGTACTGAGATTTCCAAAAGACATTCGATACAGTGACGCCAAAAATGCTGCTGCGTAAGGTATGGCATTATGGGCAATGTATTAGCATGGATAGAGGATTGGTTAACTAACATGAAGCAACAAGTGGGAATACATGATTGTTTTTCTGGTTGCTGATCAGTGACTAGTGGAGTGCCTCAGGGATCGGTGCTGGGACCGCAATTCTTCACAGCTTGCATTAATGATTTGGAATAGGGGGCCACGTGTAGTGTCTCAAAGATTACACATGATACTAAAATGAGTGGCAGAGTAAAGTGTGCAGAGGACTGTTAAACTTTACAAAGGGGCATAAATAGTTGAAGTTAGTGGGCCAAGGTCTGGCAGATGGAGTTCAATTATAATAAATGTGAAATCGTCCATGTTGGTAGGAAAAATAGTAAAGGGGACTCTTACTTGAATTCTTTTTTTAAAAAAGCAGCATGCTCTTGTGCAGAGGGACCTGGGTGTCGTTGTGCATGAATCACAGAAGTTGGTCTGCTGGGGCAACAGGACGTTAACAAGGCAAATTTAATTTTGTCCTTCATTGCAAAAGGGATTGAGTGCAAAAGCAAGGAGATGTCTGCGTGGGTTTCCTCCGGGTGCGCCGGTTTCCTCCCACAGTCCAAAGATGTGCAGGTCAGGTGAATTGGTCATGCTAAATCGCCCGTAGTGTTAGGTAAGGGGTAAATGTAGGGGTATGGGTGGGTTGCGCTTCGGCGGCGCGGTGTGGACTTGTTGGGCCGAAGGGCCTGTTTCCACACTGTAAGTAATCTAATCTAATCTAATCTAATTATGTTGCAGCTGTACAGGGTGGTGCGAGACCACACCTGTAGTACGTGTAGTTTTGGTCTCCCTACTTGAGAAAGAAAAAACTGGCACGACAATGGATGCAGAGGAGGGTCGCTAGATCGGTTCCAGAGGTGAGGGGGGTGGTTATGAGGAGACATTGAATAGATTGGACTTATACATTGATTGGAATTTGAAAGAATGAGGGAGGAAAGATTAGAAACATATATATTTGCGAAGGGAGTAGATAAGATAGAAATATAAAGGATGTTTCCAGAAGCACGTGAAACTAGGACAACAGGGCAAAGCTGCAAAATTAGATGGAGCAGATTTAGGACTGAATTGAGAAGGAACTTCTTGACCAAGAAGATTGTGAATCTGTGGAATTCTTCGCCCAGTGAAATAGTTGAGGATTTGTCAATGAATATGTTTGAACTCAGATAATGTTTGAACAGTAAAGGAATTAAGGATTATGATTGGGCGGGTAAGTGGGGCTGAGACCAAGGAATGCTCAGCCATTATCTTATTGAATGGTGGCGGAGACTTGAAGGGCCCGATGGCCTACTCCTGCTCCTAGTTTGTACTTTCTTATGTAATGGGTCAACATGAAATGGGAATCATTTTTGAGAAATTGACTGGTCGATACATACAGAGAAAAAATGGATGCAATGCATTTAGATTTCCCGAAATATGTTGATAACAAAACTATGGCCTAGTGGGCAAACTTAAATGTTACAG
Organism: Chiloscyllium punctatum; assembly: GCF_047496795.1. Classification (NCBI taxonomy): domain Eukaryota; kingdom Metazoa; phylum Chordata; class Chondrichthyes; order Orectolobiformes; family Hemiscylliidae; genus Chiloscyllium; species Chiloscyllium punctatum. The sequence continues at coordinate 12,801,147 of NC_092745.1, read as the reverse complement.
GATTGGGACTAAAATATGAACATGGTTTTAGATGAGGAGAATTGACAGGAAGCACTGAACAGTTTTTAAGTGGAAGGATCATGCCAAGCATTTAGTTGAGGGAATCACATGTAATATTTCTCAGTCTGATGACAGCATTAAACGATGTTGGATTGTTAGTGGGTGAGGAGGATATAAAAAAAGCTCCAAGGTGACTGAGACAAGTGGAGTGAATGGGCAAATACGTGGCAGATGAAGATGTGACGGTGTGTACTTTGATTGGGAACAATAGAACAGCAACCTATCATTTGAAATGGGATTGGATGAAACATGTTGGTCTTTAAAGGGAGTTATGTTCTTTTTATTTTCCTGCTGTGACCTCCGAGGTCACTGCAGGTCAGTGAGTTCTGAAGGCAGAAGTCAATACTGGGAATGGCATTGGCATGCTGACCAGTGTACACAGACCCAAATGGGGAACTGTAACATTGGAAAGGATCTGGATCTCATTGCACACCAGTCACTGAAAGCAATATTGCAGGAGCAGAAAGCAGGCAGGAAGATAAATGGTGTTTTGACCTTCATTTTTCGGGGCTTGACTTACAGGAGTAAGGGTGTCTTACTGCAGCTGTACAGGGCCTTGGTGAAAGCCCATCTTGAACATTGTGCACTATTGTGTGTAGTTTTACTCTCCTAACCTAATAAAGGACAAATCTGACATTGAGGGAGAGCATCCCAGACTGATCTCTGGGATGACAGGCTTGTTGTTAGAGCAGCGTTTGGGGCGACTGGGACTGTATTCCATGGGATTTAGGAAAATGAATGGAGATCTCAGTGAAACATATAAAACTCTGACAGCGTGAAATTGATTGGAAGCAGGGTTGATAATTCCCCTGGCTTGGACATCTAAAACAAGGCGCACAGTATTAGGTTAGGCAGGCCACTCAGCACTGAGATGAGAATAAATGTCTGCACTCAGTGACTGGGGATTTCTCTCCCACATAAGCTGTGGAACACAAGGCACTGAATATAAATAAGGATTTCTCATCAATAAACCGATCGGGAGGCATCTGGAGTACAGCTGTCACAAGTTCTCAGATGTTAGGGAGGAGGCCTCTGCAGGGTCAACAAGACTGTGTTTCCCGTTCCCCTTTCTGATACCGAGGCTGGTGCTGGGTGTTCTGTCAGTTTTATCCTTCCAAACCTCGGAGCAGTTTGATGCAATTTAGTGTCTTGCTTTACCGTTTTAGAGACTATTAAAAAGTTTCACATGCGTGTGTGTCTAGAGTCACATTTAGGCCAGAGCAGGAATGCATGGAATTCACCAGACCAGAATTCACTTCCTGAAAGTACATTGGTGAAGCAAATTGGAGTTTGCAATTGACATTGATTTCAGTGTCACCGTTACTGACACCAGATTGTAGATCTCGATATTTTATTAATTGTTATTAACTTCCATCAGCTGCCAGAGCATTATCCTGGTCTGGACTGGTAATCCAGTGACATTTCCACAACACAGTACCATCTCCACATGGGTAGCTATCTGGAACGACACTGAGCAGGATATTTCGGTGCTGTTTGACAGATCTGTCGAAAAGAACTTCTACTAGTTTAACAATCGTGACGGGACTGAGGGGGTGGTAATGGGTCAGAATTTAACTATTACCCTTTTAGCGAACTGGACATAGCTGATTAATTTTCCGCATTGCTATGGAGATGTCAGAGTTGGAGCTGGAATGAAACAGCTTCCTCAAGGACACAGCTTGTTGTGCAGCACAAGTCTTCAGTCCTCTTGCAGGAATGGGGTCAGGGCCCATTGCCTTTATCCTATCTACTTTGTTCACCTGTGTCTTCAAGTCACGTGCAGCAAATCAAATTGATTGAAGATGGGCATCTGTGATTCTGTGGACATCATGGCGAGGGTGAGGTTAATCATCCACTGAACACTTCTGATATAGTATCGTACAAAAACTACATTCTTAACTATTACACTGATATATAGGTCTGTTCCATTATTTGGGATGGGGATAATAGTGGAGCCCTCTCCTCCATGAAGTTCTTTAACCATCCATCACCATTTATGGCTGGATGTGACAGACTGTTGCTTTGTTGGTGTTGGGATCATTGCACCCTCTCTATCAGATGTTAGTTCTGCTGTTTGGAATGCAAGCAGTCAATTTTCGTAGCTTTAACGAGTTGTCATCAGGTTTAGGTTAACATGATTCGGACACTGGCACGTTCACCAATATATCACTGAACAATAGATCAACATGGTTGGAATGGTAGACGGAGGGATCATCCCAGGAAAAAGTTACAGATTGTACTTGAATATAATTCTGCTTCTGCTGCTGCTGTGGTCTACAGAACCACATCTATGCCAGCAAATCTCTATTTAAGAAAGTTTGGAGAGTTAGATCATTTAAAGTATTTACAGATGAGTTTTGACTTGGAAATGAATTGAGTGCAATGAAGGACTAGTGATGAAGGAGGAGTGAAAGCGTCGTAGACTCTTAGAATCATACAATATGCAAACAGACCTTTCGGCTTAACTCGGCCATGCTCACCTGGTTTCCTAAATTGAATTATTACTCTTTTTCTTCTTTTAGCACAGACCCCCTCCAAACATTTCCTATTCATATACACATCTAATTGTCTTTCAAATGTTGCATTTGTACTTCCCAATGCGACTTCCTCTGACAGCTCTCTACCTATACACACCACCCTCTGTGCGAAACAACTGTCCTTTTGATATCATTTCAATTTCTTCCCTCTCACCTTAAAACTATCCTCTATGGTTCTGGACATACCCACCAGTGGGAAAAGATCTTGTCTATTCATCCTATCCATGCTTCGCATGATGTAATAAAGTTCTACTCTCAGCCTCCAACGCAAAAGGAACAAAATCCCAGCCTTATATCTCAAAACCTCCGGTCTCCGTCATTTCATTTTAAATACTTTTGCCCCCATCCCAGTTTTCTAACATCCTTCCTCTAGCAGGGCGACAGGAATTGTACTCAGTACACCAAATGTGGCCTTACTATTCTCTTGTAGAACCACGACATGAGGCTCCAATTCCTGTAATCAATGCTCTGACCGATGGAAGTCAGCTTGCCTTATGCCTTATTCACTGCCCTGTCAACCTGTGACTCCACTTTCACGGAACTATATACCTGGTCCCTGGATTTCTATTTGGCAACACTCCCTAGCATGCTACCACTTACTAAAATAAATCATACACTCGTTTGCCTAACAAAGTGCAATATCTCACATTTATCTGCATTAAGCTCCATCAGCCAATCCTCAACCCACTTTCTAAGTACATCAAGATATCTTTATTCTCTAAGACAGCCTTCTTCACTGTCCACCATAACTCCAATTTTGGGGATTTCTTCTCCAAATTAATATCCCTGGTTCCAATATTCTCATCCAAATCATTTACAAAAACAATGAGCAACAGCCTGGTCATTGCGGCACAACGCTGGACTCAGGCCTCCAATTGGAACAGCAAATCTCTCCCAAAACCCTTTGTCTCCCACGGTCAAGCCAGTTTTGCATCTAATTGGATAGCTCTCCCTGATCTCATGTGATCTAACCTTATTAACCAGGCTACCATGTGGAACCTTGTTGGGCCTCACTAAGGTCCACGTAGACAACGTATGCTGCTTTACCTTCATCTATCTTCCCGATCACCTCTTCAAAAACTGCAATCTAGTTTGTGAGATATGGATTCCTAGATATAAAGCCGTGCTGAATATCCGTCATCAGTCCTTGCCTTTCCAAATGCATGTAATTCCTGCATCTCAGAATCTCGTTCAAACACTTCTCCACCCTTGACATCAAACTCACTGGTCTGTAGTTCCCTGGGTTTTCTTTGCAGCCAAATTACTAATAATGTAACAACATTAGCTGTCTTCCTGTCCTCCAGGACCTCAACCGTGGCTGTCAATGATACACAGAAGAAAGTAAAGAGAACTGCAGATTTCGTAAACCAGAAACTAAGACAGAAATATGCTGGAAAATCTCTGCAGGTCTGGCAGCATTTGTGCAGAGAAATCCAAGTTAATGTGTTACAACACGGGGGACACACGCCCCCCGCCCCCCCAACCCCCACCACCACCACCACCCCACGCTAACTGAAACTTGCAACACAGAAAAGATTTAAACCGTTTTGTAATCTGTAAAAATTCGGAAGGCCAATAACCATCCTAAAGTAAAAATTGACAACTTTTTTAAAAAGTCTAACAGAGAATAATTACCTAACAACTATTTGCAACTCCTTTCTCTGACCTATCTTTTACTTTCCCTTCTTCAATACTGGTCCGATAACCTGCCCGGCCCCCCACCCCCAATTAAGATATACCAAAACATTCAAATTTCAGAACCAGCCAGCTGTCGATTCTTTTCTTTGTATCTTCCTCTGTCTTCGCTTCTTCTCCTTAGAATTTCTGTGTCACAGGTCATTGATAAATAAATGTACATTTCGGAGAGCTATTCTCCGGGCAGTCTGCAGGTGTTGGTGGCATGGCAGTTCTCTTCTAACTGGTCAAATGTTTTTTCAGCTTTCTACCCCAAAGAATAGGGCAATTTTGTTTTTTTTAAAATAGTGCCAAATGTCAAATTTAAACTTGATTGTAGTTTAGCTTCTTGGACATAATTTAAACGGATTGATCAAATTTGATTTTATTTTTCGTCTCATAGCCACCCAGGTACTGCCAGCTGCTGAACCAAATGTTACATTGTAAATTTTCCTGAACTCACTCTGCTTGTAAATCCTTCAACTCTCTTAAAGGTGCAGTACCCTTCACACGTTCATAGCACCTTCTCTCTAAAAAAAACATCATAATGAAAACACAGTCTCATTTATTTTTCTATTCTTCAAACATTACCATAACATACAGAAAACTGAAATCTAAGTTCATCTTAACATCTTCCGATTTACCTATATTTAACATTGGATAAATACAAATCTCGTCTAAACTTTATCAGTTAAATTGGTGAGAACGCATCTACGATTACATCCTACTACACACTACATGTACGATTTTTAAATTAAAAGTCTGTAACATAATACTCCAATGAAATAGTCTTTAAAGCGTTGAAGAATGTAAGCAGATTGGGCTCCATGTACACAACCGTCTCCAACACGCTGTTTGTGAATACACATTAAAATGTTATAAGGCAGGTACCCAACTCAATAGTTCTCTCTCAACCGTGGAATATTTTCTCTGGTGGATGTTGAGTTTCTTTGAAAAGTACGATCCCATCTCATTGTCCTGTAGCAGTATAGCTCCAACTCCTATGTCACTCATGTCGATGGCAACTTTGAAAGATTTTCAAGCATTTGGTGTAGCTGAAAATGGTTTGGTGCTGAATATTTCTTTTTAATGTCGAATGCCTCCTGGCATTGTTCTTTCAACCAAAATTTTGTGCTCTTCTTCAGCAACTCCGATAATGGTTTCACTACACTGCTGGAGTTTGGAACAGCTGTCTGATAGAATCCGCTGACTCCGAAGGAGCGAAGCACCTTTCTCTTCGAGATTGGCCGTGGAAATTCCTCAGTTGCTTTTGCCTTTGTGTTCCATGGGATCAATCTTCCATGACCGATATTTTGTCCCTAGAACATCATGTCTGCTTTCACAAATTGTGTTTTGTTTAATTTTATCACCAGTTTTGTTTCTCGTATTCGTTCAAAAAGGTCTGCCAACTGTACCAAGTAATCTTTCCAGGAATTAGCAAACATCACTACATCGTCTAAACGAACTACACAGTTTACTAACCGGGTCACAGCTCTGTTCATGGGTCTTTGGAACGTTTTGGGTGTGTTCGTCATTCCAAAGGGTATCACTCTGAATTGATACAGACCATTTGGTATTACAATTCAGAAATTTATTTCACTGTCTCTGATAAAGGTACCTGCCAGAATCCACGCATTAACTCCAACTTCGTGATGTAACGGACTTGTCTAACTTTCTCGATACAGTCCTCCAATGTTGGTATTGGATATAAGTCTGATTTTGTAACAGTGTCGATCTTACAATAATCCAAGAAAAATCATTGAGTCCCATCCGGTTTGGGAACTAAGATGATCAGCGAGCTCCACTCGCTCGGGCTTGGTTCGATGATGTCCTCATTGAGCATAACCTCCACCTCCTTCTGGACTTGTCTGGCTTTGAGGGATAAAGCCAATATGGATTGTCTTATCGGAACAGTATTCCCTACATCTACTTCATGTACAATAGCATTAGTTCTCCCCCCACACATATGATTCTAATATATGTCCTCATATTGCAATAACGAACCTTTCACCTGTGTTCTATGCTCCTGAGACAGATAGTTTACTAATCTATCCCACTGCTCAACGACTTCTACTTTTTTGACATGTTTACGAGGCACATCAAAATCCACAACATTTGGATTTCATTGTTTACTCTGTAGGGTAGTAACTAACACCTGTTTCTCCAATTCTTTCTCTCCTCTACTTTTCAGGAGGGGACCTAAACACTCATTTATAACCCACATAAAGGGGTCTTTGAATGTGGGAATTGGCAGCAGACGGGCTAGTTTCATTACTGTCCGTGGCCTACCTACCATTTGGCATGAATGACATGTATGCCAAACGTTAACCATATCTTTGTGCATTCCAGGTGAATAAGAATGTTTTTGTCCCTTAGCCCGAGTCTTTCGTACCCCTAGTTGACCACCTGCAGGTAGTTCATATGGTACTTGTAAAACCTCCTGTCTCTATGCTACCAGCAACACAAACTGGTGCACCTCAGCACATTTCTCCTCTGCACTAACCTGATGTGGTGTCCATTTTTGTCTTAAGAATTTCCTCTGTCTCCTTTTCAGAGTACACATCCACATATACATTTTTTATCGTCTTGTCTGTCTGTTGCAAGTCCCTTAGCCTTTCAGGCCAAAACATCGCTGTCTGACCCACTGCCTGTTCAGGTTTTCCCTACACCATTATGGCAAACAGGGTGTCCATTAACTGAACCTCAACTCCTTCATCTTTGTCTATGGTTTGTCCTTCGTGCTGTGACTTATAATAGTGGGATATGGTTACTGCACAGCCTGGGAAAATACCAGGATATTTCCGATTTAACATTTCAGTCTCTTTGTCTTCCTTGGGCTTCTCCACAACAAGCAATGTCACTCCCAACTTGGACCCTGCTAAATCCTTCCCAAGAACAAACTAGATTCCTGGATCTGACAGTCTGTCAATGATTCCCACTATAACCTCCCCAGTCTTCAGTAGGCACTCCAACCTGATCTTACATAGGGAAATGTTACATTTCTGTACATCTTTCCCATAAATTAATACATTCTGGGGTAACTGATCAGAAAAACTACAAATTCATTCATCTCTTATTATTAGCGACTGGTTAGTTCACGTACCTCTCAAAATTATAACTTCTTGCCTTTCTCCCCCTGTTATTTCTGAGTAAACTTTACTCAGAGAGGCGAATTCTTTATAGAGATCAGGTACTAACTCCATACCCAGCCCCTGCCTTGGCTGTGCACTTTCCTGCAGCTCTTCGGTTCTTGTTGGGGTTTCCTTTAAAACTTTCACTACTGCCACTGGCTTAGCTTCTTTTACCACATCTTTTCCCACAGTGCCTTTCTTAACGATCAGCACTGTGACCATACATATCCCTCCGTATGTCAGTGAAAACATCTTTTCCCAATGCCCTTCTGAAACCACCGGCACTGTAATTTTCTGTGTCCCACTCCATTACAGTGAAAACACCTGAGGCCTTTTCACCTCCTTTCCACCCTCTTGGGCAGCTTCTTTAACCTGTGGTAAACTCATATGTTTTACTCTTTCTTTTATAGTGTAACATCGCCCCTTCTCCCAAATTCTACCCCTCACAGGACGAAATTATGGCTGGAAGTTCACTTATGCAGCGAAATGTATTCATCTGCTAACTCTCCTGCCCTTCTCAATATCTGAAATTTCTTTTCCTCCGCGTGAATTATTATCATCTCTGCAAGTGAGGTTTTAAACTCCTCCAGCAGAATAATCACCCATAGAGCCTCATAGGTCTTATCCATCCTTAAAACCTGCACCCATCTATCAAAATGCCTATGTTTAATTCTTTCGAACTCAACATTTGGCTGACCTGGTTCCTTCTTTATGTTTCCGAACTGCTATCTATATACTTCCAGTACCAATTCGTAAGCACATAAAATGCGTTGTTTCACGCCGTCATAATCTCTTAACCCCTCATCTAACAGAGTAGCAAATACCTCACGAACCCTGCCGACCAACTTAGTCTGAACTAGCATTGCCAATAAATCCTTGCACCACTCTACCTGCCTAGCCAATTTTTTAAATGGAAAAAAGAAGGTTTCAACATCTTTCTCATCAAAATGTGGCAGAGGTTTGTGATAGTTGTATATTTCACTAATGTCCCTTTTACTCTCCATCCTGTTCACTTGACTTTGCTGACTAAATTGCAACTTCTCAAGTTCAAATTCCCTCTCTCCTTGCTCAGCTCAGAACTTTCTCCTCTCTTTTTATTACTCTCCCTCTTTTCCCTCTTGCCTTCTCTTTCTTCTCTCTCTTTCTCTCTCCCTATGTTTATCTTTAAACTGCATTTTCTTCAATTGTAATTTAAGTTTTTTTTTTCTAAATCTCCGGCACTTGTTTGTTTCTCTGACACACTTTAGTGTTTGACTACTTCCTAACAATTTCAGCTTTACTCTTGTTCTTGGTTAAACCCAAATCTAAATTCTTTGCTAATTCTAAACGTTTGGCCTTTATTATTCCTTCTAATCGCCCTCGGCAAATGTGAGAATCATCACATTGATACGAATGACATCCGTAAGAGTAATGAAATGTCCAGCAAAGAATGTTTAGGAAGTGAGGCCTGAGTTTAAAAGCATGATCTCCATGGTTGTGTGGGAAATAGAACCCACTGACTTCAATAATTTCAGTCCGATTCAAGATCTGAAGCAACAGTATCGTTCATTATACTCTTGCAAGAGTGGTGCCTATAAGTAGGCACACCGAGTTTCACAAGTTCGCAACTTTTTATACAATTCATTCTTCTTTTACTCCTCCCCCGCTTATTCCATTCCTTCTCCCCTGATTACATCTCCCACTTCTCTAAACATGGCTGTTTATCTCTTGCTTCATCTGGCCTTGTTCGTGACAAAAATGCATGTCCTGCTTGGCTGTTTCACCACATCCCTCTGTGGTCTATTGTTATATATCCTCCTTGACTGCCATCTGCTTCCTTGCTCGATAAAGCAACATTTCCTTCCATTCTTTGCCCATACTGAGCCTTATGACCTCTTAATTGTGTCTTTTTTTTGTTTTTGCAGAAGCTGGAACCAGATGCTTATAACTGTTTATACAAGCATATCTCGCTTAATCTGCACCCCTCTTCCACTTTCATGATTCAGCCTTGTGATCGTTGCAGATAACAACATTTATAATTACTCCTCACAATTCCCCCTTTTTGTTTTTACATGCAATTGTTATTTCTATAATTTTTCCTTTAAGCATCGCCCCCCAAAATCAGAAGAATCATTCATGAGACTTCATGCATCTTGGTCTCACTCATCCCCTCATTATTTAATAGAAAAAGGACCTTCTGCCTGATTCACTTTTAGGGGCATCTTAGGCGAGTCCTTGTATACAGCGCAACAGCCAATGGCTACGAATACCCTGGCTACGACTATCAGGGACGTAAGTATGGAAACCACCACCCCCTTCCGTTTTCCAAACCATGATTCAAGCCATCCCGTGAGAGATGTGTCTGCTCCTGAATTATCAGCCAGTTCCTCTGCTAAGGTCGTCAATCCCCTTAAGGCCCGGTTAATTGAACCATCAGGTGCAGTGTTATTAGCAATGAAGGTACAACAGCTTCCTCCTAACATCACTCACACACACGCAGACACACACACACACACACACCTTTTCAACTAGAATCATATCAAGGGCCATTCTGTTTCCCCATGCCATCCTACTTGTCGCATCAAGCTGTTCTGATATTCCATTAACAACATCTCTTGTATAATTTATAAATCGCTGTTGAAAATAGAAAATGTAAATTATACAATCTACATTTTTGTTAACTGTTACCCACCAAAAGAGAGTTGACTCGAAGCCAGCTGCAATCTGGTTGCGAGCCTTGAAAATCAGTTACCCCCCTCCCCCCTGGGACTCCTATAGAATTGAGATAGATCCTGTCATCGAAAGAAGAATCTAACAGTGATCTCTTACTCCTGTTTTAGCTGAAAATGTGTTGCTGGAAAAGTGCAGCAGGTCAGGCATCATCCAATGAACAGGAGAATCGACGTTTCGGGCATAAGCCCTCATTCTTGAAGAAGGGCTTATGCCCGAAACGTCGATTCTCCTGTTCCTTGGTTGCTGCCTGACCTGCTGCGCTTTTCCAGCAACACATTTTCAGCTCTGATCTCCAGCATCTGCAGTCCTCACTTCCTCCTTCTCTTTTACCCTAGTATCTTTTCCTTCTCAAATGCCAGGCTAAATGGAATTGCCAATTGTACAATTGCACATATCCCTCTCCAATCCGGAGGTCGGGTGGGTCTCCACAAGAACACCACAGATCCGCTCGGGGAACCTTTAGTGCTGACTAGTTGCCTCCCTTGTCTGTATCGGTGAAATTATTAATCTCTGTACATAATTTCAGCTTCCCCAAATCTCAAGACCAATTTGTACCTCGTCTATGCACATACGATGTGTGATTTCCGACTGCGGCTGGAGAATTGGCGGGGGGCGGGGGTAGGCTTTTAAGTCTTTCATCTCCAGTGGAGGAACCATCAGAGATAGGGAGGTGCAGTTCCGATCATTCCAAGCAGTCTTACCCTGATACAGGGCTATCATACATTTCATGCCCTTCCTCTCTCGCTTCCACTCAAGCGGAAAGGGAGGCACATACATAGCAATTGCACTTATTCAGACTTTTTAAGTATACTTTACCCATTCAACCCAGGCATTTGCATTCCTGAAACCCCAGTTTCTATTTCGATGGTCTGTTTCAAGTCCTTTACCTCTATAATTTTAACTACTTTATGGTCATCAGAAGGGGTGTAAGGTTGTATCTTATTATCCAGTAGTTCTACCCTTTTTCCCTTTCCTACACTAATTCAAAAACAACAGCCCAAAAAGTCATTTCTGGTTGATGTCATTTCTACCCCAATTGATTCATTTAATTGTATCTGATAGGTGCCACCACCCGCCCTCCCGTTATTTCCTCTGTACCATGTGGTTTTCTTTATTGTTAGATATATATTGAGATACAGTCTTTATCGGGAAAATAGAAAGCTGGTCGGAAGGGGGTCCGGTGTACTGTGACAAGACCATTATACCATGTATCATCCCCAAGGCCATCCCCATAGGACTTATGATGTCCCTCTGAGTTGTGGTACTGTCTTTGATTATCTATATCCCCACAATTTACTAAGTTACATGCATCGGCGTCTATTACTTCTGGATTATCAGACTCAGGAACCATTAATAACACATAAGAAAATGATGTTTGACAAAATTCCAATACTGAGAGAGCAAGTATCATAACTCGAAGCTTCCCCAGCATTCTCAAAAATCATGCTGAAGCACCAAAAGACTTAATATACAATCCTGCGCTCGCGTCGCCACTGTATAATCAATTACTCAAAGTCTCTTTAGCTTGGGTTTAGCGGTTCTTGCGTTGATTCGGCTGTCCAGATGTCTCCCTCAATTGGAGATTCCACTGGCCCTTTGATCCGAGTGTATTGAGTCCAGACTTTCTCTCCCGTCCTTATCGCCATTTCGGTAGTCAAAAGAGCCTGGTACGGCCCTTTCCAGTCTGGTTGCAATCTAGTCTCTGTCCATGAATTTACTAAGACCGTATCTCCCGATCGAATTAGATGAACAGCGAATATAAGGGGCGGAGTCTGTGCCAATAAATCCTGTTTCCTGAGGAAAGACAAAGAGGAGATCAAACCCAGTATATACGTATTTAAGAACAAATCTTTAGTTTCTTGGTTTGGCAGTGGCCAGAGGATATGCCTCCACCCACCTGGATAAATGATCGACTATTACCAACATATATCTCAGTCTTCCCACTCGGGGGAAATCGGTATAATCTACCTGGATGCTCTGGAATGGTCTTAGCCCAGGTTCTCTCCCTCCTGGGACTTGTCTCCTTCACACTTTCTTGTTTACTTTTTTACGTGTTATGCATTCTTCACGTATCTGTTTTGCTATCGTATGTATCCCGTTGCATCCATATTTCCTTCAGAATAAATCACACATTGCTTGCACTCCCCAGAGGCTCCCCTGATGACAGACAGCCATCATTTCTCGCATCATCATTTTGTTTGACATTTCCCTTCCATCAGGTAAAATCCAATGTCCCTCTGCTGTTTTTACACCCCTTAAATCTTTCAATTCTTTTTCCTCTCTTTCAGTGAATATTAGTACTTTTCAAGGACCTGGGACAGTAGGTATTAGGGAATAGATCATTGCTTCTCGTGGGTTCAGGGCAGCTTCGTCAGTTACCTCATCGGCCAGTAATGTAGCTTTCCATTCTTTAATTAACAATCAATTAATGCAGTCATTTTCAAATTAACCGTGAATCAATATGACAGGTCACTGAGAATGTGTGAAGGGATCCTGCCAATTAATATTGATTCAGACTAGCACAATCGATTTATTGTAAATATTACTTAATAATTATGTATATTATATAAATAAAATAATCATTATCTGTAATTCAAGTTGGAAACGCAACAAGTGACCAAAACATTTTTTTTTAAAAACTGCAATTGCGCAGTTCTGTTTGTTTACCAGTCACTTGTGACTTCTCATTCTGTTTCTGTTTTTTTTTGCTCGAGCACATTCATTTTTAAGAACCTCGACAGATTTCATAGCACCATTTGCAGTTAATTCAATCCCCAATTTTGTGGCAGTATTTTGTCATGAACGCAAAACTGATTCTTTGTGCCTCTCATCACAAAACTGTCGCCAATTCCAATTAACTCTTTCGTTCCTTCTCCCTTGGGCTTAAAATTTAAGAATGACCTTGCTGCCCCCGTATCGACTGGGAAAACGACGTCCTTTGTATAAAGTCGCACCTTTAAATTTATCAAGTGTTCCTGGTGGGCCGCAGGGGGCAGGAACCCCTGACGCCCCTATTCTTCATCGAAATTCATAAGCAATATCGCCCTCTCTTCCCTTTTCAGATCCGGACACTCCTGCTTAAAGTGAGCTGCTTTTCCACAGTAAAAACATCCCGCCTGTCGGGATTTCCACCTCGATCCCTGTCCCTGTCCACCAAACACCTTAACATCTCCTCCCTTTAGTTTCAACATGCTGCCCACCACCATTCCGGTTTCTTTCTCCTTTTAGTTTTGACTTTTTAAAATAAACTCATCAACCGTGGGCTTCCATTGTTTTTGCCTTTTGTTTCTGCTTCTCATGTTACGTTGCCAGATGTTTGTTTGCTCCCTATAACTTCAAATACCAATTCATCAATTTATGCTTGTCTAACTTTAAAGCCTGTTCCAAACTATACATTTTGGAACCTTACTCATAATATATATTTATATATTATAAATTCATTTATTCAGTATTTAATACTTTAAATGTAAAATGCAAACAGTTCCCAACTTTGAAAACCACTAAAATTACCCGGTTTTATTCCATTAATTTAATTCTAAAATTTGTTTTCTTAAGTAGTCTTAACCAGTCATTGCTCAATTACAATACCATAGGTCGTGAAATAATGGGAGGTGTCTTAAAAGGATTTGTCTATTCTAGTTTTAAAAAACATCTAATGCATGAATAATGGCCGGCTCCAAGGACACAGATATTAACCATTGGATTTTTAAAATTACAATCTAATGTTGAACTGAAACGTCAATTGCCCTCCATAAATCACTGATGTGTAAGGATAAAAGAGATTAGTTAGAAACTGATAGTGAGGCAGCCATGACCAGTAAAAGAACGGGTGTTAACATTTTATGTCGTAATCACTGTAATATCCTTAACTTTAAAATAAATCATGTTAAATTTCCATAATAGAAATCAGATTCAAAACAGTCTCGGATCTCAAGCTTCAGGGAACAAAGCACAAACACTCAGTCACCAACAAACAAATGTGCAGTTAAACCAAATCACAAATGGTTAAACTTTCTATCAGCTGTACAGGAATTGGGGTTAGAGTCCTCTGGGTGTGGTTGGGTTCGAGTCTCCTAAATTTGACGAGCTTAATCAATTGGCAAGGGGAGCCTCAAAGAATGATTCATCGAACGTATGAGGGATTATTTCTTCGAGTAACACCTCAAGGAACCAAACAGAGAACTGGCTTTGCTATAATATAATGAAGAAGGAGTGATAAGTCATACTGTAGTACAAGATCACCTCGGAAAGAGTGACCACAAAATTCTGCAGTTTTACATTCAGACTGAAACAGTGAAGAAAGAGTCACAGATGTGAGGTTTAGTGTTGGGCAATGATAATTTTACTGGCCTGAGGAAGGGCTTGGCTTGAATGGACTTGGCAAAAAACATAAAAGGTCGGCACAGTTGAAGAACAGTGGCAACTACTTCGGGAGATAGTCCAAACTCCTTAGTTAAAGTGTAATCCTGAGTGGAAGAGGAATTTTAAAAAGGTGAAAAGTGATCCATGTCTTAACAGGGAAGTCGATACTAACATAAAGGTGATGGCCTGGTGGCATTATCACCGACTGCTGATTCAGATAATGTTCTGGGGTCTCACGTTCAAATGCCACCATTGCAGATGGTGGAGTTTAAATTCAATATGAACCTAGAATTAAGAGTCTATTGATAATAGTGAATCTATTGCTTATTGTTTGAATTATCCATATGTTTCACGAATGTCCAATAGGACTGGAAGCCACCATCCTTACCTGATCTGATCTGCATGTGACTTCAATCCCACACAAATTTGCTTGTTGCTTAACTGCCCTCTAGGTAATTAGGGAAGGACAATGAGTGCTGTCTAACCAGCGACGCCATCTTCCTATGAATGGAATAAAGAAAAACGCTTTAATTGTTCGCAAACTTTTGTTAAAAATAAAATCAAAATGGCTACTAAGGAAAATGAGTCGAAAACATAAGAATTGATAAAGAATACATCCCTGAGGAGGCAAAAAGTCAAAGAATGCTGAACGCACATGTAGGCCTTTTAGAGAATTAAAATGGCGGTGTAGTAATGGGAAACTCAGAAGTGGCAGAGGTAAAGCCAACATTCTTGCTTTCACAGTGGAAGATAATTTCTTCCCAAAACTTACAACAACTGCAAAGGATCGTGCTGGAAGCACGATGCTGAGGGAAAAAGGTATTAAATACATTGATGGGATTAGAGGGAGGTCAGGCTCTTGGCCTGCAGTCTATTATATTAAAGGAGGTAACAGCAGAGGTACCTCATGTGTTAGTTACGATATTCAAAAAATCCTTTGATTCTGGAACTGTGCGGAACTATTGGAAAAATAATAATGTGACGCTCGTATTCAAAACAAGAGATAGGAAAAAATGACAAACTTTCGACAAGTGAGTTTTAACTCTGTAGTGGGGAAGTTTCTTCAGTCAACCATTACGTAGGAAATAACTGAACATTTGGAAAAACAAAGATCAGTTCACCACTGTCAGCACGGTTTCATGATGGGCATATTGTGCTTGACATACCTGCTGGAGTTCTTTGAGAACATAACAAACAATGTGGATAATTGGGAGAAAGCAACTGCTGTTCATCGAAACGTCAGAAGGCATTCGACAAGGTGCTGCATAAAGGACTGATCTAGCAGGTTAGATCCCGGGGGGTTAAGGGTAGAATATTGAATTGGAAAAAAGATTGGCTTACTGACAGAACACAGGGCATCGGGATAACTGGTCTTTCTCTGCCGAACTAAAACGAGTGAGGTGCTGCAGGTTTCAGTTCTCAGACCTCAACTGTTTACAATCAATCCAAATGACTTGGAAGGAGAGACAGAGTGGAGCAAATAAATTCACAGATGGTACTAAACTAGATGGCAAACAGGCTGTAATACGGAAATAAAGAGTTTACGATGAATATTAAAAATTGGGGCAGATTGTTATATCTGGCAGATGGTGTTTAATGTGGTTAAGGACAAAGTTGTATTTCCTTCCGCCACTCCTAATTTCTATGTTCTTGTGTTGCTCCATCTGCAGTTCTTTGAATTTTATTCATGGTTGGTGGCTGGGGTGAATGACTCGTCGGTTTTGGTCAAGGGAGGTGTAGGTTGCTCTGTGTCTCGGGAACAAGACATTAATGTGGAGAAAAGACCGCAGTCAGGCTATGTTGATTCCCACAGCAGGCCTGGCACCCAGCTGGCCTATCCCTGCTCTTTATTCCTGATGTTTAATTGTCTGGAGTAAACTACATCAAAATGTTGCAGTCAGACAGACACTCCGTAATTAACATGCCCATTTCCTAATAAAGAGACAAATTACCATTCCGATCAGAAGTAAATACTTGGCAATTCTTTTGAGATGTCAATGACTATTTCCTGCAACTTCAGTCTGGGATGTGAGTGAAAAACACTTTAGCATTGTTGCAACTTTATATTTACATATTGAGTAAAGATATTACATTATCAACACTGTTGGAAAGTGTCATACTGTATATTTTACGAAAAATATTTTGAACTATTATAAAAAAATACAAACATTGAATGAATTAGAAAAGGAAGTTGTGAAGAGGATATAAGTCTTTTACGAGGTCAGGGGAACGGGCAAATATTGGTCTTTGGATCATAGTTGAGAAACTGAGTCTGTGTTTGAGCATGTTGGAGAGTTGAATGGAAAAATTGTATTCTTTCAATGAACAGATTGCGAAACGGAGGCACGGGGAATGGGGAATCTGGATCACAAAACAAACCTCTGCATCAATATCACATTTTTCAGAATACAATATAAGTCTTGAAATATTTTAAAACCAAATGCATTTAGAAATAGGAACGTTTTTCTACAGTTTACAGATTAATGGTGAGACCACTTTCACTTTATAAGTGTGTGTCTTTTTTATTGAGCCTACGAGTAAGGGAAAAGGCTGCTCTCTGATCACCCTGTGCATACCCCTCATGCTGTTTAACACCGCCACCAGGAGCAACTCTCAACCTTCTCTGCTTAAAAGTAAAATCAAGTAAATCAAGCCTGTCTTCAGTTTGAGTACTCTCTTGTCTGAATACTTCAGAAATGTATCACATTGATACATTTTTCATCAGCGATTGATCTGTCCACCTGAATAGTTGGTTTATACCCTCCTGTAACCTCACACCTTCCTCCGCGCTGTGAACCACCAGCTTATCATTGTGTCATCAACAACGTTATTTATCATTCCCCACAAGCTCCATCCCTCCCATTCACATCATCATCATTTATGAAGTTCACTACTTAGCCTTGATTTTCTTCCCGTTCTCTTGTTATTCCTATTTTTGTGAATTTACAGCGTAATGCAGTGAGGTTTTTTTGAGGGAGCCACGAATTTTAGTTTGGACATTCGCCTTTTATATTATGCCCTTCTCTATGATTTGTTCATAAGGCTTGTACGTAATTAATATTGGATTAGGTTTCAGTGGCTTTCCCTGCAACATTTGGGTTTTACGTGGACCTGGGCAATGTTCTTTGTATCATTCCTGCAATAGTCAGAGCTGAAGGACCTTTCTGTCTGTCCGATGAAGACAGATTCACAATTTTGTTTGAAAGAATTCGAGTGATGAGGATAAAGATTCAATTAAATTCTACATTTGGAACCGTGGCAGGAGATTAAATCGAATCGTAAAGTCACTTTGAATTGGGAACAAATTATTAAAACATACATTGACTTTTCTTCATAGTGTAAAAACAGTTTCACATAATGTTCTTAGAGCAGCATGGATCTTACAGCTGCTCCTGGGATTGCAGGCAGTTAAATATTTAAGGTAGTCCTTTTTGCAGCTGATATAGTTATTATACTTCATTAATTTAACATATTTTTTTTCTAATTTGTTTCATTTGCATACAAAAACAATCAAAAAAAATTAAAAACCCTCAATTGTCTTTCAAACGAACTTTTGTTTTAAAAGAGCTTTTTAAGGGTTGATTACAAAAAAAAGGAAAATTCTATTTGTGTTTTAAAAGGTTTCTTTTATTACACTGGAAATGTGCTTTTGCTTTGAAAAATTAATCAGCTCTTTTTAAAATAAAGAGTTGCACTTTCCTTCCAGGGAATCCTACACATTTTCAGCTCCAGAGAAGACCGCTTTCTTCTCGGGATTTATTGAAGAGGAATATTTTTATCGGTTTAATTAGCTAAATGGTTGATTTTTTAAATGTTTTATATGTTTGATACGCATGTGTATCTATTTTTCCATGTTTAAACTTTATTGCCTGTGGGTAATGAATATATATAAGTTATCAAAAAACTATCCTGCTTTTCGGCATAATGTTATGAAGGCCACATATAAGGTACAGAGAGAGATGTCTAGAAGATTTAGAAAAAATATTATCCAGTAAATCAGTTAGATAGTTGGGTGATTGTCAGGAAAGATAAGAAGGTAGTTCAAATGTCTCCGGTGGCTATTCCTCTATCAAAATGCTTTTCAGCTTTTAGAACAGCTGAAGGGGATTGTCTCGCTGAAGAAAATGGAAGAGCAATCAATTATTGGACAATTGGAATGATTGTTAAGTTCAGCAGCGTTTGCGAAGAGTTAGTAGAATTGGACTTTTCTATCAGGGGCATCAACAGGCGATTCTGCGGCAGTGACCTTTAATTGAGGATGGTTTGTTGCTTTCCCTGTGCGAGGATTAAGAACATTTCAAGCACGTTCTTAAAGGTGAGATTGAGTAGCCAAACATTATTGTAGATAATGGCAGGAATGACATTTTTTAGGGAAAGATTAAAACAGTACAGAGTGAACTTAAGAGGTGAGGTAGAGTATTAAAAATAAAACCGTTAAAGCAATACTTTCTTGTTTACTCCCAACTGGGAAGGAACAAAGGGTTAAAGGAGAAAAACCAACGGATTTAGGTTTTTGGGGAATTGGAATCTATTTTAGAATAGAAATGACCTGTTCAGAAAAGATTGGTCTCATCTAAACTGGAAAGCAACGAATATCTTAGCAGGGAAACGTTATATTGATAGAGACGGCAAGGGGGGTATTCCAAGTAGCAGTACAAATGGGAGGATGGTTAGAGAAGGTTATCAATGTGAGGGGAGCACGTCAATTAGAAAAGAAAAAAACGAGAGAGTCAAGAGTATATAGCAATTCTGAAGCACGAAATTGCATTTATTTCAATGTAAGGAGTCTTACAGGAAAGGCTGATGAACTCAAGGCATGTTTAAGAACATGGGATTGGGACATCATATGTATGACAGAAAATTGTTTCAGAGATGTTCAAGTCGAGAGTGTAGTTCTGGGAAAGTACAGCAGGTCAGACAGCATGTGAGGAGCAGGCAAGTCAACGTTTTGGGCAAATGCCCCTCATCAAGAAGGGGCTGATGAAGGGCTTTTGCTTGAAACATCGATTTTGTGCTCCTCGGATGCTTCCTGACCTACTGTGCTTTTCCACCACCACATTCTCGACTCTTTTCTCCAGCATTTCCGGTCCTCACATTAGCCTGAAAGATGTTCAAGACTGGCAATTCAATATTCCAAATGTTAAGGGTCATAGAAAGGATGGAAACAGACATGCGGAGGGCAGGGAGGGGGAGGTCTACCATTTTTGATTAAGGAATAAATTATTGCTGTCATTTTGAACAGATTGCACTAAATACTCATTTGTGACAAATCGTCCAATGAAAATATATTGGTCGAAATTAAAAATAAGAAAGGAAAGTGCACGATGATCGTTTTGTACCATATGCTCTCCAACAGTAAGAAAGTAATTGAGAAACAGACATGTAGGAGATCTCGGATATATTTAAGCTTAATACGGTTGTAATAATGGGAGATTTTAATTTTCTAAAAACTGATTGAGACTACCACAGTGTTAATGGGTTGAATGGTGAAGAATTTATCAAATGTGTTCACGAAAATGTTCTTCATCATTCTGCGGATGATTCTAACAGAGAAAGAGTAAAACTAGGCCTTCTTTTGTGCAATAGGTAGGGCAATTGACTGCGGTAAACGTGAGGGAATATTTTGGGCATTGCAATAATAATTCTCTTAGTTTCATAATGGTTATGGAAAAGAATAAGCATTTCATTTTTTTAAAATTGGAGTACCATAAATTTTAATGGCATGGGATAAGGATTACCAAGTTTAATTGGAGTAGACTGTCAGCAAGTAAAACGATGTCTGACAAGTGGGAGCCGTTCAACAGTGTGACGACGGGAGTTGAAAGTCATTATATACCTGTTAGAGTGAAGGGTAATGCTGGTAAGCTTAAAGAACATGGACACCTACAGTTATTGAGCTTTTATTCAAGAATCAAAGTAAACCTCACTTTAGTTATAAACAACTTTATTTAATTTAATCCCTTAGTCAATATAAAGAGTGTGGGGCATTATTTCTAGAGAAATCACGAAAATAAAAAGGCGATATGAGATAGAATAGGCAGATATGGTTAAGGATAATCCAAACATATTGTGCAACTACATTAACAGCAAGCGGGTAACCACAGAGAGGGTTAGGCCTCTCAAAGATCATGAAGGATATCGATGTTTTGAACCCAGGAGATGGGAAATAAAATCGTCCCATTCCTGGTGCAACAGACAGCAACAAACACACACTATTGCCTGCACCTCACATTCATCCAGCTTGAACTCTATCTGCTATCTGTCAGTCTATTGACCCATTTCATCAAGATCCTTGTGTTAGAAAACCTTCTTCACTGTCCACTGTGCCACCAGTTTTGGTGTCATCCACAAACTTACGAACCATGCTTTCGATATTCTCACGCAAATCATTTACTTAAATGACAAACAAAGAAAATTCAGAACCAACCTCTGTGGAACACTGCTGGGCACAAGCCTTCAGTTCGAAAAGCAACCGCTCACCATTACTCTGTTTCCTGCCATTGCACGAATTGAAAGTGCTGGAGAGAAACCCCACAGTTCAGGCAGTATCGGAGCAGAGAAAAATGTAATTAACTTTTTTTGAGTTCAACATAACTTGTTCAAGATAGGTTCATATAAGACTTGGTTTGTTAATTCTGTTTCTCTGCCCAGATCCTGTGTCATCTGTTGCATTTCTCTATCATTTTGCATTTGTATTTCAGATTTCCACTATCTCTAATATTTTGCTTTTTCTTGATTGGTCTGGATGTTGAACCTGATTATATTTGGACAATATGCTCCATTCCTGTTCCTATAACTTGTGTCAGTGACACGTGTATTACACTGGAGTCTGTTTCTTCTTTAAGTTCTGAAAATAAATGCGTTGATCTCACCAATGTGAATTTGATTTAAAAGACCTTTTAGAGACAGCTACACTTGATGAAAAGTAGGAATAGTTTACTAATTATGATATTGTCTGTGTGTTTATGACTAGACTTGTCTCCTCAGTCTCTGAACATTTTCAATACGTTTCTCTGAATAATTACAACAAAGATGGTTGTCATGCAGCCCATCATCTCTGTCCCAGCTCAGTATGAGCTGTGTCTTCACTCTTACTCTGCTGTAACTCACTGTAACACAACACATTTTGTAATCTGTGTCTGTTTTTATTTCTGTACATCCTGTCCCGATATAAACAATCTTAGCAACCTGTACAACTCGTGATTAAACAGTCTATATATAAAATATAATTATGTACATCACATTTAAAATTGTCCTATTCCAGTCACATTGTCGTTCAGCATTCCATGTACCAAAGGTCATCTGTTATCTTGCTCTGCATTGCATTTCATTCCATTTGTCAGAAACAGTGATGGCTGAATACTAGTGACTGGGAGATATTGCTGCACTCCCCTCAGGTCTCCTCAGCCACTGGCCGCAGCCCTTTCTGTCTCAGAGCCATTATCATATTCATTCCATCCCTTACTCAGTAATTCATGACTTTTAATAAACAAAGTTATTGTACATTGTTATGGACCAGGCCCGACCACTCAAAACATTCTCAAGCACGTAGCCCAGGCCGTGATGTTGCCAGTTATTGAAGGCAAGAGTATCGTGGATATTCCCAGAGTGAATTATTTGGTCCGACTACCAACTTTTAAACAAACAGAATGTATTTGTAAAAATAAGGAATGAAACATAATGAACTGAAAATACCGTACCTGAATAACTCATCCTATCCAAAATTGACAGGCTACCTCGAATTAAGGATGCTGATTCAAATTACTTGCAACAATCCCAGTGAACAAACCCCTGAACACAATGAGTAAAAATTACACAAAAAAAAGCTAAAAGTTTACGAACTCAGAGGACTGAAGGAGGGAGAGAACGTCCAGTTTCAACAGTGAACCTGACTCAACTAACCCTCGAACTGAACTGACCTGTACAGCTGGAGAGCTGGTCACATCCCCTTGATTACACCAGTTTTTTTAAAAAACCTTCTGCCCGAGGCATTATCTGTTAGGTAAAAAAAAAACAAAGGACCCCAATGAAGCATTCAATATTGACACATGTTGGAACCTTGGGATGTTTAGAACCTCTCTGAAAAAAAATCAAGGACAACATAACCTTGTAAAGAGACCGCCTGTGTGACAACTCCCCCAATATAAAACAGAATCTTCAATATCCAAGATGGCTTCAGTTTTCAAAACTCCCAAAAATGGTCGTTCGTACTCTACAATGCACATGTACATTCGTTTACTATAAACATGTAAACATGCACAATTACATCCTGATTCAGTGTGTGGTCCTTCCATCATTGAGTGCCTCCATTTGTCACTCAAGTCTCAATAATTCATTGGAAATCATGTTTTCAAGACCTGCCACGTGTACAATTTTCAAATTGAGTGGCTGTAACAACAGGCCCCATCTAAAAATTCTCACATTTTTTCCTAACATTTCTCAAAAAGACTTCATTGAGTTATGATCAGTGTAAATGGTTGTCTCCGACATGCTGCTGTTAATATAAACACTGAAATGTTGTCATACCAACACAAAGCTCACGGTCTCTTTCTCAACTGTTGAATATTTCTACTAATGATCATTCACCTTCTTGGAGGAATACCCAGTAGGTCTCTCTGTCTTCCCGTCATCCTCCTGCAGGAGCCCAACACCGAAATCCACATCATTCGCATTTAAATCCACCTTGAATGGTTTTGCATCATCAGGTGTGTCTGATAGTGGGTAGTGGTTAACACATATTTCAAATGCCGTCAAATGCCTTCTGACAGTCCTCTATCCACTGAAAATTCTTGCCTTTCTTTAACAATTCAGTGAATCGAGCAGTCACACTGCGAAAATGAGGCACAAACATTTGATAAAATCGACTTAATCGCAGGAACAGCTCCTTTTGTCAACGGGATGCAAAATGTCCCAATTACCATCACATTTAATTCTAATGACACCGTTCATCTATGTCCAATAGCACGGCCAAGGAAGGTGACTTTTGTTTTGGCAAATTGACTTTTCGCTAGGTTTACCACCAAGCCTGCCTTCCGAAGTCAATCGACAAGTCTGATAGATGCTGTAGTGTTCCTTCCATGAGTCAGTAAAAATCAGAATGTCATCAATGTAAACCACACATTGGATAATCCGGCAATTTATTGGTTAGTTCCTAAAATGTGGCCGGCAGGTTATTCATACCAAATGTAAGTTGCTTATCCCACATTTTCAACACAGTTTTGCAACCGTGGAATTGGGTATACATCAACATTTTTAACTGCATTGACGTTACGATAGTCCACACATAATCGTTGGGCACCATTTGGCTTTGGCATCATGACTGTGGGTGATTTCCAGTCACTGTAACGCATGTTGATTATTTCATCTTAGAGCTTGCATTAAATCTCCTTCTGAACCTGTGCCAACTTTAGAGGATTATGTCTGTAAGGATGTTGCTTAATCGTAACAATTAGGTGAGTACTACCAAGTTAATATCTGCATATCTCCCCATGTAATAGTAATAACTCTTTCTGATAATTTCAATTTTTCTCATGAAGATAAATCAATCAATCATCCCAATTTTAAACAAGTACCTCAATATCCACTTTAATTTGTGGAATGTCCGTTTCAGAATCCTCTGAACTTGGTTCTTACTTCTGTGCCATAATCATTAACACCTTGTTCTCTGTCTTTCCTTCCCAATCAAAGTACCGTTTGAGCATATTCACATGACATACGCTGTGAGATTTCTTTCTTTCTGGAGTCCCTGTCAAGTAGTTCTCCTCACCCTATATCCGTTGTATTTGATAAGGTCTACTAAACCTTGCTTTTCAAGTTTCACCTCTGACTGGAAGTAACAGTGATACCTTATCCCCCATTGCAAAATTGCAATTTTTTTGATTTTCTGTCCGCTTCCTGCTTTATTTAATGCTGCAATACTTTTAAATGCTGTCCAGCCAACCCCCCAGCGCTATTAATCATTCACTAAAGTTTGAGGCCTAGTCCAAATGTGTGGCCTTTGAATTCTGATTTACTGCTTTCTCCTTAATCAATATCAATGCTCCTCTCACTTAATGCCCAAAAATAATTCAAATGATTAAATTTGCTCGGTTAATTTGGTGCATTCCTGATCACAAAAAGCACAAATTGACTTCCCTTACACTAATCATCTGGATAATCCTGATCATAAGCCCTCAACATGGTCTTTAATGTTTAATGTCACCTTTCTAGCGCTCCCTGCAATTTTGGATGGTATGCAGTCGATTTGAATTGCTTGATTCCTAAGTCATCACAGTGAATAAATTCGAAGTGAAGTTTGAACCTTGACCTCATTGTATCTCTATTGGTAGTCCGTGTCTATTTTTTAAAAAGAGTAATTCCTTTGCAATTCTTTTAGCTGTGATACTACATCTTTGGATGGCCTCTGGAAATCTAGTCGATACATTCTTTATTGTTATCAAATACTGGTGCCCACCTTTTTGTTTGAGTTCGGGGACCTAGCCATAAATTAAGGACTCTTGTAAAAGGTTCTTCAAATGCAGGAATAGTTAAGAAAGGCGCAGGTTTTATTATTGCTTGTATTTTTTCTAATTACCTGCCATGTATGACACGTCTGGCAAAATTCAACTACATTCTGTTACAGTCCAGGCCAGTAAAAATGTCTCTGTCTTTCAGCCTGTGTTTCCCTCACTCCTAAATGACTTCTAGGTGGTAGCTCATGAACCATTCACATCACCTCTTTTCTGTATCCCATTGGCAATACGATTTTATGAACTTCTGCCCAATTATCATCTCCTTGAGTATGGGATAGTCTCCATTTCCTCATTTTCCTCAAAGGGGTACATTCAAAATTTCTAACGTATATGCTTTTTGATAAAACTGCTTTAACCTTTTACCTTTCTGCTGTAACTCAATTAGTTTAAATGAACTAAAATATTTGCATGATGCCCTGTTTGCTCAATAGTTTTTTTTCACAACTATGTAATGGAACAAAGTCTCTGTGAATGCCACTTAAACTTCCTTATCTTTACATTTTTGATCTCTCCTGTTTCAACTGGTGACGTTGGAGCTTCGTTACCCACACTCAGGAAACTTCCAGGATAAGACTCCTGCATTTCTTCAGTTGCCTGCGTCTCCACTGGCTTTTCAACCAGAGTAGGCAGTACTCCTACCGCTGAATCAGCTGTATTTTTCGCAAGGATAGATTGTATTCCTGGAGCTGAGAGTTTGTCCAATACCACAACCACAATTTCTCCACACTTTTCTGGACACTCTTTCCTCGCTTTACATCATTATGCGCTTTTTGTCTCAAGGTGAATTCCCTTTAGCAGTACCTTTTCTGGAAATAGTCCTTCTAGAGTATATATCTCTTGAACTTTCAGCATCACGGACTAAGAGGATCCTGCTTCCCTTAAAATTGCATCCTCTTTACATGGTCTATGTCTGCAAACTTTCCCTTTGCAGGTATATTTTCTAAGCAGATCTGCCACTTTCTCTTTGACAAACCTCTGATCAGCTTATACACACTGTTGCAGCTTTCTAGCTTCCACTGTGCTTTCTGTTAGCACTCCAACAAAACTTTCAAGCTTATCCTGTTTTCTTGCATCTGTATTTTTTTTTCTGAAACCACCAACACAGTGATTTCATGTGACCTAATTTATTGCAATGAAAGCACCGGACCTTTTTAACTTCTTTGTTTCCTTTTTAGCCTGTGCGAAGTTATCCTTATGACCTTCTTCGAGATGTACCTTTCCCTCTCATGTGAGGATTTCTCTTTGCCCCACTTTCTATCCCTCATGGACTGAAATTGATTCTAGAAGCCAAACCATGTTTTATGGACCAATTCATAATCATCAGCCACTTCAGCTGCCAGCCTTGCCGTTTTAACTCTCTCCTCTTCCAAATGTGTTTGCACTATGTCAGGCAATGAATCTTTGAACTCCTCCAAAGTAATTGTCTCTCTCAGAGCATTATAAAGCTCTTTTCCAGCTATCAAAATTTCTTTGATCCTTTCAAACTCAATATATGTTTGATTAGGATCCCTCCTTATATTCCTGAAACATTGTCTGTCGGATTCTGGCACAAGCTCATATGCACTTTCTTTACCTCCTCATACACCCCAGATCCCTCATCTGATAGTGTTGTATTGCGAATACTTGCTGAACTCAACCTACAAGTTTTGTTTGGATCAACAACACCCACATGGTCAATGGCCACTGCAATTGTTTAGCCACTTTTTCGAATGAAATGGAAAAGGCTTCCATATCCTATTCATCAAATTTAGGTAAGGTGTGAATATACTTAAAAGGTTTCTTACCAGGCTTTTGACTACCATGGGTTTGCTCATCCTCACTCTGTTCTACACTGAGCTCACCTTCAGCCTTCATCCCCATCCTTTTAAGCTGACTTTCCATTCTAAGTGTCCATCTCTGAAGCACACACCATCTCTATTTTTCTTTCTGTCCTGCTAAGGACATTCATTGTTTTTTCTTTCCTGTGCTAAACCTATTCATTCTCTTTCTTTCTCTTCTGATTTTATCCGTAACGCAAACTGCTTCATTTCGGCTTTTAACTCCAGCTACGTCATTTGCAATTGAAGTTTGCTCATCTCGACAGATCCTGATGGAGTTTCCAGCAAATTGGAATGCTGAGCTACTGCTGCAATTATCTCATCTTTCGTCACATTAGGAGGTAGCTTCTACACAAGCTTGTCTACTAATTCCTGCAGCTTGGACTTATGTGCATTCTGTTAAAAACCCCAAGGTCACATCTTCTACCTTCAAACCATCCTTGGTTCCTGCAAAAGTCATTGCTATCTAAAGCTCTGTGTCCCCACCAAATCAACACACGGAATAGGAGACACTAATACTTGCCACTTGCTGCCGAAATCCCGCAAGTGTCCCCCATTCTGTTATGGAATACGCCGGACCCCACAGAACATTTTAAGCAACTGTTGTGGTTCTGTTCCCCGAGCTGGGAAATTGTGTTGCAGACATTTTGTCCCCTGTCTAGGTGACATCCTCAGTGCTTGGGAGCCTCCTGTGAAGCGCTTCTGTAATCCTTTCTCCGGCATTTATAGTGGTTTGAATCTGCCGCTTCCGGTTGTCAGTTCCAGCTGTCCGCTGCAGTGGTCGGTATATTGGATCCACATCGATGTGCTTGTTGATTGAATCTGTGGCTGAGTGCCATGCCTCTAGGAATTCCCTGGCTGTTCTCTGTTTGGCTTGTCCTATAATAGTAGTGTTGTGCCAGTCAAACTCATGTTGCTTGTCATCTGCGTGTGTGGCTACTAAGGATAGCTGGTCGTGTCGTTTCGTGGCTAGTTAGTGTTCATGGACGCAGATCTTTAGCTATCTTCCTGTTTGTCCTAAGTAGTGTTTTGTGCAGTCCTTGCATGGGATTTTGTACACTACGTTTGTTTTGCTCATGCTAGGTATCGGGTCCTTTGTCCTAGTGAGTTGTTGTCTGAGACTGGCTGTGGATTTGTGTGCTGTTATGAGTCCTAGTGGTCGCAATAGTCTGGCTGTCAGTTCAGAAATGTTCTTGCTGTATGGTAGTGTGGCTAGTCCTTTGGGTTGTGGCATGTCCTCATTCCGTTTCTTTCCCTTAGGCATCTGTTGATGAAATTGCGGCGGTATCCGTTTTTGGTGAATACATTGTAGAGGTGTTCTTCTTCCTCTTTTTGCAGTTCTGGTGTACTGCAGTGTGTTGTTGACCCTTTTGAACAGTGTCTTGATGCAACTTCTTTCGTGTGTGTTGGGGTGGTTGCTTTCGTACTTCAGGACTTGGTCAGTGCGTGTGGCTTTCCTGTGTACCTTTGTGGTAAATTCTCCGTTCGTTGTTCTCTGTACCATGACATCTAGGAATGGAAGTTGGTTGTCCTTTTCTTCCTCTCTAGTGAATCTGATTCCTGTGAGTGTGATTCCATGAACACCAACGAGCCACGAAACGACACGACCAGCTACCCTTAGTAGCCACGCGCAGATGACAAGCAACATGAGTTGACTGGGACAACACTACTATTATAGGACAAGCCAAACAGAGAACAGCCAGGGAGTTCCTAGATGCATGGCACTCATCCAATGATTCAATCAATAAGCACATCGATCAGGACCCAATATACCGGCCACTGCAACAGACAGCTGGAACTGACAACTGGAAGCGGCAAATTCAAACCACTATAAATGCCAGAGAAAAGATCCCAGGAGGCTCCCAAGCACTGAGGATGTCACTGAGGGGACGAAACATCTGCAACACAATTTCCTAGCTGGCAAACAGAACCACAACAACGAGCACCCAAGCTACAAATCTTCACACAAACTTTGAATTTTAAGCAAATAGCCCAGACAGTAACTTCGTTATTTCTTAAAAGTTAGTGTAGAATGGATGTTCCTTGAGTGAATTAGCTGGTCAGACTGCCGAGTTTTAAACAAATAGCATTTATTTACCAAATTACCGAATGAAACACAAGAAACCAAAACTAGAATACCTGAATAACTAATCCTATACAAACCCGACAGGCTATCCAGACTTTAGGATCCTGTTCCAAAATACTTGCAACAATCCCAATAAGCAAACCCCTTAGCACCAAGAGTAAAACTGACACAAAGGCTTACAGGTTATAAGGTCAGAAGGACAGAAGGAGGCGGAGAGCATCCAGTTCCAACAGTGACCCTGACTTAACTAACCCCAGAACTGAGCAGACCTGTCCAGTTAGAGTGTTGTCCAAGTCCTTTTGAATATACAAGTGTCTTTTTAAAGGCTAGAAAGCTTTCTGGCTGAGGCATTACCTGTTAGATATAAACAAAAGGATCCCAATGAAACTTTCAAAGTTCAGACATATTGGAATCGTTGTTCATTTAGACCCTCTTTAAAAAATTAAAGACAACATAACCTTGTAAAAGGACCGGATTTGCGACAATATGCCACATATGGCTTTGGACTGAATCAATAAATGTAAGTCTTACTGCTTTGAAGCCAATAAAGTGTATTCAAGTGTTTGTGATTTTACATAAAATAAGGCTGAATTGCATTGTGTGTTGAAGGTTCAATATTGTTCTATTTCAGCAATGAGAAGAACGTCCAGACAGATCCACACTTCCAGTGTATGGTGAGGGCAAATGGCAAATATTCCCACTGAGAATCTATTGGCTGGCGTCTGGTCGAGTTGAGGAGAGATCAGTATTTTAACTACATCTAGATTGCGTATGTTGTGGGTGGCTGTGTTGGGGGGGGGCAGTGTTCAGGTGGTTACAGCATTGCAAACAGATAACACAGCAGAATCATCGAGCCTGTGATAAGGAAACATCCATCATTCTCCCTCACAACTAACTTCACGAGAGCAATTGGTGATGGGAGATGTGATCAATAGTCAGCGATGTCAACATTCAATCAAGTCCAGTTGTTATTTGTACCATACTGAAAGGTGTTAACTGGATCTGTTTGTTCAGTGACTGTGATTGATGTCAGTCTCCATGGATCCTAATGATGTCGCTGTATGGTTTCCCTCTTCTATTAGTAAGGGGCTTCTTGCAATGATTTATCCCATTGTAGCAGCAGAGGCAGCACCTGCAACACTAACAGGAATCAGCAGTTGCAGAGACGGGGAGAGGAGAGGTCAGAATCTGAGAGTAGACTGGAATATTCTAACAATGGATCAGAATCTGAGAGTAGACTGGAATGTTCCAACACTGGTTCAGAATCTGAGAACCCTAGGATGGAATGCTGCAACAATGGACAGGAGTTTAACCGAGGGTCTTTACTATGTTTCCAGGTATTGGGACATATTACCACTTCGTATATACGGCTTACTGATTATTATTCAGGCTGGTTACTATCCCATGCTTGCTATTGTTGGTGTTCCTGGTAAGTCTCATCATCTCTATCTAGTTATTAATCCCATAATCCATGGTGAACTTCAATGCTATTTCTGTTAACTATATTTGGCAAAGTTGGAAACTACTGTCTTCAAGGTGGGAAAAACAATGACTGCAGATGCTTGAAACCAGATTCTGGATTAGTGATGCTGGAAGAGCACAGCAGTTCAGGCAGCATCCAAGTCGCTTCGAAATCGACGTTTTCCTGATGAAGGGCTTTTGCCCGAAACGTCGATTTCGAAGCTACTTGGATGCTGCCTGAACTGCTGTGCTCTTCCAGCACCACTAATCCAACGACTGTCTTCATACACCTGTTCATTACCACAAATTTCAAAACCGCCCACACCCCCGCCCTCACACACATCTGAGGAAAAGACTGTTCACAATCCGGAAGTACCTATTTCCCCTGAATTGATTTTTGTGTTCACATTCTCTCTATCACCAAACAGACCCACTATTAGCTCCATGGTATCCCCATTCCCCAGCTTAACATTTGTGCAGTTGCAAAATACACAATTAATTATACATGCCTTGGAAAATTTCAGACTTCATGGTTCCAGCTCTCTTGTAATCACTCTTTCTGTTACAATTTATAAATCATGACCTTGTTCTTGTCTCTAAAGAAAATTCATGTCAGGGACACTGTGTCAGAATAGTAATGTCGCTGGCCACGTCATTCAGTGGTCCAGGATACTGCACTAAAGACATTGTTTCAAATCCTATCTCAGATGATGATAGAACTTAAACTCAAATGACAGGAACTGGAAATAAAAGCGAATTTCACTAATATAAACGCACTAGCTTTATCGATAAGGTCATCTATTTCACTGATGTCCTTTGGTAAAGAAATCTAACATTATTACCTGGTCTGGATAAAGACGACATCAGGTCCATAGCAATGTGCTTTGCTCTATACTGCCGTAAGGAATGGCCTCACAGTAAAGGGCATTTACTGAGGTCAACAGACAGTGCCCTGAACCGCGATGCAGACATCCTATCTAATGACAAAACTAAACGTTGGGAAAAAAGAATGATGCGAGAGATTGGGAGAATGAGAAAGTGCCAGAGAAACTGAGCAGATTTGGCAGCCTCGGAACGAGAGAAAAATAGAATTAACATTTCGACTCCAATGACCATCCATCAGAACTGCACACAACTGGGAAATAGTGTGATTGATGTTGGTGACAGGGATGTCTGTTGTGAAGGGGAGAAGGAGGGAGTCGAGCAGATAGACAAAGAGAGAAATAGAGAGAAAAAAGCAAATAGAGGTTGATGACCAGCTGGAATGGAAATAAAAATCAAGATTAATCTTATTTATTTTTCTCCTGTTGCCATTTCAATGAAAATCCTGTCCAGTAAGGTATACATCAAAGTTACGGTTTGAAGTGAGTTATGTCCCTTTGTGTCCCTTTCCTAAGAGTGATCATCTTTTTAAAAATTCATTAATGGGATGTTGTAACATCATGTAATATCCTTTCCACGTTGTGAGAAGCTGTTGGTGAGCTGCCTTCCTGACCACTGCAGTCTGTGGGCTGTAAGCATTCAATGCTTAGTTCCATCTGGTTTAATTTCTTTGCGACTTTATCGTGAGTGATATAACTGAGTGATTGGGCTTGGACATTTCAACCGGCAGCCGAGAGTTAACAACATTGCTATGGGTCTAGATTCACATGTAAGCCTTGTCAGGTGAAGATGATAGATCTCATTCCTTAAAGGGCATCAGTGTGCCAGGTAGGTTTTTTCTGACAATACTTTCATTGTTTCTTAACTCGTGATATTTTATTGAACTCAAATTCCAATATTTGCTGTGGTGGGAATTGAATCTGTGCTCCTGGTCGTTACCTGGCTCGCTGCATTAATAATACAGCTAGACCATCACCTCCTTAGCATCTCCAAACATCTACAATGGCAGTAGTGATGATGCTGCTGGCGTGGATGTGCTGGAAGTATTGCGTTTCGCAAAGCAAAAAAATTATTTGGCAAAACATACCATCCTTCTCATTTTGTATTTATGAGAAGGTGAGATGATGGGAAGTGCTCTTGGTGAAAAGGAGCTGAATGCCCTTGGTCATGAGTCACTGACAGAATTCATACAGAGCAGCAAATAATCAGCACAGTATATTGTATAATGTCCTTCATTGAAAAAATGATTCAAATATAGGCGTGAAGACACCTCCCTGCAGTTGTAGAGAGATATTGAGACAGCACGTGGGGCACTGTGAACAGATTTTCTCTCCATTATAAGGAATAATCTCCTTACCACAGTGAGATAGTGTAAAGGAGTTTGACCAGACTAATCCCTGCAGTGATGGTACCACGAGGCGAGTGTGAAGGAAATGAGTGTTTAATCTGTAATACTGCAAAAGATTAAAAAGTGATTGCAATAAAACTTGAGCGTTTTGAACCAGGACTCATTATTCCCATAACGAAACAATGATAGCGTTAAGTATAACGTGTTTTCCTGCAGTATATGTTTTCATTTGTGTACAGATACGTTGATAGGAAAGGTTGAGCAGGATATGGGCCAAGTGCAGGGAAATGGAGTTAACATGAATGGACATTTTGGTCGGTAAAAATAGTCCAATTTGGGCTAAAGGGCCTGTCTCCCTACTGTTAAACTCTATGACTCTCTGATAGTTTACACTCTCTGTGGAGACTCCATGTTGGTTGTGAGAAAGCTGCAGATTCTGAATGAACTCTTACCATCTCAACGTACAGTTGGAGTGATACCCTGCACTAAGCATCATTTTGTTCACAAACATGTCAGCAGCTACACTCTGATAGAGTTGGCCATTCCCAAATGTGTCTGGTCTCCATGCAGAAGACGAGCCTGTCTTCTCAGAGATGGCATATGCCTCCTTGCGACTTGGGACCAAGCATCTGGTGTGATCCTCTCCTTCAGCAAACCACACTAATGTAACACATGTGTAGCATTAGCAATGGAGCCAGGAGGCACAACTTGGGCCAGTCTGTCTGTGCAGTCTCTGCTTCATTGGTTTGTTGTGTTGCAGCAGCAATGACATCCTCCAATTTCAGTGTAACAGTTTGGAGGGCTGAATGGTCTCTTCTTTTCGTGTGTCAGCGTCTCAAGGGTTTGCATTTCCAACTCCTGATCCCAGGGAAGAGGTTCATTATTGGGTGACTCATGGTAGCTGCTAACCAGCATGTTGTGCTAACTAGATTCCTTATCGTCCTGTGGAATACTAAACAAACAGGAGGCTGAAGAACACAAGCCAGGCAGCATCAGGAGGTGGAGAAGTCAATATTTCCAGTATAACCGTTCTTCAGGATTGGGGGTGGGGATCGGGGGAGCTGCAGATAAAGAGAGATGGAAATGGTCGGGGGTGGGGAGAGCAGGGAAAGGGGAATTGAAATGGATGGTGACTGGGATCTCACGTCGGTGTCTTTGGGCCCGGCTATGTTAGTTGGGAGGCAGGTGAATCTCTGTTTCACCTGGAAGGACTGTTTGGGGCGTTGGATAGAGGTGAGAGTGATTGTGTGCCAACAGGTGATGCATCTTTTCCGTTTGCAGGGGCAGTTGTCAGTGGGGATTGGAGGGTTTGGTGGGCAGTGTGGCACGAACCAAAGATTAGCGAAGGGAATGGTCCTTGTGGAAAATGTGCCAGGTGTTGGGATCCAACCTATTTTACTGTATCTGGTGCTCCCGATGTGGTATTCTCTACATTGGTGATCCCAAGTGTAAACTAAGGGGATGTTTTGCTAAGCATCTCAGCTGGGCCCCTAAGGGCTGAGCTGACATACCAGTCACTGCCTATTTCAATTTCCCCTCCCACACCCTTTCCAATGTGGCCATCCTTGACTTCCTCCATTGCCACTATGAAACAAACTGCAAATTGGAGGAACAACACTTCATCTTCTGCCTGGGCAGCCTACAGCCCGGGTGACTCAACATTGAGTTCTCCAATTTCAAATAACCGCCCCTCCAATCCCCCAAATACATTCCCAGCCTCTCCTCCTCCCTTCCATTCCTCTGATCAGCCCTTCTTCCATCTCCCAACTGGAGTCACTCCTCCCATCGACCAACCCAGTCATAACCTCTATTTTTGTTCACTTGTCCCCACCTCACCATCCTGTCTCCACCTCCCTCACCCCGCCTCTGCAAATGTAAATTCCCTAACCCCCCCCCACACACTCCCAGTCCTGAAGAAGGCTTTTAGTCAAGTCGTTGACTTCTGACCTCCTGATGCCGCCTCTCTTATTGTGTTGTTCCGATGACCTGACTGTCTACTTTGAACTCCAACATTTGCCGATTTAAAAAAAAATCTCAGAGAGTGAATGGGCTGTGTCTCTTCTTATCGAATAGTTTCAATGGGCTGAATGGCTTTCTCTCATTCCAATGAAACCAGCTTGAGATGCTGAATGAGTTCCTCTTTCTATACTTTGGAAATGTTCGGGGTCCAGTAGTGCTGACACACGAATGTTCCCGGCGCATTAACAGCATGAGCTTGAATATTGTCCAGGTTTTCATGCTTTATGTCATCTTCACTGAACATCTTCACTTCTGATCAAATTACGGAAGGAAAGACATTGATGAAGCAGCTGAAGATATCTGTGCGAAGGAAGCTACCCTGAGGATCACCCACAGAGATATCCAGGGACTGAGAGGATTGATGTCCAACAGGCACATTGTCATTCTGAATGACACAGCCACTTATTTCGAACTGATTCCTATTAAGTTCAATCTTGTTCCGATCCTTTGAAACCTTGCTCATTCAAATCTTGATGTAATGTCAGGGCCAGTCACTCTGACACTGTGTTCATTTCTTTTGTTCATGTCAATAGGCCAAAGTATATGTGTGGGGAGTCTTTCCTTCTCTCAGAGGATAGTGATTGTTGGGGCCTCTCTATCCAAGACAGTTGCATCCCTGAAATGATTTAGAGGGGGTGAGGAGGGTGTTAATCGATTTTGAGAGAGTCGAGGGCTACAATGATTATGGCATGAAAGAGAAATTGCTGCCAAAAGCAGATCAGCCCTGACCTTACTGAAGGGAAGGGCAGATTTGAGGACCCAAATAGCCTAGTGTTATTCCAGCATTCCCCAGAGTCCAGTCAGTTTGTGCTCTCTTCCAGTTCCTGTGTTACTGACCTGAAGTGGGCGGCACGGTGGCACAGTGGTTAGCACTGCTGCCTCACAGCACCTGAGACCCGGGTTCAATTCCTGCCTCAGGTGACTGACTGTGTGGAGTTTGCACGTTCTCCCCGTGTCTGCGTGGGTTTCCTCCGGGTGCTCCGGTTTCCTCCCACAGTCCAAAGATGTGCAGGCCAGGTGAATTGGCCATGCTAAATTGCCCATAGTGTTAGGTAAGGGGTAGATGTAGATGTAGGGGTATGGGTGGGTTACGCTTCGGCGGGGCGGTGTGGACTTGTTGGGCCGAAGGGCCTGTTTTCACACTGTAAGTAATCTAATCTAATCTAATCTAAATAAAGTAGCTGAATAGACTGATCCTGTCGCTGCATAACAGGATACCGGTGCTGCATGATCTATTCTCAGTACAATTGTATATGTTCAATGAGCTGATTGGCCTCCCCCTGTAACTGTATATCAGGCTCCCGGGGTTGAAAAGCCGGACCTTGTCCTGGTGTAACTGAAATCCATATTGACTAAATCTACCACCCTAGCAGAAAGTGAACACTCCAGATGCTGGAGATCAGAGTCCACAAGTGTGGCACTGGAAATGCATGTCAGGTCTGGCAACATCCGAGGAACAGGATAATCGATGTTTTGGACATTCCTGATTCCTGAAATATCGATTCTCTTGTTCCTGCCTGACCTGCTGTGCTTTTTCCAGATCCACACTTTTTGACATCTAACGCCCCGACCGAACAACCTTCCTGGTCAGATCATCAAATCACTTCAAACAATTATTCCAGCACATAGCCATTCTCAATATTCCTAACCAAACCCTGTATTTCCAAATTAATGAACATTTTATCTTTCAGAATTTTCTCAAGTCACGTACCTACCACAGATGTTAAACTTACTGCTCCACAGTTTCAAGGCTCTTTTTTCAGTCTTTCTTAAGTAAGGGCACAATACTTGATATCCTCCAGCCTTCCAGGATGTTAACTCTGATTAATGATGATTTAAACCATCAGCGAGGTCCCCCGCAAATGCTTCACTGGGTCCTTACAGTGTTCTTGGATATATCTGGTACGGAACGTGAGATTTATCTAAACTCAAGCATTCTAGTGCGTCCAGTACCTCCTGTCCTGTGATATGGACTGTCCCTAAGAAATCACCATGAACTTCGCCAAGTTCCTAAGTACTCGTATCTTTCTCCATGTTAAACACAGAGGAGAAATATCCGTTGATGGTCTCGCCCATCTCTTATGGTTCCACACATACATGCCACTTTGGTCTTTGACGGACCCTGAGTTACTGTTTTTCCTTTAATGTACTGAAGGTACCATTTTGGGATCATCATAATCTTCTCAGCCCCATTTCATGTTCCCTTTTCGCCCTACTGATTTCCTTCTTCAGCAAATTCCTGTATCCCTTATATACCTCCTGGGATTCACTTGATCCAGCTGCCTGTAACGGAGCTGCTTTTATTTCTGGTCAAAGCCTAAATATCTCTTGTCATCCAGGGTTCCCCATTCCTGCCAACGTTCCTTCCACCCCCACAGTAACAAATAGACCTTGAATTCCAGTATCTCACGTTCAAAGGACTCCCACCTGCCAGAGGTCCCTTTGCCAACACCGAACTATCCAACAAACCCCTGGAAACTCCTACCTAATTCCATCTAACTTCGTCTTGCCCCAATTTAGAACTTGAAGCTGTGGACCAGTTTTGTCTCTCTCCATAAATATGTGAATATTAATAGAATTATGGCCATTGGTTCCAGTGTGCTCCCACACTGTCACCTCCGTCACCTGTTCTGTCTTATTTCGTAAGAGTAGTTCGAATTTTGCCCCTTCCCGAGAAGGCCCAACTACATACTGCTTGAGGGAATTTTCCTGGCATAATTAATGTATTCCACCCCACCAAATCCCTTAACGCTCTGGCAGTCCCAGTCAATTTTATAAAAATTAAAATCCGCAATTATGTCAAGCCTTTTGCTTCTGCATGTCCCACCTCTCTGCAAGTATATCAGTTACTCTAATTCCAGGTGACTATTTCGGGTCCTATAGTACAGCCCCTATAACATCACCATACACCTTCCTATTTATTAGCTCCATCCACAAATACTCGCTGTTTGATCCTTCAGTTATTTCATCTCTGATTACTACTGTGATACTCCCTTTAATCAGAAATGCGACCCCCTCCCCGCTTTCCACCATCCCTGTCCTGCCGAAAGCAGCTATACCCTGGCACATTAAGCTGCCAGTCCTGTCCCTCCCTTAGCTATGTTTCTGTAATGCCTGTAATATCCCAGTCCCACAATCCTATCCATGCTCTGAGTTCTTTGGCCTTCCCTGTCAGTCCTTTTGCATTGAAATAAAAGCAATTTAATAAAAACAGGCATTCCTGCTCCCTGTTGTGTTCGAGCGTGACCTGTCTTTTCACTGGACTGTTTATGATTACTGCATCTCCTTCCAGCCTCGCACTTGCCATCCTGCTCTTGAGGATCTCACCCCCTGTCAATCTCATTTAAACCCTCCTGGGAGCACGAGCAAACCTGACACCAAGATATTTGTTCCCCCCTCCAGTGCCGGTGCCACCTGTCCCTATTGAACAGGTCAACTCTGTCACAGAAAAGACCCCAATGATCTAAAAATCTGAGCACCTTTACCCTGCACCAATTCTTTAGTTATGCATGTATCTGCCATATCCTTCTATTCTTACTTTCCTGAGCTCATGAAATAAAAAGTAATCAGGGGATTACCACTTCGAGGTCTTGGTTTTTAACTGTTCTCCTAGCTCTCTGTAATCACACTGGAGGACCGCAATCCTATATCCATGTGTACCATTTGTGATGCCAACGTGCACAATGACTTCGGGCAGCTCACCCTCCACCTTGACAACGTTCTGCAGTTGCTCAGCGACTTTCTGGACCCTGGCACCTGGGACGTGGCACAACTTGCTGGATTCCCGTTTGAGGCTCCAGAATCTCCAAACTGTCCCTCCAACAATCGACTCTCCTATCTCTAAGACCCTGTTTAAATTTAACCTTTCCCGCTATGCTCCAAAACCGGTGGTAGTACCACCAATTTGGCTACCGCTGCTTTCCCTTGAAAGGTTATTCCCTGCAACAGTATCAGAAGTGGTATACTTGTTTTCGTGGGGAATGGCCACAGGGGATGGCTGCATTCTCTGCCTACTCCCTTTGCCATTCCAAACCACTCTCTAACTGGAACATGATAGGGAGCAAGGACTGGCTGTTGGATTAAATTGTGTTTATTTAAATGCAACAGGGCTGACAGGTAAGACTGATGAACTCAGGGCATGGACCTTATGTGGGACTGTACCATTATAGTCATTATAAAAACATGGTCAGGATGGTGGATCTTGGGTGTGACCACTACACTAAAGCACTTATATACGAAGTTCGCAGCATCCCCGATAATCCCGAGTGCATCCAGCTCCAGCTCCCAAACATGGTGTCTCAGGAGCTGCAGCTGGGTGCACTTTCTACACGTGTCGTCAACAGGGACAGTGTAAATCTGTCTGAGCTCCCACATCCCGCAGGCGGAACGTACAACTGGCCTAACCGCCTTCTTGACTGCTGTAATACTAAATTAAAAGGACATTATTTGAACTTGCCTGTCCATTTTTTCTGTTCTGCTGATGTCTGAAGCCTCTCAAACTAATGACTTACTAATTACTCTGCTTCCAACTGCATTTTCTCTATTCCTCCACATTTACGGTGGCACAGTGGTTAGCACTGCTGCCTCACAGCGCCTGAGACCCGGGTTCAATTCTCGCCTCAGGCGACTGACTGTGTGGAGTTTGCACGTTCTCCCTGCGTCTGCGTGGGTTTCGTCCGGGTGCTCCGGTTTCCTCCCACAGTCCAAAGATGTGCAGGCCAGGTGAATTGGCCATGCTAAATTGCCCATAGTGTTAGGTAAGGGGTAAATGTAGATGTATGGGTGGGTTACGCTTCGGCGGGGCGGTGTGGACTTGTTGGGCCGAAGGGCCTGTTTCCACACTGTAAGTAATCTAATCTACTTTTGTTTAGGGAAGAAGGGAGACACTACAGTAATGCAATGTTTGTGCCTTAAACACTCCTTGACACCAAGCCCATGACGACCTGCTCTCCAGAGCACGTCATTACTTGTACTTAGAGGGTGTCTTGCTGAGTCTTTCTCCTGCTGGTGGTGGCTGCGGTTGACACAAATATTCACCCCAACAGCCAATCCGCGTTGTCCCAGTCCCCTGGTCTTTTCTGTCTATTAATACTGCATTTATGAAATCCTTGGTTCCTTCGATTGCATTCCAAACTGTGTCCCACTCCAAAGGGAGAGAAGTTATATTCAAGTGAATACAGGGCTGTTGGAAAAAGAATTGCATTAGACATTGGAGCTAAATTCTTGCTATCTGCTCACTAAGTCTGCTTTTCTGTTCAATTCCGTTATATTTATTCTGATATACCTCATTCTACTTTATTTCATTTTCCCTATAACCAACCCTTGTTTAAAAATCAGTCTGCGTCACCCTTCAAGATGTTTAATGATCTAGCCTCAACAGCCCTCAGAATATTCCACAATTATTTCTCTCTCGCTGTTGGGAGATGTGGTGATCTTTAATCCCATTCCTTATTTCTAGCACTCTGTGTGAGACTTGTGCCAACATTAGATGTTATCGTGTCCAATCACACCTTCGCTGTGGCCAGAGACAAGAGAAAAAATAAAAATGTCAGAGCCTGTACTCTTCTCCCTCATGTTCCACATCAGCCTAAGTTACAGCTCACTCGGATCTGGGGATTTGCCCACTCTTTCCAATTCTTTCTTGGCTTCTCTATCAATTCGTTCAAGGGGCACACTGTCACTCTCCCTGAATCCAGGAACTGCTTCTCCCAACTGAAGAACGATATGAAGCCCGTGTTTAACATATCCTGTGATTCCGTGCACAGGTTGCCCCTTTGGTCTCTCATACACCTCCTTCTTTCTCTTGTTACCCTCTTTCTCTTCATAAACTGATATAATGTCTTTGGATTCATGTTACTCTTACCCACTCATGTTTTATCGCGATTCCCCTTCTGCTCTTCCACTGAAGTTTTAAGATTAGCCTGACACTTTCTATGTTCATTCAGTGCATCCATTGACCTGCTCACTTTGTACTTGCTTTAAGCTTCTCTTTCGTTTTTAATTTTGTTCTGAATTTTTTTTTTGTTGACACGCGAGGTTCTCTGGGCTTATTTTCCAAATTTTCATCTTTCATGTAACACGTTGGGTGGACACTCTCATTAATTCCATTTTGATCAAGTGATTCCCCCATCCCCCTGCCACATGGTGTTCTGCTACAGTTTCACTCAGAAGCCACTGCACTTTGGCCAGATCCCGTCATATTATTTCATAAAATCGGTATCCCCAATCCAAAAACCTTTTATTTATCAGAGTGCGTTTTTAAAATATTTTCCTTATCAAACATAAAATGTATTATGTCACTGTTACTGACCATATACCGCTCTCCCAGTCCTGCCTGCAATATCCTGACTGACTTCATTCACCACAGTGAGGCACATCACTGCCCCCCCCCCCCACCATTGCTGGATCTGCTCCTTGATGATACAAGGAGCTTTCCGGAATAAATTTCAAGGCATCTGTCCCCTCTTAAAAAGTTATCACGGCCCTAATTAGTGCTTGGAAATGAAATGCCTGTGTATAATAAACCTATTACTGTTTTTACACACCTCAGTAAATTGGTTTTATATCTGCTCCTGTACTTTCTTTTATCTGGGGATCTATAATATGTCCCCAGCAGTGCCTCTGCCATGGTTTTGATCCTGAGCTCTGACCACCAAGCCTCATTGAAAGATCTTTCCAAAATATTGTCCCTCCTTACTGTAGTAACTGTCTCCATAACTAATAATGCAAAACCACCTCCTATTTTACCCATCTCCTGTCCTGCCTATAGTTCTTGCACCACAGCATATTGAGTTGTCAGCCCTGACCTCCCTCAAACGAATCTCTGTCCTGGCAACAATGTCACATTTGCACATGCCGTCTTTTTCCCTTATCACATCTGCCTGTCCGATAATATTCCCAGCATTAATGTAAAGCACAACCACCCTGGAATATAACACCTGGAATATTCTGCACCTTGGAGTTCTTCAATCAATCAGTGTTCCTTATCAAGCTGGCCAATTCATGAACCAAAACTGTAACTTGGGGCTGAATTAGTATTTGTTGTTAATAAATTTATTAATCTAATGCAATTTTCCAGAACTGAGCAGTCTGCTCCACATACAACGAGTTTCTGCTGATGAATTACCTGCTCAGTGTGCAGATGGGACAGCCGTCAGTAATAGGGAAAATGAGGATGGCAGATGCTGGAGATCAGAGTCGAAACGTGTGGCACTAAAAACGAACAGTCAGTCAGGCAACATCTGAGGAAGAAGAGAGTCAAAGATTTGGGCATCACCCCTTCATCAGGAGCGCTTTCATGGTTTCCCATATTTTTCATTCCATGGTTCACAGGATATTAGGAACCATGCATGCTAAGTGCATCAGCATGGTATATAGCCCTGAAATGGAAAGCAGTCAATCAGTTGGTTGGACAGGGAGTAGACAATTTCAGGCGAAGTACAGACTAATTGAAATACAAACATAAGAATAGATAAATCCCCTGGGCCAGAGGAGAAAACACCCTAGGTTGCTACAGGAAGAGAAGGAAGAGATTTCTGCGCCTTTGGCGATGATCTTTGCGTCCTCACTCTCATTTGCAGTCGTGCCAGATGATTGAGGGTGGCAAATGTTACTCCCTTGTTCAGGAAAGGGAATTGGGATAATCCTGAGAATTACAGTCCAGTCAGTCTTACATCAGTATTGAGCAAATTAGTGGAGAGGATTCTGGGAGACAGACTTTATGATTACTTGGAAAATCATAGCTTGATTAGAAATAGTCAGCATGGCTTTGTGAAGGCCAAGTCATGCCTCACAAACCTTATGGAATTCTTTGAGGATGGGATCAAACACATTGAAGAAGGTAGAGCAGTGGATGCGGTGTGCATGATTTTACCAAGGCGTTTGATCACGTTCCCATTGT
This sequence comes from Chiloscyllium punctatum, assembly GCF_047496795.1. Taxonomy (NCBI): domain Eukaryota; kingdom Metazoa; phylum Chordata; class Chondrichthyes; order Orectolobiformes; family Hemiscylliidae; genus Chiloscyllium; species Chiloscyllium punctatum. The sequence continues at coordinate 12,758,647 of NC_092745.1, read as the reverse complement.
TGATTCATTCAGAAAGTAAGGAGGCTTGGGATTCGGAGAAACCTGTCTGTCTGGACACAGAATTGACTGGCCCATAGAGACACAAAGTGGTAGTAAATAGGAAGTACTCCGTCTGCAGCTCGGTGAAAAGTGGCGATCTGTACTATTCCGTTCTGGGATCTCTGCTGTTTGTGGTTTTTATAAATGATTTGGATGAGGAAGTGGAAGGGTTGGCTATTATATTTGTCGATGGAACAAAAGTCAGTAGAAGGTCGGTAGAATTGTGGATAGTGTGGAGGGCTGTTGTAGTTTGCACTGGGACATTGATAGGATGAAGAACTGGGCTGATAAGTGGCAGGTGGATATCGACATGGAAAAGTGTGAAGTGATTCATTCTGGACAATCACTTTTGAATGCAGAATATAGGATAATAGATAGGTAGTGCTCCTCAGGTCCACAACAATTCACCCTCCTGTCGAGGCACCTTTCCCTGCCACCACAGGAATATGAGACCTGTGCTCACACCTCCACACACCCACCCCACCAAGGCCCTAAAGATCCTTCCACATCCATCAAGGTTTCACCTGCAGTTCCACACATGTCAGCTACTGTATCCGTTGTTCGTAATGCGGTCTTCTATACGTTGGGGAGATAGGACCTTTACTCATAGAGCACTTCAGAGAACATCTCTGGGACACCCGCACCATCCAACCCCACTGCCTTGTGGCCGAACGCTTCAACTCCCCCTCCCACTCTGCTGAGGGCATGCAGGTCCAGGGCTTCATCTATTGCCACTCCCTTACCACCTCATCTTCGACCTCGGGACACTCCAACCCCATGGCATCAATATGGATTTCACCAGTTTCCACATTTCCCCTCCTCCCACCTTATCACAGTTCCAAACTTCCAGCTTAGCACCGAACTCATGACCCGTCCAATCTTTTTATTCAAAGTGGGAATGGTTTTTTTTTAGATTTCCCACAGAGTGGAAGCAGGCCCTTTGGCCTAACAAGTCCGTACAAAACCTCCGAAGAGTAACCCATTTCTCTCTGACTAATGCACTTATAACTGTGGGCAATTTAGCATGGACAATTTACCTGGCCTGGGCATAATTGGACTGTGGGTGAAAACCAGAATACCCGGAGGAAACCCATGCAGACATGTTGGACAATGTGCAAACTCCACACAGAGAGTCGCCTGAGGCTGGAATCGAAACTGGTCCCTGGCACTGTGAGGCAGCAGTGTTCACCACTGAGCCACCGTACCCACCTGTCCATCTTCCTTCCCACCTATCTGCTCCACCCTCGTTCCGATGTATCACCCATTACCCAACCTCCATCCAACTATCGCACTCTCAGTTACCTTTCCCCAGCCCCAACTCCTCTCATTTATCACTCCACCCTCATGGATCCCATTCTTATTTCTGATGAAGAGCTTTTGCATGAAACATCGATTTTCCTGCTCCTTGGATGCTGCCTGAGCTGCTCTGCTTTTCCAGTTCCAGCCTCACGACTCTAACTTCCAGCATCTGCTGTCTTCGGTTTCGCCTTGTTAACGTCTCCACTCAGTGCCTGTCAAGGTTGCAGATGTACGGAGTCTGGGAGGGAGGCCAGATGTCATCACCGTAAGTAATTTGTGTGGTGTGCTTCTCACACTCCATGTCCACACATCTGCTCTCTGGGCCAGGGTCTGACTGAAAATGAATTTGTAAAGCATGGTTGCTAGCCAGTCATTGATTTCTAATTTGGACAGCATTTGTATTTACACAGAGACCAGTGATAGCCTGGTGGATAGTTTCCCCCCGGCCCAAGGTGGATTCCAAAAGATTTGTTGTGAAGTAATTCTTGAATGGCTGCCCTGAATCACGTGGTCGTCCTCTGGATACATTTAGGTGCAGGCCAGGGTCTCACTAAGTGCCTCAGGCAGCTATGAGGTTCAGTAACACTCTGCCTGAATTCAGATCCTTTTAAATCTATTTTCAACGAAGCTTATTATTACAAGGTGATGAGTTTATGATCCGAATATTTGCTATGTTTCATGAATTGCGCAAAAATAAGATGTAAAGTATGATTATTCAACCAAATAATAATTACATCATCTCTGAAAACAATGAGTTTGATGTTATATTTATGGAACAAAAGTACAAGCTCCTGTCAACACTTAATGATTCCAAAATAAAGATGGACATTTTATTTTATTTCGAACAAAGAATATGCTATCTGACTATGGACGTAATTACAATTACATACTCATTGTCGGTATTCAAATAAATACATTGTCACACCAAAACTTGGAAAGTGCTTGGTATCTGACCGATTGCATATTCAGATTGAGAAAATAATTGAACAATCATAAATAAAAAGCATTCTTATATATATAAATAACAATCAGTTTAATTTCTCACTTTAATGTACGAGCGTTAGCTATTTATCAACAATTGAGAAATGACAATAATTCTACATGCACTGTGAATATTAAATTAAATAAATGATTTGTGACATTACATTGAAGTGAACAATAATTTGAAATCTTGCATTTTTTTAAAGAATGAATGGCATTTAATGCGACATTTGGTTAATGATATAAAACAATGACCATATTTCCGTATGAGAGAAAAGTCAAACATTTAAAAAGTGTTTTGTGCCAAAGCAAAGAAATATTTGTTTTAGTAATTGAGATATAAGATTTAAAATATTTATGTGCTGAGTAATAATTAGACTTCATCATCAAGCTGACATTGCAATACTTGCATTTTAAATGGTTATGCTGCAGCAAATATGATCATATATTCGCCAGCATTTACAACAGGAAGTAATCAGATACTGATGTTGACTTGCATCTGTACATGATTGAATACAGAACTTTAATGGACAGAAGGAGGTTATTGGGCCACTGTGTATGCATCAGCTCCGGAAATTTGCCACCAGGTCTCTGCAGCCCTTTACATTCGTAACTTACAAATATATATGCAGTTCCCTTTTGAATCTTCATTCGCAACTCTCCCAGGCAGAGCATTCTAAATTCTAACAAATCTCTCAATAAAGAGGTTTTTCCTTATCTCACGCCTAGCTCTTGTGCTAACAATCTTGAAACGAGGACTCCTGAGACGCTGAAATGCCAACGAACAGAAACAGAGTATTCGTATTTTAAGCTGTCATTTTTTTCCATTATTTTGAGCCCTGTAATAATTTCACAGCTTTGTCGATCTGCTTAAAAAAGAGCAATCCTAAATGTTCGCATCCTACCTTGAACTAGTTCGTTCATTCCAGTTGTCATTCTGATTATTTATAAGGTTACTGGGTATACTTCTACAAAGTAATGGTGTTTGTTTGTGTGTCTGTGTATGTTCATGTGTGTATTTGTGTGCATACGTCTGTCTGTGTGTGCATGCGTATGTGTGTGTGTGTGTGAGAGAGAGAGAGAGATAGAGAACAATCCGCTGGAATGCGTGAATTGATCCCAGTGCCACGTGGAAAAGAGGTAATGATTAGGCAGGTGGTATAGTTTGACATGTTGTTAAAGACCTAGTACAGGGGTGAGGGTTTCAAATTTTGGATCATTAGGTTCTCTTCCAGGGCAAGTGAGAGCTTTCAAAAGTGGACAGGTTGCATCTTAACTGGAGGAGCACCAACATCGTCATGTGGAGGTTTGCTAGTGGAAATTGCGTGGATTTAAATGAATAAACCAGGAGGCTAGGAACCAAAGCAGCTAGTCAGAAGCTGAGCTGAAGGTAGAGGTGAATAGGACAGCAGGCATGGCCAGTCTCATGACCATGATGAAGGATGGAACATGTCAATTCAAAATGTGGGTTGGAGATTGGAATAAATAATAGAGATGAGGCGCATAATTATCAGGGATTATAAGGTTGGGCTGTGTGGGGAATATGAGGGAGCGAAGTGTGTGAGATCAGGAAGCTAAAGTATGAGAAGGGAAAGACAAACCAATAAAACATATTTAAATACTTTGTACCTAAAAAGCACAACGTTGTTGGAAAAATACTGATGAGCTGACAATAGGTACAGAGACAAATGTACATGACCTGGTACAGATTGCTGAAACATGGTTACAGGGAGATCAAGACAGGGCAGTGACATGTCCGAGGGCAGTCATTTTTTCTGGAAGGTTAGACAAGGAGGAGCAAGAGGTGGAATTGATGTATTGGTTAAGTATGATATCGAGGCGGTATTAGGAAATGATATTGGCACGAGGGAACGATATGTAAATCAGTCCGGGCACAAATAAAAAGCAAGAGAAGAAATCTCTTGGGACGAGTAATGTTCTGCTACTGTCCCCCCGAAGTATTTCTGAGGTCGGAAATAATGATGGCTGGTGACAAGGGCACAACAGCATGCATTCTGATTATTTATAAGGTTACTGGGTATACTTCTACAAAGTAATGGTGTTTGTTTGTGTGTCTGTGTATGTTCATGTGTGTATTTGTGTGCATACGTCTGTCTGTGTGTGCATGCGTATGTGTGTGTGTGTGAGAGAGAGAGAGAGAGATAGAGAACAATCCGCTGGAATGCGTGAATTGATCCCAGTGCCACGTGGAAAAGAGGTAATGATTAGGCAGGTGGTATAGTTTGACATGTTGTTAAAGACCTAGTACAGGGGTGAGGGTTTCAAATTTTGGATCATTAGGTTCTCTTCCAGGGCAAGTGAGAGCTTTCAAAAGTGGACAGGTTGCATCTTAACTGGAGGAGCACCAACATCGTCATGTGGAGGTTTGCTAGTGGAAATTGCATGCATAATGACTCAATTAATCAACTTGGCAAAGGTAGCCTCGAAGAACAATTCGTAGACTGTATGAAGGATTGTTTTGAGAGCAACATGTCATGCATTCAACCAGAGAACGGGTTACTTCAGATTTCATTTTATGTGACAAGGAAGGATCCTTTTGGAAGCAGTGTCCGCAACATGCTGTAGTTTCAAACTCAGATTGAATGTAAAAGGCAAGAGTCACATATGACGGTTTTAGTGTTGAGCAATGATAATTATATTGGGCTAAGGAAGGAGGTGGCTTTGGTGGAATGGCCAGGAAAAAGAAACAAAACTATCAAGGCCAGGACAGATAAAAAAGGTAAAGACCCAAGGAGATACTAAATAACTTCTCAATTCAAGTATTATTGGTGAGTGGAAGATGAATTGCGTAATGGAGAAAAATCATCCATGATTTGACACGGAAATTTGAGGGAAAATTCTCGGGCAATTCATTTTACACAAGTTAGTCACACTCCGTAGGACTGGACAAGGCAGTGGCGTAGTGGTGTTATCGCTGAACTGTTAAGCAAGAGACCCAGATAATGTTCTGATGACCTGGATTTTAACTCTGCCATGGTAGATGGTGGAGCTTGAATTCAAATGTGGAATTAAGAGACTGATGGCGATCATGAATCAATTGTAAGGGAAAGCTCATCTGGTTCACTAATGTCCTTTAACGAAGGAAACTTCCATCCTTACCATAGATTCATCACTCTCTGACTGAAGACCTTTCTCCTTATCTACGATATAAAAGGTCTTCCCTTAACAATGAGACTATGCCTTTGGGTCCTTTCCCTCCGAACAATGGAAGCATCTTTCTAACATCTACTCTGGCCATGCATTTAGTATTCTGAATGATTCAATTAGATCCCCTCATCCTTCTCAATATCAACGAGTTTAATCCCAGATATCTCATATGTTAGGCTTTTCATTCCTGAGGCCATTCCTGTGAAATGCCTCTGAACACGCACCGGGGCAATATATCCTTCCTGAGATATGGAGCCCAAAACATCACACAATAATTCAAATGTAGTCTGATTAGAGCCTTGTAGAATCTCAGAAGTACATCCATGCTATTATATTCAAGTGCTCTCAAAATAAGTGTCATCATTGTATTTGCCTTTGTGACCAGTCGGGCCACCTGAAATAATGAAATTATGATGGACAATAACAAATTTCCATGGAGTTACAAAAATAAACAATGATTAAAGCATGCTGGGAAATGGATCCTGGCCTTGAGTAAACTGTCTGTGCTAATCCACATGCTGTTGAATCCAGACAGGCTGCAGCTACGCACAGACGGTTTGTAAACAAACTGGACAACTACAGACCACGGAATACAAACCTGGAGCTGAACTTGAATGGGACAACGGATTGCCGCCCTTGGGCCATCAATGCACCAACCCTTGCTTGGGTCTGATTGATCAGATTTGTCCAACATGGTCATTCTGTTGACAGATCATTGCATATCCTCTCAAAATGAGGTGAAATCTCTGAAGAATGAGAATCACGGCAAAACCCCAGTTAGCGCAGTAAATTGAGAATAACCACCAAAGCAGAAGTTACCTCCAAGTCCATCGTAAGAAAGAGAAATCAGCACGTGGAGCAAGGCAATATTCTGTTGGAGTTGTATATGATCATACAGAGTAAGGTTAAAGCATTTGGTAGTTGGTAGTGTGTTTCGTCACGTTACAGTGCAATTTATTGTACTAATATTAATTGAGTTCAATAAACAGATGTTGTTGTATATGAGTCAACTCACAGTTCTTTGCTGAATGCAAGATGTTAAAACACAATGTGTCGTGATATCAAAGTTTCACAACAATTGGTTCGCCTGCAAGTTTACCTTGAGAAAACTTTGGTCGAGAACTCCTCAAGTCTCTTTGCACTTCAGACTGAAGAATTTTCCCGAATTTAGAAAATAGTCCATTCCTATAGTCTTCTTACCAAAGTGCATGACCTCACACTTACCCCCATTGTACTCCATCTGCCACTCCTTTGTCCACACTCCTAACGTGCCTAAACCCTTCTCTCGCCTCTCCACTTCCGCAATGCTACCTGTCTCTCCACCCATCTTTATATCATCTGAAAGGTTAACCAGAATGCCCTTAGAACATTCATCTAATTTACAAAGTAAAAAGTCGTGGTCCCAGCACTGGGCCTTGTGGAATATCACATGTCACTGGCTACCATACTGACATGATCATTTATATCCTCCCTCACTGTTTTCTGCCTTTTTAACCTTTGTTGTTTCTCAATTCCACCCACACAGATTCTACACCATCTGTCCATATTTCAGTGATGGGAACTGAGTGATGGGACTGCAACACACTTGAGCATTGGCGCTAATTTATAGCTTGGACATAGACTAAAAATATGACATTTTCGATTCCACTGAATTGTGGCGTCAACCTATGTGTTTGACGAAATATTCTGTTTGCATTATGAAAGAATATAAACATGTGAACCTGCTTGAGAGGACACAGACAATTTCAAATGTTTGTATTCTTCCATAATACAGTCAGAATATTTGGTCAAAGACATCGGCTGCTGCCACATTCCAATGGAATTGACAATCTCATTTTTTTTTGTTTTTATTTGTATATGAATAATACACGAGTTAATAAAGAGATATAAGTTGGTCAAATGAACAAATATTGCTGCATGGAGATATAATGGAAAATGTGTCTGTGTTCAAATATGTTGGAAGTTTAATGGAAACGCACGAATTATTTAAATGAAGAGATTGAATTGAGGAACAGAGGAATCAGGCACCTGGATCACACAAAAAAGATCATGTACATCAAGGTTTTAGAGAGGCCAGACAAATGTTGAAACTTTTTTGAAACAGAATTCATTCAGAAGTAGGAAGAATTTTCTGCAGTTTTACAGGGTACTGGTGAGACCACATCGAAAGAGCTATGGTCATACTGACATGTAAAGCAGTCTAGTGAAGATACATTCAACTGACTCCTGTGAAGAATTGTATATCAGGAGGAAATATTGACCAGACTGGCCCTGGATCTTCTGGAGTTTAGCTGGACAATATGTGATCTTGCTTAAGCTCATAATATTCCGAATAGTCTTTTTAAGTTGAATTCTGATATGATACTTCAGTTTGTATGAGAGATTGCAATAAGTGGATGGAAAGTAAAACTGAAGAATATCTCATTTAATATGACGTGTGTTGTTTCAGCCCTCTCAAAGTATTGTGTATTTGTGAAACTCTCTTCCTACAGAGTGATGAAGGCGAGGACATTTCATATTCCTGAGGCAGAGGCAGGCAGACTCTTGACTAAGAATGGCACAGTAACGTTGTAAGGGCACAGAAGGAACACTTACGTCTGATGCTCGCTTCTACTTTTTGTTGCCTTCAGCTTCCAAAAAATTAGGAGATCATTCTCATAAACATGAAGAGTTTTCCTTTCAGACTGATGGGCACAACTTTTCAAATGTGTTTTTTAAACAAGTGAAAAACTCCTTTGAAACTGCTTTAGAAATTAGATAATGTCGAATAGATGTCTTAATAGTGCAGCTTCCTTTCAGTTGTTGTTGTGAGTTTCGTTAGCAAAGCCACTGATCTGTTGCCTATGTTTAATTTCCACTCATAATGTGTTAGTGAACCCCGGTGGACCTCGTGGTGCAGGAACACTAACATTTTTGTCTCAGAGAGAGGTGCAGGATTCGGAACAAGTGATAGTGAAGGGACAATGCTTTCTATTTCAAGTCAGAATGCAACGTGACCTTGGAGACTATATTCTTCACCAAATGATGCTCACAAGCTTTTGAAATGGTGAGACTACTTTCTGTTTTCAAGAATTAAAGTGATAGAGTCTTGTGGCACACAAACAGGCCATTCAGCGCAACATGTCTACACCAACCAGAAAACACCAAACTACATGAATGAAAGTTACCTCAAGGCGCATGGCCGACTCTGCTCTGGCATTTTGTGCTCATTTAGCTGCTGAATAAATGCTGCATTAACTTGTGGTTATTCGTGACCTGGACTGTCAGTTGGCCTTTTATTTCAATGTTGTCACGAAATGGTGTCTGCAAATGCATCACACTACTTCAAAGTCCGCAACAAGCTCATCTGATCAGTAAACATGGTTATATTGTTCAATTATTATTAGGAAATTGGATTTTTCAAAAAAATCATTAGGGATTTTAATGGAGCTAGTCCAACATTAATTGCCGTTGAGCAGTTCCAGTCAAGTTGGTGATGGTCCACCCAAAGTGGCTGTTGGGAGGGAGTACCAGCTGTGCATGTCATCTGCCAGTTTAGCTGAGAGTAAGTATTACTGGTGGTGTAGGTAGAGTTAAACAATCTGCGGTACTGTGATGAACAGCTGGCAGAGGGTGGTGTTTCACAATATATCATGGAATCGTGTAATAAAGAAGATGCCTATCAAATCGGGCACCATCAAGTGTTGATACAAGTGCTTTGCCAAGTTTGTACGGTTTGCTTCCTCAACCACCCTCAGAGGCAATGCGTTCCAAAAGCATATCACCCTCTTGGTTCAAAACAGATTTCACAAATCATCACTCAATCTCTTGTCTTTCACTTTAAACGTGTATCCCCTCGTATTTAACCGTTTAACTAAGGGCAACAGCTGCTGTCTGTTCCCTCTGTCTCTCTCCCTCATGCTGTTATACACCTCTGTCAGGTTCACCCCATAATCTTTTCTGCTCCAAAGTAAAGCAAAAGCAAATCTAGCCTATCTCCATGGTTGAGTAATCTCTTGTTTTGTTACTTCTGTCAAAGTGCAGCATCTCACATATTGCAGTGTTAAGTTTTTCGGTCATTGATGTGGCCATTTGAACAATCCTTTTGTACCCTCCAGTAACCTAACACTTTCGTTCTCACTGTGAGCCATAGGACAGACGTCGAAGGTCGTTTCTTTACTCAGCGAGCAGCAGGGGTGTGGAAAGCACTGCCTGCAACAGTAGTAGACTCAACAACTTTAAAACCATTTAAGTCATCATTGGATAGGCATAGTGTAAAGGATAAAAAATGGAGTAGTGTAGTTTAGAACGGTTTCATAGGTCGGCACAACATCGAGTGCAGAAGGGTCTGTACTGCGCTGTATTGCTCTATGTTCTATATGTGCACAACCCTGTGGAACTGTATATTCAGTGATTAAAATATTTATGTAGCATACTATTCTTTTGGAATAGCCCTGTTCACATTCATCGAATGCATGTAGTGTGGAAACAGGTCCTTGGAAGAGGAACCTGACCAGACCCATTCGTCCACCCATTCCCTCACGATTGTGCCTAACCTACATATCGGTGAACACAGTGAGAAGATTAGCTTGGCCAATTCACCTAATCTGCACATCTTTGAACTGTGGGATGAAATACATGCAGACCTGGGGAGAATATGCAAACTCCACACAGAGATTCGCCTGAGGCTGGAATCGAACCAGGCCCTAGCACTGCGAAAGTGTAGTGCTAATACCTGACCCACAGAGCCACATCAGCAATCAGCAGTCTCTCTCATTTTGGTTGCTTTGCTTTGTATTTCATTCTGTCTGTCAGAAAGTGTGATGGTGTCTGGGGGAATATGTTGTCTTCCCTTCAAATCTCCACAACCAATGCTCCCATTCCTTTCTATCTCCTAACTAATGTTAATTTCCTTCTGTCCCTGGCTCATTAATCCATGGGTTTTAATGAACCAGGTGTTTGTACATTCCGTTTTATTTTTCTTTGGACTGAAGTAAAAAAAATTAAATCTCACTGTTTTAAAGTGAATAAAACAGCAATAAGATGCTTGTCGATTAAAAAAACTGAAGAGCATTGTGTGTTGACATTACAATGTTGCCTTCAGACCACAGTCAGAGTCATGTCCAGACGAATACAAGCTTCCTCTGTACGTCAACAGCAACTATGCCCAGGGACAATCTTTTGGTTGGCAGTTGTTGTAGTGGACGAGAGAACAATACAATAACAACAACTTGATTGTGTGATTTTTGGGGTTGCAAGCCATTACAACATTGTACATGAACAGCACAGCAAAATAAGCTAACCTGCAAAAAGAAAACATCCATCACTCCCACCCCGCCCTCACCACGCCACTGACTTTGTAAGAGCAATTAATGTCTGGAGATGTGGCCAATAGCTCGAGATTTCAACATCCAAACCAGTCCAGTTGTTAATGTGAGCTGCAAGTGCAGTAGTAAAAGGGTTAATTGGAATTGTTTGTTCATTAACTGCGATTGATGTCAGCCTCCATGGATTCAACTGTGTTAATCGAGGTTTTCCCTCTCCTATTAGTAAGGGACTTCTTTCGGTGCCTTATCCCATGGTTCAAGCAGATACGCCAGCTCCGACACGAGTGGAGTCAGCAGCTACAGAGACAGAGAGAAGAGAGATCAGAATCTGAGAACAACAGACTGGAAAGTTCCAGTAATGGATCATAACCTGAAAACATTAGACTGGAATGTTACAACAATGTACAGGAGTTTATCCGATGGTCTTTTATGGTTTCCCTGGTCTTGGTCAACATTAGCATTACAAATATACGGTGTACTGATGATTATTCAGGCAGGTTATTATCCCATCCTCGCTTTGTTGGTGTTCGTGGTAAGTTTTTCCATCTCCATCTATTTATTAATTAAATAAACCATGTTCAACTTCATTGTTTTTGTTTTTGTTATCTTTCTGGTAAAAACAGAAAATACTGTATTTAGTTTCATTATAAATTCCACTCATTCTCCACAAATTTCAGACATCTTCCTCACAAACATCTGAAACAAAACAGTGAGGACCCTTTTTGCGTTGAACTGATGTATGTCTTGGTATTGTTTCCATCACCAAACCTGCCCATTACACGCTTCATAATACTCTGAGTCTTCACCGTTGTGTCAGTGCTGTTGCTGAATTAACCATGACCTATGCCTTGGTAAAGGTCAGATTTTACAGATGCAGTTCACTTCTCGCCACTGCTCTAGTTACGAATAGATCGATAACAAACTTGAAATGTCTCATAAGTAAGTTCATGACAGGGACACTGTGTCAGAGTAGTCATGTCGCTGGATGGGTAATTTAGAGGCACAGGTCAGAATACTAAAGATACTATTTCAAATCCTACCATAGCTGATCGCAGGACTTAAATTCAATTGATAAGAATCTAAATAAAAACAAATGCACAAACTGTAACCATAAAACGAGGAGAATTTTGTCTAAAAATCTACCTGTTTCACTGATGTCCTTTGCTAAAGAAATCTAACATCGTAACCGGGTCTGGATTGAGAGTGAGTTCAGACCCACAACAATGTGCTTGGCTCTGTACTACCTTGTGGAATGATCACAATTAAGGGCAATTAGTGATGGTCATCAAATGCTGTCCTTGACAGTGATGATGACATTCCATCAAATACAAAAAATAAACATTAAATCAAACAAAGAAAGCTACTGTAGGTCTAAAACAAAGAGACAAAAAGTGCTGGGGAAACGGAACAGGGTTGGCAGTTTCTGTTGAGACAAAAACAGAGTTAACATTTTGAGTCCACTCACCATGCATCAGATCTGAAAGCAGCTGGGAAATAGTTAATTTGTGTTGGTCGAGTGAGGTGAATGTATGGAGAAGTAGAGAGATAGAGAAAAATGATCAAACAAAGGAATTGTTGATAATCAGCTTAAATGGAAATAAAATGTGATATTAATCTCGTTGACTTTTTTTTATCTTTCCCATATTCCTGAGTATCATGCCTATATATCCAAGTCCCTGCTTAAAACGAGGTACGTCCCCTCTGTCTCTCTTCCCTGAGTGTGGTCATCTTCTTTTCTTCAATAATGGGACATGGGTGTCACTGGCTGAGCCAGTATATATTTCACTTTCCGGGTTGCCCATGAGAAGGTGTCGGTGAGCTGCCTGATTGGACCAATGTAGCCCAAATGCTATAGGCTGCGAGTGCTTAGATCTGTCTGCTTTCATTTCTTTGAGATCTTGTAGTGATATAACTGAATGGATGGTTTGGCTATTTCAAAATGCAATTGAGAGTCAATCACATTGCTTTGGGTCTGGCGTCACATGTGTAGACCTGACCACGTGAAGATAACAGATTTCCTTCCACAAAGAACACAAGAGGGCCAGATGTTTGTTTTTATTTGACAATTGATAATCTTCGTTAGATTGTTAACCCAAATACTACATTGAATTCAAATTCCACAATCTGATTAGGCGGGATTCAAGTCCAGGTCTGAGTCATTAGCTGGACCCCCGGATTAATAGTCTGGAGACAATTGCACTAGACCATTGCATTCTCAGAATCTACACTGGTAATGGTAGTGTTGCTGTTATTGTGACTGAGGTACATAATTTTTTTTTTCAGTTACATTGTCAACTACTTCCATGGAGAACATTAACAAGTCATATTTCAGCTCACAGGGACTGACAGAGCTGCAATGGTTTGTCAGCCAGGAATAGAAACTGAGGAGAAAAAGTCATTTCTAAACTCTGAGTGGCTGTGACATGTGTACAGAGTTTTGACTTGTACCCATCACTGGAAAATGAGTGAAGGTTCTCCGTTTGTTTTCTTGGGTTTGTGTTATCAGCTACTACCATGACTTAGGGAAATCTGAGGGTCTGGTGGCCCCACTCTGCACAAGGTTTGTGCACTGCATTTTGAAGAGAGTCTGGGTCTGCAGAGACTGCATAGGAAGGAGCAGGACACCACTCTATCCTTTCTGAGATTTCCACAAATATTTCCCAATGTTGTACCATTGCCATGTGCAAAGTGTGAAATCAGTTAATTTCAACAATGAGGTCACAGAGCTGTGAAAACTCCATCAGCACAAACTATAGTCTCAGACCAGGGAGAGGACATTACTAAAAATGCCCATCAACTGTTTTGATTCTGGAACTTTCCAGGCAGGAGTGGGTGAAGCATCCACTTTGCCAGAGTGCGATCCTCTACTCACAAGTTGACAGAGGCCATCTCAGTCCGGTGAGGTGAATATGTTGCTTCTGTCTCCACAGAGGAAAGAATAGAAAATCTTCCCGAAATGTTAGGGTGACTGGCGAAAATGTGGAATTGCAAGAAGTTAGAATTATCAAAGAGGAAGTACTGGGAAAAAAAAACAAAGCTCATTGTATTGAATATTGGTAAGTTGCTGGACTAAATGAGTTATGAATTGAGAGGCTTACAGAGTTAGGGCTGGAGAGTTGTGTTTGCCTGGTAGCTCTTTCGGGAGCAGGTACGGAATGGCCTGATTCTGTACAGTCAAATCCTTAACTCTTTGAGGGAGGACAAAGTTTGTCAAAGCTTTTTATGTCATGGAAAGGATACTGCAGACTTAGAAGTAACTACTGTGACCATAAATATTTAAAACAGAATACCAACTGATGAATAAATCGATCTCAGATGTAAGGGAAAGTATGAGATTTTTTTAGCAATTCACAATAACTATATCCTTGGAGAATAATGACATGATTTACGGAGTCAGCCTAGATTTTAGAAAGGGAAATCGTTTTGACAAACCACCTGGAGTTTATGGAGGATGTTGATTGTGACATCGACAAATGAGAACCAATGGGAACAGTGTATTTGGATTCTCAGGTGGCTTTTGACAGGAAAGGAAGTACGTTAGAGCCCTTGTGTAAGGGGTGAATAAACTACATGGAAATGAGAACTGGATAATAGGGGGAATACAGAGAGTAAGATTCTGCTCTGGAATAAAGGCCATTGCTCATAGGGATCACATGTATCAGTGCTTGGAGCCTAGCTGCTCACAAGGCAAAGAAATGATTTGAATGTGAGCAACAAATACAGTCCTTTTCGTTTTGTATTTATTAGAAGACTAGAGATTGGGAACTGCAGTTATCACTTGCACAATTCACATGAGCCAGCAAGTAATCAGGGCAGTATGTTGTCTTTCATTACACAATGATTAAAATGTGGAAGTAAATTCATTTTCCTGCAGTTGTCGAGTGTTGCTTGATCTGTATTTAGGCCACTGAGTACAGATTCTCTCTCCTTTATAAGGAATGATTTCATTGCAACTGAGATAGTGCAAAGTAGTTTCACCAGATTTATTCCTGGGGATGATGGTACCGTGAGGAATGTGTGAAGACATTGAGTGTTTAATCCTTGGCGCTGAGAGTGAATAACAGTCTTTTACATTTAAATTTGAAGATTAGGCACTAACACTCATACTGCCAAGACAAAGACAGTAATCATGTGGAACATTACGTTTTCCCATGATATTTGATTCCCAATAGTTCACATCCCTGCGCGGACCCGCATGTTGGTTGAGAGGCAGCTCCAGGCTCTGAATGAACTCTCACAGTCTCAATATGCAATTGGTGTGTGAACCTGCACTGTTCACAAATCTGTCAGCAGCCAGATCTGTCAGGCTTACCGTATTCCTGAAAGATGCAGCCATTCCCACCAGTTTCTAGTCTCCATAAAAACACCAGTCTGTCTTCTTGGAGACAGAAGCTATTTAGTTGAGACTTGGCATGAACCATCCACCTTCCTCTGTCACCTTCAGTAAACCAAGTTAAGTAACACGTGCACCACTGGCAATGGATCCAGGAGGAACAACATAGAGCAGTTTATCTGTGTAGTCGCTGCTTCACAGTTTGTCATGTTGGGGCATGAATGACAACTTCCTATTTCTGCATAATTGAGTTGACAGGTGAATGGCCTCTTCCTGCTCACATGGAAGAGGCTCAGAGACCTGACCTGGCAACTCCTGTCTCCTGTTTAACACCTCGATGTTCTGTCTACACTCCTTCCCTCCTTGTTTAACAGGCAGGAGGGACTGAATGGGCTACCCCTGTCCTTGTCCAATAGTTTCAGTGGGTTGAATACATTCTGTTGCAACCAGCTTGAGGTGCTGATTGAACTCCTCTTATTTGAATGTAGGACTAGATGGACAGCTACATGAATGTTACCTTCACTTTAGCAACACAGTTTAGATGCTATCCAGGCATTGCTGCACATGGACATGGACTGCTTCAGCAGTGGACAGGTGACAAATTATTCTTAACAATCCTCAGTGTACATCTCCCACTTCTGACATATGATGTGGGAAAGACGTTGAAACAGCTGAAGAAAGCTACCTTGAGGATGCGCCCTGAGATGTCCTGTGACAGAGGTGATTGATTCTCACCAACCACAAATATCTTCCCTTGTCCTCTGAATGCATCTAACCAGTGGGGAGTTTACAATTCATTCCCATTGTATTCAGTTCTGTTCGGATTCCTTGATACCATCCACAGTTAAATCCTGTCTTCATATCAGGGCCAGTCATTCTTACCGCGTGTTCATATCTTTTATTCATGTGAATAGGTCACGGTGTGTTTGTGAGGGGCGTTTTCTTCTCACAGAGGGTAGTGACTGTCAGGACTTCTGTATTCCAGAGAGGTGGGGAGGTAGATCGCTAAGATGTTTGGAAGGGGGCGCAATGGATATATGAGGCATCAGAATATTGAGGGCTGCAGGGATTGACCATAAAAGAATAGTTGAGGATTTTGCAGATTAGCTATGATCATATTGACGGGAAAGAAAGACAAGACGGGCTGACTGACCTATTCGTGTATCTGACGTTCTCTCATTCTGTTATTGGGAAGTTATTTTCCTGGAAGTTCTGTTTTTGGATGTTGCAATCAGGGAGACCAGAGGATATTGTGGGTCATCGCTGGGTGAGGCATGTGCGCTGTATTTATAGTGAATCTGGATCGGCAACATGTCCAACAAATGAAGACAGTTCTGTAACGACAGAGGAATGAGATGTTTCACTCCACCACCTACCCTTTCTTTTCCCAAGAATATTTTCCAACGCCATGTCAAAATGTGTGTGACAGTCTTCATTGGCTGAATGGTTTCCACTATTTCTGTGCACCAGGTTATTGGGGGTAAATGGCCTCCGACCTTTCCTGTACAGCAGATTTGAGGGGTTCAATGGAACATAGGAACATGGGACAGAGGAGAAGGGTTGGTCATTAGACACTTTGAGCCTTCTCCACCAGGCACTAAGATTGTGGCTGATCAGCGTGTAGTTCATTATCCTTTACTATCCGATATCATAGTAGCATGGCTTTGAATAATGCAAACACACAAGCACCACAAACTTTTGGGGAATACCATTCCCACTCAAACAGCCTTTTGTGAATTTCTCCTCATCCCTGTTCAGACTTGACATGGAGATGTCTCTGTTTCATTTTCTACTCCAGCTCCTCCATTTGTCATGACACATGTTAAATGTAACTTGGTTGGTGATATGGCCAATGATGTAGTTCTCAGGCTATTTCAGGTTCTTTGTTCGTGACAAGTCAGGGAGATAGCTTAAATTTGGAAAGGTAATTTACCAAAGTAAATTTACTCAACCTATGATGTAAAGATACATGACAAGCAGTGTGGACAAATATGAACTTTAATATTTATCTTTCAATGTATACTGAGACGCAGTTTGTATACACAGAAACGTGCACATACACAAACACTGAGACACTGACAGTGTCACATACACAGGTGCACACAGACACACGCATACACATGCATGAAGACAAACAGAAAAACAACTCTGCAGAATATCAGTTTGAAAGAGTTTCTCGTAGCAAAAGTTAAATTCAAGACAAAAGGAAATATTAAATTGTATTCTGCATCTGAGGTCATTCTTTTCACACAAGCTGCTGTCAATCGGATTCCTTCCTGGAACATTTGGATTTGGCTACATTCCCTTTGCTTCTGGCAGTGTGGAGATTCCAATGAAACTTCAACAAGAATCCTTCATCAGTGCTAAAGATGAGTTTTCCCCTCTCATGCGTTGCTGAGAGAAGGAAAAAGGAAACTAAGGGAACAATAAGCCGTGACTTCTCCAGCAGGTTGCATTTTCTCCAACTTTTAAATGAAATATGCAATAATGTTATCTGACCACCTAATTGGCCCATGTGAAGCCTCGTTGAACATGCTTGGGACTAAATGAATCCGTCCCTGTTCCCTGCTCCATTTAGGAGAAATTTATAAGCTTCATTTGAAGATGCGTTTGCATGTGTCCTCATAATTTTGTCCAATAAATTCATTTCTTTGACTATCTGTGTCAAAATGAATACATTGTTCTCTTAAATTTGAACCCTTAGTTCTCGTTTCCCACACCAGAGGAAATGTCCATCAGCCAAGCCCCTGATGGACTCTCCTCAAGATTTATATGGTTTAGTATGAAAATCTCTCATTCTCAAACCTGAAGTGTTCTCGCCTTGTACAGGTTTATAAAATCATGAGGGGCATGGAAATGGTAAATAGCCAAGGACATTTTCTGAGGTTTAGGGAGTCCAAAACTAGAGCACATAGTTTGAAGGTGAGGGGGAAAGATTTAAAAGAAATAATAGTGGTAATCTTTTCTCGGAGTGTATGGAATGAACTGCCAAAGGAAGTGTTGGCGGCTGGGAAAATTACATTTAAAAACCATTTGACTGGATACTTGAATAGGAAGGATTATCGGCCAGGTGCTGGCAAATGGGACGTGATTAATTGAGGACATCGAGTCGTCATGGACAAGGTGAATCGAAAGGTCTGTTTCTGAGGTGTAAGGCAGAATAAGGCCTTCTTTCCAGGAACAAGTACAACTTCATAAAGCTTCTGAATCAATTGATTATATTTATTTTTCATTTTAGGGAATCATAACTACACGCAATATATCAGATGTGGCCTCAGAAAGCCCCTGTACAGATGCAGTAAAATAAACTGATGGCCTTTGTATGGAATAGAATAATTCCAAATACTTTCCGAACCACTTATCACATTTGCATAATAACTTTGTGTGATACATATACCAGGATGCACGAATCCCTTTGTACCATTGAGTTTTGTGAGCATTTTAAGTTATTTACTGTTGTTTTACCCTATTGTTACAGCATAAACTTCATTCGCGCAGGTTATACTGTTTTTGCTAAAGGTTTACACACTATCCTCCCCTGTCTCTACCCCCATTACAGACTCTCTACCTCCTCTTGACATCTTATTGAATGAATGTCTTGGTGGCTGAGCCAAATGAGGTCCAATTCAATCAATCACCACATCTAAATCATTGACAGTTTCGAAATAGTTGTTGATCTTGCACTGATCTCTCAGGAACTCCACCACGTTAAGATTTCCTAACTAAAAACAAACATCAATCCCTACTGTCTGTTTCCTGATAGGTACCCAGGGTTCCCTGTTCCTGCATAGCAGCTCAGAAAGGTTGGATGGCCGCCTCATGTGACTTGTAATGTACTCAAGTGGCTGAATGACTTTATCATCTTCCTCTGTAAATCCTTAAAGGGCAAAATGTTCTCCTCGTGTCTCATTGCTGACGGGCTGAATTGGATGTTCATCTCCCTCTGTAACAGAATCGAGAGTTTGAGTGAGAGAACAAGACATGGGTTCGGAACAGCAGGTGGCCATTCAGCCCCTCGCGCCTGCTGCTCCTTTCAGAATGTGCATTGTTGATGTGATTGTAACTAAAGTTCCCTTTCCTGTCTGTTCCCAATAAACGTGGATTCTTTTGTTCATCAATGATCTAGGAAACCCAATTTTGAATGTTTTTTAGTAACCCAGTCTTCACTGCTGCTCGGGCGTGGGAACATTACAGATCACACAACCCTAAAGAAAAAGGAACATCCCTGTCTCAGTCAGAAATGGGAATGCCCTTATTCTTAAAATGTGTCGCCCTCAAGGCAATCAACACTCTTTTGACACAGGGACACAACAATTAGAAACAGATATAGGCCATTCAAAACTCAAACTGTCCACATTTTCTTCAACAACCAACAATCAAATCCTGTCCAAATGTAGCCTCAACTGAGGTTAGATGAACTCCAGATACCATAAGCTCACAAGAGTGTAGGAAATTGGAACATAGAAAGTGCAGCACAGCACAGTCCTTCAGCCTTCGATGTTGTGCCAATCTTTTATCCTAGTCTAAGACTAAACTAAACTTCATACCCTTCATTTTATTATCATCAATGTGTCTATCCAAGAGTTGCTTCAATGTCCCTAATGTATCTGATTCTACTACCACCGCTTGCTGTGCATTTCACGCACCGACCACTATCTGTAGAACAAAAAACTGTCTCTGACATATCCCCTCAGCCTTCCTCCAATCACTTTAAAATTATACTTCCTGAGTGATAGCCATTTCCACCCCGCTTAAAAGTCTCCAGCTGTCCACTCTATCCATGCTTCATCATCTTGCACACCTATATTATGGAGCTCTCATCCTTCTTCACTCCAATGAGAAAAGCCTAGTTCCCATAGAAATTCTCCATAAGACATGGCCTCCTGCACAGACAACATCCTTGTAAATCCTGTCTGCACCCTCTGGAAACCTTCCAATTTCTTAACCTAATGGGGCGACCAGTACTCAACACAATACTTCATGTGTGGTTTAACCAGAGCTACAGCATAATCTCGCGGCTTTTAAACTCAATCTCCCTGTTAAGAAAAACCAACTCACCATACTCCTCTTAACATCCCTATCAACGTGAATGGCAACTTGGAGGTACCCTCGGACGTGAACCCTAAGATCCGCCTGTTCCTCCACACGGCCAAGAATGCTACCTTTGACCCTGTAATCTGCACTTGAATTAGATCTTCCAAAATGAATCACTCCAGAATATAGGAAATTGGAGCAGAATTAAGCCGTTTAGCCAATCGGATCAGCTGTGCCGTTTGATCACGGGTGAAATGTTTCTCTGTCGCATTCTTTTGCCTTCGCCAACTGATCAAATGGTTCCCTTGTTAATGAAAAACGTATCGTTAGTAAACTACTTTTTCTGTGTGCAGGAGTTTGCATGTGTTAGTGTGTAAGTGTTTGTACCTGTATCTATATGTGTTGTGTGTTCAATGTGTCTATGTATGTTTGTGCGTATCTCTGTCTGCATCTCTGTTAAACGTGGTCTTTGTAGCTTTTAGGGTAAATCCGCTGAAATTGATACCAACACCCTCCCCCTTCCTCCATCTCGACTGTCTGTCAACGTTAAGTATAGAGCCATACAATGCGACCCTCTGCTGGCCTCCCCTGAACAATGTCAGATATTTTTTTCTCTCAGGGGACATCAAATTCTGTGAATCTCTCAGATTGCACGGCTGCTTGGGTTTTCAAATAACCCTTTTTAAGCATAGAGCAGTTTCGTCTGATCCCTAATAATATTGTTCCAGAGATATTACCATCATAACTGAGTCAGGTTCAGGACTTTTCAAACCTTTCCCACTTATAATTTGTAAGAGCGCATTACAAAAGATTTCAAGTTAAAGGACGTGCAATAAACGCATTATATCACCTTACAAATGTTTCGTTCGACATTGATTGGATGCAGTTGCAGACGAAATACTCTTTTTTGTGTACACTGTGTGAATAATCTTCAAAGACAAATCACTTCCACGTTGTAGTCGGAGCGCAGGCATTACTCT
The DNA here is from genome assembly GCF_047496795.1 of Chiloscyllium punctatum. Lineage (NCBI taxonomy): Eukaryota > Metazoa > Chordata > Chondrichthyes > Orectolobiformes > Hemiscylliidae > Chiloscyllium > Chiloscyllium punctatum. The sequence goes on along the minus strand of NC_092745.1, from coordinate 12,737,507 downwards.
ACATGAACATTCTCCGTTCTTAGGGTCCTCAGTGCAATTACGATCTTCCCTACACCTGCCTATATGTGTGATTGCGTGTGTGTGTGGTGACGGTGCTGTCAGTTTGGATGGTGCTGTTAGCTGTCTCCCTCCCAGACTGAAACTCCGATGTGAGAAAGTGAGGTCTGCAGATGCTGGAGATCAGAATCCAGAGTGTGGTGCTGGAAAAGCACCCAGGTCAGGCAGCTTCCGAGGAGCAGGAAAATCAATGTTTTGGGACGAAGCACTTCACCAGGAATATCGTCGACGTAGTAGAGAGTGAAGGCTAACCGAGTGGGCATTGCTTCACTTTAAACACCACAGAGACTGACATATCCGCTATGCACACAGATACAAACAGAGACACTCAGGTACACACAGAGACGAATAAAGACACGGAAAGACACACAGTAATGAATACAGATATATACACACACACACACACACACACACACACACACACAGAAATTGATGCAGTCACACAGATACTAATACAGACATATAGCGACACATACTGATACACTGATGCACATGCACACACAGATACACTGTAATCAATACATACATACTAAACACACACTGACACACTGATGTTTATACAGACATGGAGAATCTGCCAGTATTTACTTTATTCCTGTGGTGACATTCTCAATATTTCACTTGCTCTGTGTGCTGTGTGTCAATATTTCTATTTCACTGCAGGAAATCCTCTGCACCATCTCTATAGCTTCCGCACCTTTTCTATGACAAAGCAACCAGAACTAAACACAATTTTCCACGTGTAGTGTAACATCATGGCGATGAACCCTTCCGCTAATTAAACCAAACAGCCAGAAAAGCTCAAGTCGCCTCGTAAGCTGTTAAAGTACGAGTGACAAATCCCAAATTTCACTCTTTAAGGATAAATAATATCAATTTATTCCTTAACTCTAAAAGGAACATTGAACAACTATTCACAACTCTAAACGCCTCTTTCTCTGAACTGATTGGTATCTGTCTCTAACTTTATAACAACATCATGTTCCAACAATAAAGGCCCATATTAAAAGTGCATCGAGTAAATTTCAAAACCACACAGCATCTGTCATCTCCAGTGTTGTCCTTCTTTCAACTGAAGATCTTCCTGGGTTGTCTTCTGAATTTTAGTGCAAGGATGTTTCATACAGAAACAGCATCTTTGACAGAGAGAGTTTTGCATGGCAGTTTCTCGCTAGATGGCAGTTACTCTCAGCCTAACGCGCGAGCTGCCTGTTTCTATTATGCCCCTCAATATTAGATCGTCTCTTTGGTTGGATGTTGGCAAAACAATAAATTCAAAATCGATGGACTTTAGTATTCTGGGGCATAATTTAAACTGATTGGTTAAATTCGAATTGTTGTCAAAACAGCAACCACAACTCAAGGTATCTGTTTCACAGTCAAACATTGCATGTTTTATTTTTTCCAGTATACTCTGGAACTGCTAGGTAGTCATACAACAAGTGCTTGCAAGCTCTCAGTGGACAACAACATTCACTCTCTCTTAAAAGGTACTACACACACCTTCAACTTAATGAAAGTGGTTTAATCCATGCTTTATAGAGCTGTAGCACAACCTCACAACTCTGAAACTCAGTTCCCTAGCTTGTGAAAGCCAACACAATATTTAGTTTCTTAACAACCACATCAACCTGGGTCCGGATTAGGGTGGAGTTGGAGAAGCACGGCAGATCAGGCAGCATCCGAAGAGCGGGAATATTGATGTTTCGGACAGGAGCTCTTTATCAGATGATGAAGAGCTCCTGCTTGAAATGTCGATTTTTCTGCAGCATCTGCAGTCCTCCCTTTTGCCGATTTGCCATCAAACTGGGTAGCAATTGTGAGGGATATCTGGACATGGAGCCCAAGATCCCTCTGTTCTTCCACACTGCCAAGTATACTGCCTTTAGACCAATATACTACATTATAATTCGACCTTCCAAAGTGAATGACTTCACACTGTTCCAGGATTAACTTGATCAGTTCTGAATCCTGTCAATGTTCCATTGCAACCTACAACATACCTCAAAATTATCCGGAACTCCACCATCCTTTGTGTTTTTGGAAAATGTACTAACCCACACTTCCACTTCTTCATCCAAACCATTCATAAAAATCGCAAAGAGCAGAGGTCCTAAAACTGATACTGCGGGACACCACTGATCACAGAGCTCCAGACTGAATGCTTCGATCTACTTCCCCCCTCTGTCTTCTATGGGCCAGGAATTGTGAATCCAGACAACCAGATTTCCCTGCATCCCGAGCCTCCTTACTTACTGAATGGGCCGACTGTGGGTAAATTTATCAAAAGTCTTGCTAAAATCCATATACACCACATCCATTGAACTACCTTCATAAATGTGTTTTGTCATATCCTCAAACAGTTCAAAAAGATTCGGGAGGCATGGCCAGCCCCTCACAAAGTCATCCTGACGATCTCAATCAAACGATGTTTTGTTTCACGTAATCATAAATCATGTCTCTCAGAATCCTCCACAATTCTTTGCCCGCCACTGTCATAAGACTGATTGGCCTATAATTCCCAAGATTATCCCCATTCCATTGCTTAAACAAGGGAATAACATTTGCCAACCTCTTTTCATCTGGCCTGACTCCAGTGGACAGTGAGGATGCAAAGATCATTGCCAAATGTGCAGCAATCTCTTCTCTCATTTCCTGTAGCATCCTTGCGTATATTCTGTTTGGTCAAGGAGAATTATCTATCCTTGTGTTTCTCAAATTTGTCATCACATCCTCCTGTTCTAGCATATCAACCTGTTTCACGTTCTCCCCATAAACTTCAAAACCCCTCTCAGTAGTGAATACTGAAGCAATGCATTCATTAAGATATTTCCTACCGCTTCCAACTCATGAGGCAAATTCCCTGCACAATCTGTGATAAGGCCTACCCTCATTCTGGCCGTCCACTTGTTGCTGACGTGTCGAACCTCTTCACTTTTACCTTAATCCTACCCACCAAGGAATTTTCATGCCTGCTTCTTGCTTTCCTGAATTCATTCTTCAGTTCCTTCCTGGCTAACCTGTAACCCTCTCGAGTCCTGTCTGATCCTTGCCTCCTCAACCTTAAGTAAACGTCCTCCTTCCTTTTGACTAGTTGTTCGACATCACTTGGCGCAATGGAAGTATGAAGCTGTAAATGGATGGGAGCTGTCACTTCCAGCATGGGCTGCAAGTTTCCACACGCTGGGAAGTGATCTAACACAATGTTACTGAACAATGCACTGGGGTGAGGTACACAACTCTACATGCTGGGAGGGTAACTGCTCCAGCTTTAAAGAACAATTCACTGTTATACACTGCACAGCGCCCCATGGACCGGTGTGGTCTGCACTGTCTGTGCAGAGTACTGGGTTGGCATTGTGAAGCCGTGTTTGTTGAGAATGTTTCCTCCCATGGGACATCTAGGACACCAGACCCGATGCTTATGGTTACAAAAATGCCCTGAACAAAATAGCTAATAAGTCCGCGCCTACATGGTTCAAAAAGGGCTGCTCCATCCGATCAAAAGGTTCAATTTTCTGGTGCAAGATAATTGTAAGGAAGTCCAGGGGGATGTGCTCCATAACTAACCTACAGCACTCCGAGAATCCTGGGGGATTTTCCGGCACCCACCTCATCACAATGTTCTTCCTCACACAAAATGAAAGGATACTAAACAATCTCTTCCCAAAGACGGGTGATTCGGCGAACCCAAGAGGCGGGAAATCAGATCTATCTTGACCTCGGTTCCCAAGACCCCTTCCAAAACACTCGCTATAGCACCCCAAAATCTACGATGTTTGTGGCGTGGCCACAAGCAATGAGTAAGAGTACCAACATCTGTTTTACATTTGGGCACATTGGGGACGCTCCTGTCTTAATTTTGACAAGCCACTCTGTTGTCAAATAAACCCTGTAGAGTACCTTCAGTTGCATAGCTTGTGTCCTATTGCAAATCGAAATCTTCCAGACATTCTTCCAAATATTTGCCCACTCCTCTGGTGAAGATATCCACCCCTAGTTGCTGAACTCAAAATCCACACAGCTGTTCGATGTCCTTTGAGACACTACCTCCTATTGAATGCTAGAAAGTACTGAACGAGAGAGTGCCCGTGGACTGAAGAACTCTCACCTCCATATTCGACTTATGGGGACTAACCATTAATGTTGTCCTTTTCTCTCTATAAATCCCTAATCTCCTCGATAGCTCATATTTCTGGCTCAGCTGCTCGAAAGGCGTCATGCCCGCCCCGTTAAACAAGTCTCCCAAACAGGAATCTCCTCTGGACTCCCAAAGCCAAAAGCCAGCATCCAACAATCCTACAATGGGAGTAAAAGGATAAGTTTTTTTTGAAGATTTCCCTCACTTTATTGCATCATTCTCCATGCTTTAACTGTGTTAAGGACAGTGGATTTCTGCAATGGTCCATAACAATCATCATCTTGTCCATGAACAACAGATTAATGTGGGGACATTTTGCCTGGGAGACGTCGATGTCCAACCACATTGACCGCGGGTCTTGGCAAGCCCAATCAGCCAAATAGGCTAGGAGGGAACTCAATTGGTATTTCTTAAAGTGTGTAAAATCCACATCCCTCAGACCCACAGAAGCTGAAATAGGGTCAACTCCATTAGAGGCCGCACGTGATACCAAATAAAAGATCAAAGCCGACTGTAAACCTCCGTATAGGCTAGCTGGGAAGCATCAAAAAGTGCATTTGCATGGGATATAATGAATGAGGAAGTACATTCATTTTGACCAGAGCAATGCTACCCAACTATGGTATTGGAAGATCCTCCCAGCACTGGCGGTCCTGCCCTATGTTCTCAAGCAACTGCAGGAAGTTGGCTTTATCTAATTGATTGAAGGCTGGTGTGATAAAAATGCCTAAATACAGGAAACCTCTCTCTGACCATCTGGAAGGGAATCGGATTCAACTTCCAGGATCAGGAACTCTAAGAAGATGCGAGGCAGGCATGGCCTCTGATTTCATAACATTGATTTTATATCCCGAGAAAGATCCAAATAAATTAATCACTTGTATTAAATGGGGCATAGATATCATCGAGCTAGTTAGAAAGAGAAGAGCTTAATCTGTGTAAAGGGTGATCCTATGCCATCCTGATCCTGCCTCCAGGCCAATTATATTGTGGTCACTCCTGACGGCCTCTGCCAACGGTCAATCTCCAGTGTAAATAGTAACAGTATAACGGGACACCGTTGACGGCTGCCTCAGCCACTGGTAAAATTCTCAGACCTTACACCATAAGTGAAATCCGCTGCTTTTGGTTCCCTATATAACACTGCCACCTTCCTGACAAAGACCCCTGCAACGCCAAACCTTTCCAGGACATAAAAGAGGTACAGCCACTCCACTCAGTCAACTGCTTTCTCTGCATCCACTACCAAGCCTGGAATCGACCCTTGCTGGCACACCTGAACCATGTTAGCACTCTCCTAATATTATTAGACGACCTGTAACACATAATAAAAATTGTCTGGTATTATTTCACAATAAAGGCCAAGATATTCTCCACCTTCAACGTCAGCATTTTCACCAAAATATTATAGTCCACGTTTAATAAGGATATAGGCCTACATGAAGTGGAGAATAAGATAAATATTTCTTTCTCTCAGAGAGGATGGGAGGCAATCCTGACTGTGAGAATAATTGTACATATCCAACATTGGCCCAGCCAGCAGGTCTATGAACTCCTTTTACATCTAACTCTAAAATCCATCTGGGCCTGGTGTTTTACCACTCTGGAGCTGCCTCACCGCCCCCTGTATCGCTTGGATTGTCAGAGGGGCATTCAAACGAGAGCCTGCTCTGAAGTTACACCTGGGAGTTCCAGGGTCCAAACAATTTGCTCCATCGTCGCCAATCTATCCTCACAGCCCTCTGACTGGAACAACCCAGAAAACAACTTCCTGAATGCTGCATTAATCTTTCTGGGATCGCAGGTGATAGTAACAGAACACTCACGAATGAATGTGATAGACTGGGGACACTCTTCTTTCTGGCCAAGTATGCCAGATATCTACCCAGATTATCACCATAATCAAATAACCTCTGTTTCGCAAATGAAATCACTCTCTTTGCTGTCTGGATGAAGGCAGCGTTCAGAGCAGCCCGGAGCATGGTAATCTCCTGCAACATAGTTACAGACGGTCTTCAAAATATGCTGTCTCAGCTGCCCCATTCTACCGCTTCCGAGTCGCCGAGTAAGAAATAATCAAACCCCTTCCATATGCCTTGGCAGTCTCCCACAGCACGGTCGGATTACTGGCAGTCCAAATTAATGTACAAAAAAAATAAATCCCATTAAAAATATTCAATAATCTAGCTATCGTTCAGGAGGAAAGTATCCATTCACCAGTGGTGTGAGCCTGTCCCGTCGCCGCCATCCTTAACCTCCATGTAAACGGCCACATGATCAGAAATTGCTATGTTCCCAATTCTACAAAACAACACTAACTTCAAAAAGACCAATCGGGCAAAAACATGTCAATCCTAGTTTGGCACTTATGTGGCTTAGATAAGAAGGTGAAGTACCAACCCTTAGAGTGAACCATCTCCACACATCCACCAGGCACAATTCCCTGTTTACATCCACCAGCTGCCTGGATTGCAGGGAAATATTCTCGAGAACCTGAAACATGCTATCCACCTTGGGATCCAGATGTCGGGTTAAAGTCTCCCCCTATAATTGTATGACGCCCCTCCCAAGGGATATCAACCTGGAGAGCGCATCTGTTACAAAGTTGAGGGGTGTACCAGGGGCAAGATGGAGGCCTCATCGTGCCATGGATCCGGGCTTGAATCCAGCTTCGGGAGGCTCTCTGTGTGGCGTGTGCACATTGTCCATGTGTTTGTGTGGGTTTCCTCCGGGTGCTCCATTTTCCTCCCACAATCCAAAGATGCACAGGTTAGGTGAATTGGTCTGCTAAGTTACCCATAGGGATATGTGCATTCGTCAGGGGTAAATATAGGCTAGGGAAATGGGACTGGGTGGGTTACTGTTTGGAGGGTTGGTCTTGTTGGGCCAAATGGCCTGGTTCAATACTGTAGAGAATCTGGAAAATAAAACTGTCTCTAATCAAACGCTTTCTTTCGAAATTCATATATATCTTATCCCTCAGAGTCTTCTCAAGTAACCTTCGTACCACATATGTTAGATTTCCTGGCCTAAAGTTCCCAGATTTTTCTTTGCTTCCCTTCTTGAATAATGGCACAACATTTGCTATCCTCCAATACTCTGGAACCTAACCTGTGGCTAACGATGATGCAAAACTATTAACCAGGGTCCCTGTAGTTTCTTCTGTCGCCTCTTGTCGTGTTCTTGGAAGCAACTGTTAAGGATGAGGAGATTTATCCACCTTCATACATTCTAATACAGCCAACACGTCCTCTCCTGTGATATTGACCCACTCCAAGATAACATCACGACCTTTGTTAAGCTCCTAAGTCTTCTTGTATTTCTCCACGGTACACAGAGAGGAGGTATATTCATTGAGAATCTCGCAAATCTCCTACAGTTCTAGACATGCATGTCCACTTTGGACATTGAGGGGTCATATTCTCATTTAGTTATTACTTTTACTTTAATATACTTAAAGAACCTCTTTGGATTCACCCTAATCTTCTCAGCCAAGGCTACCTTGTGCCCCCTTTTCGCCGTCCTGATTTCCATCTTCAGTAAACTACTGTATCCCCTGCACACCGTCACAGATTCCCTTGATCCCAACTGCATGGACCTGAGCCATGCCTCCTTTTGGCTGGTCAAAGTCTCAATATCCCCTAACATCCAGCGTTCCCTATTCCTCCCAACCGTGCCTTTTACCCTCACAGGAACATATAGACGTTGAACTGTAGACATTTCACTTTTAAAGGCCTCCCATTTGCCAGAAGACCTTTCGCCTGCAAACAAGCTCATCCAACCAACCCCTACAAGCTCCTGTCTAATTCCGTCACAATTCGCCTTTCCCCAATTTAGAACTTAAACATGTGGACCAGTTTTGTCCTTCTCCATTACTCTTTTAAAATTAATACAACTATGATCACTGGTCCCAGAGTGCTACCCCACTGTCATCTCAGTCACCTGTCCTGCCCTAGTTCTTAGAGTAGGTCAAGTCTCGTCCCTTCCCGAGTTGCACCCTCTACTTACTGCTTGAGGGTACTTTTCTAAACACACTTAATAGATACAGGCAATCTCAGTCTTTAATTCTATGTCATTCCCAGTCTATGTTAGGAAAACTAAAATCTCCTACTATGGCAATCCTAATGAGCCTGCAAGCCTCCTCATCTCTTTGCATATTTTTGTTCCTCTAATTCTCGGTTTCCTATTTGGGAGCCGATAGAACAACCAAAATAATATCACCATTCACTTCTTCTTTTTTATCTACACCCACAAATACTTATTGGATGATACATCAATTATTTTATCTCTGATTACTGCTGTGATACTCGCCTCAATCAAAAATGTAACTCCCCGTCCCCTCCTTCCACCATCTCTGTCCCGCATAAAGCACCTTTACCCTGGTCCATTTAGTTGCCAGTTCTGTCCCTCCATTAGTCATGTTTCTGTAATGGCTATGTTATTCCAGTGCCATATAGCTATTCACACCCTGAATTCCTCGGCCTTATCTGTCAGCCATCTTGCACTGGAACAGTTGCAATTTAATCCAACAGACATTCCTTGCGGCCTGTCGTGTTCCAGCCTAACCTGTCTCTTCACTTTACTGTTTCTGATTACTCTATCTCTTTCTAGCCGCACACTTGCCTTCCTGCTGTTGACGATTCTACCCCTCCCCAACCCCAGCCAAATTCGTTGAAACCCTCCCTTGCAGCACTCGCAAACCTGCCTGCCAGGATATTGGTCCCCTTCCAGTTCAGGTACAACCCGTCCTTCCCGAACAGATCACCTCTGTCCCACAAAAGATCCTAGTGATCCAAAAATATAAATTTCTGCCCCCTGCACCAATTCTTTACCACACATTCATCTGCCATATCCTCCTGTTCTCATCCTCACTAGCACGGAGCACTGGAAGTAAACTCGATATTACCTCTGTCGTGGACCTGTCTTTTTCCCTTTCTTTTAGCTCTGCAGGACCTCATCACTATTTCTACCTGTGTCATTTGTACGAATGTACACAATGACTTCTGCCTGCTCCCCCACCCCGGGGAGAAGGTTCTACAGCCGCTCTGTGACATCCTGGAACCTGGCACATAGGAGGCTAAACACCACCCTGTATTCCGATTTGCAGACACAGAATATCTTGTCTGTCACTCTCACTATCGAGTCGGAATAATTACTTCTGAAGTTATTCTGCCCGAACAACCTACTGACAATGGGATTTCTTCCTGAAACAGTTGGATTTGGCTGAATTGCTTTGCTTCACGCAGTGGGGAGATTCCAATGAATCATCATCAGGAATCCTGCATGAGAGTGAAAGGCGACTGTTTATTTTTCACTCCCATACGTTGCTGTGATGAGCGACAGGGAAACAGAAAGGGGGAAATAGACAGTTCCTTCACAGATAGACTAGATTTTCCATCTCTGAGTTAAATCAATCATGTTATCAGATCCCAAGCTGGACCATGTGAGCTCTCCTTGAACATTGTCCGAACTATATGACACCATCACATTCTCGACTCCAGGTCAGTGCATTATTGCTGTTGTCGAACACAGAATCAATACATTAACAACAAATGGCCCTACTTGTTTTGAAGATCTGTTAATATGTGCCTGCATAATGTAAATATAAGCGTTTCATGTCTCCACAATATGTGTTAAAATGAATATGTTTATTCTTAAACAAATTCAGAAATTACTGGAAATGCTCAGCCAGTCTTGTAGCATGTATGACGAGAAATCAGAGTTCAATTTTTCAGTCCAATGACCTTTCCTTTCAAATTGCCTTATTCTGAAATTATTTCCCCAGTTTTATTCTCCCACACAAGAAGAAACATCCATCCGGTATTCACCAACTATACTCTTCTCAAGATCTTATATGGTGAATAAAACATCCCTCATTCTCAGGCTGAACTGTTAGTTCTTCATAACGTAATGTCTTCATTACAAGAATGAGTAAAGAGAAAAAAAAACTTCGAAACGTTTCGAAAGCAATTTTGTGTTTTCTTTTCAGGCAATTATAACTACACATAATACATCAGATGTGATCTCAGCAATGCCCTGCACTGATGCAGAAAACATCGCTAAGTTCATACCCAACACACCTTGCACGAAATAGAATCATTCTGTTTACCTTCCAAATCATTTGCTGCATCTTCAGAGAAATTTGAGTCATGTGCCAGAACACTCAAATCACTCGGTAGCACTGAGTTCTGCATTCTCTTTGCATTTAAATACTTTTCTGCTGTTTTGTTTTTTTCCCCAAAACAGTCTATATGCCATCGCTTGCTGCTCGGACCTCCCCCCGTCTGCATCCCATTGCAGACGCTATTCCCTCCAATCTCTGTATCCTAAAGCAAACGCTCTCCTCTCCCCCATTTGTATCCCATTGCAGACTCTCTGCTCTCCCTCTGTCTGTATCCCATTGCAGATGCCCTACTCTCCCCCGTTTGCATCCCATTGCAGATGCTATGCCCTCGCCCTGTCTGTATTCCATTTCAGATACCCTACCCTCCACTGTCTGTATCCTATTGCAGATGCTCTGCACTCCCCTGTCTCTATCCTACTGCAGATGATCTGACCTCCCCCGTCTGTATCCCATTGCAGATGCTCTGCCTTTCCCCTGTTTCTACCCTATTGCAGACGCTCTGCATTCCCCTGTCTCTGTCCCATTGCAGAAGCTCTGCCCTCCCCTGTCTATATTCCATTGCAGATGCTCAGTCTCCATTTGACAACTTATTGAATGACTATCCTGATGCATGAGCAAACTGAGCTCCATCTCTTTCATCCAATTCATTGGTATTGATTGTAATTTGTTGATGACATCACACAGATCTCTGAAGAATTCCACTAGTCACAGCTTTCCAAACACAGAATGTGTAATGATCTCTACTCTGTTTTTCCTGACGCTACCTCTGGTGCCCCTTGAACACTCAATGACCTTTATCAAATTATAAACTTCTAGAAAGTGCAAATGTGACTCCAATCAACACGAATGGCTGTGCTTTCAGGCATCCGGAGTCTCAATTCTCAAATTCAGTTGTCGTACCTCTTCCCTCTCCATCAAGACACGATTCCAAAAAGAGTTTAATCAACTTGTTCAGACATATTATGAAACAGCCCTGTGGGCTTTGAAACTGGAATTTTCGTCCCAGTGACAGGGAGACTACCATCATTCAGCATTAGCCGCTGAAGCTTCAACATGATGCTCCTGTGTTTTGTTCGTCAGCCTGTTGTAACATGCTGTGACACACCTCCACAGGACATGAATACACACCATCTTCTACAGAGATAGGGACACTACCAGACATTCATGGACTGGAATCGAATCCAGAGTTCTGCCTCAGAAACGTGAGCACCATCAATTAAACAAGGCCTATGCCATGCTCAGATTTTGGGTCGTATTTTCAGTGTATGGATTTATTAAATTTTAGTTAACCTTACCAAATTATACAGGGGACATTTCTCATTGAAAAAAGTACAAGTTATTAGCCTTAACTATAGGATGTTGAGTGCTTTTGCTGTGCCATTGAGATAATCGATGAAGCTCTTTAATTGCTTGGCTATCATTACTGTTGTAAATGGCTGTTATTCGTAGTCTGCTATATCAGGGAAAGAAATCCTGCAACACATTCTGCAGTATGATGGATCTCGAGTAGATATCAATAATGAACACCTGAGATGAGGAAGGAGCACATTTCTGGTCCCAAAGCACCGGTTACTATTTCAAATCTCTAACATGTGACTTCCCTCTTCCTAAAATCGTTCATTTATACAAGGCAACTGTTTCCTTTCCAGCTTTTGCTTACCAACTCCTCCCTCTGCCTGCACAAGTCAAACCAAGCTCTGGCTCTTTGAGAAACTCAAGACTGGTGTCTGTAGGCCTTCTGGAGAGGGGAGTGTCGTTTTAATCTGAAGGGGAAGTATGACGGGGCAGTAATATCATTCACTGGGCTGAGGTGTGGCAGATGGGGTTAACATTGGTACATGTAAGGTATTACATTTTGGTAAAACAAACAAGGGGATGGCTTACACAATAAATGCTGGGCTTTGGTCGTTATATAGAAAAAAGGGACCCAGCGGCGCAGGTATAATTCTTTGAAGTTTGAGGCGCAGGGTGTTTAAGGTTACTTCATTGCCCAGACCTTTAAGGTTAGAAGTTGGGAAGTCATGCTGAGATTGTGCTGGTCATTGATAAAGCCTCTTCTGAAGTACTGTGTGCAGTTCTGTTATAGGAAGGAGATTGCTAAGCTCGAGATGGTTGAGAAGAGAGTACCAGGATGTTACCAGTAACACCTCATCTTCTGCCTCGGAAGCTAACAAACACACAGCATGAACATTGGATTCACTGATCTACAAATCTCCCCTGGCCAACCCAGACCCCAGATCCAACTCCTGGACTTAAATCTCCCCTCTCGAGGAGACCTAATGTCCATCTTCCTTCCCACCAACTGCTCCCCACCATCTGCTCCACACTCCCGACCGATCTATCACTACCTTCTACCTCCTACCTTCACTCACTTATCACTTATCTTTCCCCCAGCCTCACCCCATCACCCATTTTCTCTTCTCCCTCCCCAGTCCTGAAGAAAGGTCTTGTCTGAAACGTCGACTCTCTTGCATCGCGGATGTTGCCTGGCTTATTGTGCGTTTTCCACCGACATCCTTTATCTACACTGAATTATCCAAAATCTGCAGTCCCCCATTATCTCTTAGGTACAATTTCCGGTTAACTAAATCATGTCGTTGTCTTTTATAACTGCACGTAGTCTTAGGGATATTTTCTTCTCAAATTATGAACGATAAAAGTTCTCTCAATGTCTTCCTGATATTGCAGTGCATGATCAGTAGATACAGAGCGTATGTTTCGATTTATAAACAGAGAAGCATGCTTATATTCTGATAACTGCTCCCATATCCAAGACAGATTGAATGGTTACACATGATTGATCGACCAGACCCAACATTTGTTCCCTCAGTCACCCCCACATATCCCATCCAGAATGTGTAAAGTTTAATCATAATTTTGAATATTAATAAAAATTATGGAATTGGAATGGGTTAAGGGGAGGTATTTGTTCAACGACTGTGATTGATGTCAGTCTTCGTGCATCCTAAATGTGTCACTGGAGAGCTTTGTTCTTCTATTAATTAGGGATTCGGTTCAACGTGTGATCCCATAGTATCAGCGGGAACATCAGCGACAGCACTAACAGGCATCAGCAGACCCAGAGAGAGGGGTAGGAGAGATCACAATCTGAGAACGTTAAACTGGAATGTTCCAACAATGGATCAGAATCTGAGAATATTAGACTGAAATGATCCAACAATGGACAGGAGTTTATCCTGGGCGCCTTTACTGGCTTTCTCGGCCTTGGATCTCATTAGTTGCGTGGATCTATGATGTTCTGGTGGTTATTCAAGCTGATTACTATCCAATCCTCGCTGAGTTGGCGTTCCTGGTAATTCATTCTATCTGTTCATTAAGCCAGGTTGGACTGAATTGCTTCCAGGAGAAAGTGATGACTGCAGATGCTGGAGATCAGAGCTGAAAATGTGTTGCTGGAAAAGCGCAGCAGGTCAGGCAGCATCCAAGGAGCAGGAGAATGGACGTTTCGGGCATGACCCCTTCTTCAGGAATGAGGAAAGTGTGTCCAGCAGGCTAAGATAAAAGGTAGGGAGGAGGGACTTGGGGGAGGGACGTTGGAAATGCAATAGTTGGAAGAAGGTCAAGGTGAGGGTGATAGGCTGGAGTGGGGGTGGAGGCGGAGAGGTCAGGAAGAAGATTGCAGATTAGGAAGGCGGTGCTGAGTTCGAGGGATTTGACTGAGACAACGTGGGGGAAGGGGAAATGAGGAAACTAAGAAATCCAAGGTCATCCCTTGTGGTTGGAGGGTTCCGAGGCGGAAGATGAGGCGCTCTTCCTCCAGGCGTCGTGTTGCTATGGTCTGGCGATGGAGGAGTCCAAGGACCTGCATGTCCTTGGTGGAGTGGGAGGGGGAGTTTAAGTTTTAAGCACGGGGTGGATGGGTTGGTTGGTCCGGGTGTCCCAGAGGTGTTCTCTGCTTGCAGAGGGAGGAAGAGAGCTTCTTCAAGGAAGGCATCCTTGCAAGAGGATTCGCAGTAGGTTAAAATCTTCGAGGAGGAAGTGAGGACACCGCTGGGACAATGCGTGATCCTTCCCCAGTCTTGTCTGGGCAAACCCACAGCAATGTGTTTTACTCTTGACTGTCCTGTGGAACAGCTGAACCAGTCACGCAGTTCAAGCTCAGCTTAACATGCTGGCCTGACCATGGCTGCACATATCCCGTGAGAGACGAACAAAAGTAAAGTTAGCTCCCTTCCTCTGCCTGTTTTCCTTCTTCCTACACTTCATTTCCATTCAGGTAGGTGACCATTCACTATTTCAAGTGCAATCTTTCCGACTGAGTCTATCCCCAAGAGTGATGTTCATCTCCACGGGCACATCTGGTTCTGGTTTTACTGGTGCTGACATGCAGATGTAAGGAACTTTTAAATTCCGCAACAGTGGCAGTGCATAGAGAAGGAATGGGGTTTTATGTCAGAATAAATATACGGATACCAGTAAGTGAGGGAAAGGAATTATTGTGATCATCACTGAGAGTGTAGTTGAGGCAGTATTTGGGGTATTATGGACAGATTTGTTTCTCATTTCAAAGGAATTATCTCTTTGCAATAGAGGCCATGTAAAGGAATTTCACAAGCCTAATCCCTGGGCTGATGGCAGAAGAGGAGTGAGTCAGGGTTAATCTGTAGCACTGTCAGAGTATAAGAGGTCATTGCACTGAAACTTGATGGTGTTGGACAATCACCCGTTATGGTCTACGCAGACACTAAGAAGATGATAAATTCCATGGCTTGTATTTTTATTTTTACTCGGGATGCATGATTCTGAGTATTTAAGTGCCTCTGAGGATAAAATCTTCAGTCAAATCCTGCTTTGATATCAGGGTCAGTCCCTCATACATGAGTAGGTCAGTAACGCACTTTTTAAAATGTTAATACGTGATGGTGTCTGTGTGGAGAATGTTTTATTCTCAAAGAGGGGAGTGAATGTCAGGAATTCTCAGGTCTAGAAAGTGAGGGTAGCGATATCACTACAAGTATTTAAAGAGGAGGTAGATGGATTTTTGACCTGTCAGAGAGCTGAGGGGCATGAAGAATTGCGCATGAAAGAAGAGTTAATGCCAACAGTAGGTTGGCCATGATAGCATACAATGGCGTGAGCATCCAAATTACATATTCCTATTTTTATGTTCTCATATTCTGTCTTTGGAAAGTGAATGGATGTAATTTTCCTGACAGTGTTGTTATTGAATGTTGAGGACAGTGAGAGGAAAGAATTTTGTGAGCCATCTCTGGGAGAGATATGGGCCAGATATTCACTGTGCATCTGGGACTACAACATGACCAACAACTGAAACACCATTTGCAGAGAGGAGACACTATTTAAAAATGTGGGAGATCACTTTCTTACATAGCTTGGATTTCCCATCACATTTTCCAACCCACAGCAAACCACAAAGTGTTGAGGGACTGAATGATATCCTGTAATACTGCGGACCAGGTGTTTGGAGCAAGTGGTCTCCATCTGCTCCTATACAAATGGTTTTAAGGACTGAATGGAACATAAGAACAGAGAACCGAGGAGCAGCAGTGGGTCATTAGACACTTTGTCATTGCTCGACCAGACAGTAAGATCATGGCTGATCTGAGTGTGGTCTGCGCACCACTTTTCAATCTGTCCACAATTTTCCTCCATTCAGATGTCTGTCAAATGTTGCAAAACACAAATTTGAATAAATGCAAACACCCAGGCACAATACTAGGGAACTGCACAAAGCCAAAGTGCACAGGCAGCACAATTCTGGAAGGCAACAGGCATTTATCTATCAGTCTTGGTCCCATCCAATTAGTTCTGCTGCAGTTTATCATTTGAGATTTGTTCATGGAATGTGGGTGTTGTTGATAGGCCAACATTTATGGACCATGTCTAATTACGCTGGAAGAGTTGAGCTGCCACCTTGGGCTGAAACCTCTGGGGAAGAGAATTCCCATTTGAACAACCCATGCGAATTTCTCATTTCTGCTCCGACCAATGTTGGAGGATCACTGTGTCCTTTTCCAGCCCCACGTCTCCACTGGTTACAGCAGGTTGGAAGTGTAACCGAGGTCATTCTCTCAAAAAATATGAGACACAGAGTCACACACGTACAGACACATATACAATCACACATGTCTGAAGAGGAAAACGAATAGGAAAAGGTTTCCAGAGTTTCATAGTATTGAACTCATTTCAAGTGGAAGAGAGATAATGTGCCCCAACTGATACTCTGTCTGCGACCTTATCCTACTTAAACAAGCTGCTGGTATGAGACTTCTTCCTGAACAGTTGGATTTGGCAGAATTATCTTTCCTTCAAGCAGGGGAGCGATTCCCATGAATCCTCAACAGGAATCCTCCAAGTTTGGTAAAGATAACTCAGGCATTTTTTACGCTCACATTTCGGTCTCAGGAGGGACAAATTGAGAGAGCGGGTGGAATAGACTGTGGCTTACGGCCATAAGATCATCGGATTTAGAAACAGAAATTAGGGCATTTAGCCTATCGATTCTGATCCACTATTTAATTATGGATGAAATATTTCTCAACACCATTCTCCTGCTTTCTCCCTGTAACTCTTGGTCCCTTTGATACTCAAGAAGCTAACTATCTCTATCTTAAATATACACAATGACCTGACCTCCACTGCCTTCTGTGAAAATGAATTCCATAGATTCTCCACTCTCTGGCTGAAGATGTTTCTCCTTACCTCCGTTCTAAAAGGATTTCCCGTTACTCTGATGTTGTATCCTTGGGTCCTAGAGTATCCTACCAATGGAAGTTTTCTCACCATCAGCACTGTCCAAGCCATTTAGTGTTCTGTATGTTTCAATTAGATCCCTCCACATCCCTCTGAACTCCATCAAGAACATACCCAGAGTCCTCAAACTTTCTCATATGTTAAGCTTTTCGTTTCTGGGACCATTCCCATGTACCTCCTGTGAATCCATTCCAAGGTCAGCACATCCTTCCTGAGATATGGGGCTCAGAACAGCGCACAATACTCCAAATATGGTCTGACAAGAGCCTTAGAGAGCCACAGAAGTACGTCCCTGCTTTTCTATTCAAATACTTTCCAAATAAATTCCATCACTGCATTTGCCTTCCTCACTACTGTCTCAGCCTGCAAGTTTACATTGAGAGAATCCTGGAGTAGAACTCCCAAGTCCCTTTGCACTTCAGACATCTGAATTTTCTCGGTAGCCGATGTTTGTATTCTTCCTAACAAAGTGCATGTTCCCACAATTTCCCACTTGTACTCCATCTGCCACTTCTTTGCCCATTATCCTAACCTATTCAAAGCCTTCGTGATCCTCCCTGCCTCTTTGACGTTACCTGTCCCTATACCTATCTTTGTTTCATCTACAAATGGAGATAGAATGCCTTCAGATCCTTCCTCTGGATCGTTATTGTATAAAGTGAAAAGTTGTGGTCCCAACACTGAGCCTGATGGAACACCACTTCTCACTGGCTGTCATCCTGAGAAGGACACTTCTATCGACACTCTTTGCTTCCTGCCAGACAGCCGAACTTCTATCCATGCTAGCACCTTGTCTCTAACACCATGGGCCCTTGCCTTACTCAGTAGCCTCCTGCCAACACATTGTCAAAACCTTCTGGAAGTCCAGGTGGATGAAATCCATTGGCTATCCTTGTTCTAAGCTGCCCGTTACGTCCTCAAGGATTTCTAGCAGATTTTCCAGTAATGACTACCCCTTGACGAAACCAGCTAACTTTGTTCGAATTTACCATCCACATCCAAGTATTCAGAAATCTCATCCTTCACAATGGATTCCAGGATCTTACCCACAGCCAAGTTTAAATTAGTCAGTCAGTAGTTTTCCGTTTCTTGCTTTAATTTTAAACAGGGGTATCACGTTAGCGATTTTCCAGTCCTCTGGGAATATTCCTGATTCCAGGGTTTCCTGAAAGATCACCACCAAGGCCTCCCCCGTCTCATCAGCTATCTGCCTTATAAATCTGGAGTGGAGTCCATATGGTCCAGGTGATTTACTTACCTTCAGGCCATTCAGTTTTCCCAGCACCTTTTCCTCGGTGATGGCCACCTTACTCAGGTCTGTCCACTAAGTCTTTTCAATGTTTGGGATATTACTCGTGTTTTCAACCGTGAAGACTGACACGAAGTAATTTTTCAGCTCCTTAGCCATTTCCTTGTTCCACATTACTATCTCTCCTGTGTCAATCTCTAGCGATCAGATGCCTCTCGTTTGTCCTCTATGTTTCGAAAGAAGCTCTGATATTCTTTCTTTACAATACTGGCTTACCTACCCTCATATTTAATCTTCTCACTGCATATTTTTTGTAGCTCTTTGTTGATCTTTGCAAGTGTTACGACATGGTGGTGCACGCCTGTGTTAATTAAAGCAAACACCCAGAAAAGCTCACCTCACCTCGTAATCTATTACAATATGAGTGAGAGAGTACTCCCAAATTCGACTATTTAAAGAAAATAACGCCAATGTATTCTTAACTGTGAAAGTGAACATTACGCCACAACTATTTACAACTTTAACCAACCCACCCCCCACAACTGCCCCAACTCTCTAATAACATGATGTTTCAAGAAGACACTTATGAAGATTACATCAACTTAATTTCAAAACCACACAACCACTGCCGTTCGCTGTGATGTTACTCTCCTGTCTGCTGAAATCCCTGGGTCGTCGTATTTCTGTTTCCTGTGAATATGTTTCATATGAAAAAATATGTATGATAGCAAGTACTTCCTAATTTCTTGCGGAGAAAGATGGTTGATTCCCAGGGTTCTTCCATCTCGATGGTATCTGCTCTCTCCCTAATTTTCAAAACGTTCACATTTTTATATCCCCAGCATCAAATTGTCTCACTGGTTCTGTGTTGGCAAAACAGTACATTCAATCTCGATTTTCTTTCAGTGACAGAGAGAGTGAAGGAAAGATAGTGTTGCATGAAATAGTGAGAGTGGAGGAGCAAGAACCTTGTTCGGGGGCAGGTGCTGTAACAGATATACAGAGAGTATGAGCGAGTAGAGAGAAGAGGGAGACATTTGTCCTGGCAGAGCGGGGAAGGTTATTGTCGCTTGTCCTGTATTGATGGGCATTTCTTCAGATATTCTCAGCATCGGGGTGAGCCTCACCAATGTTGTGTCCACGTCTATCACTAATAATCCACAGAACACATCGCACAGCGTCTTCAGAATCAGTTTGCATGGATCTTGCAATCAACAAGGAGGAACAAACATTGGTGCCTTATTTACCTAAACTAAAACTGATGTGCCATTTTGTGCATCCGAGTCTCTGGAAATTAGATATGCAAATATCGTGGGTGCTGCAGCAATTCTGGATGATCTAAAATTGCATCTAAACTGCGTTAACTAAATGATTGCTAATGCTGTGAAAAATAAATTTCTTGTATATATGAGGTAGGCTGAAGAGTATGTTGTGAACCAAAGTAGAGAGCAGGTTATTTCGGGCGTGGTGTTGTGTGGTCAGAAGGACTGATTACTTACCGTGCTCTGAGGCAGCTTTTGGGCAATCGTGACATTTACATGGCGTCTGCAAGCAATATAGAATTTTTGAACATTACACTCAAACATAATGGAAACCCAAAGGCGAGAGAGTCAAGTGAATTGGAAAAATGCAATATGACATTTAGTGTGAGAAAAACAATGGTTGTTTGTGATGGAAATACTGTAAAGTCTGAAAAATATGTACATATGACTAAGTTACAAACACCAAAGAAAGGGAAGGTGACTCATTGATGGTTTACGTAAGAAATTAATGATTGCATTAAATCTAAGGAAGCAGCTTCAGAAGAATTCCAGATATTGTGCAAACTTGAACATTCTGAGATATTTACTTTTCTGAAAATAAGGACGAAGAAAGTGTTAAGGAAATCAAAAAGGACATGAATACAAGCAAACAGAAAACACAAAGACTGCTCAAATCTGTGATCCATACACCGAAATAAAACAAAAGTAAGACCAAATGTGGAAAATTGTAAGGTATAGGATAATTTATTGTGGGGAACAAGGAAATATCACAGAAACTAACCAGCTACTTTGCATCTGTCTTCATGGAGAAAGTGCCGGGAAATCTCTGTGTAAAGCAAGTGATCACATGGGACTTGTGGAACTTAAGACATAAAGTCAATTCATATCAGCAACAAGGTAGTACTTGAAAATTGAGCTAGATTGATCATTGCTAAGTCTGATGGGCCAGATATACTTCATATCAAATTGTCAGAAATAAAGCAGCATATTAATTGGACTGTCGTTGACTGTGTTTTATTTTCCTGTCGATGCTGCAAAGGCCATAGCCATTGTAGATACCTGAAAGGTAGTAAACATTATCCATCTATGTACACAGGGAAGAAGAGATTAACTGGAGAACTGCAGACCAATTAATTTGACATATGTAGGGAAACAGTTGCAATCCATTATATAAGATGTCATATTGGATAATTAGAATTGACCAGCAACATTGCAGAGAATCACAATGCATTTCTGACACAGAATTCATGCCTGACAAACTTCGGAATTATTTGAAGTTGTTTCTTGCAGCATAGACTATGGACAATCAGTGGAAGTAGTGTATTTGGATTTTCAGAAGTCTTAGTGGGAAAAATTTCTGGCTGTAACAGCTGCTCCTTTTTTTGAGGTATTTTAGGCATTGGAAGTGATTTCCTCGAATTCCAGGAGCAGCAATTGCTGTTTTGTATGCTGTTGCATTGTTTTGGAACTTTGGAGAAAGAAAGTCAAAGCAACAGCATTTTTAGGAGGGAAAAGAACAGACAAAGGAAGCCCATGGTGAGGGGAAGAAACTGACAGGACGGCGGACCTGCACAGTTACTGCCTTTGCTGTTTGAATTCATGTATTGCTGGATATCGGAGAGCATCTAGGCAAATTAACAAACGGTGAAATTTACAACTGGTTTGGAGGAACTGTATGGGCAAGGTTCCCAGCCAGATAAGTGAATAGTTTTAACTCTGTCCTACAGAAAGTCTGCAGAAGTGAGTAGGATGGTTTCTTTCTTAATTATATGTTTCTTGAGATATATCGCTTGATTAATCTTAAAATATAAGCCATAAATATTAATTTAACCTGGGGCAGTGTTTTGTAGAGGAACAAGACAATTTTGTTTTTCTGGGTCAGTAGATTGTGAAGGTGCACAAATGGTCTTAGTAGAACCATATGCGTTTCTTGTCAGATGTCGGAGCTCAAAGAGGATTTAATGGTTACTGTGGATTATATCTGCAATATATGCTTCTAGTTGCGAATCCTATCAGATCGAATGGATCGGTTGGGGAGACACCTCGAGACAGTGAAGAATTAGTAACAGCAACAGTATGATTGATGGCAGTTATAGGAAGGGGGAAAGTGTCAGATACAGTCACATTGATGGGTCAACTCCAAGAAATGTCAGATAGATAAGCAGCTAGTACAGGAGTCTTCTGGGGCTGTCCCCATTTCAAACAAATATGCTGTTTTCGAAAATGTAGGGGGTGATGGTTTCACAGGGGAACGGAGCACGAACAGGCAAGTTTCTGGTATTGAGACTGTCTCTTATGCAAATTGGGATATGTCGGATCCAACGACGTCAATTGTGTTAGCGGTCTCCCGAGTCTGAGGTACAGACAGAGGTTTGTGTGGCCAGCAGATAAAAAGCAGATTGGTGTGTTGCTTCCCTGGTGCCAGGATCAAGGCTGTCTCAGAAAGGGTGCAGAATGTTCTCACAGGGGAGAGACGTCAGCAAGAGGTCATTGTCCACATTGGAGCCAATGACATAGGAAGGGAAAGGTTTGAGATTCTGGACGGAGATTGCAGGGTGTTAGGCAGAAATTTTAAAAGGAGGTTCTCGAGAGTAGTAATATCTGGATTACTCCCGGCGCTACAATCTTGTGAGGGCAGGAATAGGAGGATAGTGCAGATGAATACATGGCTGTGGAGCTGGTGTATGGGAGAAGGAGTCACACATTTGGATCATTGGAATCTCTTTTGGGTAGAAGGGACCTGTACCAGAAGGACGGATTGCACCTAAATTGTAAGGTGATGAATATACTAGCAGAGAGATTTGCTGGAGCTGCTCGGGAGGATTTAAACTAGTGAGGTGGGGGGTGGGGGCGCAGGAAGATAGTGAGGAAATAGATCAATCTGAGATTGGTACAATTGAAAACAGAAACGAGTCAAACAGTCAGGGCAGCCAGGGACGAGGTAGGACTAACAAAGTAAACTGCATTATTTCAATGCAAGGGGCCTAACAGGGAAGGCAGATGAACTCAGGGCATGGTTAGGAACATGGGACTGGGATATCATAGCAATTACAGAAACATGGCTCAGGGATGGGCAGGACTGGCAGCTAAATGTTTCAGGATACAAATGTTATAGGAAAGATAGAAAGGGAGGTAGGAGAGGAGGCAGAGTGATTAGGGATAGTATTATAGCTGTATCGAGGGAGGATATTTCTGGAAATACATCCAGGGAAGTTACTTAGGAAGAACTGAGAAAAAGGAACGACATGATCACCTTAATTGGATTGTATTATAGACCCCCTAATAGAGGGAATTTGAGAAACAAACTTGTAAGGAGACCTCAGCTATCTGTAAGAAAGTAGGGTTATTATGGGAGGAGATTTTAAGTTTCCAAACATAGACCTGGTCTGCCATGGCGTTAAGGGTCTAGATGGAGACGAATTTGTTCAGTGTGTACAAGAAAATTTTCTGATTCAGTATGTGGATAAACCTCCTGGAAAAGGTACAAAACTTGACGCACTGTGGCGAAATAAGGCAGGGCAGGTGACTGAGATGTCAGTGGAGGTGCACTTTGGGGCTAGCTAACATAATTCTATTAGATTCAAAATAATGATGGAAAAGGGTAGACCAGATCTAAAAGTTGAAGTTCTAAATTGGAGAAAGGCCAATTATGACGGAATTTGGCAAGAACTTTCAAGATCTGATTGGGGGCAGATGTTCACAGGTAAATGGACGGCTAGAAAATGGGAAGCCTTCAGAAATGAGATGACAATAATCCAGAGAAAGTATATTCCACTTAGAATGAAAGGAAAGGCTGGTAGGTATCTGGAATGCTGAAAGACTCAAGGGTTTGGTAAATAAAAGAAGGAAGCATATGTCAGGTATAGACAGGATTGATTGAGCGAATCCTTAGAAGAGTATAAAGGCAGTAGTAGTATACTTGAGAGGGAAATCAAGAGGGCAAAAAGGGCACATGAAATAGCTTTCGCAGGTAGAATTAAGTAGAACCCAAAGAGTTTTCACAAATACATTAATGACAAAATCATAACTCGGGAGAGAATAGGGCCCCTCAAAGATCAGCAAGGCGGCCATTGTGTGCATCCGCAGAAAAAGAGGGAGATACTAAACGAGTATTTTGCATTAATATTCAATGTGGAAACGGATATGGAAGATATAGAATGTCAAGAAATAGATGGTTACACATTGAAAAATGTCCACATACAGAGGAGGAGGTGCTGGATGTCTTGAAACGGGTAAAGGTGGATAAGTCACCTGGACCTGAAAAGGTGTACCCTAGAATTGTGTGGGAAGCTAGAGAGGTGATTGTTAGACTTCTTGCTGAGACATTCGTAACGTTGATAGTCACAAGAGAGGTGCCAGAAGACTGGAGTTTGGCAAACGTGGTGTTTAAAAAGGGTGCAACGGACAAGCCAGGGAACTATAGGCCAGTGAGCCTGACGTCGGTGGTAGGCAAGTTGTTGGAGGGAATCCTGAAGGACAGAATAGAACA
The DNA here is from genome assembly GCF_047496795.1 of Chiloscyllium punctatum. NCBI lineage: Eukaryota > Metazoa > Chordata > Chondrichthyes > Orectolobiformes > Hemiscylliidae > Chiloscyllium > Chiloscyllium punctatum. The sequence continues at coordinate 12,713,450 of NC_092745.1, read as the reverse complement.
TAGAACATAGAACATCGAAAAGTACAGTGCAGTACAGGCCCTTCGGCCCTCGATGTTGCGCCGACCGAACCCACCTAACCTACACGAGCCCAATAACCTCCATATGCTTATCCAATGCCGCTTGAATGACCATAAAGAGGGAGAGTCCACCACTGATACTGGCAGGGCATTCCATGAACTCACAACCCGCTGAGTAAAGAATCTACCCCTAACATCTGTCCTATACCAACCTCACCTTAATTTAAATCTATGTCCCTTAGTAACAGCTGACTCCATACGCAGAAAAAGGTTCTCACTGTCAACCCTATCTAAACCCCGAATCATCTTGTACACCTCTATCAAATCTCCCCGAAACCTTATTTTCTCCAATGACAACAGCCCCAAGTGCCTCAGCCTTTCCTCATACGATCTTCCTACCATGCCAGGCAACATCCTGGGAAAACTCCTCTGCACCTGTTCCAGTGGCTCCACATCCTTCCTATAGTATGGCGACCAAAACTGTACACAATACTCCAGATAAGGCCGCACCAGAGTCTTATACAACTGCAACATGACCTCAGGACTCCGGAACTCAATTCATCTCCCAGTAAAGCCCAGTACACCATATGCCTTCTTCACAGCACTATTTACCTGGGTGGCAACTTTCAGATATCTGTGTACATGGACACCAAGATCCCTCTGCGCATCCACACGACCAAGTAGCCGACCATTAGCCCAGTAATACATCCTCTTATTACTCCTACCAAAGTGAATGACTTCACACTTAGCTACATTGAACTCCAATTGCCACCTTTCTGCCCAGCTCTGCAACTTATCTATAACCCGCTGTAACCTGTCACATCCTTCTTCGCTGTCCACCACTCCACCGACTTTCGTATCATCCGCAAACTTGCTCACCCAACCTTCAAGCCCCTCCTCCAGGTCATTTATAAAAATGACAAACAGCAATGGTCCCAAAACAGATCCTTGTGGAACACCGCTAGTAACTGCGCTCCAAATGAACCTTTACCATCAGCTCCTACCCTCTGTCTCCTTCCAGCCAGCCAATTCCTAATCCAAACCTCTAATGCACCCTCAATGCCATACCTCCGTAATTTTCGCAGCAGCCTACCATGGGGTACCTTATCGAATGCCTTACTAAAATCCATATACACCACATCTACTGCTTTACCCTGGTCCACTTCCATGGTCACCTTCTCGAAGAACTCAGTAAGGTTTGTGAAGCACGACCTGCCCTTCACAAAACCATGCTGACTATCCTTGATCACATTATTCCTATCTAGATATTCATAAATCCTATCCCTTACAATTCTCTCGAAGACTTTGCCCACAACAGAAGTGAGACTCACTGGCCTATAGTTACTAGGACTGTCCCTACTCCCCTTCTTGAACAAGGGGACCACATTTGCTATCCTCCAGTATTCTGGCACTATTCCTGTAGACAACGACGACATAAAACTCAAGGCCAATGACTCTGCTATCTCCTCCCTAGCTTCCCAGAGGATCCTAGGATAAATGTAATCAGGCCCAGGGGGCTTATGTATTTTCACTCTTTCCAGTATTCCCCGGACCTCTTCCCTACATACCTCAAAGCCATCCATTCTAATCACTTGTGACTCAATATTCACATCAGCAACAATGTCCTGTTTCTGAGTGAATACTGACGAAAAGTATTGATTTATTGTCTCTCCAATCTCCTCTGCCTCCACGCACAACTTCCCACTACTATCCTTGACTGGACTGATACCTACCCTAGTCATCGTTTTATTCCTGACATACCTTTAGAAAGCCTTGGGGTTTTCCCTAATCCTACCAACTAAGGACTTTTCATGTCCCCTTCTCGCTGCTCTTAGCTCTCTCTTTAGATCCTTCCTGGCTACCTTTTAACTCTCAATCGCCCCAACTGAACCTTCACGCCTCATCTTTACATCGGCCGCCCTCTTCCCTTTTACAAGGGATTCCAATTACTTATTAAACCACGGCTCCCTTACAAGACCCTTTCCTCCCTGCCTGACTGGTACATACTTATCAAGGACACCGAATAGCTGCTCCTTGAACAAGCTCCAAATATCATTTGTGTTCTTCCCTTGAAGCCTATTTTTCCAATCCATGCATCCTAAGTCATGCCTCACCGCATCACAATTTCCCTGCGCCCAGCTATAACTGTTGCCCTGCAGTGCACACTTATCCCTCTCCATCACTAGAGTAAAAGTCACCGAGTTGTGGTCACTGTCCCCGAAGTGCTCACCTACCTCCAAGTCTGACACCTGGCCTGGTTCATTACCTAGAACCAAATCCAGTATGGCCTCACCTCTTGTTGGCCTGTCTACATATTGTGTCAGGAAACCCTCCTGCACACATTGGACAGACACCGACCCATCTAACGAACTCGAGCTATAGCTTTACCAGTCAATATCTGGGAAGTTAAAGTCCCCCATAACAACCACCCTGCTAGTTTCACTCTTCTCCTGAATCATCCTCGCAATAATTTCCTCTAATTCTCTCGGACTATTAGGAGGCCTGTAGAAAACTCCTAACAGGGTGACCTCAGCATTCCTATTTCTAACCTCAGCCCAAACTACCTCAGATGGCAAGTCTTCCTCCATCGTCCTTTCCACCACTGTAATACTATCCTTGACAAGCAATGCCACACCTCCCCCTCTTTTACCCCCACCTCTGACCCTCCTAAAACATTTAAACCCTGGAACCTGCAATAGAAATTCCTGTCCCTGTTCTACCCACCCACGTCTCTGTAATGGCCACAACATCGAAGTTCCAGGTACCAACCCACGCTGCAAGTTCACCTACCTTATTACTTATACTTCTGCATTGAGGTATACATACTTCCAGCCACTTTCCTGTTTACCGGCACCCTCCTTTGAGATTGAAGCCTTGTTCCTAAACTCACTACACTCAAGGTCCTGTACCCTAAAGCTACAGTCCAGGTTCCCATGCCCCTGCAGAATTAGTTTAAACCCTCCCAAAGAGCACTAGCAAACCTCCCCCCAAGGATGCTGGTGCCCCTCAGGTTCAGGTGGAGACCATCCTGTTTATAGAGGTCCCACCTTCCCCAGACAGAACCCCAGTTGTCCAGAAACCGGAATCCCTCCCTCCTGCACCATCCCTGTATACACATATTTAACTGTTCCATGCAGTTCGAAAGACAAGGACTGATTAGGGATAGTCAACATGGCTTTGTGGGGGGAAATCCTGTCTCACAACTTTGACTGAGCTTTTTGAAGAAGTAACGAAGAGGATTGATGAGGGCAGAGCGGTAGATGTGATCTATATGGACTTCAGTAACACGTTCGACAAGATTCTCCATGTGGGAGACTGGTTAGCAAGTTTAGATCACATGGAATACATGGACAACGAGCCAGTTAGATACGTAACTCGCTCAAAGGTTGAAGACAAAGGGTGGAGGTGGAGGGTTGTTTTCAGACTGCAAGCCTCAGGAGTACCACAAGGATCAGTGCTGGGTCCTTTTTTGCCATTTATATAAATAATTTGGATGCGAGCGTAAGAGGTATCGTTAGTAAGTTTGCAGATGACACCAAAATTGTAGATGTAGTGGACAGCGAAGAAGGTTATGTCTGTGTACAACAGGATCTTTATCAGATGGGCCAATGGGCTGAGAAGTGGCAGATTTGTTTAATTCAGATAAATGCGAGGTGCTGCATTTTGGGAAAGAAACTTTTAGCATGACTTATACACTTAATTGTAAGGTCCTGGGGAGTGTTGCTGAACAAAGAGACTTTGGAGTGCAGGTTCATAGTTCCTTGAAAGTGGAGTCACACTTAGATAGGATAGTGAAGAAGGCGTTTGTTTTGCTTTCCATTATTGGTTAGAGTACCGAGTATAGGAGTTGAGAGGTCATGTTGCGGCTGAACGGGACACTGGTTAGTACACTGTTGGAATATTGCGTGCAATTCTTGTCTCCTTCCTATCGGAAATATGTTGTGAAACTTGGAAAGGTTGAGGAAAGATTTACAAGGATGTTGACAGGGTTGGAGAGTTTGAGATATATGGAGAGGCTGAACAGCCTGGAGCTAGTTTCTCTTGAGAGTCGGAGGCTGAGGGGTGACCTTATTGAGATGTACAAAATTATGAAGGGCATGGAGAGGATAAATAGTCAAAGTTTTTTCCCTGGGGTCGGGAAGTCCAGAACTAAAGAGCATAGATTTAGGGTAAGAGGGGAACGATGTTGAGCGGCACGGTGGCACAGTGGTTAGCACTGCTATCTCACAACACCAGAACTCCAGATTCCATTCCCACCTCAGGCGACTCTCTGCGTGGAGTTTGCACATTTTTCCCGTGTCTGCGTGTGTTTCCTCCCACAATCCAAATATGTGCAGGTGAGGTAATTTCGTTATGCTAAATTGAAAATAGTGTTATGGTGTAGGGAATGGGTATATGTGGGTTGCGCTTCTGCGGGTCGGTGTGGGTTTGTTTCCACACTATAAGTAACCTGATCTAAATGTAAAAGTGACCTAAGGGGCAACGTTTTCACACAGACAGTGGTACGTGTATAGAATGAACTGCCAGAGGATGTGGTGGAGGCTGGTACAATTGTAGAATTTAAAAGGCATTTGGATGGTTATATGAATAGGAAGGGTTGGAGGGATATGGGCCAGGGGCAGGCAGTGGGACTAGATGGGGTTGGGATATCTGCAAGATATGGATGGATTGGACTGAAGGGTCTGTTTCCATGCTGTACATCTCTATGACTCTATAACTCACACAGTCAGTTCGTAAATGAAATTAGTGTCAATGGTGTTTGGAGGAATACGTGTCATTGGAAAGTTAAAGTTAGGTTGGAGTTTGTTTAAGGGAATCGGAATATAGAGGTAAAGACATCATGAAGCAGTTGCATAGAGTGTTGGTGAGAGTGTACCTGAGGTATTGAGTGCAGTGTTGGTGACCTAATCTAAGAAAGATTACACTGATCACAGAGGACGTGCAATGGACATTCTCCAGATTAATTCCTGAGATGACAAGATTTTCTGATGGGGAGAGTTGTCTTGCGACCTCTCCAGTTTCAAAGCATGAGAGGTGATCGCAGTGAAATTTCAAAAATCTATGATACATGTGATGAGGTGGAAATAAATAGGATGTTTTTCGAGCTGTTTACTCAATATTTAAGGCACATAATGACAGGATAAGGGATATGCCATTTAAGACCATAATAAGGAGGAAATGCTTCCCTCGGAGGGGACTCACTAACACAGGGGTATGGAAGCCTGTTGGCAGGGCAAGAGTAAGGAGAATCCCCAGATATTCTTCACGTATATCAAGTGGAACAGAACAACCAGGGAACATGTCGGGCCTATTAGTGATTTGGCAAGTTGTATCCAAACTCAACTTCATGGTAGATGGCTGTTTGTGTGACTGGAGCCCAATTTCCCCGGTGTACCGCAGAGATCAGTGCTGTGTCCCTTATTATTTGTGATATTCATAAGAGATTTGAATGTGAAGTGGGTGGGGGAGTGTGATAAGTAAGTTTGTGTTTGACACAAAGATTGGCCGGATGGTTGTCAGTGAGGAGGAAGGTCTTATGTTACAGGAAGATACAGATGGAATGGTCAGATAGTCAGATCAGTGGCAGATGGAATGTAACCCTGATAAACCCTTACACTTTGCAAGAAGGTACCAGCCAGGGGAGTACTCAAAGAATTGTACCACACTAGGAAGCTCAGAGGGTGCTTCTCCACACATCCCTGAATGTGACTAAATATGATAATTGGTAGTCCAGCATGACTGTAGATAAAGCCTTTATTCATTGACTCAAAGATTATACGAATTTAATATGGCACTTTGGTCAGACCAAATTAAAAATTGTGTGCCGTTCTGGGAGCCACATTACAGGAAGGATGTGATTGTACTGGATGAGGTGCAGACGAGATTTACCATGATGTTCCCTGGGATGGAACATATGAGCTGTGGAGAGAGGCTGGGTAAGCTCGAGTTATTTATTTTGGAGCAGAGGAAGTTGAGTGGGTAAGTAATTCAGGTTTTAGATTCCAAGGAGCATGGACAGGGTGAATAGACAACAGCTGTTCTTTTTAGTCAAAGTTTCAGCTTCCTTACAGAGTGAAACCAGGGAATGGAGAATGGAGAACAGAGAAACATGACACAGCTACTTCGCTTCTGCCTTCACAGAAAAATACATAAACAAAGCCTTCCCAGCAATAGGAGAAAATCTGAGTCTGATGAGAAATGACATAGAATGAAATTAGTAAATATACAAATTTGGAGATATTATTGGAACTGAATATAATGGACATAGAAAAAAATCAACACACATTGATGAAATGGGAAACATATTTGAGAAACTGACAGGCAGATTAATTACAGAAATAAACAATAGATGCACTGAACTTGAATTTTCAGCAAGAATTTTAAAAGAGTCCCAAACCTAGTGTGCAAAGTAAAAACACAGGGGTAAGGGGTTCTCTATGAATATGATTTTAAAATGGGAGTGTTGACAGGAAACAATGAGTAGGAATAAATGGATGGTTTTCAGTTTGGAAGGCTCATGGGGCATCGCAGTGATTGTTGCTGGGGCGCCAGATATTCACAATACATCTCAAACATCTCGTGAGGGAATCAAATGCAAAGTTTCCAAGTCTGCTGACGGAACGAGGTATTTGAAAAGTGAGGAGGATGTGAAAAAAAACTTCAAGGTGATTGAAACAAATGAAGTGAATGAGTAAATATATGGCAGATGAAGAGCAGGGTGGATAGATGTGATGTTGTCTACTTTGTTGGGAAACACTAAAATTCCAGCTAACCATTGGAAAAGGAAGTGGTTGAGAATTGTCGATCTATGAAGGGAACTGCACTTTTCTTTTGTTATTGTTTGGACAGACGTCTGAGTTCCATGCAGGGCAGTGAGTTCTGAAAACAGAGGCCAATACAGGGAATACATTGGCACGCTGACCAGTTTACGCAGACCCACCAATTGGGGAGCTGTAACATTGAAAAGGATCTGGGATCTCTCTGTACACCACTCACTGAAAGCAATATTGCAGGAACAGAAAGTAGTCAGGAAGATAAAGGGGGAAATGACCCTTATTTCAGGTGGACTTGAGTCCAGCTGTAAGGGTGTCTCAGTGGAACTGTACAGGCCCTTGGTGAGACCTCAACTCGAACATTGTGCAGTGTTGTGTGCAGATTTGGTCTCCGTACCTCATAAAGGACAAACCTGACATTGAGGGAATGCAGCGAAGGATGGCCAGACTGATCTCTGGGATGACAGACTTTTTGTGGGAGCAAACGTTGGGGCGACTGAGCCTCTATTCCATGGAGTTGAGGAAAATGAGTGGAGATCTCAGTGACATATGTAAAACACAGACAGGGTTAGGTAGATTGGAAGCAGTGATGATAATTCCCCTGGCTGGGACGTCTAAAACAAGAGGCCACAGTATTAGGTACAGTCAGGTCACATTGCATTTAGATAAGAATAAATGTCTGCATTCAGAGACAGGTGAACCTGGGAATTCTCTTTGACATAAGGCTGTGGAAGACAAGGCACTGAAGACTAATAAGGATATCTAGACACCTAAAGGATGGGGGAGAAAGCAGGAGTGTGGTGTAGAAATAAAGTTCAAAGTTTGGTATAAGATTTGTAGCTCGGGTGCTCGTTGTTGTGGTTCTGTTCGCCGAGCTGGGAATTTGTCTTGCAAACGTTTCGTCCCCTGTCTAGGTGACATCCTCAGTGCTTGGGAGCCTCCTGTGAAGCGCTTCTGTGCTGTTTTCTCCGGTATTTATAGTGTCCTGTCTCTGCCGCTTCCGGTTGTCAGTTCGAGCTGTCCACTGCAGTGACCGGTATATTGGGTCCAGGTCGATGTGTTTGTTGATGGAGTCTGTGGATGAGTGCCATGCCTCTAGGAATTCCCTGGCTGTTCTCTGTTTGGCTTGCCCTATAATGGTAATGTTGTCCCAGTCGAATTCATGTTGCTTGTCGCCTGTGTGTGTGGCTACTAAGGATAGCTGGTCGTGTCGTTTCGTGGCGAGTTGGTGTTCGTGTATACGGATCGTTAACTGTCTTCCTGTTTGTCCGATGTAGTGTTTTCTGCAGTCCTTGCATGGGATTTTGTACACTACATTAGTTTTGCTCATGTTGGGTAGCGGGTCCTTTGTTCTGGTGAGTTGTTGTCTGAGCGTGGCTGTTAGTTTGTGTGCTGTTATGAGTCCTAGTGGTCGCAGTAGTCTGGCTGTCAGTTCAGAAATGCTCCTGATGTATGGTAGTGTGGCTAGTCCTTTGGGTTGCGGTATGTCCTCCTTCCGTTGTCTCTCCCTCAGCCATCTGTTGATGAAATTGCGAGGGTATCCGTTTTTGGCGAATACTTTTTATAGGTGTTCCTCTTCCTCTTTTTGTAGTTCTGGCAAGCCAAACAGAGAACAGCCGGGGAATTCCTAGAGGCATGACACTCATCCACAGACTCTATCAACAAACACATCGACCTGGACCCAATATACCGGCCACTGCAGGGGACAGCTCGAACTGACAACCGGAAGTGGCAGAGACAGGCCACTATAAATACCGGAGAAAACAGCACAGAAGCGCTTCACAGGAGGCTCCCAAGCACTGAGGATGTCACCTAGACAGGGGACGAAACGTTTGCAAGACAAATTCCCAGCTCGGCGAACAGAACCACAACAGAAATAAAGTGTCAGCCATCATTATATTGAATTGGATAGCAAACTCGACAGACCAAGGGGACTACCGCAGTTCCTATTTTATAGCTTGACAAGGTTAATCACATTAAGGAATGTGTACATTGTGTGGGGAACGTGCATTGAGGAGATGTTCAGATATTAACTAGAATGGGGCAGTCTCAATGTGCTGTATGGCCTATTCCATTCCCGATGCTTCTGTGCGGTCTGTGGGAAAGCTCTGTAAATGTTGTCACAAGTTCGCAGATGTTAGAAGGGAGATCTCTGCGGGGTCAACAGGACTGTGTTTCCCATTCCCTTTACCACACTGAGGTTGGGGCCGGGTGTTCTGTCTGGTTTTATCCATTACGACCTCGGAGCAGTTGGATACAATAGAGTGGCTTGCTTGGCCTTTTCAGAGACCATTGAAGAGTTTATCACATGTCCGAGTCACTTTTAGGCCAGACTAGGAAAGCACGGGAGATTCAATTCCTGAAAGTACATTGAAAAAGCAAATTGGTGTTTAAATTCGACATAGACTTCAAGGTCACTGTTACTGACTCCAGATTTGAGATCTCGATATTTTATTAATTGTTTTTAACTTCGACCAGCTGCTAGAGCACTAGCCTGGTCTGGATTATTAATACAGTGACTTTTCCAAAACAGTACCATCTCCACATGGGGACCTATCAGAAACCACACTGAGCAAGTTATGTCTGTGCTGCTTGACAACTCTATCAAAAAGAACTCCCAATTTGACTATCGTGGTGAGACTGAGAGGGTTGTAATTGGTCAGATTATAATTATTCCCCACTTAGGAACTGGACACAATGAGTAATTTTCCACATTGCCAGGGAGATGTCAGAGTTGGAGCTGAAAGGAAACCGCTTCCCTAAGGACACGGCTTGTTGTGCAGCACAAGTCTTCAGTCCTATTGCAGGAATGGGGTCAGGGCCCATTGCCTTTGTAATATCTACTGTGTTCAGCTGTTTCTTCATGTCATTTGCAGCGAATCGAATTGGTTGAAGACTGATCTGTGATTCTATGGGCATCATGATGGCGGCGAGTTGAATCTCGACTCAACACCGCTGGCTAGGATGATACAGATACTACTTCCTTGCTTTTTACACTGATGTGCAGAGCTGATCCATTGATAGAATGGGAATAATTCAGTTAGTTGTTTAATCATCTATCACGATTTTTGGCCGGATGTGGCAGGCTGCAGTGTTCGATCTGAGTGTATTGAACTTGTGACAATTTCTCTCTCTCTATCATACGATTTGGTTTCATTTGATTTGATAGGAGTCATTGTCGCATGTATCTAAGTAGAGTCAATCTCTTTGTTTATACACAGTTCTGGCAGATCATAGTGAGAGTTGGAGCTGCCTTTTTTTAGAGACATGGAGTGGCCGAGATTTAAAAGTCTACTTCAGCTTCTGTTTCTGAAAAGCCACAAAATAGCCAGAAATTAAAATAGATTGCTTCAGCATTAGTGAAAAAAGGGCCTTTGAGAAGGGAATTATTCCAAGGCAAAAGAAAGGATAATCTGATTCGCAAGATTCTGAAACATGCTAACATAGTGCTAATGAAAGTTCTGTTTTGAAAAAAAAAATGAGGATTTGTAACAGAACACTGTGAAATAATGTAGCACAAAAACTTTGAAGAGTCACCACGAAACCAACTTATTTTGATCTCAGTAAGGATTTTTTTCATCCACAAAAACAGCAAATCAAGTTATCTTTAAGAATCTAGCTGTGCCTCTGAACCTGTTTACAATAGTATTTCGTTCTAGTTAAATATTTGGTGAATACTCATGGGCACAGATTTCAACGTAATTATAAAACCTTAAAGAGATGCCTGGCTTGTCTTGTCTCATTCTCTAAGAAAAAGGTTAACAGTAGAAATAATAATACTATTATGAATTCTGTATCAGAATCAACCTTTTAATGAAAAATGTGATAACGGAATCTGATAAGTGGTAACCTGCCCAATGGAGAATAGAATTTATGCAATCCTTCAAAATAAACATTGAGGGGTATGACTAAAAAGAGCACATCCCCGAACTTTGGAATGCATTATAGAAAAATCCCAAGGACTAGAGATAACAACAATCGTTAAACTTCCAAAAGAAATAAGAACCTCGGGCTGTCCCTGGGAGTGTTCACCATTGATCAGTTGTTTTCCAAGATTGGTTCTGCAGAAGGGGAGTGGAGGGTACACTGACAAGGTTGTGTATGATCATTGCAACACAGAACAGAAAAAATACTGTAATTTTACTGTAAACTCGAAGTGTACATTGATTTGCCTTCTGATCTGAGCTAAAGATTAAGGAAACGATTGTCTTCTCATGTCAAAGCCAGATTCGAGGAAGATCATTTGGTATTCTCCCAGCATTAACCAGATTTTGCTTGAATTAAAGTCCATTCCGTACCTGTGTCCTGTCTGCCTCCAGAGTCTTTGACCCGAGCTGGGAAATCTCGCTCCTACAATAAGAAAGGACATACAGATCATAGGGTAAAGGAAAAACTTAGACTGAGGCATACAGGCTACACCAGAAAGGACATGCAATAGGCAACATCAATGTGAGCAAGATCAGCATTATTTGAAGTTAGAGAGTCCATTCCTCAGTTTAATAATGGGCTGGGAAGATGCTGTCCATGAGCCGCTGGTTTGTGTGTCCAAGCTTCTGTATTGTCTGCATGGTGGAAGAGATTGTAGGAGATCCAGGGTGTGATGGGTCTTTGATAATGTTGTCAGCCTTTCCGCGGCAGTGAGCTGTGTAAATGGAGACAATGGATAGGACGTTGGTTTCCCTGATGACATGGGCTGTGCACACAACCTTCTGTCATTTCTCTTACTGTCCGGGGCAGGGCTACGGCCACACCAGGTCATTATGCACACAGCTATTTTGCTGTCAGTGTTGTATTTGTAGACATTGGATGAGGGTCCTTGTGGACATGTCAAATGCCCTGAGCTGCCAGAGAAAGAAGAGGGGTTGTTGTGCCATCTCGGCTGTCACATCTACATGGGAGGTCCGTTATCGTCACTCCAAGTAACGTAATGCTTTGCACCTTTTCAACTTCAGTTCCATTGATGCAGATGGGGGCATGTTCTCCTAATTTCTTTCTGAAGTCATTGATCAGGCTAACTTGTAACTCTCAAGAATCCGAACTGAGCCTTCACGTTTCATCTTTACATAAGCCTCCTTCTTCCTCTTGACAAGAGATGAACTGCTTCAGTAAACCACAGCACCCTCACTCGACCACTTCCTCCTTTCCTGACAAGTATAAGCATATCAAGGAGACACAGTCGCTGTTGTTTGAAAAAGCTCCACACTTAAATTGTACCCATCCTCTGCAGTTTCCTTCCCCATCCTATGCATCCTAAAACCTTTCCTAATCGCATCAGAATTGCCTTTCCCCCAGCTATAACTCTTGTTCTGCGGTTTACACCTGTCCCTTTCCATCGCTAAGGTAAACATAACTGAATTGTGGTCACTATCAGCAAAGTGTTCACCTACCTCCAAATCTAACACCTGGTCTGGTTCATTACTCAGTACTAAATCCAATTTGGCCTCGGCCCTTGTTGGCATATCTACATACTGTGTCAGGAAACCATTCTGCACACATTGGACAAAAACTGACCCATATAAAGTAATCGAACTGCAGCATTTCCAGTCATTATTTGGAAAGTTAAATTATTCCATAACAACTACTCTGTTATTTTCGATCCTATCCAGTATCATCTTTGTAATCCTTTCCTCGACGTCTCTGGAAATTTTCAGGCGGTAAAAGAGAACTTTCAGCAGAGTGACCTCTCCGTTTTTGTTTCTAACCTCTTCCCATATGACCTCAGTAGGCGAGTCCTTATCAAGCATCCTTTCTACCAACGTAATGCTGTCTTTGATTTTCAATGACACCTCACCCTCCCCCACCCCAACCTCCACCCCCGCCCCACTTTTAGTACCTTCCTTTTTCTTCTTGAAGCATCTAAACCGCGGACCCTACAACAATCAGTCCTGTCCCTGCTCTATCCATTTCTCCTAAATGGCCAAAACATCAAGCTGGACAACTGCACAATTTGGAAACAAGGACCTTAAACGAGGGTGAGTTGGATAGATCAGAAGACAGCATGAGGGGAGATAGACAGGAACAGACAGAAAATTTTAGTTTTATTTAGAAATTCTCACGGACTGCAAGGCCTTTATCTATTGCCATACCGTTTGAGCACTGTGCGGATACTGGCTGTGGTCCCAGAGCATTTATCGCCAATAATATCACAGAGCTGAGTTGCTGACAGTTAAACAGAGTCAAAAAGGCCAAATGATTTCTTTTTCTCTACAGTGAGAAAGTGATTTAATTTAAATAGACTGGGTGAACAACAGCAGGATCTAAAAAACCCCTCAATACTGAGATACTGTGCCAGAGAATCTCAATATGATGGATCATTGACAGAGGGGAAATCAGCATCTCAGCTGTGGGCCAAATAATGATTGATAAAGATTCACACCACTTCCGTCGTTTTGTGATAAACATTTCAATTTATAGAGCTCAATATCATGAGCGTATCTTATTTCTTTGCACTTCCCATAGTTTAGTATGGGCAGAAAATCATTTTGTCCCCGTATTTTGTGATCAATAAACAAATTTTACTCCTCATTCCTCACTTTAGATGTATCCTTGAAACTGTTCTTCATATGAGTTATACAGAGTAACATTCCAATACTGATGACTGAGGAATATTATTGTCCCTCCCTCCTGTCTGAACTGCCATGTCCCACAATTCTCTCTGTTTCCTGTCTCCTCCACAATACCATAATCACACTGTGATTGAAGTCCAGTAAATTACATTTCATCACAGTTCACTAACATCGATAACATCAATAGCACAGGCCTCATCTGCCTCGCTCTGAACCTGGAATAACAATCTGAATTGCATTTATCACGTTCAATTCTCTGTTAACACATCCATGCCATTTGTCTGTTACAACCCCACGTTTCTCAGATATAAATTCCCCTCAGATCATGAAGTATAAAAATTGTCTCAATGTTTAGTTGAAATTATGATGCTTGATCATTGTTTCAGGATGTATATTTCCATTTATAATCAGAGACGCATGTTTACGTTCTGATAAGCTGATGACATTACTCCTGCATCCAAGACGGATTGAATGGTTACACTCAATTGATCTACCGGCCTCAAGATTTGTTCCATCAGTCACCTTCACATATCTCATCCAGAAAATCACAGTTTGAATCATTGTTTTGAATTTGAATAAAACAATATTGAATTGAAAGTCGTTGGCTGGAGCTATTTGTTCATTGACTGTGATTGATGTAAGTCTCCGTGGATCCGAGATGTGTCACTGGAGGGTTTGCCTCTTCTATTAATTAAGGACTCAGTTCAATGTGTTATCCCAGTATGGGCAGGAGCATCAATGACTGGACTAACAGGGATCAGCAGCTCGAGAGACAAGGGGAGGAGAGATCAGAATCTGAGGACATTAGACTGGAATGTTCCATTAATGGATGAGAATCTGAGAACATATAGACTGCAATATTACAATAACAGACAGGAGTTTATCCTGGGGTCTTTTCTACCTTTCTCAGCCTTGGATATCATTAGCATCACGGGTCGAAGATATCCTTTGGATTATTCAAGGTGGTTATTATCCCATCGTCGTTATATTTGGTGTTCCTGGTAAGTCATTCCATCTGACCATTAAACTGAGTTGAACTGAATTGCTGTTCATATTCAAATTTTAAAATTTGGAAGTCATCATTTTCAGATCCATTCAAACATTTTATTCCTTACTGATTATAACGAGCAAATTGCTATTCACAGCTTACTCAACAATATGTCAGGAGAAACCAGACTGTTCTTAATCTCCATTATCTTTTTTCTTCATTCATATTTACATTTCTGCATATTCTCCCCACTCACCAATCCGGCCCAAGACCACTGTCAGGATATTTCAGTCACCTTCTCAGCCTCAATGCAACTGCTGAATAATCCATCGTTTGTGCCTTTGGTAAATCCAGATATAACCGTTTCAAGTCCTTCTAACTATGCTTAAGTTACAAAATATTTGCACTTGAGATGGTTAATTTGTCCTCTCCACAGAATCTGTCAGATGGACAGACAGTGCATGGTGGTCAATTCATTTACCCTGAATCAAGCAGCACAGAATCGTAACCTTTTGGTGTCTCATGAAGGAAGTTAATGGAATGCAAATGAAATCATCACCACTAGCTTTCAACAGAAGCATATCTGTTTGCCTCATGTCCTTTAAAGAAGGCAGTGGGTTATATTTTCATGTTCAGGTCTCCGTGTGACTGCAATCCCACAGCAATGTGGTTTCCTCTTTATTATCCTGTGCAACACCTGAATCAGCCACTCAGTTCAAGATCAGCATAACATGCTGGCCTGACCAGGCTGCACACATCCCGTGAGGGACGAACAAAAGGAAAGATAGCTCCCTTCCTCTGCCTGATTTCCATGTTCCTGAAAGTCATTTCCATTCAGGTAGGTGACCATTCCCTGTTTCAAGTGAATTCTTTCTGATTGAGTCTCCCTCTGAACGTGATATACATCTCCATCGGCACCTCTGGTGATGACTGACGCACAGATGTAAGAAACTTAAAAATTCCACATCATTCGCAGTGCAGAGAGAAGGAATGGCTTTTTATACCACAGGAAAGAAACTGAGACAGCTAAATGAGGGAACAGAATTATTGTGATCAACCCTGGAGTGTTGTTGAGATAGCATTTGGAGTATTGTGCACAGATTTTCTCTCCTTTTTCAGGAATAATCCTCTTGGCAGAAAGAGTATAAAGGATTTTCACCAGACTAATTGTTGGGATGATTGTACCATTGGGAGTGCATGAGGATTAATCTGTTGCGCTTTGAAGAATAAGAGGTGATTGTATTGAAACTTAAGGTAATGGACAGTCACTCATTATTTTCCAGACAGAACTAATACGGTGATAAATTTCATTTTTTTACTTGGTTTACATGATTTTCGATGGCTTAAAAGACTCTGAGAACGTTCCTCTCACTCCGTGCCAATCCCCATTTTGATTGAGAAAGAGAGAGAGCCAGTCTCTCTCTCTAAACTCTTCCAACATTAATACAGTACATTTGGTGTGTGATCATACATAGAACTTCACGTTATTCACCATCGCAACAGGAGCCACAATACCTTCATTCTAAAACAGATAATTATCCGCAGCAGCTTCTGACCCCAACGGAGAACATGGGTCTGTCTTCTTGGAGATGGAATATGTCTCCTTGAGGCTTGGCACAAAACATTTGGCTTCCTTCCTCACTGCCGGCAAAACACGCTAAAGTATCATTTGTTCCACAGTCAATGGAGCCACGAGGAACATTGTGAGCGGTCTATGAGTGCAGTCTCTGCTCCATTCGTTTTCCAGGTTGGATCATCAATCACAACCTCCTATTCCTGTTTCAGTGTCTGAAGGGGTGAATGGTCTCCTCCTGGTTTCATAGAACAGGTTTAGGTGTCTTACTGGACTCTGCCTGTTCCTGTATAACAGCTCAATGTACTGACTAGACGCCACCTCTTTCTGTGGAACAGGCAGGAGGATTGAATGGGCTGTTCCTCTTCTTGTTCAGTCATTTCGATGGGCTGAATAGTTTCCACATATCCGGGTGTAACCAGCTTGAGGTGCTGAATAAGCTCTTTTAACTGTGGAAATATGCAGTGCCTGGCCGTTCTATTACATGAAAATTACCGACACTTTAACAGCACAAATGTTGTTTGGGTCTTGCTGAATATGGACACAGACCGGTTCAGGTGCTGAGTGGGGACAAAATGTTGTGAATATTGTGTGATCTTCAGTGATCACTCCGCTTCTGATCTTGGGATAGATGGGGGGCGTCAGGAATGGGGGCACATAGACGTTGACGAAGGAGCTGAAGATGTTTGTGCTGAGGAAGTTAATCTCAAGATCACCTGAAGAGATGTCCCGGGATTGAGAGGATTGTCGGCCACCAACCACAAACATCTTCCTTTGTGCTCTGAAAGACCCCAACCAGTGAGGAGGTTAAACCTGATTCTCATTAAGCTCAAATAAGTAGGTGGTCCCGATAACATCCGCAGTCAACTACTGCCTTGATATCAAGGCCATTCACTCTTTCCTGAGCCCCTGTGTTCACCTCTTGTTCATATCAATATGTGACGGTGTATGTGTAGAGAGTGTTTTCTTCTCACAGAGGGTAATCAATGTCAGGAATTATCTGGAATAGAGAGTTAGGGGAGCTACATCACTGAAAGTATTTAAAGAGGTGGTACATGAATCTTTGACCTGTCAGAGAGCTGAGGAGTGTGGAGAGCTGGGCATTAAGGAGGAGTTAATGCTAACAGTAGATCAGCCATGATCGTAGACAATGGCTTGACCGTCTGAATTACCTATTCCTGTTCCTTATGTTTTCATTTTCTGTAATTTCAAAGTAAACGGCTGTAATTTTCCTGGATGTACTGTTATTGTATGTTGTAATCAGAGAGAGCAAAGCATTTTTGAGTCATCTCTGAGTGAGGTATGGAGCTTTATTCATAATGAATCCTGGTCGAGACCAAGACAAACAAATGAAGCACAAGTTGCAGAGAGGGGGCACTCTGTAAACAGACCAGAGGCGTCTTTCAAAACTAGCCTGGATTTCCAAATAACATTTTCCAATCTGTACCAATCTGTGTGTGACAGTCTTGAGGGATTAACTGAGATCCTGTGTTACTGTGGACCAGGTATTTGGAGCAATTGGCCCCCATCTGCACCTTGCAGGAGCTGTGAGAGGCTGAATGCACCATAGTAACACGGGACTGTGGAGCAAGAGTGGGTCATCAGATACTTTGTCACGGCTCTACCATGCACTATGATCTGATTAAGGTCTCAGCAGCACTTTTCTGTTAGTGTAACATTTCCCTATATTCATTTGTCTTTCAATGTCTTACATAGACAATTTTGAACAAATGGAAATATCCAGGCATCACAATCTTCTGCGGAAGAGAAATCACACCTTAACAACCCCTTGAGAATCTCTTGTTCGTGTTCTGACCAATGTTGGAGGGTCACTCATGTCTGTTCCCCCTCCTCTATTGGTGAAAGCAAATTTTAAATGTAACCACTTGAGTACTGTGTCCTTTGATATAGGTATCGGGTTGGGTAATTTTCCAGAAAAATCGGAGCCACAGAAGGTTGAACTGTGAACAAATGGGAAAATGATAGAATGTCTCAAATATTTTTCTGACTTTGAACTTATTCTGCTGACAGAAATGTCTGGGAATGCGGATTTCTTCCCGGAACAGTTGGATTTGGCTGAATTCCCTTTGCTTCGAGCTGTACCGAGATTCCTATGAATCCTCATCAGGAATCCTCCACGAGTGGTAAAGATGACTCAGGACGTTTCTGCTCTCACGCCTTGTTTTCAGGCAGAACAAAATAAGAGAGAGAGAGAGACCAATTGGCTGCTGCTTCTGAAACAAGTAATATTTTTCTCCGTCTCTGTGTGGAAAAATACAAGAATGTCAACTGAGCACCAAACTGGACCATGTGCACTCTCCATGTACATTCTCTGGAATGGATGATAATAGACTGAATGCTGTATGCAGCATCATTGCTGTTGTTGTGCACAGTGCCTTTCATTAGCAAAAGAAAATAATGAGCCCGTTTTATGATTAGATGAGCTGTTTATATGCATCTGTGTAATTTTTAAAAATGTGTTGATATCTTCATAATATTTGTGTTAATACCAATGCATCTCATTCAAAAAAAAAAATCTAGCTTTAGTCTTCTGAACAAGAGAAAATATGCATCCAGCTGAAAGACTTCTCTGAAAATCCTGGTTCAGTAAGATTTCTCATCTGAGATCGAAACAGATAATCCCCGATAACAAAAGGCCTTCATTTCAGGAATGAGTAAAGGGAAGCATCTTTGAACATCGTTGAAAGGAATTGTATCCGTTTTATTAGTTTAGAGGATCAGAACTGCACCCAGTGTATCTGATGTGGTCTCAGCAATCCTTGCACAGATACAGTGAAATATTCCTAATTAAACCCAATACCCGTTGCCACAAACAGTGTCATTCCACTTACCTTCTGAATCACTTGCTGCATCTGCAGACAGACTTCATATGATTCATGTACCAAGAGCATGTAAAACATTTGCAATCTCTCTCCACTTAAATTGTTCCCGACTGCAATAGACAACTCACATTATATTATTTCTGCTGAGGGCATGCTCACTAACCTTCTCTGTCTACATCATAATGCAGATTCACTCCCTCCATTTGAAGATCTATTGAATGATCATTTTGGTGTACAAGGTAGTTCAGCTTTGATCCATTCAGTCCCTTCATTCAGGTATTTTACATAGATTATTGATCATAGATGACCCTACAGTGATCTCTGAGTCAAAACTAGTTACAGTTTTATTCTAAAAAATCATATATCACTACTGTCTATTTCCTGTTCGTGACAGCATCCCTGTTCCTGTGCAGCAGATCAGGTGGGTTGGATGGCCTCGTCCTGGGCTGTGTAATGTACACAACGAGCTGAATTACTTCATCCTGTATTCCTGTGTAATTCTTTGGAGGGGCAGAATGGTCTCCTCCCATCTCATTGTAATGATCCAGTCTGGCTGAATGGGATGGTCCGCTAACCTGTAATCACATTGAGGGGTGGATTGAGGAAACAACACGTGGGGTAGGGGCAGCAGTATTTCTCTGTACAGCCTCGAGGGGTGGATTGTGGGTACAACACATGGGGTAGGGGCAGCAGTATGTCTCTGGAACAGCCGGGAGCGTGGATTGAGGGAACAACACATGGGATAGGGGCAGCAGTATTTCTCTGTCCAGCCTCGACGGGTGGGTTGAGGGAACAACAGTAAGGGTAGGGGCAGCAGTATATCTCTGGAACAGCATCGAGGGGTGGATTGAGGGAACAACAGAAAGGGTAGGGGCAGCAGTATATTCCTGTAACGGCCGGGAGAGTGGATTGACAGAACAACACATTGGAAAGGGGCAGCAGTTGTCCATTTAGCGGCACCATTCAGAATGCTCATGGCTGATCCGAGTGTGTCTGACGATCCGTTTCCTGTCTGTTCCCAATAAACATTGACTCTCCTGTCCAGCAAAGATGAGTCAAACTCAAACTAAAATACCTTAATTAACCGAGTCTTCACTGCCCCCTGAGGATTAGGACACCACAGATAGCACAACAGTAAAGGGAAAGGGACTCCTTTTTTCATTATGGGACACGTTTGTTAAAAAACTGTGTTAACCTCATGTCAAATCACTGCCCCTTTTCGGATATAGTGGTACAATAACTAGGAATAGTAATAAACCATTCTGCCCTCCAATCTTTTCCCACATTACCACTGACTGTTTCCAATCAAATATGAGGCTGCTGCTGTCTCGGGAAGAGAATACCTGATAGCATAACATCACACGAACATTAAAACAGGAGCAGAAGTAGACCATTTGGCCTATCGAGTCTGATATACCATTCAGTCATTTCTAATATGTTCCTCAACATCATTCTCCTACCATCTCCCTAGAATCCTTGATCTCCTTATAAATCAAAAACGTATTTATTTGTGTCCTAATGGCACTTGCGTCTGTGTCTTAATGTGTATTTATGTGTGTGTGTGTCCATGTGCTTGTTACTTTTGTATTTGTGTGACTATGTCTGTCTGTCTTTGTATCAGCCTGTGTGTTTCTATCTGTGTTTGTGTCCATTTGTGTGTGACTGTTTATGTCTTTGTGTGCTTCTACGTGTGTGCATGCTTATCTCGTTGTATGCATTGTGTATGTCAGTATATTGGGGTATTTACCAATAGTCTGTGTATTTCAATGCCTGCATCTCTGTGCAATGGGGGTATCTGTTCATCTGTGCGTGAGACAGATGAGGTGAGAAATGGCAGTAGGTTTGAATTGAGAATTGCTCTTTAATGAATGTTCCTGATTCGGTGGGTGGGACGTGTTTTGTTTCAGAATCTCCACACAAGGCCACCTGGTACTCTCTGGCTCACTCCAGGATCCTCCCCTCATATCAGGGTTGGAGGATGAGGGAACGGATATCCGGCCCTCCACCACCCGGCGTGGCCCTTTCTGTCATATTCCAGGCTGTTTCTCCTGGAATGGGAGAAAGGGAGGGAATGAGTGTGGGTGGGAGTAGATGGCCCTGCTGTTAGTGCTGGACTAGGTGAGGTGTGACATGGTGAGGTGGCCGGAGGGAGTCTGTCCATAGTGTTGTATCCATGTAGTGCTATTAGTGTGTGGGGCTATTGCATCAGGGACAGACAATGTGGGGGAGGGACGGTGCTGAATTCAACAGTGAGAGTGGTCATGCTTGAGCCTTATTTGGAGATATAATGTGAACCTTGGTCGAGGGTAGGTGCTATAAGAGACATACAGTGAATGTGAACAGTGAGAATATACGGTGACATTTATCCTGACAGAGAGGAATGGATATTGATGCTTGTCCTGTATTCCTGGACATGTCTTCAGATCATCTCAGCATCGAGGTGAGCCTCCCCTAATGTCTTATCCAAGTCTATCACTAATAACAAAACAGGCTCTGTCCCTCACATTCCACAGAATGAGTTTGGGTGGGTCTTACAAATTGCAAGGTGAAACAAACTTGTAAATATATTTGAACCAAAACTGTCGTGCAAATATTTTGCATCATATGCTCTGGAAATTATATATGCAACTTTATGCAAAGGGAAGCTATGACATACTGATATTATCCCTGAGCTCTTAACCAGAGACCCAGGTAATGTTCTGGGGACATGTTTTCAAATCCTGCCATGGCAGATTGTGGAATTTGACTTCAATAATTATCTGGAATCAAGGGTTTATGATGATCAGGAATCCATTCCTGATTGTTGGAATAACTTATCTGGTTCACTAATGTCCTTCAGGGAAGGAAACGGCTGTTGTTATCTGGTCCGGCCTGCATGTCACTCCAGATCCAAGGTAACGCTGTTGACTCTTAACTGCACTCAGGCATGGCCAGTAAATGCTGGTTATCCAGCTAAGCGCCCCCATCCTGTGAATGAGTAACAAATACTGGTGGGTTCTGCAGTAATAATGGATGGTGTCAAGTTGCATCGAGACTGAGTAAACTAAGTGACTGCTAATGTTGTGAAAAATAAATTCCATAAGTGTATATCAGGTGGGTTGGAGAGTAGGTTGTGAATCAAACTAGAGAGCAGATTATTTCGGATTTGGTGTTGTGTGATACTGATTAAGGATGATCAGTCATGATCATATTGTATGGTGGTGCAGGCTCGAAGGGCAGAATGGGATACTCCTACACCTAATGTCTATTGTGTGGTCGGAAGCACTAATTACTAATCTTGCTCTGAAGCAGCTTTGGAGGAATAGTGACATTAATATGTTGTATTTTACACTCCGTCTGCATTCAATGTGGAATGTTTGAACATTCTGGTCAAACATCATGGAAGCCCAGAGGTTAGAGGGTCAAGTTCACTCCAGTGAATTGGGAAAATACAATATAACATTCAGTAGGAGAACAATGATTGTTAGACCCATATAGTCTTACAGCACGGGGACAGGCCATTCGGCCCAAACTGGTCCATTCCGAACAAAATGTCCATTCACACTAACCCCATTTCCCTGTATCCTTCTAATCCTTTCCTACCTGTGTATTTGTCCAAATGTATTTTAAATTTTGTGAACGTATCCGCCTCAACCACTTCTGCTGGCAGCTCATCCCATATGCATACCACCCTGTTTGTAAAAGAAATTTCCCCTCAGGTTCCCTTTTACTCTTCCCCCTCGGACCTGAAATTGATGTCCTCTAGTCCGTGATTGCCCAATCCTGGGGAATAAAAGACTGAGTGCATTGACTCTATCCATGTCTCCCATGACATTATACACTACTATCAGATCCCCCTCAGCCTCATACATTCTAAAGTAAAAACTCCTAGCTTGTTCAACCTCTCACTATAACGCAGACCATTGAGTCTTGGCAATATCCTTGTAAATTGTTTTCTGCACTCTTTCCAGTTTAATAACATCCTTCCTCGAGCAAAGTGAACAAAACTGAACATGACGCTGCAATATGGCCTCGCCAACATCTTGTATAGCTGCAACATAACTCCCTAATTTCAATACTCAGTGCTCTAACTGATGAAGGCCAGTGAGTCAAAAGCCTTTTTTCAGTGCTTTGTCTACCTGGGACTCCACTTACAGAAAACCGTGCACCTGAATTCCCAAGGTCACTCTGTTTCACGACACTCCTTAAGGCCCTGCCATTCACCATGAAACACCTGCCTTGATTTGACTTTCTAAAATGCAAGAACTTACACTTATCTGAATTAAATTCCATTTGCCATTTCTCGGCCCAATTCCTCACCTGATCAAGGTACTGCTGTAGTTTCTGAAATTTCTGATAACCTTCCTCACTTTTGACGATATCACCTATTTTAGTATCACCTTGAAACTTACAAATCATGCCTGTACATTCTCATCTAAATCATGGATATGTGTAATATATGAATATATGGTCCCAGCACCGACCCCTGAGGCATTCCACTCATCACAGGCCTCCAGCCCGACAAGCATCCTCCCACGATTACCCTCTTCTTCCTATCATCAAGCTAATTTTGGACCTAATTTGCCAACTCTTCCTCAATTCCATGTGATCTAACCTTCCAGAACAGCCTACTATGTGGAACCTTATTGAAGGCCTTACTGAAATCTATATATACAACCATGCCCTTGCCAAAGTTACTGGTCACTTCATCAAAGCAGTCTAACAAATTTGTGAGCCATAATCCGCCATTCACAAGGCCCTATCTTTTCAAATGCATGCATATCTTCTCCCTCAGAATCTAGTCAAGTAACTTACCTGCCACAGATTTTAGGTTTATTGGTCGATAGTTCCCCGGTTTTTATTTGTAGCCCTTCGTGAATAACGGCACAGCATTCACTTCCCTCCAGTCCTCCAGGACCTCACCCTTTGGCTACCGATGATGCAAATGTACCAACCAGGGCCCCTGCTATTTCTTTCCTGTCCTCCTGCAGTGTTCCTGAATATATATGGTCAAGACCAGGAGATTTAGAGAAATACTACAAAGTCTGAAAAATACGTCTATTTATTTCAGGTAAAACACCCATGAGTGAGAAAGTGAGTTAACAATGATTAGCATAATAAATGAAAGATTATATTAATCACAGGAAGTAACTTCAGACGAATTCCACACATTGTGGATTCCTGAGAATTCTCAGAAATTTACGATCCAGTAAAGGAGGGCCATGAAACGGGGAAGGAAATCAAAAAGCAAACATACATGCAAACAAACAGCAACACAAAGACTGCATAAATCTATGTTCTGTATTTCAAAGGAAAGAGAAAAGCATAGTCAAATGTGGAAATCTGCAATCAGGCGAGACGAGCTTATTATGGATAACAGGGAAATGGCCAAACAAATAACCAATTACTTTGCATCTGTCTTCATGGAGGAAGATCCAGAAAATCACCCAGAAATACGACGTCATCATATAGGACTTGTGGAAGAAAGACATAAAGTCAATTTATATCAGTAACAAGGCTCTACTTGAACATACAGCTGGATAGAGCATTGCTAACCTTGACAAACCAGATGTACTTCATACCAAAATCTTCAGAAATAATTCACTAATAGAAGCATTAGTTGCACTGTCGATGACTGTGTTCTATTACCCAGTGCATTCTGCATAGTCTGGAACCAAGCACGATAGATGAACGGTAGTGATCCAAGCATCTACGAAGGGAAGAAGAGATAGTGTGGAGAACTGCAGACCAATTAACTTGACATTTGTGGGGAAACTGTTGGAGTCTATTATATAGGATGTGATATTCGTTATTTAGAAATTAACAGCAACATTGGAGAGGATCGGTATGCATTTCTGAGAGGGAAATCATACTTGACAAGCTTTGGAATTGTTTGAAGTTGATTCTTACAGCATAGATAATGGGGAACCAGTAAAATTGGCATATTTTAGATTATCAGAAGGCTTTCTATAAGAACACACACAATTAGTTTGTAAATGCAATGAATGTGAAGCGTATTTGGAGGAATATATGAAAGTGGTAAATTGAAGTTGGGATTGCCTTCCTTTAAGGGAGTCAGAATATAGATGTAAAGACATGTTGAAGCAGTTTAACAGCGTGTTGGTGAGTACTGTACCTGGAGTATTGAGTTGAGGTTTGGTCACCAAATCTGAGAAAGAATATACTGACCACAGAGGTAGTTCAGAGGTCACTCTCCAGATTAATCCCTCAATTGGCGAGATTGTGTGATGAGGAAACTCGGCCTGTGTTCTCTCGAGTTTCAAAGAATGAGAGATGGGTCACTGTGAAATGTATAAAATTAACAAAAAATGTGACAAGTTGGAAATTAACAGAATGTTTCTCCGGCTACCTAATACACAATCAAGGGAAATGTCTGCACTCTGAGACTGGCGAACCAGGGTACGCTCTCCCAGATCAGGCTGTGGAAACCATGGCGCTGAATATAAATAAGGACTTCTGGAAATTAAAGGGATAGGGATAGAGCAGGAGTACGGTGTGAAGATAGAAGATCAGCTATCAGTTCAGGTTGTTCTCCAATAACACGGTAACTGTGTTTCCGAGCAACACTGCGTTGTCGAAAATCGTGCAATATTAATAATGGGGTCTATGGAAAAAAGACGGTAAGGGGCGAACCCAAAAAAAATCAATAAAAACCAAAAATTAAGTTTAGTCTGACACACACACTAGTTCAGTCTAAATAAATCTTTAAATCACATGTTGTAATGGAACAGTGCCGTAACTGTAACACTTCCACACTACAGTCACTCACTGGAGCACTGTACTTTTCACCAGAAAGCATGTGGGGGCTGAATAACCACGTCATGCCGATGGGGAATTCCGGGTCTCCTCAAGATTCTCTCCACAGTTTGAAATAAAGTTCTTTCTAAATGTAGTCTATAATTTCCAGTTTCAGCCTCAGTTTCAAGGCTTCCTGAGCGCATTGCATTCCTGTTTTAGCTGACCACATTGTTTGTACATTTTGCAGAGAGAGGATCTTGAGCAGGGTTTTGCTGTTCAGCTGGTTCCTGTAAGGAATCGCGTCACAGTGAACGGGAATTCACCTTATAGAAAAAAGATTCACGAATCACATTGCAGCCAAATTGTATTTAATCAACACGTGTTATCGGAGAACTTCCTGTATATTGAATGGAGGAGCAAAACTGATGGGCTGAAGGCTCTACAGCAGTTCTCATTTTATATTTCACAATGTTTAAACATATTAAGGGATATGACTATTGTTTGGGGAATTCTGCACTGAGGAGATGTTCGGCCATTATCTAGCACAGGGAAAGCTCAATGTGTTGCATGACCTACTTCTGTCACAATGTTTCTGTGCAGTGTGTGGGAAAGCTCTGCAAATATTGCCACAAGCTCTCAACTGTTAGGAAAGAGGTCTCTGCAGGGTCGACAGGATTGTGTTTCCCATTCCCTTTTCTACTAATGAGGCTGGGGCCTGGTGTTTGGTACGGGTTTATCATTTAAGACTTCAGTGCAGTTTGATATAATTGAGTGTCTTGTTTAGCGGATTCAGAGACCATTGAAGAGTTTCTCACATGTCTGTGTGTCTGGAGTCATTTTTAGGCCAGACCAGGAAAGCACGGGAGATTCACTTCCTGAAAGTGCATGGAGGAAGGAGCTCGATGTTTACAATCAACATTGGATACAAGATCACTATTACTGACACCAGATTTTAGATCTTGATATTTTATTAATTATTTTTAATTTGCACCAGCTGCCAGAACATTAGCCTGGCCTAGGTTAGTAATCCAGTGACATTTCCACAACAGCACCATCTCTACATGGGGACCTATCGGAAACCACACTGAGCAGATTATTTCTGTGTTGTTTGGCATCTCTGTCAAATAGAACTCCCACCAATTTAACTGTCATGATGGGACTGAAGGACTAGTCAAGAGTCAGATTGCAGTAATCGTACTCTTAGCGGATTGGATATAGTTGAGTAATTTTCCACATTGCCAGGGAGATGTCAGAGTTGGAGCTGGAATGAAACAGCTTTCCCAGGGACACGGCTTGTTGTGCAGCACAAGTCTTCAGTCCTATTGCAGGAATGGTGCCAGGGCCCACTGCATTAGCCGTATCTACAGTGTCCAGCTGTTTTTTTTCATGTCACGTGCAGTGAATTGAATTGGTTGAAGACTGCCATCTGTGATTCTGTGGGTATCATGGTGAAGGTGAGGTGGATAATCGACTCAACACTTCTGGCTAAGGCTGGTGCAGATACTGCATCTTTTACACTGACGTACAAGGCTGGTCCATTATTTATGGTGCGGATATTTGTGGAGTCCTCTCCTACAGTAAGTTGTTTAATGGTCCATCGACATTTATGCATTCATTTGACAGGCCGACAGAGCTTAGATCTTATTTGTTAGTCTTGCTATCATTTCTCCCTCTGTATCAGATGTTAGTCCTGCTGTTTGGAGTGTAACCAGTCAAGTGTGGTCGCATTAATGGGTTGTCATCAGGCTTAGGTGCACGTGATCCCGACCCTGGCATGTTCACCCACACTCGTAACTGAACCATGGATCGGCTTGATGGTAATGGTAGACTGATGAAGTATCGTCAGGAAAATGTTACAGATTGTCATTGAATACAACTCTGCTTCTTCTGCTGTTGAGATCTACAGCATCAGATGATAACCCAGTTTTAGCTGCATTATTTACAATTCAATTCTACTGACTGTTCCCCTTTTCACACCGAGACCCATTCACCCATCAGCCCTGTACTCAGTGACCTACTCTGGTTTCTGATGTGGAAATGCTTCCATTTTCATATTCTCATTCTGCTGGAAGTCTTTCCTTGGTGCCACGCCTCCAATTTGTTGCATAAACTCAATCAATTTAAGGTACTAATCTGAATCTTCTCCTTTCCATATTGCCATCTTCTGTATTTGAAGTGAACGTGTTTCCCTGGTTTTCTCCCAGACCATGATTCAGCGCTCTGTAGTGTCAGTGATGCTAACCTTATGCAATTTCAGTGTCAACGAACTTCTGCACCATGCGTTATTGTTCAGTTCCCAGTGTACAGTGCTCCATGTTGGACAAGATGTTTGGGCATCTTTGACATACGCCATTGGAAATTCTTCAAAAACAGAAATTGCTGAAGAAATTGCTAAAGGTGTTGCAGCATTTTCTGGACTGAATACAGAGTTAAACTTTCAGTTCCAGTTAATCATCTATAAAGCTACCAGAATCTCCAGCATTTTTTGTACTCTCATTTCCAGTATCCATAGTTTCAATCCATAACTGATTTTTTTCTGTGCCTATTCATTTCTGGTGAAACTCAGCAGGTCTGTCAGTATCTGCAGAGACAGAGAAACAGTGTTAGCGTTGCCAGTCCAGTGTGACACTTCTTCAAAACTGAATACAATTGCAAAATGGTCTTTTAATCCCTTGCCAGAAGTGGGGGATGGGTAGCAAGGAAAAGAGGGTGTGGCAAAAGATAAACGGGCTTTTAGCAGTGGTGAATGAGAAGATTCTGTAAAAGGGGTTTAAATTAAGCTGTAAATGGGGGAAAGGGGTTCTCTCTATTAATTGCAAGATAAAGAAGACACAACCACACACAGTCACAGGGAGGCCAGGAGGGAGAATGTTGACCATATGGTATTATATAGATATGGCCACAAATACGTTTTCACTGTAGTGATCATCATCCCCTTTAGAAAAAAAGGAATTCAGATGCTTAACTTCTTATTGGCACTAGTAAGCGTTTCATGTCGCCTTAGTATTGTAACATGGAGAAAAACAAATAACAGTATGAAGGTTGGGCTGAGTATTGGTTACCTGTGATGTTTAATATCACTTCAAATTTGCAGTGCTTATCTTTAAATGCTTGTTCTTGAAGTTAGTATCAGACGGAGTGTAGAAGGTTGCGGGCTGACATTGTAGAAGCTTATAAAATCATGAGAGGAATGGATAGGGTGAATAGCCAAGATTTTTCCACGGGCTGGGAGGGTTCGAGCATAGAGAGGTGTTAGAGGGAATATTTAAAAGGGACGAAGGGACAACGTTTCTACACAGAGTGTGGTGTGGGTATGGAATGGGCTGCCAGAGGAAGAGTGGTAGATTGTGTGTACAGCTGCAACATTTAACATCATTTGGACAAATATATGACTAGGAAACACTTAGAGGCATATGGGTCAAAGGAAAGCAAATGGGACGAGTATAGTTTGGAAAACTTGGCCAGCATGGACATTTAGAAAAGCTTCACGCAGGGTCTGAGTGGGTTTGTGAAATCATGCAAAGTACTTCTGGAGATGCCTGAGAATGTAACAAACAGACTTGATAAAGGGTATCTGGTAGACGCAAAACTTTCCAGAGACTTTCCACAAGTATTACAAAATGAAAGTTCTTACACAAAACAGAAGCTCTAGGACGTCGGATACTGTATTAACATGGGATGATGATTGGTTAACACAGAAATCGAAGAGTCAGGATTAATGGATCTTTATGATAAAGGTGTATCTGCTGGAGTACCACAAATATCAGTCTGAGGTCATCAGTTATTTACAATCTATACTGATAGCCTGAAGGAGGGAACTGAGTGCAATGTACATCCGAGTTTGAGGATGACACTGAGAATCAAAAGGCAGGCTGTTATTTAATGGAGACAACTTCCAGAAAAGGAGTAGTACAAAGGGTTTCAAGTCTTCCTGAGTATGAAACATAAAGTCAGCAGGCATAAAGTAACTATGGTGGTACATTCGGCATTTTCCTGCGATGAAAGGGTTTAGTTATAGAGAATCTCTAAAAAATGTGATGTGATCATTCATTTGGTTTAACTGAATGATGAGTGATACTGCTGAAACATACAAGACATGGCAGGGGCTTGAGAAATTAGATGTTGAGAAGTTGTTTCCATTCTTGGGCAAAGTGTCGAACTCGAGGATATCGATACCGAATACGGAACATCGAATTCAATCTGAGATGCCAACCGATGTCTTCTCTCAGAAGGTAGTGAATGTCTGGAATTCTCTGACCCAGACAGGTGTGGAGGGATACAAGGAGTCGGCAAGAGAGTGGAGTTGAGCGCTGGAGTAGATCAGCCATTTTCTTATTAAATGACAGGGTTGGCTTGAGGGGCCGATTGACCTACTCGTATTCCTATTCATTCATTTCACATGCTATGCTTTTGGAAAGTAACGGGTTATTTTCATGGAAATCTTGTCGTAAAATGTTGCATTCAGGGAGGACAGAGGATTTGTTGTTTTAACCCTGCGTGGTATTCCCAGCTAATCTGGGGCTGCAATATGCTACTCATCTGGAGCAGAATTTACAGAGAGGGGAAGCCTGGAAGCAGGTATTGTGGGTGGGTGGGGGGGGGCAGTGGTGGGGTTACTTTCTGGCCAAGCATGCATTTTCCAAGTACATTTCCGCAACTGCACCTCACCATCGGAGTGGCCTCGATGTGCCCCTGTGTAGCAGGTCCGAAGGGCTGAATGGAACATCAGAACACAGGGCTGAGGGACACGAGGGGGCCATTCGGCCCTTTGACACTACTTCACCAGTAAATAAGGTTGTGGCTCATCTCATTGTGGTCCCAGTTGCATTTTGCTCTCCATGCACCATTATCTCTGATTCACCTGTCTATAGACAAAGCCAGCCTCGGTATAATATAAGTATCTGGCCATCCCAAATTCTGGGAAATAGAATTCCCACTGGAATGAAATACCACTTTGTGATTTTTTTTCTCACTCCAGTTGTGACTGAGGATGAAGGGTGTCACTCTTTCCTTTTCTAGTCCAACTCTTCCACTGCTTACAACAAATTTTAAATGTAACCAGGTTGGTAATATGGCCAATGATAAAGGTCTCAGACTGGTTGAGGTTTAGTGAAAGGAACAAGTAAGGCAGATTTCTTAAGTCAGCCACAAGTAACTAATAGAACTAACGGATGCACATAGTGGATCTGTGGTGAGCACTGCTACCTCCCATCGCCAAGTGGCTGCGTTCAATTCCAAATTCGGGAAACCCTCTATTTGGATTTTGAACATTCTCCCCATGACTGTGTGGGTTTTTTTTTTACCAGTATTCCAGTTTCCTCCCACAGTCCAAAGATATGCAGCTTCGACTGGATTAGCCATTCTAAATAGCCCCTAGTGCCCAGGGATGTATAGGTTAGATCGGTTAGTGGTGGGAAATGCAGGGTTACATGGATAGAGTTACAAGGGGGCATAGCTTTAAATTAAGGGGGGGTAGATATAGGACTGATGTTAGGGGTAGGTTCTTCACTCAGCGAGTCGTAAGTTCATGGAATGCCCTGCCAGTAGCAGTAGTGGACTCTCCCTCTTTATGGGTATTTAAGCGGGCATTGGATAGGTATAGGTATATAGTGGGTTAGTGGAGGTTAGGTGGGCTTTGATCGGCGCAACATCGAGGGCCGAAGGGCCTGTACTGCGCTGTATTCTTCTATGTTCTAAGTAGGGGGTCAGGTCCGGGGGAGGGGGGGAGGGATACTGTTCCTCGGATTAATGTGGACTTGATGGACGGAATTTCCTGCTTCCACACTGGAGAGATGCTATAAAAATGACAAGAAGTTTGGACTATACAAACACCCAGTGGGCATCTATCTGATCCACTCTCCTCTAGGTTTTGTATGTTTCAATAGCATCACCTCTGATTCCAAGAGTAACCTGCTAAAGCCTTCATAATATAAGACCATCATTCCTGGAATACATGAAGTGAAACATCTCTGAACTGCTTCCAGATTAATTATATCCTTTTTCAGTAGAGGAGACAAAAATGATCTCTCACACAGTTGAGGTTAACTTTTGTTTTCTCAGTGGTGAGAGTATTTGGAACTCTCTTCCCCACAGAGCTTTGGAGGAAGAGATATTGAATATTTTTGAGGCACAGACAGAAGGTTCATAAGTATCAACAGAGTCAAGCATTATCGAGGAATGGGCAGCAATTTGCAGTGTAGGGGAAAATGTAGACAGTGATAAAAAATCACATTGCTCCAGAACATCCAAGAATATAATGCAAACTGAAATGATAATATCGATAAAATGTAAAGGGGGAATCCAAGATGTCTGAGACTGACCTGTGCACCGTAACCCGATGAACTGTCTTAGTCTTCACCCGTTGCTCTTCAGTTTCGAAGTGAAGGAATCACTGCAGCAAGTTCACAAAAAATACTCACTGGCTGACCACCTGCTGTCTGGGCCAGCAGACCGACGATGTGAACATTCTTCATCCTGCCCCTTTTCTCAAGGTCGTCATCATGTTCAATTAAGATACGGACCTGTTTTTCAACGGTGAGGGTCTTCTCTCGTGAGTTGATCTGGAAGGTCTGCTTTGTTGGGCTCTGCATCACAGCACGGGCAAAGTGGTTCCCTAACCCACTCCAGCCCAGCAACTTACTTAAAATTCAACCCTTAAAGAGTGATAGAATCTTTACTGATCCCGTTTTGTCATGTGCAAAAAACAAATCATGGTAAAGGATCAAGTCAGTCCCAATACACGGTGCACCCGTCAGCATCATCGAGCATGCCTCAGGCTGTATCTGCAACCCACTCTGCTCGTTCCATGGACCCAGTTACTCACCAGGCCTTGGTCACTGAGTTCACCAAGTTATGTGAAATGATTGAAGCTATGATTGAAGAAGGGATCAGCAGAGGCTAGAACCACTACCACGCTCAGAGGTGCTCCAAAAACATGAGCAGCAAATTGACAGTCTTTGAAACAAAATGGACGATGTCGAGCGCCGAACTGCATGACAGAGTCTGTAATAATAAATTCCTCACGAGAGAGGATCCTCACCGTTGGAAAACAGGTCCGTATCTTAATTGAACATGATGACGACCTTGAGAAAAGGGGCAGGATGAAGAATGTTCACATCATCGGTCTGCTGGCCCAGACAGCAGGTTGTCAGCCAGTGAGTATTTTTTGAGAACTGGCTGCAGTGATTCCTTCACTTCGAAACTGAAGAGGAACGGGTGAAGACTAAGACAGTTCATCGGGTTACGGTGCACAGGTCAGGCTCAGACTCGCGCTCTTGCCCTGTCCGCATAGTTATGAGGATAAACAAAGACTAATGGAAGCTTCCAGAACCCAGCAGAAAGATCCAATGCCTTTAATTCAAGGGCTCCAGGATTATGTCCTTTTGGAACATTTGGGCGGCGGTGATTCAGAAAAAAAACTTTTGATGATACAGAACATAGAACGTTACAGCGCAGTACAGGCCCTTCGGCTCTCGATGTTGCGCCACCCTGTCATACCAATCTGAAACCCATCTAACCTACACTATTCCATGTACATCCATATGCTTATCCAAAGACGACTTAAATGTACTTAAAGTTGGCGAATCTACGACCGTTGCAGGCAAAGCATTCCATACCTTTACTACTCTCTTAGTAAAGAAACTACCTCTGACATCTGTCCCATATCTATCACCCCTCAATTTAAAGCTATGCCCCCTCATCTTCGCCGTCACCATTCTTGGAAAAAGGCTCACCCTATCTAAACTTCTGATTATCGTATATGTCTCTATTAAGTCATCTCCCAACCTTCTGCTCTCTCACGTAACAGCCTCAAGTCCCCCAGCCTTTCCTCGTAAAACCTTCCCTCCATACCAGGCAACATCCGAGTAAATCTCGTCTGCACCCTTTCCAAAACTTCCACATCCTCCTTATAATGCAGTGACCAGAACTGTACACAATACTCCAAGTGCGGCCGCACTAGAGTTTTGTACAGCTATAGCATAACTTCATGGTTCCTCAACTGGATCCCTCTATTAATAAAAGCTAAAACACGGTATGCTTTCTTAACAACCCTGTCAACCTGGGTGGTAACTTTCAAGCATCTGTGTGCCTGGACACAGAGATCTCTCTGCTCATCTACACTACCAAGGATCTTACCATTGGCCCAGTACTTTGCATTCCGGTTACTCCGACCAAAGTGAATCACCTCACACTTCTCCACATTAAACTCCATTTGCCACCTCTCAGCACAGCTCTGCAGCTTATCTATGTCTCTCTGTAACCTATAACATCCTTATACACTATCCACAACTCCACCGACTTTAGTGACATCTGCAAATTTACTAACCCACCCTTCTACACACATCCAGGTCGTTTATGAAAATGACGAACAGCAGTGGACCCAACACCAAACCACTACTAACTTGACTTCAGGATGAACATTTCTCATCAGCTACGACCTTTCAGCAAGCTAATTACTGATCCGAA
The DNA here is from genome assembly GCF_047496795.1 of Chiloscyllium punctatum. Classification (NCBI taxonomy): domain Eukaryota; kingdom Metazoa; phylum Chordata; class Chondrichthyes; order Orectolobiformes; family Hemiscylliidae; genus Chiloscyllium; species Chiloscyllium punctatum. The sequence continues at coordinate 12,679,485 of NC_092745.1, read as the reverse complement.
CTGCTATATCTCCCACAATCCCATTACTCTGTATTTTGTACAATAGCCTACTATGGGGAACCTTATCAAACGCCTTGCTGAAATCCATATGCACCACATCAACCCGTTTACGCTCATCTACCTGTTTGTCCACCTTCACAAAGAACTCAGTAAGGTTTGTGAGCACGACCTACCCTTCACAAAACCGTGCAGACTATCCCGAATCAATTTATTCTTTCCTAGATGATTATAAATCCTATCTCTGATAATCTTTTCCAACAATTTACCAACAACTAAGGCTCACTGGTCTATAATTACCAGGGTTGTCTCTTCTCCCCTTCTTGAACAGGGGAACCACATTTGCTATCCTCCAGTCTTCTGGCACTATTCCAGTAGAGAGTGACGATTTAAAGATCAATGCCAAAGGCTCGGCAATCTCCTCCCTGGCTTCCCAGAGGATCCTAGGATAAATCCCATCCGGCCCAGGGGACTTACGGACTTTCACACTCTGCAGGATTTCTAATACCTCCCCCTTGTGAACCTCAGTCCCAACTAGTCGAATAGCCTGTATCTCAGTAATCTCCTTGACAACATTGTCATTTTCTAGAGTGAATATTGTTGAGAAATATTCATTTAATGCTTCCCTATCCCCTCCGACTCCACACACAACTTCCCAATACTATCCTTGATTGGCCCTAATCTTACTCTGGTCTTTCTTTTATTCCTTAAATACCTTTAGAAAGCCGTAGGATTTATCCTGATTCTATCCGCCAACAACTTCTCATGTCTTCTCCTGGCTCTTCTGTGCTCTCCCTTTAGGTCTTTCCTGGCTGCTTTGTAACCCTCAAGCGCCCTAACTGAGCCTTCACATCTCATCCTAAAATAAGCCCTCTTCGTCCTCTTGACCAGAGGGAGCCATAGTTCATAAACTATGGCTCCCGCACTCTACATCTTCCTCCCTGCCTGACAGGTACTTACCTATCTATGAGACACACGGTAGCTTTTCCTTGAATAAACTCCACATTTCTTATGTGCCTATCCTCTTCAGTTTCCTTCTCCCTCCTATGCTTCCTATATCGTGCCTAATCGCATCGTAATTGCCTTTCCCCCAACTGTAACTCTTGCTCAATGGTGTACACCTATCCCTTGATATCACTAAAGTAAGCATAACAGAATTGCGATCGCTATCACCAAACTGCTCACCTGCTTCCAAGAGAAGAGTAAGGGAACTCGGGAATCAGTATTCCCTCTGGTACCCAATGATTCTCCGTTCTGCATTTAATGGATCCAAGAACTCGTCTAACTCTGCAGAGAAAGCGAAAACATTGTGGAAATTTTAAATTTCGAGTTCTTCCTCTCTCGAGTTCAAATGTTGCTGCAGTCTGTTCTGGAAAATGATATGCTTAAATGGTGCCAGTCAAGAGGAAAAACTTACTTTCTAGTCTTAAAAAAGAAAGGGTGGATTTTGTCCTATTGCAGGAGATGCAACTCCATGAAAAGGAACATTTGACGTTCCAGCAGGTCGGGTTTGAACGGGTTTTTATTTACGTCTTTTAATACTAGGAGTAGGGGAGAAGCCATACTGGATAAGAAGAATCTTCCATTTAAATTACTAGATTGTATTTGATACTCACGGAAGGATCATAATCACCCAAGCCTTGAACTATGGTAAATAATCCAATATTTTGAATAGTAATTGCGACCCCCAACCCCACCCCGGCGCCCCGTCTTAAAATCCTTTTCGATGCATTTTCTTGCATCATGGCACATTATCATAGAAGGAGATTTCAACTGTCTTATGGACCCCACGGTGGACAGAATGTCCGCAGGTCCCTCAATACCCTCGTTTTAATGTAATGTATTGGTGGATTTGTGTGCAGAACTAGAGCTGGTGGATGTCTGGAGGCACATCTACCTCACAAGTAGGGCTTTTAATATCTTCTTTTACCCGCAGAAATGCTACGCCAGGTTTGATTTCTTCCCCATCCCTGCAACAATCTTAGATTCGGTGGCATCCTGCACAATTGGGAATATTACCATTTCTGACCATACTTATTGATAAAGATTTAGGGAAATATAACAGATTCGAGACACTGGCGAATGTATCACTTTATTCTTAAGGCTAGTTAGTTCATTGAGTATTTCTGTAATTAATTCAGATCTTTCTTAGCCATTAATTCAGATTTAACCAGTAACCCATCCATTCTATGGGAAATTGCTAAGGCTTATGCCAAGGGAATAATTATTCCTTAGGATGCAGCAGAAGGGGGAGCAGGAACGCTGGTTTGAGGCACAGCTGAGGGTAGCCGAGAGGACATACTGTGACAGACCCTCAGTGCTCAGCTGCAGAGGATTACAACGCTTCGGTCTACAGTGAATTCCACGCTCCCACAGACAGCGAAGAAGGAACTTACTTTTGCAAAACAAAGGCTGTTTGAACATGGTGATAAGCCAGGCAGGTATTTAGTCTATCTTGCCAGGAAAACGAGCGCCCCTCTAAGCCATTACCTCAATTAGGGAAGGTACTGTCCAAGATTTTTCTCCGAATTATTTCAGACTGAGCATTATGAGGATAGATGGATTAAAATTGAGTCACTTTTCATTTTCCAGGAGTAACTCTGAATAAGTGGTGTGCCTTAATGCACCATTGTCAGCGCAGGAGGGTTTGAAGCAGCTTCAGAATGCAAAGGTGCACGTTCCTGACAGATTTCCTCGTGAAGTTTACAGATAATTTATAAACCTATTGTCAGGGCTGATGTTGAACATGTTCTGTCACTCATACAGTCACGAATCCCTCCATCCATCCTTAAGAGAGTCTCATATCTGTCTGATGATGAAGAAAGGAAGACCCTGGAGGATTGTGCTTCTTACACGCCAATCTCAGATTTAAATGTTGGTTTCAAAAATCCTATCTGAGACCCGTGCGTTCAGGCTGGAAACTCTGCTGCCTTCCGTTGCCAAAGAGGACCAAACAGGCTTTATAAAGGGCCGCAGATCTTCCTACAATGTTAAGAATTTACTCAATATGATCCAAGAGTGTCAACAACAATCTGTCCAGTGATTACTGATCTCTTTAGATGAGTGAAGGCACTTGATTGGGTTGAGTGGCCTTACCTCTTCTGTACATTAGAATGGTTTGGTCGACGCAAAGTTTTATCAAGTGGGTGAGGGTCCTTTATCGCGATCCTCTGGCTGCGATTCTCACTAATGGTGGGGCCAACCAGTAAACTTAATATTTCTCCTGGCAGCCGACAAGGATGACACCTTTCACCATTGTTGTTTACGTTGGGGATTGAGCCACTGGCGGAGTCTATCGGTAGGGATGCCAACATATCTGACCCAGAAGTGGGATAGAAGTCACGTAAGATTACATTGTATGCAGATGAGGGTCTTATGTTTTTTGTCAAATCCCGTAATTTCGGTTGTTCATGTGATGCAATGCATTGATTCGCTTGTTGCCTTTCCGGGCGATAAGATTAATTTTACAAAGTTGGAGGCCATGCTTATGGGAGGTCTTAGGGAAATACCTGATACTGAGGGCAACTCCTGGTTTCCGTTTAAATGGTCACGGGGGTGGTTTCCCTATTTCAGTGTATTCATTACATCTGTCTTTGATCATTTATTTAACGTGAACTGTGTCCAGTTGTTTGACAAAATTAAACAAGACCTTCAAAGATGGAAAGGCATTTCAAATATCCTGGCTAGGTCAGATAGCTGTTATTAAAATGAATGTCTTTCCTCATTTCCTATACCCCATGTGAATGTTTTCTTTGATGTTTCCCAGACAGATATTTAGCATACTTAATGGCTGAATTAGCTCTTTAATTTGTCACCATAAGCGATTCCTTATCAAGCTAACAAAATTGCAACTACCCCACAGATTTTGGAGGTAGTTCTCCCCGATTAAAAGCTATCAATTAAGCTTTTTTAATCATCCTATGTTCGTGCCTGGACCGCAGAGGCCTCGGCGTCAATAGGGCTAGACATTGAGCCCTCTCAGACAAAGTGAACCCTTATTAGTCTGTTGTTCTTAGATAAAATGACAACTGTTCACCGAGCTGGGAATTTGTCTTGCAAACGTTTCGTCCCCTGTCTAGGGGACATCCTCAGTGCTTGGGAGCCTCCTGTGAAGCGCTTCTGTGATGTTTCCTCCGGCATTTATAGTGGTTTGAATCTGCCGCTTCAGGTTGTCAGTTCCAGCTGTCCGCAGTAGTGGCCGGTATATTGTGTCCAGGTCGATGTGTTTGTTGATAGAGTGTGTGGATGAGTGCCATGCCTCGAGGAATTCCCTGGCTGTTCTCTGTTTGGCTTGCCCTATAATGGTAGTGTTGTCCCAGTCGAATTCATGTTGCTTGTCATCTGCGTGTGTGGCTACCAAGGATAGCTGGTTGTGTTGTTTCGTGGCTAGTTGGTGTTCATGGATACGGATCGTTAGCTGTCTTCTGGTTTGTCCTATGTAGTGTTTTGTGCAGTCCTTGCATGGGATTTTGTACACTACATTGGTTTTGCTCATGTTGCGTATCGGGTCCTTCATTCTGGTGAGTTGTTGTCTGAGCGTGGCTGTTGGTTTGTGTGCTGTTATTAGTCCTCGTGGTCGCAGTAGTCTGGCTGTCAGTTTTGAAATGCTCCTGATGTATGGTAGTGTGGCTAGTCCTTTGAGTTGCGGCATGTCCTCGTTCCATTGTCTTTCCCTTAGGCATCTGTTGATAAAAATGTGAAGGTATCCGTTTTTGGCGAATACCTTATATAGGTGTTCCTCTTCTTCTTTTTGCAGTTCTGGTGTGCTGCAGTGTGTTGTGGCCCTTTTGAATAGTGTCTTGATGCAACTTCGTTTGTGTGTGTTGGGGTGGTTGCTTTCATAGTTTAGGACTTGGTCTGTGTGTGTGGCTTTCCTGAAAACCTTTGTGGTGAATTCTCCGTTCGGTGTTCTCTGCACCATCACGTCTAGGAATGGGAGTTGGTTGTCCGTTTCTTCTTCTCTAGTGAATCAGATTCCTGTGAGTGTGGCGTTAATGATCTGGTGTGTGTTCTCTATTTCTGTGTTTTTAATTATTACACAGGTGTCATCAACATATCTGACCCAGAGTTTGGTTTGAATTTGCGGTAAGACTGTTTGTTCTAACTTTTGCAACAAACACATCGACCTGGACCCAATATACCGGCCTCTACAGCGGACAGCTGGAACTGGCCACCGGAAGCGGCAGAGACAGGCCACTATAAATGCCAGAGGAAACAGCACAGAAGCGCTTCACAGGAGGCTCCGAAGCACTGAGGATGTCACCTGGACCGGGGACGAAACGTTTGCAAGACAAATTCCCAGCTTGGTGAACAGAACCACAACAACGAGCACCCGAACTACAAATCTTCTCCCAAACCTTGAATAAAATGACAACATTTATGGAGTATTGTCAAAATCTAATGATTATCAATACTGTTCAAACTTGAAGAACAATGCGTCAGATCGAGGGCAATCCTGCCCAAACCATGTTTCTTACCCCTTTAATTACGATACCAGGTTGTCAACCGGGGATAATGGATTCCAGGTTTAAACTGTGGGCAGCCAGGGGTGTACCTTGCTTGAGTGATTTAGAATTAGTAGAATCCCTACAGTGTGGATACAAACCCTTGGGCCCAGCAAGTCCACTTCGAACCTCTGAAGAGTAACCCAACCAGACCCATTCCCCTACCATTCTATATTTATCCTGACTAATGTCTGAACTTACAGATCCTTGAACACCTTGAGTGATTTAGCATTGGCAATTCATCTAACCTGCACATCTTTGAGACCGTAGGAGGAAACCTATGCAGTCACAGTTGAGAACATACTAACTCCACACAGCCAGTCACCCAAGACTGGAACCTAACCTGTGACCCTGGTGCCCTGAGTTAGCAGTGCAAACCACTGAGCCACCACGTGTTACTTGAGGGAGAAACAATGATATCATTTGATCAAATAAGTCGTAAATATGAACTACTTAGTAGAGATTTCTTCTGTTTTTTCCAGATTAGAGATTTGATTTTAAAAACACACACTTTTAACAGAGTCTTACAGATCCGATACAGAGAAGCGGGTGCTTATTGCTAAGAATACACTCTTTGTCAGTACCCTTTATCATTTGTTGGAGAGTGTCCCCTCAGACAAGACTGTGCAGCTTTGTGACGTCTGTGCGAGAGAGTTAGGGGGTTTAGATCTCTTCGGTGACATGGGAGGATATTTGTGAAAATGCTCGAAGGATTTTGATCTGTAATAGGATCTATTCCATTCAGTTGCAAATTCTTCATAGGGTCTATCTAACACCAGATTTTCTCTCAAAATTCAATGTGAGATTATCTTCAGCATGTCCTAAATACAGAATGTCTACAGGCACTCTTACTAATTGCATGTGGTCCTGCTGCAGGCTTTGGATATATTGGATCACTGTGTTCGGTGTGGTAGAGTGGGTCTTGGGGGACCGAATTGGAGATAGACACCGTTTCTCTTTTCCTGCACCTGCCCAGAGTGTCTTACGTAGATGCACATGGGAAAAAATATATCCTTACTTTCTGTGCTACGAAATAATATTCTGTTGTGTTGGATGTCTGAAACTCCCAGGATGTGTTGGTTCTTTGTAAGCTCATCATGGAGAATATCCCTTTGGACTTTCTCACCAGTGTGGTGCACCAAAAAACAGAGATTAATATAAGTCATAGAGTCATAGAGATGTACAGCATGGAAACAGACCCTTCGGTCCAACCCGTCTATGCCGACCACATATCCCAATACAATCTAGTCCCACCTGCCAGCACCCGGCCCATAACCCTCCAAACCTTTCCTATTCAATATACTCATCCAAATGCCTCTTAAATGTTGCACTTGTACCAACCTCCCCCACTTCGCCTGGCAGCTCATTATAGAGGTAAAAACAATGACGGCAGATGCTGGAAACCAGATTCTGGATTAGTGGTGCTGGAAGAGCACAGCAGTTCAGGCAGCATCCAAGTAGCTTCGAAATCGACATTTCAGGCAAACGCCCTTCATCAAGAATAAATTATTCCTGATGAAGGGCTTTTGCCCGAAACGTCGATTTCGAAACTACTTGGATGCTGCTTGAACTGCTGTGCTCTTCCAGCACCACTAATCCAGAAGCTCATTACATACACGTACCACCCTCTGTTTGAAATAGTTACCCTGTAGGTCTCTTTTATATCCTACTCCTCTCACCTTAAAATTATGCCCTCCAGTTCTGGACTCCCTGACCCCAGGGAAAAGACTTTCCCTATATACTCTAACCATGCCCCTTATACTTTTGAAAACCTCTATAATGTCATCCCTCAGCATCCGAAGCTCCAGCAAAAACAGCCTCAGCCTATTGAGCCTCTCTGTATAGGTCAAATCCTCCAATCCTTATATATCTTTTCTGAACCCTTTCAAGTTTCTCAACATTTTTCCGATAGGAAGGAGAACAGAATTGCACGCAATATTCCAACCGTGGCCTAACCAATATCCTGTACAGCTGCAATATGACCTCTCAACTCCTGTACTCAATACTCTGACCAATAAAGGAAAGCATACCAAACGCCTTCTTCACTATCGTATCGACTTGCGACTCCACTTTCAAGGAGCTATGAACCTGCACTCCAAGGTCTCTTTGTTCAGCAAAACTCCCTGGGACCTTACCATTAAGTGTATAAGTCCTGCTATGATTTGCTTTCCCAAAATGCAGCACCTCGCCTTTATCTGAATTAAACTCCATCTGCCACTTCTCAGCCCATTGGCCCATCTTGTCAAGATCCTGTTGTCATCTGAGGTGACCTCTTCGCTGTTCACTGTACCTCCAATTTTGGTGACATCTGCAAACTTACTAACTGTATCTCATATGCTCGCATCTACGTCATTTATGTCAATGACAAAAAGTAGTGAATCCAGCACCGATCCTTGTGGCACTTTACTTGTCAGAGTCCTCCAGTCTAAAAAACAACCGTCCACCACCACCCTCTGTCTTCTACCTTTGACCCAGTTCTGTATCCAAATGGCTAGTTCTCCCTGTATTCCATGAGACCTAACCTGGCTAATCAGTCTCCCAAGGGGAACCTTGTCGAAACCCTTATTGAAGTCCATATGGATCACATCTATCCCTCTGCCCTCATCAATCCTCTTTGATACTTCCTCAAAAAACTCAATCATGTTTGTGAGACATGATTGCCCACGCACACAGCCATGTTGACTATCCCTAAACAGTCCTTGCCTTTCCAAATACATGCACATCCTGTCCCTCAGGATTCCCTCCAACAGCTTGACCATCACCAACGTCAAGCTCATTGGTCTATAGTTCCTTGTCTTGTCCTTACCACCCTTTTTAAACAGTGGCACAACGTTAGCCACCTCCAGTCTTCTGGCAACTCACCAGTGACTATCCATATTACAACAATCTCAGCAAGAGTCCCAGCAAACACTTCTCTAGCTTCCCACAGAGTTCTAGGGTACACCTAATCAGGTCCTGGGGATTTATCCACCTTTAACCGTTTTAAGACACCCAGCACTTCCTCCTCTGTAATATGGACTTTTTGCAAGGTGTCACCATCTATTTCCCGACATGTGATAACTTCCATATCCTTTTTCACAGTAAATACTGATGCAAAATACTCGTTTAGTATCTCCCCCACACTTCCTGTGCTAGGAAAAGTATTGTGTCGTGTCTGATGTATGAAACACCCCAGCCTCCCCAACCCCCACCCCCCCCCCCCCACCACAACCCCCAACCCCCAGGGTCTGTTGCCTCGTCGTAAGCTCATCATGGAGAATATTCCTTTGGACGTTTTCACCTGTATGGTGCGCCAGAAAGCAGAGATTTATATAAAATATAGCAATCTTTTTTGGATTATCACGATTAGGCTTATCTGCCACTCTGAAAATGTCTTTTATATAGCAATGACGATCTTGTCTAATGAATCTAATATGAAGAATTGTGAACATATGAATGTGTATCAGTTAATGCTCTCGAAGAACAAGAGCTATCGCTTTCTTATTCTGAGCTGTATTATTTATTTATTATGTTTTGTTTATTTTTGTTTTTCTTCTGTCCGTTTATAGACTTTAACTTATTTTGTATGTACATGCACATGGGTGAAATATTGTTCAGTTATTTGAGTTGTTTTGTTATTGTTTTAATATAATAATAAAAATCTATTTTTCATTCAAAACATTTTTAAAAATATTAAAATGCTAACATTAATAGAACAGAGTCCCAAAGAGCTCTCATTAGATAGACCGCTCATGGTGGTTTACGCTGAATGTCACCACACCTTGGGTAATGGGGTGAGGTTGAGAGAGCATCCCCTTCATGGTTACCTCTGTCAGTGAGGGGAATTGAACCTACGCTGGTGGCCTCCCTCTGCATCACAAACCAACCATCCAGCCAACTGAGTGGGTGACTGTGTAACTATTACGCACAGAATCAGTGACAGAAAAAGGGCAAGAGAAACATTCATGACAAGGTAAAAGGTATATTTGAGATAATCGTCATGGTAACGGCTGAGGATAAAAACGTTCTCTGCTAGAAATTGTATTTTATATTGAGACAAGTGTTTGGAAGCTTTCTTTGGCTGCATACAATAAGGTGAGACATGTGAAATAACCAGAATGACTAATTGTGATTGGATATCGATAACCATAACATAAGTGCATGTTTTTTATTGGTCTGTGGAAAGCATGCTGACGATTGTATGAATTTATAAAGCAGATGAAATATATTGTTAGGAGAGTCTGTCCACAAGGGAAGTGCCTTTGGAACACATGCTAGAAGAAACACTGGGTAATAAGTTTCTGAGAATCGTCTGTTCGGTAACAGGAAGCTGGGAATTGAATGACTGAAAGTTCCTGTAACGTGGAGCTGAGAAAAACATCAGATCACCTCCAAACGTATTGAATGTTGGAGCATTTTTGAAGTACTGACTAGCCTCATGATGGATTTTAGTTGTGTGTGATTTGAAAAACGTACATCTCTACTCCATCCTCTTACATGTCACACACTGGGGCACTGCCACTTTACTGAAACTGGGAATAAGTTGGAACATGATCTGGAAAATCCCATCATTGGCATTCTCCATATTCTATAATTGTGTGGGGGGCATTAGAGATGCAAGAGAGAAACAGAGGGAAGGTGCTGTATACAGTCGTGAGTGTGGTAGAGCGTGAGACTTGTTCGGGAACCGGTGCTATAACAGACATACAGTGAGTGTGAGGGAGCAGAGAGAATATGGTGACCCTTATCCTAACAGAGTGGGGAAGATTATTGAAGCTTGTCCTGTTTTGCTGGACATTTACTCAGACCGCAGATACTGCACTGAGCTGTGTGGTGAGCTCAGACCAGGCTCGGTGTGTCTGGTGGAGTGATCCCTTTGGGAAGAGAATGGTTCCCCTCTGTACTACCGCATCCACCAGGACCTCCGTGCCTCTGTCAACAAACCCTGATGTAATTTCCCCTTATCTGCCATGATCGGGGTAAACTGTGCAGGGCAGCTCCAAACTGAGAAAGCTCAACCGTGTGCCCCTTGGCCTTTTAAAGGTGGCCCCAGTGTCAGTGGTCATGGAATATCCGGGGGCATCCGGGCGATTTTGAGTACCTCCAGTCATGATGGGTGGAAGAAGCGAGCTGGCATTGTATGAGAGGAACACCATGGAGTGGGGTGGGTAGTTAATGAGATGGGTTTGGTAAGATAGCACTAGGAAACTAGCTCGGCCTCGTGCAGACAACCCCTCTGTCACTCTTAATGAAAATGTCTCTGCGACAGATTTTTGTTAGATTCTCCCCAGTGAGGCGAAGACTCTGCTGTCCTCACTCCCAGTTACAAAGCTACAGAACAAATGCTCATCCAAAACTCTCCATCGACTGGACTCACAACAATATCCCATTCACTCATAATTCTTCATAATACTGACCCATAATACTATCGAAATGTCCTTCATTTCAGCATTCTGAAACCTGTGAACATATCCTTCCATGACATTTTTTCTCAGTCTCCCCCACTCTGCCTCCTCTCATTTACAGTCATACTGCACGAGACTGCCAGTATGACTGTCCATTTGGCCCAACTGGTCCATACCAACCAAAATGTCCATCCACACTCACCCCATTTCCCTGCCCTTGCTCTGTTTCCCTCTAATCCTTACCTATCTGTGTATTTGTCCGAAAGCCTTTTCAATGTTTTTATTGTACCCACCTCAATCACTTCCACTGGCAGCTCAGTCTGTATGCATACCACACTTTGTGTAAAAAAAATTGCCCCTCAGGTTCCTTTTTGGAGACTTTTTTCCTTTCCAAACATTAATGGATATCCTCTAGTCCTCGATTCCCCAACCTTAGGGAAAAAAATTGAAGTATTCACCCCATGCACACCTCTCATGATTTTATAAGAGCTACACTTCTCTAAGAACCCTCTCAGTTTCCTACGCTGGAAAGAAATAAGTTCTAACCTGTCCAACCTCTGCCTATAACTTAGAGCCTTTAGCCCAGGAAACATCGTTGTAAATTTGTTCTACACTCTTTCTCATTCAATAATATCCTTTCTAGAGCAAGATGAACAAAACTGAACACAATACTCCAACTGCAGCCTTACCAACATCCTGTGCAACTGCAACATCACGTCCCAACTTCTATACTCAATGTGTTGATGAAGACCAGTATGCCAACAACATTCTTCACTGTCCTGTGTATCTGTGATTCAAATTTCAGACAACCGTGCACCTGATCTCTAACATCCTTTTGTTCCACGACACTCCTTAAGGCCCTCTCACTCATCATTTAACTCCTACCTGGATTTGACTTTCCAAAATGCAAGACGTCACACTTATCAGTATTAAACTCAAATTGCTATTTCTGAGTCCACTTCCTCAGCTGTCCAAGGTACTGCTGCAATTTCTGATAATGTTTCTCATTGTAAATGATGCCTCCTAATTTAGAGTCATCTGAAAACTTACTAACGTAGCGTTGTGCACTCTGGTCCAAATCATTGGTATAAGACAACGAACAGCAATGGACCCAGGACCAACCACTGAGGCATTCCACTAGTCACAGGCCTCCAGTCCGACAAGCATCCCTCCACCATAGCCATTTGCTTCATAACGTCAATACAATTGTGTCACCAATTTGCCTGTTTACATTGGAGTCCATGCGATCTAACCTTCCAGAGCGGCCTACCATGTGGAACCTTATCAAAGGCCTTACTGAAATCCATATAGACTGTGTCCACCACCCTGCCCTTGTCAACCTTTCTGGTCACTTCCTCAAAAACTCTAACAAAAATTCTAAGGCATGATCTGCCACACACAAAGCTATGCTGACTGCTCCAAGTCAAACTCTGTCTTTCCAAATGCATGCATATCTTATATCGCAGAACCTTCTCAAGCGGTTTACCGAAAACAGATGTGAAGTTTACTGGTCTATATTTCCCAGGCTTTTCTTTGCAATCCTTCTTGAATAAGGACACATTTGTTACCGCCCAGTCTTCCGGGTCCTTGGCCCCTGAACTGTCTTCTCTCGCCACCTGCAGTGCTCTTGGGTATGTCTGGTCAGGACCAAGAGATTTAACTGACTTTATGATTTCTAATATGTCCATCAGCACCTCTACAGTGATATGGACTGCTCTAAGATATCGTAACTAACCTACCAAAGGTCACAGGTCTTCATGTCATTCTTCATGATAAACACAGAGGGGAAATTGAGGACCTCACCCATCTTTTGAGGTTTTACACATGCATGCCTATTTTGGATTGTAAGGCATCGTATTCTCTCTCTAGTTGTTCTTTTTCTTTCCTATACTGAATTTGGATTCACACTACTCTGCTCAGCCAAGGCTATCTTTATCCTCTTTTCGCCTTGCTGATTTCCTTCTTCAGTAAACTCCTGTATCCCCTGTGTACTTCCAGGAATTCCATTGGTCCCAGTTGCCTGTACCTGAGCCACGCCTCATTTCTTTATGGTCAGAGCCTCAATATTTCTTGTCATCCAGGCTTCTCTCTTCCAGCCTCACTTTCCCTTCATCCTCACAGGAACATATAGACCTGGAACTCGAGCTGTCTCACTTTTGTAGCCCTCCCATTTGCCCGGGATTGTTTTACCTCGAAACAAACTACTCCAATCAACCCCTGCAATCCTCTGTCTAATTCCAACAAAATACACTTTGCCCCAATTTAGAACTTGATTCTGTGGACCAATTTTGTCCCTACCATTACTATTTTAAAACTAATACAGCTCTAGTCATTATTCCCAAAATGCTCGCCCACTTTACCTCCGTCACCTATCCGACCTTATTTCCCAACAGTCGGTCGAGTTTGTCCCTCCCCCAAAATGAACCTCTCTATATTGCTTGTGGAAGTTTTCCTGAACACACTTAACAAATTACGTTCCATCTAAGTTCTTAACCATCTGGAAATCCCAGTCTATGTTAGGAAAATTAAAATCACCTCTTATAACAACCCTATTGCTCCTGCAAGTCTCGCCAGTCTCCCTGAATATTTGTTTCTCTAATTCCCATTGATTATGTGGAGGCTTATAGTGCTACCACTATAACATCACCATCCTCCTCTTAATCCTTTGCACCGTTCACAAAACCTCATTGGATATTATCTCAGTTATTTCAACTTTAAATACTAGAGTGATATGCGCCTTAATCAGAACTATTGGCATTTAAATTGTTTCCATTTATATCTCCTTCTCACATTGATTTTCACATTCGCAGCACCCCTTGTCAAGGTAGAGTGCAGATATGGAGTTGGAAATGGATGGGAACTGCACATTCTGTCACTTCCAGCATTGGTTACATGTTTCTCCACACTGGGCAGTGATCTAATACAGTGTTACCGAACAATGCAACAGACTGTGTTTGTATATGAATGAACCAGTGCGGACTGCACAGCTCCGCACATTGAACATTTAGTCCAGGATTATAGATCAAGCATTGGTGTGGGCTGCATAGAGTTTTACTTTGGGCATTGCTGCGTTACATAAAGCTGTACACGAACCGGATCTACACAGTGCTCCATCCTGAATATGTAATGGATGGGCTGGTTATGCGAGTTGGATTGCGAATGTGAGAGTACGAAACATCTGACAATACCTTTATGTTGTGTTTTCATTCTTGTCATTTGACCCCTCAAATCCTGACTTATCCTGTTAGACCCATCCTTCTGGATGAGTCATGGTGAGTGTTGTTGCAGCATCTGAGTCTGCAACATGACCAACAAATGGAGCTGCAGAGAGTGAAGTCTCCGTAAAATGGAATGAGGGAATCACAATCATATCAGCCGTGGTCATAGTGAATGTTGGGGCAGGAGTGAATGGACCACTAATGCAACCTATTCATATATTTCTGTTTGTTCCAAGCAAACTCCCCTTCTCTCCTAGTGTCCCATACTGATGGGGAGTGAGTCACCTCCTGCAGTCCTTGCATAACAGGATGCTGGGGCCTCACTCACCTCCAGATTTCCTTGTGCCTCAGTTTCGAGCTCTGAGTGACTCCCTCCTGTTCCTGTGTCCCAGTCTCAAGCAGTTCAATGACTGCGTCCTGTTCCTGTGTCCCAGTCTTGGGCAGCTATGTGACTGCCTCCTGATCCAAGGTTTGCGATAGTAGATGTCCCCTACTGCTACTGACTGACAGGCTGCAATAGCTCTGTGCTCACCTGCTGCTCCTGTGGAATGGAGGTGAAGGACTGAATGGCCTCTTCACATTACTTACAGCTTCTCTTGACTAAATGCCTTTCCCCTGTTTCTCTAAAACACCATCAAAATCTGAATGATGTATTTTTGTATTTTACTCTCAGCAATTGAACAAACAAGTTGCCTGACAGAATTCAGAAGCTGAATAGCCTCCTCCTGTTCCTGTGTTATACACTCAAGAGGCAATAGAGTTTTAGAGATGTTCAGCACGGAAAAATACCTTTCAGTCTGATCGCCCATTCCGACCAAATATCCTAAATAAATCTCATCCTCCTTGACAGCACTTGGCCCATCTCTCTAAAAACACTTCCCATGCATGTATCCATCCAAATGCCTTTTAAATGGTGTAACTGTACCTGCCTCCACCACCTCTTCTGTCTGTTCAATTCATACACACAGCAGTCTCTGTGTGAAAATGTTGTCCCTCATGTTCCTTTTTAAATCTTTCGCCTCTCACCTTAAACCTTTGTCTTCTAATTTTGGACTCGCCTATCCTGGGTAAAAGACATTGACTGTTTACCTTATCTATGCCCGTCATGCTTTTATAAACGTCTTTCAGGTCACCACTCAGCCTCAACACTTGAAAATAGTCCCAGACTGTTCAATCTCTCCCTGTGACTCTAACCCTCCAACACCTGCAACATTATTTTAAATCTCTTCTGTACCCTTTCAGGTTTGACAACATCTTTCCGACAGCAGGGAGACCAGAATTAAAGGCAATATTACAAAAGTCGCCAAACGAATGTCCTGTACAGATGCAACACGTTGGGAAAATGATTAGATTCAAAGCACGGACCAAAAAGGGAAGATCACCAAGTGCCTTCTTCACTGCTCTGTCTACCTGTGACGGCAGTTTCAAGGAATGGAGAACCTGCACCACAAGGTGACACAGTAGCTCAGTGACTAGCATTGCTGCTTCAGAGCACAGCGATCTGGATTTAACTCCATCCTTGAATGACAGCCTGTGTGGAGTTTGCACATTCTCCCCTGTCTGCATGAGTTTCCTCCGGATGTTATGTTTTCCTCCGACAGTATAAAAATATACAGATAAGGGTATATCAGCCATGCTAAATTGCGTAATGTACCCAGGGATGTGTAGGCGAGATGGATTAGCCATGGGAAATGCAGGCTAAGAGGGATAGGGTATGGGTTTGTCCAGTCGGATACTGTTTAGAGGTTCGGTGTTGCCTCGATGGGCCTAAAAGCCTGTTTCCTAACTGTAGGAAATCGATAATTTCGACGGAGTTCTCCTTGATTGACAGCTTTCGACAGAACCCTACCTGTATGTCTTGCCTAAATTTATCCTGGTAAAATGCAATACTTCACATTTATCTAAAATAAACTCCATCTGCCACTCCTCGGCTCACCTAAGCAAAGTCCCATTATAGTCTGAGAGATCATTCTTCACTGTTGACGACACCAACAAATTTGTTATTATCTACAAACTTACTGACCATACTTCATATATTCAAATGTAAATGATTTGTATCAGTGACAAAAGACAGTGGACCCCCTATTGATCTTTGCGGCACGCCACTGGTCACACGTCTCCATGTTTAATGAACAAATATCCACTGTAAAGCCCTGTTTCCAATATTCAAGAAAATTTTGGATCTAAATGGCGAGTTCTCCCTCGATCCCAGACAGTATGACCTTGTTAACCAGTCTACCACGTAGAACAGTTTGGTTTTCTTACTGAATTCCATAAAGACAACATCCACTGTCCTGCCTTCATCAATCATCTTCATCACTTCCTCAAAAAATTCCACCGAGTCAGTGGGACGTGATCTCAAATGTACAAAGCCCTCGTCAGTCCTTTTCTTTCGAAATGCATATCGATCTTTTTCCTCAAAATCCCCTCTAACAATTTAGTCACCATTGACGTCAGGCTCACCGATCTATAGTTACCTGGTTTTTTTTCCCTTTCTTTCTTAAATAATGACACTATGTTAGCAGCCCTCCAGTCTTTTGATTCCTCACCTGTGGAAATCAATGTTACAAATATATCAGCAAAATGCTGAACAATCTCTTTCCTAGCTTCCCACAAATATTTGGGATACAACTGATCAGGTCCCAGGGATTTGTTCACCTTTATGTGTTTTAAAATGTCCAACACCTCCTTGTAATATAGACACTTTCAAGGTATCACTTTATATTTCTTCATTCTCTCGCTCTTGTAACCTCCTCTACGTTAAATACTGAGAAGAAATACATGTTTCATATCCCTCCAATCTCCTGTGGTTCCATACACAGGTAGCCTTACTGATCTTAAAGGGGCCCTATTGTCTCCCTAGTTAATCTTTTGACATTAAAGGATTTGTATAATTTCTTCAACACCTCGTTAACCGTATTTCTAAAGCCATCCCTTGCCCACATTTTTCTGGCCTGATTTCCCCATGAACTGTACACTTGCTGCCCTTACACACCTCTCGGGATTCACTTGATCTCAGCTCTGTTTACCTGACATAGGCCTCCTACCTTACCTTGACCAGACCATCAATATATCTAGCCATCCAGCATTCCCTGCACACACCAGCCTTGCCCCTCTCACTAATGGGAACACGTTGGCTCTGGACTCTATAAAACCAAGTTTTGATGGCCTTGCATTTTCCAACCATCCCTTTACCTGGGAATAGGGTATTCTAATCAGCCTTTCACAGGGTTCGTCTAACACTTTCAAAATTGGCCTTGTTCAAAGTCAGAACTTTAATGTTTACATCAGGTCTTTCCTATTCCAAAACTAATTTAAAAATAATATTTATGCGTAACAGACTTGGAAGTTAAATAAACACTTCCTGCCCCTCTGTAACAGGCTCGAGAAGCTGAATGGGCTCGTCGTGGCCCTCTGTAATAGACGGGAGAGGCTGAATGGCCTCCCTCCTGTCCCTGTGTAACAGGCCCGAGACATTAAAAGACACAGTAATCCGTGGATTACGAGCAGCCGTTAAACTGTATCTGATGGAGGTCCATCCCTTCCCAGTTACAGAAACACAAATAACACAATTTACTCCAGGTGCCCTCTCAGTTACACCTCATACAGTAGCAGCGACATATCTCTTCGTTTTGAATGATTCTGTTGGCAAAATGTGCCTATATTTTAGATTTCCACCTTTTCAAGTAGCAACAGGCTAATATGGGCTCAATGGTCTTCTCGTATCCCTCTGTAAGAGGCCCATAGGGACAGAATTGCTTCAGCCTGTTGCTTTGCAGCAGTCTCGATGCTCTGTCTCAAGGTTATGAAAGGATTTGATAACAGGGCACTTAAAACCAGGAGGAGCCTCACACTGGTCAATAAGTATTATACTGTGGGTTAAGGTATCTAGAAACTTGCCCACCTGACATTTTTTTATGCAACCGATCTGTTATTTTATAACTGCCTCCTTTCATAAACAGAGTGGAACACATATAGACCACTGCAGTGCCTTTTAATACTCTCATATATAACTTTAAAAAAAAAGATTCAAAAGGTTTAAAGATTTTTGGTCCATCCCTCAGCAACCCTCATCCATTCCATCCAAACCCGGTAAATGTTCCCTTTTACAGTGATATGAAAAATGATGTGTGGAACTGTTGAACTGAACCTGTTTGATTAGTTATGATTTGGAGGTGCCGGTGTTGGCCTGCGGTGTACAAAGTTAAAAATCACACAACACCAGGTTTTCATCCAACAGGTTTAATTGGAAGCACACGAGCTTTCAGAGCGCCGCTCCTTCATCAGGTGATAGCGGAGGACACACTTCTAAGGCACAGAATTTATCGCAAAAATTTACAGTGTGATGTAACGGAAATTATACATTGAAAAATACTTTGATTGTTTGTTGAGTCTTTCATCTGTTCGAATATCATGATAGTTTCATTTCTTTCATGTATAAATCACAAAACCTTTGTCTTTTAAAGTTGAATTCTCAGGTTAGCAGTAACAACGAGTGTTAGTTAGACAATATTTTGAAGGTGTTAGCCCCTGTGTTCTCAGTCTATACCATAATGTTTAGATTGATTCTAATCTGAAAAGTGAGATAACAGAGTTTTGCATGAATTCATGCAGTTTTTGAGCAAAGTACAATGTAACTCTCCAAGTACAAATTCACCCCACAAAATATATGTGTGCATGTGGGTCTTTGTCTGTTTGTATGTGTGTGTTTCTCTTAGTTGGGGGTTGTGGGTGTGAGATGGAGTGTATATGTGTGTGTAGTGATCTAAAGTGTCTTAAGTCTGTGAGGGGTTGCATGTGTGAGTGTGGGAATGTGTGTGTGTCTGGGGTGGGGGGCTTGAGTATCAGTGAGAGAGAGTGTATATGTGTGTGCATGAGTGTCGAGTGGTCTAAGTCTCTGAGCGGATGCCTGTGAGAGTGTGTGTGTCTTTAAGGGTGTGTGTGTGTCTGTGTCCGTGTCTGTGTACATGTGTGTCCGTATGTATGTGTGTGTATAGGAGACTCTGTGTGTGTGTGTGTGTGTGTGTGTGTGTGTGTGTGTGTGTGTGTGTGTGTGCGTGTGTGTGTGTGTAGTGCAATGGTGGTCACCTGCAATGTGACATGAACCCAAGGCCCCAGTTGAGGCCCTCCCTCTGGGAACCGAAATTTGTAATCAGCCTCTGCTCGGCCACTTTTCGCTGCTGCCTGTCCTGAAGTCCGCCTTGAAGGATGGTCACTAGAAGGTCCGAAGTTGAATGTCCGGGACGACTGAAGTGTTCCCCAACTTGGAGCGAACCCTCCTGTCTGTTGATTGTTGTGCAGTGCCCACTCATCCGTTGTTGTCGTCTTTGCTCGTTTACCCAGTGTTTGTTCAGTGACTGTGATTAATACCAATCTCCATGGATTCTAATTATCCCAGAGGAGGGTTTCCATCTTTTAATGATAAATGGGCGCTGTTAAATGTGTTATCCCATAACATAAGCGGGAGCATCACCGACAGCACTGACAGAGACCCAGTGAGAGGGCGAGGAGAGATCATAATCTGAGAACATTAGACTGGAATATTCCAAAAACGTATCCGAATCTGGGAACATTAGATTGGCATGTTCCAACAATAGACAGGAGTTAATCCAATTATGTTTGGCGTCGTTCTGCATTAACTTGGTGGCCATTATCATGGCGGATCTATTACGCTCTTCTCATTATTCAATATTTTTATTATCCTTTCCTGGCTATCGTTGGTGTTCCTGGTAAGTGTCAACGTCCAGATTGTTTTGTTCTAAAAACCGATTATGACTGTATTACTGTTCTTTTATATCGTCTACACTTCTTGCCACTATCATTCCAGATATTTACTCTCCAGACCACTACTAACTACATCAATGCATGTGTTCAATGACTGTCTCCCTCTCTGAGCTGGCAGTGTTACTCTCTATGTTGACCTATTCAGTTCCAGTGGAGACCTACAATTTACTGTATCATTGCCTTTGTTATTTAAATATTAAGAGCAGGGAGGTCGCTCTCTACTGTTCTGGTTACAAACTCCACTTCCTGCCACTGTTTCCATCCCATCCCTGGCCAATATCTGCGACTGAAGCAGACAAGTCACAACTGTGGGAGATCCCTTTGACCATGAGCTGATTCATGACACCATATCCTGACCATTTCGAACTTGAAATACTCACCATTCCAGAATATATCTCACTGGTTTAGTCCATCTGCTGTTTGAACCTTGAGCTATGAAATACAGTCTTAACGAAGCCACAAAGCCAATAATCTGCTGCTGACACTCCCGGCTTCAAACCTGCCAAAGCAAATCTGATTCGAACTCACACCAAACTCCCATCCATCTGTCATTCATGTGCACGCCGATGGATATTGCTGGGTATTTTTCTGGCAATGCCTTTATTTTAACATTCTCAAACACTTTATCTCATCTGTCCATGAAACCTCTCTCGTTCTCTCTCTGTTGATTAACAAAAAGCCTGCTAGTTGTTCTTATTTAAAATAGTTTCCTCCATGTGCGTTCCTTCTCAAACAATGAGTTTCGCATTCAACCACGCCTATCGCGCACACACACACTCTCCCTCAGTTTCTGAGGAACACACACACAGCAAACCTTCTCATTGTAGACATTGCAGTAATTTGATGCGAGTATAGTTACCATATGATAGTAAAGTTTGCAATACTCTCTATTCTGGGCAGATAGTGCAGTTTACTGAGCAACACACTAGCATGCTCTGCACAGCTCTCCATGCTGGGCTGTCATCTTGTCCCAGTTTATGTTGTTTGTGGTGTTCTGTGAAGCAGATTCAGAATTTGATGCAACAAACCATTCCAGCTGATCTGACAATACCTTTATTCAATGTGCTCATTCTTTTAAGTTTACTCTCGAAGATTCTCACTTCTCCAGTTAGTCCCACTGCCCTGTCTTTTTCCCCATATTTCCACAGCATCTTTTCAGTTAATTAACTGTCTCTTTCTGTCTTCAATGTGAATCTTTCTGTCTCTCTGTTTCTTTCCCTGGCCTTTGTTTATGGCTCTCTAGTGTATCGAGTGCTGGCATTGTGAAGCTCAGAAACAGGGAAATGGTGTGTGTCAGGCTGTTTTTCACTTCCTGGTATGTCGCATGTGATGGTCCACGGACAGGGGTGTTTCAGAAGTTATGAGACACATCCTTGTAACTTGGTCTGTACCTGTATTTGTCCCTCCCAGGTGATCTTACAATCGAGGAAGTCCCTCAAATAAAGGGCCAAGGATCTAAAGTGTGTGACAATGCTGTCACTTTTAAAAAAGATTATTTTCTCCTTTCTTTAAATAAGAGATCTTAAAGGCCAAACTGCCGACTGAAACGGTTCAAGTAAATGACATAGGACACTTTCAGGGTTTATAATAAATAGCAGTAACAACAGCCTAGGAACTTATCCCCAGCTGTTACTCTCTCTGAAACCTGACTTGATGCTGTTTCCTCCTGAATTGGAGAACTGTATGCAAGAATGTATGTCTGAATGTTCCATTTTGCCAAGGTGTGTATTTATGGGATATTGGTATATTGGAAGAGTTCATTTGTAGAAGGTACTGTTTCCATTATTCGGTTATGGTTTCCAATAGTTAAATAATTCTAAATTCCTCTTCATTTTGTATGGATTTTCATTAGAATCTTTCAGTATGTTGTGTTTTGCTTATTGGTGAGTGGTTTGACTAGTAGCATCACATCTGGAACTCCCATTTCACATCTACCTTTAAAATAAGGAAAGGTTGGCATCCAAGCTACCTTCTTAAAATAGTTTGAGGCAGTCTGATTGGTCGAGAGCAAATTGGGGTCTCTTGTCTGGTTCTAAATCGATAATACGAAACTGATTTAGAATTACAATCCCTACAGTGTGCAAACAAGCCACGTGACACAACAAATCCACACCGACCCTCCGAGAATCAACCTACCCAGACCCATTCCGCTTGCCTATTATTACACATTCACCTCAACTAAGGCACCTAACACACACATCCCTGAGAACTTTGAACAACTAACCATGACGAATTCACCTGACATGCACATCTTTGGGTTGTGGGAGGAAACCAGAGCATTCAGAATAAGCTCATGCAGACACTGGAGAGTATGCACCGAGAGACTATTGGGTTCAAAGGTCGTGTATGGTAGTTGTTCGTGTCTTTGGTTCCGGATGTTGAATTCGGATGGTTTAAACAGTGTTTTGTGTGTAAAGATTCTTTCAGTCACTGAGAGTTCTCTGGGTATGGAAGAAATGAAGTTGGGGGGGTTTACAAAAGGTAATGAAGTCAAAGCTGTAGGAATTGGCAGACAAGCTGGAGTTGGGGTTGTCTTTGCCTGTGAGAAAATGAGAGATAATCACAGCTAGAGCTTGGCAATTACATTTGGTGGAAACGCCATCCGAGTCTTTGGAAATGGCTAGAATTCAATTTCAAATGAGGCGCCTTGAACATGAGATGGAATTGAATAGTTTGAATTATGATGAAAAGTAGAAATAAAAGAAAAGGAAATGAAGAAGAAAGAGAGAAAAAGAGAGAAGAAAAGCAGAGAGTTTCAACTTCAAACGTTAGTAATTAGAGAGGAATGTTGACATACAGGGTCGAGATGAAGGTAGATGGTAGACTGGATGAGGAGGATAGTGAGGATGAGCAACCCCATAGTAGCCAAAGGTCTGATGGAGATCTGTTTAAATAAACCCAGACATTATCTAAGTTTGATGAGAAGAATGGGGGAGCCTTTTTAATTTCATTTGAGAAAGTGGCTAAACAAATGCAGTGCACATTGACCATGTGGATTTAGTTGATTCAAACAAAGCTGATAGGTATTTGCATCCCTATCGGAAGAGGTGAAGAAAGCCATCTGAAGTGCATATGAGCTTGTGCCAGAAGCCGACAGACAGTGTTTCAGTCATCTTAAGTAGTGTCCCTGGTTAAATGCACATTGAGTTTGAAAGAATCTAACAAAATAATTTTGAAAGGTGGGGAAGGGTATTAAAAACAAAGCAAAGCTATAGCACTCGTAGAGAGATTCTTGTTTTGGAGAAGTTCAACAATTCACTTCCTGCAGTCGTGAGAACTCGTGTGGAAGAGCAGAGAGTTAAAATGGCAAGATTAGAAGCTGAAATGGCTGATGATAATGATTTGGTTCAGAAATCAAAGGCTGGTTTCTATGAGGGATTGAGAAGAATGTGCGAGATCTTCTTAAAACATATCCCTGTGAGAGTAAGGTTTATTGGCATAGGCCAGGAGTAGCAGGAAAAGGGGTTACAGCATTAAGAGGAACAGAAGCATGTAATTATTTTATGCTGAGACATGAGGAGCTATGTCATTCAGAAGGACTATTGGAGAGATGAGAAGTGCTCCATTACGTAATGTGTGGTTGGAGCGTCTAGTGGAAACATTTTTCAGATTTATTCTCCAATGGAGAAGGAGGCCTTGAGCTTGGTGTTGGCGTTACAACATTCCAACATTTAAATTGCCAATAACATACCTGAGACAAATCTTTATCACTGATCATGACCCCTTAAAGTTATTGAAGAAGTTTAGGGCGACGAATACCAGTCTGTTTCAATTGAGCTTATTATTGCTGCTATTCAATTTGAAATTATACCGTTGATAGGGCGAGAAACCTAAGATTTGACACTTTGTGGAGACTTGGATGAAGAAAGACAAAGGCATTCTGTGGCAGGAGTAAAATGAATGAAATCGAATCTAGTTGTGAACATTTGTATGCTCAGAGTCAATGTAACATATATGCATTTCAGTGTACTAATAGAGGACGATTAGCAGGTCTAAAATTAATCCATTTTTGTATATTGATGGATCATATTATTAAAGGTGAGTTGTGAGTTTACTATCACTGTAAAGAGGTTATGTTCTCTTAGGTTGTTTTTGAAGGGAGTTTATAAAGGCAGAGGTGCAGAACTGCTGTCTGAACACAGTTTAAGTAAATAACTGAGAGGCCTTTAGGTTTTATTTAATGGTAGTAACAATCGAAGGGCAGTTGCCAGCTCTCCCAGACCAAGCTTTCTCGTTTTGTTTTTATCTGCAGCATTCAGCAGCTGTTGGGGATCCTCGAAGGGTTGGAAGTATCAATACATGATCCCCAGCTGCTTTTCTGTCTGAGATCTCTGTTCATGTTGTTTCCTCCTGGATCACAAAATTGCATGTAAGAATCTGTATTTGAAAATATCTTTGTGCCAAGCAGTGTACACCAAGAAGGTACAGGATCTATTGTTTGCGTAAGTGTTCCAACATATAAGCTATCACAAAATGTTCTTTTCTTCGATTGGATTTGAAACAAAACATTTGAATAGATTATATTTTGCTTAATGTCGGGAGGTTTGACCAGTCGCAACATATCTGGAACGCACACTTCACGTCTATGTTTAAAATAAGAATAGGTTTGGGTCTAAGCGGCCTTCTTAAAATATTTTGCGAGGATCTGGTCTGGTCCACAACACTTGTAGTCGAGGGGTTTCTGACTGACTCCTCTAATTGAAAAGTTAGTGCAGCAAATGGGGATGATTTGATGGAAGTTGTGCTGTGAGCTGCCTCAGACATTCAGGGAGACCTGAGGATTTGGTGACTCAACTCTGGATGGAGCATGGGGATTGTAGTTACAGCATCTGAACCTGCAACATGAACAACAAATGAAGGAGAGGCTGCAGAGAAGGGAAACTCTGAAACCACGGAGTGAGTGTGTGGGGGGAAAGGGATCTACTGTATCCACCCCAAGTATTCCATGACCAGCTTCCCAAGCTACACTTAACCCAGGATCAGATCGTGAGGGGACCCTGACTGAACAAGGATCTGTCACAGAGTGGTGTCACCTCCTTCAACACGACCTGCAGCATCACACCAGGGAGCGGGTGGTGCTGCCAGTGGCTGTTAGGGTCACTGCTTCATTCAGCTTCTATGATCCAGAACTTTCTAGGCAGAACTAGGTGATATATCCATCATTTCCCACTATCTCAACATTGATGTCACCATTCGGTGATGGAGGATATATGTGGTGGATGAGGTCAATACATTGTTTCTCCCTCAGCAAGGAGCTGCCGGGTGTATTCAGTATAGTGGTATTCCCGGTGGTGTACATGGCATCTGCAGAATACCCATGTCAATGGGGAGAGGTAGAGGAACTGAAGGAGCTCTCTCTCTCTCTATTAATGTTACAGTGTACCCATGCACAGTACGTCATGTTGGTGAATACCCACTGTCCTGGCAGCAGTCATGGTCTCTTCATTCAGAAGCAGTCAGCTATTCCCATCGTCACTGGGTCTCCACGTAGAAAGAAATGAATATATCTTGGATAAAGGCTGTCCCCTTGATGCACGTTTCAAAACACCATCCCCACCAACAATCAACCACATTAAAGTATTCCATGTGTACGGAGAGCAATGGGGTCACTTGGAGTGTCTGGGAGCAGATGATCCGGGATGGAGCAAAACCTCCCATGTCTGAATGGGTTTGAGTGAACCCCCCAGTACACAGTATCATTAAGTCCTAAAATCCCTCTCCATTTCAGGAACATACTGCCTTCCATTATTCCTGTAAATGAAATGACAGGTTATATCATGTTAAAATCCACCTTCCAAACTATTATCTATTGCCTTTACCTCTCTGAATCTATTTGCAGACTCTCCACCCTCTCTTGATAATTTAATCTCTTGCTTACCACTGCGACATCACCAAACTCAGCATCTGCATATCTGTTCCATCCTCCTGATCATTAATATAGACTGTAAATAGTTGAGAACCAAGTACTGGTTACTCTGTGACCCTACTGGTTACGTTCTGTCGAACTGATTGAGACTGATTTATCCTGAGTGCCTGCTTCCTGTATGATACCCTCTCCATCCCCATACCTGTGCAACACAGTTGAAGGGTTGCATAAGAACAAGGAGCCTCTGTGAGGAATCCAACCCCTCGATGAGGCTGATGTCAACGCGGCCTCTGTTCCACTTTCCTGCCATCTTTCCATTCCAAACTCTAGTCTCTTGTTGTAGATTGCGCCACATGAAAAAATATCCACTCCACATCTACACTTACAATTACTTTTAGCATTTTACAGACCTCAATGAGATCTCCTTTCATTCTTATAAACTCGAGAGTATGGGCCTAAACTGCTCAATTTCTCTTCATAAGACAAACACTTCAAATAAGGAATCAATCTAATGAAGTTCTTCTGAATTGTCTCCAATGGAAATACCTCATTCTGCAGGACATCCAAACTGTACTCCAGTTGCAGACTCACTGATGCCTTGCGTAGCTACACCAACACTCCCTACATTTCTACTCTATCCTTTTATAAATAAACACTGAAATTATGCTTGCATTTCTCATTACTTGCAGTACCCACAGGCAGGTTTTCTGTGATATGCAAGCAGACACCCAGATCCCTCTGCACCTAAACACTTTGAACTTTCTCTCCATTTAGATAATAATTTGTCTTTCTATTATACTGGCCAACGTGAATAGCACCATATTTATTGACTTTAATTTTCCTTGCCAAATGTTGGCCCATTCACCCAACCTATCCATATAGCTTTTAAATCTCTTGCATTGTCATTCCGAAGTAATTTCCCACCAATGCTAGTGTCATCTGAAAATGTGGCATTGTGTTTTCTATCCCATCAACCGAGTACAGTAATACTATCGATTGCAAATGGTTGAGGCATGAGTCCTGAAATGAATGGCACCCCACAAATTGCATTTGCCAAAAGAAAATGACACATTCATTCCATCTGACTCCATTTTGTTTTGGATAACCAATCTTCCATCCAAGCCAATAAATTACTCCTAAACCCATATTGTCTGATCTTACCATTTACTCTTTGGAGAAGTGACATATCCGATGCCTTCAGGAACACCAGATATGTTCCATCTCCAGGATTCCCACGACCAACCTTGTTTGTGACATCTTCAAATAACTCAAGCAAACAATTCAAACACGATTTAGCCTTCGTAAAACCATGTTGACTCTGATGGATTGTGGTTTAACTTTGCAAATGTCCTGAACAATGGACTCTAACAATTTGCCTTAAATTACAATAGTTTATTGTTACACTTTACTCCCTAATGTATACCATTATTATAAGTTCTTCCCTTTCGAAAACCTTCACGTTTTCTTTGAATTCCTATTTAATGGGCACACGTTTTTAAGAGATGTGCTCCAATTGCTGTATAAGCGGTATGTGTGGCTGAATGGAGTCATCATCCTGCTGGTGTATAAAATCGATGGGCTAACGTCTTTCTGGTGTTCCCATGTTGTCATCTCCAAGGACAGAATGACCTCCTCCTGTTGATGCTTTAGAGGATTGGGAGATGATGGAAACTTCCTGTTGGTGTGTATCATTTTGAGGAGCTGATGGGTCTTCTCATATTTCTCCATAACAGGTGGATACACTGAATGGTCTCCTCATGTTTACCGGAGATGGGAGTGTGGGAGTGATTGGTCTTCTCTTGTTCCCATACAACAGACACGTGTCGAAATTACCTTTTCTTTTCTCATGAAAGAAGTCTCAGATAGTTTTCATCCTTATCCAATTCCCTTGCAATAGGCACGGTGTGTCTGAATGGCCTCCTGTTATCCCAGTGTAACAAATCTCCAGTCACTGTGTGACCTCTTCCAGTTCCTATGTTACAGACTTGAGAAGGCTGAATGGACTGATCCTGTTGCTGTTTCACAGGATACTGGTGCAGCATGGCCGACTGTTATAGGCTCGAGTGGCTGATTGGCCTCCTTCTATAAATGTATATCAGGCTCCAGGGACTGAATAGCCTCATCCTGCTTTGATGTAACAGGTTCGAAGTTCTGAATATCCTACTGTTGTTCCTGTGTAACAGGCTGGAGAACGGAATGGATTCCTCCATTGTCTGAGTAATGCACTTCACTTGTTGAATCCTTCTGTCATCTATGTTGAAATAAGATCATCTTTAATTTTTGTAAATTCCAATGGCTACTGGGTCAACCTGATCATCCTTTCGTTATAAGCTAGCACCTTCATTGCAGGAATCAGTTGAGGGAACCATCTCTGAGCTGTTTCCAATATAACAACATCTTTTCTTCATTGAAGAGATTAAATATGTACACACTACTCACTAAGACCCTGTACAGCAGCAGCAACACTTTACCGACCTGCTGTAAGGTTCCCACCCAGGTTAGAGCAGTCTCAGCTCTCTGGGGGAATACAGAGCATTGTTGGAAGATCATTGTCCTTCTCTACTCCATCAGCATCACGGGAGACCTGGAGAAATTAAAGTTGGAGAAGATCATAAATGATGTGGCGAGATGATCTCTGCCATTAATCTCCCCAGAGCCCATGTCGTTCAGATTCCACAGAATCTAGTGAGGTGGAGCACAAAAACAGCAAGGAGGAGCAAACGTTGATAGGAGTTATATATCAAAGTGAAAGGTGCAGTACAAATGCTGGACATGTGATAAAACAGGAAATGACATATACACATTTGTGAGTACCGCAGTAATAATGTACTGTTTACATTATATCTAAACTGTGTTAACCCAAGTGAATGCTAATGCTGGGAAAATGGATCTCCTGACCACGTGTGAGATGGTTTACATGAACGTTATGTTGAGCACTGAGCTCGAGATCAGGTTATTTAGGAAGTGGTGTTGAGTGATCAGAAGAGCTAATTGAAAATGTTGCTGTCAAGGACCTTTTGGGAACAGTGACCACAATGTATTGGTTTTCTTTTATGCTGTTTAAGTACACGATAGTTTTTATTTTAGTTGAAGTAACCGTTATAAATTTGAATCATGCAAGTTCTGAAGGTGTGAGGAGAAAGCGGGGACTACAGATGCTGGAGATCAGAGTCGAAGAGTGTGGTGCTGGAAAAGCACAGTTAGGCAGCATACTAAGAGCAGAAAAATCGATATTTCAGGCATAATCCATTCATCAGGAATGAAGCTTATGGGCCAAGGAGGCTGAGGGATAAATGAGAAGGGGGTGAGGCTGAAGAGAGGTAGCTGGGATTGCGGTAGGTAGAGGAAGGTGGAGTTGAAGGAGTTAGGTGATGAAGGGAGACAGAACGCCTCATCTGCTGCATCCATTAATCCCAATGTAGTCTTCTTTTCATTGGCGAGGCAGGAGGTCAACTTGTGGATCATTTCAGAGAACATCTATGGGACAGCCACACTGAACAACTCCATCGCCTTGTGGCTGAGCACTTTAACTCCCCTTCCCACTCTACCAAGGACATGAGGGTTCTAGACCTGCTCCATCGCCAAACCCAAGCCAGCAGAATCCTGGAGGAAGAAAGCCTCCTCATCTGCCTCCGGACCCTCCAACCACAGGGGATCATAGTGGATTTCCCCATTTCCCCATTTCCCCTAATCCCACCTTATCCCACTCCAACCTTCCAAGTAAGCACCGCCCTTTTGAATGTTGCTATGTGTCCACCTTTCTCCCTATCAATCTGGTGCACCCTCCTCTCCGACTATCACTTTTAACCCCACCTTCATCAACCTATTAAATGAAAGGAGGCAGCTTAGAAAAATGTCAAGTGTTGCAGTAAGCCAGTTGTTTCAGAGAAATGTAGGACCAAGCAAAGGATGACCAAGAAAGTGAGAAGAAAATCAAAAAGAGAAAAAGCGTGCAAACGAAAGAAAAACATGAAGACAGTTAAAAAGTGTCTATCAATGCATGAAAAAAATAAAAACAAGGGGTCAAATGTGGAACAGTGGGTGTGCGTTCAGGATAATTTATTGCAGAGAACAGAGAAATCGCAGGGAAAAGAAACAGTTTCTTTGTGTCTATCTTCATGGAAGAATGTCCAGAAATTCTCCCAGAAATACCAAGTGACCATGGGATTGGTGTAAGTAAAGTCTAAGGTCATTCTTATCAGTGTTGGGGTCATCTTTGAAAAGAAAGCTGGATTGAGTATTTATAAATCTGACAGACGAGATGTACTTCATAAAAGAATTTCAGAGGAGGCAGTAATAGGTATGTTGGTTGCATCGCGGATTTTCTTTTTATTTTCCAACACATTTCCGAAGGTCAATTAGCCAATCTGGATAAGGCAAAGTTGTAAATATTATCCAACATTTTAAGAAGAGATGAATTTGGAGAGTGATGAACTACAGACCAGTTATCTTGTCATCCGCAGTCGGGTGTCTGTTGGACTCGATTACAAAGAACATGTTACTAGATATTTAGAAGGTAATAACATAACTGGGGAGTGTGAGAATGTACCGATGAAAGGAAAACCAGAAGTGGAAAACATTTTTTTTGGAATGGTTTGAAGATGATTCCTGTGGGCATAGGCAATGAAGAACCAATGGATAACTTATAGTTGATTATTCATGAGATCTTTTAAAAAACATCACGCAGTAAGCTCATAAGAGAAGTTAAAGTGAGAGGTATTAGGAAGAACAAATGCAAATAGGAAAGTAAAAATTAGGTTTACATTCATGTGAATGTAATTGAATTAAAGAGGATGTTGTGCATCAGTTGTATCGAGTGTTCATGACACAACACTTCGATTTATTTTTATCGTTCGGAGTCCCAATCTAAGAAAGAATATGTTGATTACAGAGGAACTGCAAAAGGTATTATCCAGAGTAATGCCTAAAATGGCAAGATTGTCTGACAGGGAAAGTCAGCCTGTGATCTCGAGTGTCAAAACATGAGAGGTGATTGCAGTGAAACTTAGAAACATAACGGAGACTGAATAAGAGAGGGGCAAGTACACTAGGCGAGATAAGGGAGAATCCCACGACACTCTACATGGACAAGTAGAACAGAATACTCAACAAACAGTCAGTGTCCATTAGAAACCAAAGGGGCAATCTGTGTGTCAAGCTGGAGAACATTGATGGATTGTTACATGAGACCTTCACATCTATTTTACTTGGGAGAAGGAGGACACAGGTACAGAATTCAAGAATATGGACTGGAAAATTCTTGAACAGATTGATGTAAAATATGAGCAGGGATTTGAGGTTTTGTTCCGTATAAATTTAGTCCAATCTCCATGTCTGAAAGTGTTGTATCTTAGTCAGCTGTTGGGGTCAAGGGAGGAAAGACCCTGACTGAATATTGTAATTAGAATCTGACCATGGGGGAGGTGCCAGAGAACTGGAGAACTGCTAATACGATTCCACTTCACAGTAAGGGTGGGAGAGTTAGAACAGGGAAATATAGACGAGCGTGTATTAGATCACTGTTAAGGAAACTACTGGAGAAAACAGGGAAGGAGAAAATTGAACTCCGATCAGAGTCGCAAGGTTTGATCAGGGATAATCATCATGACTATATCAGAAGGAAGTCACAAGCAATGGGTTTGATTGCATTAGTTTGAGCAGGTCGATTATTTTGTTTTGTAGGAAGGCCTTTGAAAAGATTTCCACCTGGGAAACTGAAAAATAAAGTAAAACCTCACAATATGAAGCATAACTTGACAAGTAACAAAGAAAATTGTCTTAGTGGCAGGACGCAGAGTGTAGTGGGAGAAGGCTGTTTGTGTGACTGGAGACCAGTGTCCCCTGGTGTACCACAAGGATCAGTGCTGTGTCTCTTATTTTATTCATTTAAAAAAGATGTGAATATGGAGGGGGCTAGGTGGAGAGTGGGGGAGGTGTGATAAGTAAGTGTATGTTTGACATAAAGATTAGCTGGGTGGTTAGCAGTGAGGAGGAAGGCATTAAGTTACAGGAAGATGCAGATGCTTGGTCAGATGGGCAGATCAATGACAGATAGATTGTAACCCTGATAAATATGAGGTGATGCACTTTGGAAGAAGGAACCAGACAGGGGAGGACTCAATGAATGGCAGCACACTAGGAAGCTCAGATTGTGCTTCTCCACACATCCCTGAATGTGACTGGACAGGTTAATGGACTAGTTAAGAATTGGACCTTGGGTGTTGTGTTTCCTAATCAGGGTGTAGATTATAAGAGCTATACAGGGCTTTGGTTTGGCCAAAATGGAGTACTGTATGTGGTTCTGGGAGCAACATTCCAGGAAGGATGTGATTGTACTGGAGAGGGTGCAGAGGTGATTCACCAGGATGTTCCCTGGGATGGAACATATCAGCTATGGAGAGAGACTGGATAATCTCTGGTTGTTTACTTTGGAGCAGAGAAAGCTGAGGGATCCGTGATTCAGAAGGATAAGATTATAAGCAACACGGACAGGGTGGATAGACAGCAGCTGTTCCTTTTAGTCAGAGGGTCAAGAACAAGCGAGCACACTTTTAAAGTGAAGAGTTTGAGGTTCAGAGAGGATTTAAATATTTATTTTTTTCGCCAAGTGTGCGTTGGGTTCTGGGATGACTTCCTGAGAGGGGAATTATCACGAGTAAACTCACGATCGTTAAAAAGTACTTGGACGAGCACTTAGTAATATCATAACATTCCTGGCTATGGGCCTGATATAGGAAAGTGGGACTAATATGGATCGTGCTGTATTTCTGTTGGCACAGAGACTATGCTCCTGTGTGTGTATGGTGTGGAAAGTCAATTATTGAGCAGTTTACGGCAGGAATTGATGAGTTTCTGAAGAGTATATTCACAAGGGTTATATGAGTGAACTGTAATAACTTGTTAAATTATGTCAATGTGAGAAATATGAGAAAACAAGTGCAGCTTCCTTACAAACTGAAACCAGAGAATGGAGAATGGAGAATAGGGAAATGGCAGAACTATGAAACCACTACTTCAGTTCTGTCTTCACAGACTATCTAACAACACTAGGAAAATGAAGTCTGGTGTGGGAAAATGATATAGCACGTGGAACATAGAACATAGTAAGTGAATGGTTCAGGAGAGATTATTGGGAGTAAAAATAATGGACATGGACAACTAACATAGATTTATGAAATGGGAATTAAGTTACTGAAACAGACTGGGAGACAAATGAAAGAGAAGCAATGGATGTAAAACATTTGGATTTTCAGAAAAGTTTTGGTGAAGCTCCAAGCCCAGTTTACAAAATCAAATCTGAGTTGATTGGGGCGAATCTATGGCCATGTTTCTAGACTGGGACAGCTGACAGGAAACAGTGAATAGAAATAAACAGACTCGTCAAGAAACCGTCTGACATTGTATGTAAGGTATGATTATGTGAGTATGGCCATGTCCCAGTCTCCCCATCACCTTCCTTGGATATCTCCTGTCTCACCAACAGGACAGACACAGCAGAAGTGGCGGTACAGTGGGATACAGTTGGAAGGGAATTGCTCTGGGATTCCTCAAAAGTGACTCCGTATCTCACTAAGTCTCATGGCGTTAGTTTACACATGGGAAAGGAAAGCTCCTGCTGATTACCATGCAACAGCCTCTCTCAGCTGATGAGTCAGTACTCCTCCATGCTGATCAACACTTGGAGGAAGCACTGAGGGTTGCAAGGGCGCAAAATGTACTCTGGTTGGGGGATTTCAATGACCACCAAGAGTAGCTCAGCTGCAGCATTACCGATTGAGCTGGTCGGGTCCGAAAGGATATAAAGGCTAGGCTGGGTCTACGGCAGGTCATGAAGGAACCAACAAAAGGAAAATACATACTTGACTACATCCTTACTAAGCTGCCAGGTGCAGAAGTATCTGCCCATGTCAGTAACGGTAAGAGTGACCACCGCATAGTCATTGTGAAGACAAAGTCCCACCTTCACACTGAGAGTAACATCCATCATATTGAGTGGTACTATTAGTGTGCTCAATAAGACCAACTTCAAATACATCTAGCAGCTCAAGTCTGGGTTTCCATAAGGTGCTGTGTGTCAGCAATAGCAGTGGAATTGTACTCCCGCACAACCTCATGGCCTGGCATATCCCACTCACAACAATTACCATCAAGCCAGAGGATCAACCTTGGTTCAATGGAATGTGCAGGATGGCAGGAGCAGCACCAGCCATACCTGACAATGAGGTGTTAGCCTGGTGAAGCCACCAAACAGGACTATGTGTGCACCAAACAGCATAAGCAGTAAATGATAGATAGAGCTTAGTGATCCCACAAGCAACGGTTCAGATCTGAGCTCTGCAGTCCATCTACTTCTAATTGAGAATAGTTATGGACAATTAAGCAAGTCATTGGAGGAGGAGATTCCACAAGTATCCCCATCCTTAATGATGGATTAGCCCTGCACTTCAGTGCAAAAGATAAGTTTGATGCATTCTTTCGTCAAAAGGACATCTTCAGTCAAAAGTGCTGAGTGGATGAAATATCTCAGCCTCCGACAGTGATCCTCAGCAATTCAGTCACCAGTCATCAGCCAATTCGTTTCAGTCCACGCAATACTCAGAAACAGTTGGAGGCACTGGATACTCCAAAGGGGACGCATGCTGACAATATTCTGGCAATTGTACTGAAAACGTGAACTGCAGAACTTGTCACTGACCTAGCTAATCTGTTCCAGTGTCGTTACAACAACATGGAAAATTACCCAAGTATCCCCTAGACATAAAAAGCAGACCAATTCCAATCCGACCATTTACCACCGAATCAGTGTACTCTCTATCATTAGTAAAGTGATGGGAGGTGTCAGTGCTTTCAAGCAGCACCTGCTCAGCAATAACCTGGTCAATGACGCCCAGTTTGGGTCCACCAGGGCCACTCAGCTCCTGACCTCATTACCTTGGTTCAAACATGGACAACAGAGCTGAATTCCAGAGGTGGGGTGAGAGTGACAACCCTTTAAATCAAGGCTGCCTTCGCCCAAGTGTGGTATCAAGGGGTGTTAATAAAACTGGGTATCAGGGACAAACTCCCCGCTGGTTAGAATCATACCTGACACGTAGGAAGATGGTCATGGTTGATAAAGGCCAGTCAACTGAGCTCCAGGACAAGTCTGTAGGAGTTCCTCGAGCAGTGGCCTAGGCCCAAACATCTTCAGGGCTCTTGATCAATGACCTTCCCTCTATTATAAGGTCAGAAGTGGGGATGCTCGCCAATGATTGCACAATGTTCAGCAACATTTGTGGGTCCTCAGATACTGAAGCAGTCCATGTCCAAATGCGACAAGATCTGGACAGTATCCAGGCTAACAAGTGGCAAGTAATATTGATGCGGCACAAATGCCAGACCGTGACCATCACCACTAATATGCAATCTAACACGGCCCCTTGGCATTCAATGGTGTTTCCATCTCTGAATCCACAGTGGACTGCAGTGGTTCAATAAGGCAGCTCACCACCACCTTCTCAAGTGGCAACCAGGGACAGGCAGAAATGCTGGCCCAACCAGTAACACCCAGATTCACGAAATAAACATTATTTTTTAAAAAATAACAGAAGAAGATTGTTGAGATATCACAGTGATCGGTGCTCGGGCCCCAGCTGTTCACACTACCCATTAAACATTTGGTTGCGGGAATCAAATAAAATATATCCCAACCTTCTGACAGAACTAACGGATGTTGGATTGTGAGTGGGTGAGGAGGTTGTAAAAAAGCCTGTCGGTGACTAAGACAAGTGGAGTGAATGGGCAAATACGTGGCAGATGGAGAGCAATGTGGGTAGAAGTGACGGTGTGCCCTTTGATTTGAAGCCTATCATTTGTAACGGGATTGTTTGAAACTTGTTGATCTACAAAGGGACGAATGCTCCTTTTTGTTGTTTCCTTCTGCGCAGCCCTCCGAGGTCCCTGCAGCGCAGTGAGGGCTGAACCCAGAAGGCAATACTGGGAATGGCATTGGCACGCTGCCCAGTGTATATAGTCCAACCCAGTGGGGAGCTGTAACATTGCAAAGGATTTAGATATCCCTGTAGACCAGTCACTGAATAAAATATTGCACGAGCAGAAAACAGTTAGGAAGGTACATGGGTGTTGACCTTCATTTCAGGAGTAAGGGTGTCTTACTGCAGCTGTACAGGGCCTTAGCGAGAACCCATCCTGAACATTGTCCAGTGTTGTGTGCAGTTTTGGCCTCCGTACCTAATAAAGGGCAAACCTGACATTGAGGGAGAGCAGTGAAGGATGACCAGACTGATCTCTGGGATGACAGGATTGTTGTGGGAGCAGTGTTTGCGGCAACTGGGCCTGTATTCTATGGGCTTTAGGAAAATGAGTGGAGATCTCAGTGAGATACATAAATCTCTGACAGGGTGAGACAGATTGGAAGCAGGAATGATAATTCCCCTGGCTGTGGTGTCTAAAACAAGGGGCCACAGTATTAGATACAGACAGGCTATTCTGCATTAAGATGACAATAAATGTCTGCCCTCATAAACTGGTGAACCTGGGGAATACATTCGAACCATGACACTGAATATAAATATGGATTTAGAGACAGTAGAGATGGGAGAGAAGGAGTACGGTGTGGTAATAAAGGGCAAACCATCATTATATTGCATTGGGTAGCAAACTCAATGGACCAAAGGGACTACTGCACTTGCTAATTTATAGCTTCCCAAGGTTAATCACATTAACGGATATATTCATTGCGTGGGATAAGTGCATTGTGGAGATATTTGAACATGAACAACAATGAGGTAGGCTCAATGTGTTGTATGGCCCAATCCATTCCCGATGTTTCTGTGCAGTCTGTGGGAAAGCTCTGTAAATGCTGTCACAAGCTCTCAGATGTTAGGAAGGAGGTCTCAGAAGGGTCAACAAGGCTGTGTTCCTGTTCCTTTTTTCCGATACTGAGGCTGGGGCCGGGTGTTCTGTCTGGGTTTATCCTTTCAGACCTCAGAGCAGTTTGATACAATAGAGTGTCTAGCTTGGCCGATTCAGAGATCATTGAAAAGTTTTATCACCTGTATATATGTCTGCAGTCATAGATAATCATAGATAACAGGCTCCAGTCTGACAAGTATCCTTCCACTAAACCCTCTGCTTCCTACCATCAAGCCAACTGTGTATCCAATTGGCCTGTTCCCCCAGCATTTCACGTGATGTGACCTTCCAGAGCAGCCTGCCATGTAGAACCTTAGCAAAGGCCTTACTGAAATCCATGGAGACTACGTCTACCACTCTCTCCTCCTCAACCTTCCTCATAACTTCATCAAAGAACTCTAACAAATTTGGGAAGCAGGATCTCCCAATCACAATTTTATGCTGACTGCTCTGAATCAAACCCTTTGTAAGTAATGGATGCAGACAATGGTATGCTGTCCTTCATTGTAAGATGATTCGAGTACATAAGTAAAGCCATCTTCCTGCTGTTGTAGAGCCTTGCTGAGAGAGCATTAGGGGCACTCTCTCCAGATTTGATCTCCTTTGAAAGGAATGATCTCCTTACCACAGATAAGGGTGATGGTAACATGAGGACAGAGTAAAGAAGCTGAGTGTTTAATCTGTAGAGCTGTGAGAGACGAGGAAATGGTGACGTTGAAACACGAGGAGTGGCAGCGATCACTTATTTCCAAAAGACACATTGATGGGGTGAGAAATTCCATACTTTACCCAGGATTGATTGGTGTGATTTATTGTCACGTGTACCTCAGTACAGGGAGACACTTTGTTTATGAGCAGTGGAGGAAGATCATAGTAAGCATGGCCAGACAGATCATAGGGTGGAAATAGACTTGGACAGAGTAAGGCATGCAGGATACACTGAACAGGACGTGCACTAGACAAGATCAACATGAACAAGATCACCATTATTTGAACTTAGAGAGTCCATTCATCAGTCTAACGTGACTATCCTAATAGGTTATTTGCCTAAATTAACGCTCCCCATGTTATTGTGCAGTCAGCGAGTTAACCCTGTACTGAACATCAGGTTATTCACAATCTCCAACAGCAGCCACAATACCTTCCATCTGAAACAGGTAGCCATGCCCACCAGCTTCGGCCTTACATACAGAACACCAGGCTGGCTTTTTTGAAGATGGAACATGCCTTCTTGAGACTTCACACAAGACTTAAGTCTTCCCTCCTCACCACAAGAAAACCACGTTAAAGTCCCACGTGTGTATCATAAGCAACGGAGCCACCTGGAACAACGTGGAACAGTCTGTCTCTGCAGCCTCTGCTTCACTTGTTCATCATGTTAGAGCATCAATATGGAGACACTTAAGACTGCTGATGCTGGAGATCAGAGGAGAGCCTCGATTGCTGGAAAAGCACAGTGGGTCAGGCAGCATCCGAGAAGCAGGAGAATCGATGTTTCGGGCATAAGCCATTCATCAGGAATCAGCATCAATTACCACATTCTGCCCCTGTGTAAGTGCTTTGAGGTGGGAATGGCCTCCTACTGTTCCCGTATAAGTGACTCAAGGGGCTGACTGGCTTCTTCCTCGTCCGATTGGACAGGGCCAAGGGCCTGACTGGGTTACTCCTGGTTCCTGTTTAACAGCTCGATGTGCTGACAAGTGTGATGGTGCTGCAGCTTTAAGAGGTCATTTTTATCCTGGTTTCTTTTAAGAGAGAGATTGAACGATCGTTACCAAGCTGGCTAGTTAAGACCACTTGAGTAAACAGCAAGCGAGGCCTTAAGTTTATTTTAATGCAGGCTGAATGGGTGTGACCAGCTCTCACAAATTAGTATCACTAGGTTTTAGTTTCTCAGTAGCATCAGAAACTATTGCGGTCTCCACAGAGTTGGAAGCTTCAGGGAATGTCTCCTGGTTGGTACTCTCTCTGAATTTTCTCTTGATGCTGTTTTCTATTCCTGAATGTTCCTTTTTTCCAAGGGCTGTGTTTATGGGAGTTTCCTATGTTGGACTAGTTCATTAGTAATAGCTCCTAGATCTATTATTCTGTTTAGTTGCCCAATAGAATTACGTTATTCTAAATTCCTCTTTCTTTGGTTTTGTTTTATCTTCCATGTTTAAGTAGATGGTGTTTTGCTTCACACTGAGTAGTTTGACCCATCACATTGCATCCAGAACAGACACTTTACATTTCCTTTAAAATAAGAAAACATTAGTGTCTCGGCGACCGACTTCAAATATTTTCGAGGCGCTCTGGTGTGCCCCATCACACTAGACTCCTTCTCTTCCTGAGTAATAGGCTGGAGGCACTGAATGGGCTGTCCCTGTTCTACTCTAATAGTGTCAATAGGCTGAATGGCTTCCTCATATTCCTGTGAAGCCAGCGTTAGGTGCTGAATGAACTGTTGTTTAACAGTGACAATGTGCAGTGTCAGGAAGTGCTGTTACATGAATGTTATGGACACTTTAACAGCACACGCATCAATGGAGTCTGGGTCTTGTTGCACATGGACACAAACCAGTTCAGGAACTGACGGGGGATAAAATGTTCTGAACATTGTGGAATCTTCAGTGACCATCCCCACTTCTGACCTTATGGTGGGGAGGATGGGGGTGGTGGTGGTGGCAGGGAGACATTGATGAAGTAGCTGAAGATGTTTGTGAAGAGGAAGCTAACCTGAGGATCTCCCACAGAGCTGACCCAGGACTGAGATGATGAACATCTTCCTTTGTGCCATGTTTGATTCCAAACACTGGAGAGTTTACAATGATTCCCATTAAGTCTAGTTTTGTTAAGCTCCTTGATGTCAATAAAAGTCAACCACTGCCTTGACATTGGGGCCAGTCATTTTTACCTGAACCCTTGAGCCAACCTCTTTTGTTCATATCAATAGGCCATGGTATAGGAACAGCACGTGTTTTCTTCAAACAAATGGGATTGAATGTCAGGGTTTCTCTTCTCAAGAATGTTAGGGAGCAAGATGACTGAACGTATTTGAAGAGGAGGTAGATGGATATTGACCTGTCAGAGAGTTGAGGGCTATGAAGAATTGGGTATGCAAGAGGATTTCAGAACGAGAGCAGATCAGCCACGATCTTAGTAAAGGGCAAGGCAGGCTTGGGGAGTGAGCGACCTGCCCCTGTTTCTGATGTTCTCCCATTCTGTTACTGAAAAGTTAGTGGGTGTTATTTTCATGGATGTTCTGTTATTTCATGTTTCAATCAGGGAGA
Source organism: Chiloscyllium punctatum (assembly GCF_047496795.1). Lineage (NCBI taxonomy): Eukaryota > Metazoa > Chordata > Chondrichthyes > Orectolobiformes > Hemiscylliidae > Chiloscyllium > Chiloscyllium punctatum. Next base: position 12,639,546 of record NC_092745.1, on the reverse strand, counting down.
CCAGAGGATTTTGTGAGCCTTCTCTGGGTGAGGCATGGGAGCTGTATTGTCAGTGAATTTGGGTCTACAACATGACCAACAAATGAATCACAAGTTGCAGAAAGGGGAAGCTCTGTAAAGAGAGATGAGGGGCCTCTTTCATAACCAGCCTGGGCTTTCCAATTATATTTCCCAAATCATGTCAAACCGTGTGGGACAGTCTTGAAGGGCCGAATGGTCTCCTCTGTTTCTGTGCACAAGTTTGTAGGAGTAAGTAGCTTCCAACTGCTCCTGTCTAGTAGGTTTGAGGGGCTGAATGGAACACAGGAACATGGGAGCGAGGAGCAGGAGTGGGTCATTAGGATACGTTGAGCCTTCTGCATCAGGCACTAAGCTTGTGGCTGATCAGGTTATGGTCTCAGCCTCACTTTCCTGTCTGCGTCCCATTGTGCATGACTCATTTCTCTGTCAAATATTTACCTAACACAGCTTTCAATCAACATGAACATCAAGGCACGATAAACTTGCAGCGAAGCGAATTATGACTTGAAAGGTCCTTTCAGAATTTTTTGTCATCCCTCTTATAGACATGCAGAACAGAAACAGATCCGTTAGTCCAATCTGTTCACGCCGATCAAATATCAAATCTGATCGAATCCCATTTGCCAGCATTTGGTCAATATCCCTCCTCTCAGATACCTTTTAAATGTGCGATTGTAACCGCCTTCAGCACTTCCTCTGACAGCACTTTCTGTGCACACACCACTCTCTGTGTGAAACATTTATCTTCAGGGCCCTTCTAAATCAATCCTCCTCACCTTCAACCTATGCCCTCTTGTTTTGGAACCCCCTATCCTGGTGGAGCAGAGTGTGGCTGTTCAGAATATCCATGCCCCTGATGATTTTATAAACCTCTATAATGTCACCCCTCAAACTCTGACACTCCAGGAGAAAGCACCTCAAACTAATCAACCTCTCACTAAAGCTCAAACCTCCATTCCTGGAACATTCGTGTAAGTTATTTGTGCAGAAAACCGAATTGTACGCAGTATTCTTAAAGTGGCCTCACCAACAACCTGTACAGATACAACATACCACCACAACTCCTATACTCAATGCTCTGACTGATTAAGGTAAATGTGCTAAATGTGTTCAGCACCACTCTGTCTACCTGCGATTCCACATTCAAGGAACAATATACCTGCAGCCCTATGTCCCTTTTTTCCACAACATTTTCCAGGATCTCACCATTAAGTGTATAATTCCTGCCCTGATTTACCTTCCCAAACTGCAAAACCTCGTCTTTATCTAAATTAAACTTCATCTGTCCATCCTTGCCCCTTTGTCCCATCTAATTGCGGACTTGTTGTACTCTGAGATAATCTACTACACCACCTTTCTGATGTAATCTGTAAACTTACTAACTATGGCCCCAATATTCACATCTAAATCCTTTACATAAATGATGAAATGCAGTGAACTCAGTACTGATTCTTACAGCACACTGTTGCTCACAAGCCTCCAGTCTGAAAAATATCCCTCTTCCTTCAAGCCAATTGTGACTAGCTTCTTCTGTATCCCATGTGACTGAAACTTACTAATCTGTCTACCAATCAGAATGAAATCCTAGCTATGAAGAGAGGCTGAGTAGGTTAGGTTTATTTTCACTAGAAAAAAGGAGATTGAGGGGGTCCTGATTGAGATTTACAAAATCATGAAGGTTATAGCCAGGGTGGATAGAGACAAGCTTTTTCCCAGGGTGAAGGATTCAATAACGAGAGGTCGTGCTTTAAAAGTGAGAGGTGGAATATTTAAGGGGGATACACGCAGTAAGTACTTCACACAGAGGGTGATGGGCGTTTGGAACGCGTTGTTAGCAGAGGTGGTAGAGGTAGGCATGGTAGATTCATTTAAGATGAGACTGGACAGAGGCATGAGTCGGTGGGGAGTACAGGGATACATATGTTTAGGAATTGACCGACAGATTTAGACAGTACATTTGGATCGGTTCAGGCTTGGAGGGCGAAGGGCCTGTTCCTGGGCTGAAAATTTTCTTTGGTCTTTGTTGTTTAAATGAACACCTTGCTGAAGTCCATTTAGACAATGTCGACCAAACTGCCTTCATCAATCTTCTTTGTCACCTCTTCAAAAAACTCAATTAAATTAATGAGGCATGATTTCCCATGCAGAAAAACACGTTGTCTACTCTGAACAGCCCTTGACTTCCCAAATTTATGTAAATGCTACCCCTCAGAATCCCCTCCAACAACTTACCCACCACTGACATCAGGCTCACCGGTCTATCGTTCCCTGGCTTTTTGGATCACTGTTACCTTTTCTAGTCCCACTCCTCCACTGCTCACAACAAATGTTAAATGTAACCAGGTCGGTGATATGGCCGATGATATTTGTCTCAGACTGGGTCAGGGTCAGTTTTCGGAATAAGTCAGGCCAGTTTCTTTAATATGCGAAAACAAAACGTTTATGATCCAGAGCAATGTTACTCAAACTATGATGGAAAGATGAATGGCAATCTGTTTGGGTTTCTCAAATATATAATCAATATTTCCCTTTCTAAACACACACACACACAATCTCTGCAATTTTAACTTGAAAGAACTTTGTCCAGATATTATTGGAACACGTGACAAAGGAAAAATTGCAAGATTGGCCAAAACGTTATTCTGTTTCTGAAGATATTGTACTTACACAGCTGCTAGCAATGGGATTCCATCCTCGGAGAGTTGGATTTGGCTGAATTCCCTTTGCTTTAGGCAGTGAGGAGATTGCAGTGAATTGTGGTCAGGGATCACCCAAAGGCTAGCCTCACAGCACCAGGGACTTGGGTTCAATTCCAGCCTTGGATGACTGTTTATGTGGAGTTTGCACATTCTCCCCTTGTCGGTGTGAGCTTCTAATGGGTGATCCAGTTTCCTACCACAGCTCAAACTGTGTAGGTTCATTGGATTGGTCATGGTAAATTGTCCGTCGTGTTCAGGGATATCTAGGTTACATGCATTAGTCAGGGGTAAATACAGGGAAATGGGTTGGGAAGGTTGGTATGGTCTTGTTGGGCCGAAGGGCCTGTTTCAACACTGTAGGGATTCCATAAAAATACGAATGGTAATAATGACTTCAGAGGTTTTTTTAGCTTGCACATATTACTGTGATGAGGAACAATGAAGGAGAGAGAGTGTAATAGGCCATTCCTTCTCGGGCAGATTACATTTTCTCCCTCTCTGAGCTGAATCACACAGTAATGTCATCCTCTCCCAAACTGGACCTTGTGAGGTCTCCTTGTACATTGTCCAAACTATGTCTCCATCACATTCCCTGTTCCATGTCGGAGCATCATTGCTGCTGTCATACACAGAGCCATACCCTGAGCAGAAAATGGCCTTGTTCGATTTGAAGATATGTTCATATATCCCTGTGTCATTAAAAAATAAAAATGGTTAATTTAATCAGAATACCTGTGTTAAAATTAATGCATTTTTTAAAGAAATACAGAAATTGCTGGAAAATCTCGGCAAGTCTGTCAGTTCCCAGATACCTTTTACATGCTGTAGTTGTACCAGCCTCCACCACTTCCTCTGGCAGCTCATTCCATATGCACACCACCCTCTGTGTGAATAGGTGCCCCTTAGGCCTCATCAAAACCTTTCCCCTCTCACTTTCCACCAATGCCCTCTAGTTTTGGATGCCCCTAATCTGGGGAAAAAACCCTGACTACTCACCCTATCTATGACCATTCTGATTTTATAAACCTTTACTGCTGCGAAATGTGACTCCAATCAACACGAATGGCTATAATTTCAGTCATCCTGGGCCTAAATTCTGAAATGCAACACTGACACTTCTTCCTTCTCCATCAGGTCACAATTCTACAATCAGTTTAATCTGGTTGTTCAGATGTATCATGAGACACTTCTGTGGGATTTACACCTTGACCTTTGTGCCCAGAAGAGGCCTCACCAATGTCCTGTACAACCTCACCATGACGTCCCCATTCCGATACTCAGAGGTCTGTCCTATGAAGACATGTGTGTTAAACACTTTCTTAACCACACGATCTATATGAGGTGCAAATTTTAAAGAATTAAACCTGACAGCTTAGGTTTCTGTACTACAGCACTGCCAAAAGCTCTACTTTTAACTGTATAGGTCCTCCACTTGGTTGATTTACCAAATCGAATATCTCGCATTAATTCAAACTAAACTCTATCTGCCACCGCTCAGACCAGTGTGTGATATTACTGCCACCTCCCCCTAGCATCACTCAGCAATACCCATAAAGCTGTAACATTATTCTCCTGTGTGTTTGTTCATCAGACTGTTCTGACATTCTGGGTCATACCTCTGCAACAGGCAGGACTTGAAACCAGGCCTTCTAGTCCAGAGCTAGGAACACAACCACACAAGTCAGGAATTGGAATCAAATCCAGAGTTCTGGCTCAAAGACAGGGACACTACCATATCCAGATTTTGGGTCATATTCTTAGTGCTCGCTTTCACCTCGATATGGATTTAGTATAATTAGGTTGCCATTACTGAATCACAAAGAACACTTTGTATTATTAAACAAATGCAAGATATTTGTCTCAACTGTAGGATATTGAGTGTACGTGCTGTGCCATCGAAATTAACTACAAACATCTTTAATTGCTATTATCTGAAGTCTGCAATATTAGAGAATGAAATTCTGCAGACACACTCTGCCCAATGAAGGGTCTCAAACAGATATTTATTATCAGAGACGAAGGAAGAGCTTAATTTCTGGTCCCAAAACACCGATCGCTCTTCCCCAACTCTCACGTGCGACTCCCCTCTTCCTAAAACCATGAAATCATACCAGGCCGCTGATTACTGTCCAGCCTCTCCTCCCCACTGACTGTGTCTGTAATCTGTCCCTCCTCCCCCTAACCACACAAGGCAAACCAAGGTCAGGGTCTTTGTGAAAATCAAGGCCAGAGTATGCAGGCCTCCTGGAGAGGGATAGGCGTTTTAAAATTGAAGGGGGAGGGGACGTGGCAGTAATATCACACACTGGGCTGAGGGCTGGCAGATGAAGTTTAGTTTGGATTAATGCGAGGTATTGGATTTGGTAAATGAAACAAGAATAGGACCTATACAATTAAAATCAGTGCCTTTCGCAGTAGTGTAGGACAGAGACCTAGGCCGTCAGGTATAATTCTTTAAAATTTGCATCTCATATAGATAGTGTGGTTAAGAAGGTGTTTAACACACTTGTCTTCATTGGTCAGACCTTTGAGTATCGGAATTGGGACGTCAATGTTGTGGTTGTACAGGATATTGGTGAGACCTCTTCTGGAATACTATGTCCAGTCTGGTCATCCTGCCCGCTCATTCCATAGGCACACCACCCTCTGGGTGAAAAAGCTGCCACTTAGGTCAGTTTTAAATGTTTCTCCTCTCACCTTAAGCCTATGTCCTCTAGTTTTGGTCTCCCCGTACCCTAAGAAAATACCTTGACTATTCACTTTGATATTATTGACCTTGATATTATTAAGATGGAGAGGGTTCAGAAGAGATTAACCTGGATGTTGCTGGGAGAGGAGGGAGTGAGCTATAAGGAGAGGCTGGATAGGCTGGGATTTTTTTCACTGAAGAATATGAGATTAAGCGGTAACTTTGCACAGGTTTATAAAATAATGGGGGGTAGAGATAAACTGAAGGGCTGATGTCTTTTCCCTAGAGTTGGGGATTCAAAACTGAGGGATATTTTAAGGTGCGAGGAAAAAGATTTACAAAAGTCATGAGAGGTAATTATATTAGACAGAATCTGGCTTGGGTGTGGAATGAACTTCCAGAGGAAGTGGTGAAAGCAGGGACACTTACAACATTTAAAGGACATTTAGATCAGTACATGGATAAGACACCAGTTTGGATGGTGCTGTGAGCAGCTGCCCTCTCCCTCCCCATCTCTGAATGATTCCCTGTTGGTTTTCACCCTCTGCCAATGCCTGTGCAGTGGCGTGTGGAGGCCAGCAGAGGGTGGCATTGCATCACTTCAAACACCACAGAGACTGCCAGACCTGCCCCACACAGAGACACATAGATACACACACAGCAATTGTTAGGACACAACATTGAGCTCATCTGGTACTTTAAACTAAACATAAAGAAATGCTCAATTTGCCTTGTAAACTGTTAAAATATGAGTGACAGAGATCTCCCAAATTCCACTGTTTAAATAAAAACATCAATTTATTTTATTAACTCTGAAACGGAACATTTTACATCAACAATTCACAACTCTGAGACCCTCTTTCTCTTAACTGCTTATTATCCCACTCCAACTCTATAGCAATATACTGTTTCAAAAAGACACTTATTAAAATTACATAAACGTAATTTCAAAACCGCACTGCAGCTGACCTCACACCAATATCCCTTTTTCCCATCTTTCCTGGGAAGACAGGCTCATGTTACCGGATGTTATCGAAGTGTCTACATTTCAGCATTCTGCAACCTGGGAACACATCCTTACATGATACTGTCTCTCAGACTCCCCCTCTCTGTCTATTTCCTAAACCCCTCCCCATGTGGTGAAATCTAAACTGATTCCCCCGTTATCTCTCTCTGGCAGTGATGTTCACACCCACAGAACCCCCTTGTCAGGGTAAAATGGGGATATGGAACTGGAAATGGATGGGAGCTGCACATCCTGTCACTTCCAGCCCGGGCTGCAAGTTTCCCCACACTGGGCAGAGATCTAACACAGTGTTACTGAGGAACGCACAGGGGTGGGGTACACAGTCCTACATGCTGGGAGTGTAACTGCTCCTTGTTTATAGATCAATGCACTGGGGTGGGGTACGCAGTCCTACATGCTGGGAGGGTAACTGCTCCTGGTTTACAGATCAATGCACTGGGGTGGGGTACACAGTCCTACATACTGGAAGGGTAACTGCTCCTGATTTACAGATGAATTCATGGGTGATCACTGCACAGGTTGCTGTGCTGGTCAGATTATCTGGTTGAGGTTTATAGATACTGCATTGATGTGGTCTGTGCAGCTCCCCAAACTGGATGGATATTTGTTTCAGGTTTACACATTTGTGCCCAGCTGTGTTGTGCACAGCTCCCAGTGCTGGACAGATATCTAGTCTGGGTTTATAGATCAATGCACTGTTGTGGTCTGCACAGCTCCCCGTCCTGGACAGATAACTAGTCTGCGTTTATAGATCAATGCACTGCTGTGGTCTACACAGCTCCCCGTCCTGGACAGATATCGAGTCCGGGTTTATAGATCAATGCACTGCTGTTCTCTACACAGCTCCCCGTCCTGGACAGATATCTAGTCTGGGTTTATAGATCAATGCACTGTTGTGGTCTGCACAGCTCCCCGTCCTGGACAGATATCGAGTCCGGGTTTATAGATCAATGCACTGCTGTGCTCTACACAGCTCCCCGTCCTGGACAGATATCTAGTCTGGGTTTATAGATCAATGCACTGTTGTGGTCTGCACAGCTCCCCATCCTGGACAGATATCTAGTCTAGGTTTATAGATCAATGCACTGCTGTTGTCTGCACAGCTCCCCGTCCGTGACAGATATCGAGTCCAGGTTTATAGATCAATGCACTGCTGTGGTCTACACAGCTACCCGTCCTGGACAGATATCTAGTCTGGGTTGATAGATCAATGAATGGATGTGGACTGCACAGCTCCCCGTCCTGGACAGATATCGAGTCCGGGTTTATAGATCAATGAATGGATGTGGTCTGCATAGCTCCCGGTCCTGGACAGATATCTAGTCCGGGTTTATATATCAATGAATGGATGGGGTCTGCACAGCTCCCCGTCCTGGACAGATATCTAGTCCGGGTTTATAGATCAATGAATGGATGTGGTCTGCACAGCTACCCGTCCTGGACAGATATCTAGTCCCTGTTTATAGATCAATAAATGGATGTGGTCTGCACAGCTCCTCGTCCTGGACAGATATCTAGTCCGGGATCAATGAATGGATGTGGTCTGCACAGCTCCCCGTCCTGCACAGATATCTAGTCCCTGTTTATAGATCAATAAATGGATGTGGTCTGCACAGCTCCCCGTCCTGGACAGATATATAGTCCGGGATCAATGAATGGATGTGGTCTGCATAGCTCCCCGTCCTGGACAGATATCTAGTCCGGGTTTATAGATCAATGAATGGATGTGGTCTGCACAGCTCCCCGTCCTGGACAGATATCTAGTCCGGGATCAATGAATGGATGTGGTCTGCACAGCTCCCCGTCCTGGACAGATATCTAGTCTGGGTTTATAGATCAATGAATGGATGTGGTCTGCACAGTTCCCCGTCCTGCACAGATATCTAGTCCGGGTTTATAGATCAATGCGCTGCTCTCGTCTGCATTGCTTCCCATGCTGAATACTTGCTGGAGGAACACAGCAATCCAGGCAGCATCAGGAAGTGTAGTATTTGATGTTTCAGGTGTATCCCTCCTTCAGGATTCTTACAGAACAGTTACAACCGAAATGTCGACTTCTCCACGTCCTGATGGTGTCTGGATTGCTGTGTTCTCCCACCGTCCTGCGTGTCTACTTTGGACTCCAGCATCTGCAGCTTTTCTGTCTCTATCCCAGCTTCTCAAACTGGACAGATGTCTCGTCTGCGTTTGAAGATAAGTGATGTGACATGATCTATGCAGTGTTTCACTCTGGAAAGATTGCTGGATTGTATTGACCAGTGCAATATATGAATCTGGCCAGATTGCTGGGTTGTACTGAGCAGTACACTGGCCGGGTCTGCACAGTATTCCACGGTGAACTGATATCTCCCCTGGTTGTATGGTGTCTGGTCTGGTTCTGTGAGGTGGATTGAGAATGTGGTATATCTAACCATTTCAACTGATCTGGCAATGCCTTTAGTTCCCATTCCTGCGATTGGACCCTCCGTCTTTCACCCCATTAATTTTACAGTGTGTCCAGGCACAGGACATCATGTTGGTGGGGTGGGTAGGGGGGAAAGGTGATGGACAGGTCAAGGGGTTACCCGGAACGTTCTGTCCCCGACATTCTATAACCGACAATCCCCGGAACGTTCCGTCGCCAATATTCTATACCTGACATTCCCTGGAACGTTCTGTCCCCGACATTCTATAACTGACATTCGCCGGAACGTTCTGTCCCCAACATTCTATACCTGACATTCCCCGGAATGTCCTGTCCCCGACATTCTATAACTGACATTTCCCGGAATGTTCTGTCCCTGACATCGTTTGTGAACGGCCGGACGTCAGTGAATTGAACAAACGATAAGATCCCGAGGGAAGAGATCCCGTTCCAGGGAGAAGGAGACACTGTTCCGAAGTACCCTCAGGGAGTTAAAGGGGTGAATACGTTTTCCCTGCGTTTACATTTCTTCACGACACGGGATCGACCACAACTTAGACCAAAATACAGAAATTCCCAAACTCCGTTTGTCTTCAGGAAATCCTTCAGGACAGCAACGTTTCCACCCTCTGTATTAGGAACTGGGAAGGAGTGACCTGTGTCTGCTCTCGTGTGATCGAGTGTGTGGGAATGTTCGAGAAACCATCTGTCCTTATGGATGTGTCTCTGTGTGTTTGGGGAGGGAGGGTTTTCTGTGGTTTATGTCACATTTTTGTCAGTAATTCCAACCTTCTCACTTGTTATTCCAGCTCCAATTACTTTAATAAATCCCTGAATACAGGAACACATTTGAAAATATCACTGGGTCACCGATCAAACGAGTCCCTTTGCCTCCAGACTGATGGATAATGGGTTTGTTTTCCTTCCTCACAGTTAACGTAGTGACCATCTACGTCCTGCTTTATAAAGATTGTGGATTGTCTCCATGTGTCAGAAGTTACCTGGGGGCCATGGCAGCGGCGGATCTCCTGGTCATTATCCTCGACCTGATCCTGAGACACATTCCCATTGTTTATCAGGAACAGTTTTATTTCCTGTACTCCGTCCCCGTGTGTAATATCCACGCCGTCCTGCTTTATGCAGCCACTGACTGCTCTGTCTGGTTCACCGTCACTTTCACCTTTGATCGGTTTGTGGCCATTTGTTGCCAGAAGCTGAAACGTAAATATTGCAGTGAGAAAACGGCGGCTGTGGTTCTGGGAGCAGTGACTGTGCTGAGCTGTTTAAAGAACATTTTCTGGTATTTTATGCTCACGGCTCGGTATTTGCTGTGGAACGTCCCCGGTTTTGTGATGTAACAAACGCTGTTGTATTCTCCATTGTCTGGGTCACAATCGAGTTCCTACACCACATTCTAACCCCGTGTGTCCCATTTCTCCTGATTCTGCTGCTCAATGTTCTCACTGTCAGACACATTTTAGTGACCAGCAGAGCCCGCAGGAGACTCCGCGCTCACACCAATGGGGACGCTCAGTCTGACACAGAAATGAGAAACCGAAAAAAATCCATCATTTTACTGTTTGTGATCTCGGCCAATTTCATCCTGTTATGGTCAACGTTCATGCTGTATTCTATATGGAGGCGGATGTGGTTTTTTGGGGATTGGTCTTTGAATCTCGATGACTTTGTGCAGGAATTGGGCTTCATGCTGCAGCTCCTCAGTTGCTGCACAAACACCGCGATTTATGCCGTGACCCAGACTAAGTTCAGGCAGCAGCTGAAAAATGTGCTGAAATATCCCTTCACCCAAATCCATCCATCAATCAAATTCCCTCATTAATCAATGCATTCGGGATTTTCTCATTTCAGTTCAGTGTTTCAGTGATGGAGCAGCCTGTCGCTATGGTAACAGACTGAGGGTAGCGCTGGTTTGTCCATCCCTATCCCACAGGGGGGTTACAGGGTAACATTTCAATGTTTCTCACAACTCAGGGGCCAGTGAGAAAAGGCACCATCCCACTGACTGTATCCATCACTTCCATTTGAAACAAATAAAAATGTTGATTAAAGCGTGCCGAGCAGCAGAGTGACCGATGTTGTTGTGTGTCTTTGTGTTGGAGAAGCTGAGCTGGAGAGAGACAGACTCAGCCCCAAATCCTGGTCCTCAGGGAAGGGGAGGGCACCGCGCCCTGAGCTCAGGAGCTGGGTTTAACTCCATCTGACCCCCACTCCAACCTGGACTCCACATTTCCTCTCCCCCACTTTTCTTCCTCAATTCTCTCCCTCTCTCTCTCTTTCTGCACACTCTCTCTTTCTCACCACCTCTCCCTTTCACTCTCTCTGGTCCCCTCTCAGAAACACCACCCCCAACCCCAGTTTCTCCACCTGCCTCCGCTATTCTTTCTGCCTCACTCTCCCCCTCTCTCTCTCACACCCCCAACATGAGTTTCTCCACCAGCCTCCATTCTTCTCTCTCCCCCTCACCCTCACTCTCCCTCTTTCCTGCCGTCTCTGTCTCCCTCCCGCAATTCCGTCTCTACTCCATTTTCCCCACCTCCCACTTCCCACATCTCTCGATCATCTCACCCCGACCCCCACCCCACCCCCCCCACCCCCCACACGCAGCCTCACTACCAACCCCCAGTCTCTGGGTCAGAGGGAGAGGGAAAGACCAGGGAGATAGAGTGTGTCATAGAGAGAGGGACGGATGGACAGGAAGGAAAGAGATTGAATCAGAGAGAAACGGAGGGAAGGGGGGAGAGAGATACCAAGGTAAGGGGGTCGAGATTGAGAGAAGATGGAGAGAGAGTGAAGGAGCAGGGAGAGACAGAGAGAGAGAGAGAGGGAAGGGAGAGATAAGGTGAGGGAGGGAGAGAGAGAAATAGGGGAGACATAATGAGAGAGGGGTCAGAGAGAGAGGGGACAGAGAGAGAGGGGACAGAGAGAAAGGGTGACAAAGAGAGGGGGGACAGAGGGAGGGGGTCAGAGAGAGGGCGACAGAGGGGGGAGACAGAGAGAGAGGGGGACAGAGAGATAGGTGGACAGAGAGAGAGGGGGACAGAGAGAGAGGGGGACAGAGAGAGAGAGGGACAGAGAGAGGGCGACAGAGAGAGGGGGACAGAGAGAGAGGGGACAGAGGGGGGGACAGAGAGAGAGGGGGACAGAGAGAGGGAGAGGGGGGGGACAGAGAGAGTGGGGGACAGAGAGAAGGGGGACAGAGAGAGGGGTGAGAGAGAGAGGGACAGAGAGAGGGGGGCAGAGAGAGAGAGGGACAGAGAGAGAGAGGTACAGAGAGAGGGGGACAGAGAGAGGGGTGACAGAGAGAGGGGGACAGAGAGAGAGGGAGGCAGAGAGAGAGGAGTCAGAGAGACAGGGGGCAGAGAGAGAGGGGGCAGAGAGAGAGGAGGGCAGAGAGAGGGGGCAGAGAGAGGGGGCAGAGAGAGGGGGACAGAGAGAGGGGGGACAGAGAGAGAGGGGGACAGAGAGAGGGCGAGAGAGAGGGGTATGGAGAGATGGGGACAGAGAGAGAGGGGGGCAGAGAGAGTGGGGGACAGCGAGAGAAGGGGACAGGGAGAAAGTGTGAGAGAGAGGGGGAAAGAGAGAGGGGGAGGCAGAGTGAGAGGGGGACAGAGGGGGGGCAGAGAGAGGGCGACAGAGAGTGAGGGAGACAGAGAGAGAGAGGGTGAGAGCGTGACAGAGAGAGAGGGGGACAGAGAGAGTGGGGGCAGAGAGAGTGGGGGACGGAGAGAGGGCGACAGAGAGAGGGCGACAGAGAGGCGGGAACAGAGAGAGAGGGGCAGAGAGAGGGGGGACAGAGAGAGAGGGAAACAGAGAGACAGGGGCAGAGAGAGAGGGGGTCAGAGAGAGGGCGTCAGAGAGAGGGAGACAGAGAGCGGGGTGACAGAGGGGTACAGAGAGGGGGGGGAAGAGAGAGAGGGTGACAGAGAGAGAGGGGAGGACAGAGAGAGGGGTACAGAGAGAGACGGGGACAGAGAGAGAAGGGCAGAGAGACAGGGGGCAGAGAGAGGGGGTACAGAGAGAGGGGGAGAGAGAGGGAGGACAGAGAGAGAAGGGGACAGAGAGAGTGGGACAGAGAGAGGGCGAGAGAGAGAGAAGGGGACAGAGAGAGAGGGGACAGAGAGAGGGGGAGAAAGAGAGAAGGTGACAGAGAGAGGGGGGACAGAGAGAGAGAGGGAGACAGAGAGAGGGGGACAGAGAGAGGGGGACAGAGAGAGAACGGGCAGAGAGAGAGGGGGTCAGAGAGAGTGGATCAGAGAGAGAGGGGTGCAGAGAGAGGGCGAGAGAGAGGGGGACAGAGAGAGGGGGGGACAGAGAGAGAGGGGGACAAAGAGAGAGGAGACAGAAAGAGAGGGGCAGAGAGAGAGGGGGTCAGAGAGAGATCGACAGAGAGAGGGGGACAGAGAGAGGGGGAACAGAGAGGATGATAGAGAGAGAGGGGTCAGGGAGAGAGGGTGACAGAGAGAGAGGGGGACAGAGGGAGATGAGGGCAGAGAGAGGCGTGCAGAGAGAGGGCGAGAGAGAGGGGTACAGAGAGAGAGGGGGACAGAGAGAGGGGGACAGAGACAGAGGAGGGCAGAGAGATGGGGGACAAAAAGAGAGGGGGACAGAAAGAGAGAAGCAGATAAAGAGGGGGTCAGAGAGAGGGCGACAGAGAGACGGGGGACAGAGGGGGGCAGAGAGAGGGGGGACAGAGAGAGGTGGGGACAGAGAGAGAGGGTACAGAGAGAGAGGGGAAAAGAGAGGGAGGGGCACAGAGAGAGAGGGGGGCAGAGAGAGAGGGGGCAGAGAGAGGGCAACAGAGAGAGAGGGACACAGAGAGAGGGGTTAGAGAGAGAGGGCGACAGAGAGAGGGGGTGACGGGGGGGACAGAGAGAGAGGAGCAGAGATGAAAGGGGTCAGAGAGGGCGACAGAGAGAGAGAGTGGGACAGAGAGAGGGGGACAGAGAGAGGGGACAGAGAGAGTGGGGCAGAGAGAGAGGGGGGCAGAGAGAGCGGGGCAGAGAGAGAGGGGGCAGAGAGAGATGGGGTCAGAGAGAGGGCGACAGGGAGAGGGGTGACAGAGAGAGGGGGGACAGAGAGAAAGGGAAAGAGAGAGGGGTGACAGAGAGAGTGCGGCAGAGAGAGGGGGGCAGAGAGAGGGGATCAAAGAGAGAGGGGTGCAGAGAGAGGGCGAGAGAGAGGGGGACAGAGAGAGAAGGGAACAGAGAGAGGGGGACAGAGAGAGAGGAGGGCAGAGAGGGAGGGGACAAAGAGAGAGGGGGACAGAAAGAGAGGGGCAGATAAAGAGGGGGGTCAGAGAGAGGGCGACAGAGAGAGGGGGGACACAGAGAGAGGGGGACAGAGGGGGGCAGAGAGAGGGGAGCACAGAGAGAGGTGGGGACAGAGAGAGGGGTGACAGAGAGAGGGGGACAGAGAGGGGGGGGCCGGAGAGTGAGGGGGACAGAGAGAGGGCGAGTGAGAGGGGTACAGAGAGAGAGGTGGACAGAGAGAGAGGGGGCATAGAGAGTGGGGGACAGAGAGAGAAGGGGACGGAGAGAAAGTGGGAGAGAGAGGGGGGAAAGAGAGAGGGGGGCAGAGTGAGAGGGGGACAGAGAGGGGGCAGAGAGAGGGCGACAGAGAGTGAGGGAGACAGAGAGAGAGAGAGGGTGAGAGGGTGACAGAGAGAGAGGGGGACAGAGAGAGAGGGGGCAGAGAGAGGGGGGGACAGAGAGAGAGGGGGCAGAGAGAGGGGGGGACAGAGAGAGGGCGACAGAGAGAGGGGGAACAGAGAGAGAGGGGCAGAGAGAGGGGGGACAGAGAGAGAGGGAGACAGAGAGAGGGGCAGAGAGAGGGGGTGAGAGAGAGGAGGTCAGAGAGAGGGCGACAGAGAGGGGGGCACAGAGAGAGAGGGGCACAGAGAGAGGGGTGACAGAGAGAGAGGGGGACAGAGAGAGAGGGGAGGAGAGAGAGAGGGGAGGAGAGAGAGAGGGGAGGACAGAGAGAGGGGTACCGAGAGAGACGGGGACAGAGTGGGAGGGGCAGAGAGAGAGGGGGCAGAGAGAGGGGGGACAGAGAGAGGGGGAGAGAGAGGGAGGACAGAGAGAGAGAAGGGGACAGAGAGAGGGGACAGAGAGAGGGGACAGAGAGAGGGGGAACAGAGAGAGAGAGGGGCAGAGAGAGGGGGGACAGAGAGAAAGGGAGACCGAGAGAAAGGGGCAGAGAGAGAGGGGGTCAGAGAGAGGAGTTCAGAGAGAGGGCGACAGAGAGGGGGGGACAGAGAGAGAGGGGCACAGAGAGAGGGGTGACAGAGGGGGACAGAGATGGGGGGACAGAGAGAGAGGGGGGCAGAGAGAGAGTGGACAGAGAGAGGGGGGCAGAGAGAGAGGGGGGCAGAGAGAGAGGGGGACAGAGAGAGGGGAGGACAGAGAGAGGGGAGAACAGAGAGAGGGGTACAGAGAGAGACGGGGACAGAGTGGGAGGGGCAGAGAGAGAGGGGGCAGAGAGAGGGGGGAGAGAGAGAGGGGGAGAGAGAGGGAGGACAGAGAGAGAGAAGGGGACAGAGAGAGGGCGAGAGAGAGAGGGGAGAGAGAGAGAGGGGACAGAGAGACGGGGAGAAAGAGAGAAGGTGACAGAGAGAGAGGGGTAAAGAGAGAGAGGGGGACAGAGAGAGGGGGACAGAGACAGAGGAGGGCAGAGAGAGGGGGGACAAAAAGAGAGGTGGACAGAAAGAGAGGGGCAGATAAAGAGGGGGTCAGAGAGATTGCGACAGAGAGATGGGGACAGAGGGGGGCAGAGAGAGGGGGGACAGAGAGTGGTGGGGACAGAGAGAGAGGGGACAGAGAGAGAGGGGAACAGAGAGAGAGGGGCACAGAGAGAGGGGTTAGAGAGAGAGAGGGCGACAGAGAGAGGGGGTGACAGAGAGAGGGGGGACAGAGAGAGGGGGACAGAGAGAGAGGGGCAGAGAGAGAGGGGGCAGAGGGTGATGGGGTCAGAGAGAGGGCGACAGGGAGAGGGGGTACAGAGAGAGGGGGGACAGAGAGAGAGGGAAAGAGAGAGAGGGGAACAGAGAGAGAGAGGGGCAGATAAAGAGGGTGTCAGAGAGAGGGCGACAGAGAGAGGGGGACACAGAGAGAGGGGGACAGAGGGGGGCAGAGAGAGGGGAGCACAGAGAGAGGTGGGTACAGTGAGAGAGGGGACAGAGAGAGAGGGGAACAGAGAGAGAGGGGAACAGAGAGGGAGGGGCACAACTGAGAGAGGGTGTAAGAGGGAGAGGGGGCAGAGAGAGGGGGACAGAGGGAGAGGGGGCAGAGAGGGGGGAAAGAGAGAGGTGGGGACAGAGAGAGAGGGGACAGAGAGAGAGGGGGACAGAGAGAGAGGGGCACAGAGAGAGAGGGGCACAGAGAGAGGTGTTAGAGAGAGGGCGACAGAGAGAGGGGGTGACAGAGAGAGGAGGGACAGAGAGAGAGGAGCAGAGAGAGAGGGGTCAGAGAGAGGGCGACAGAGAGATGGGGACAGAGAGAGAGAGGGGGAGAGAGAGGGGGGGACAGAGAGAGGGGGGCAGAGAGAGAAGGGGCAGAGAGAGAGGGGGTCAGAGAGAGTGGATCAGAGAGAGAGGGGTGCAGAGAGAGGGCGAGAGAGAGGGGGACAGAGAGAGAAGGGGACAGAGAGAGGGGGACAGAGAGAGGGGGGCAGAGAGAGAAGGGGCAGAGAGAGAGGGGGACAGAGAGAGTGGATCAGAGAGAGAGGGGTGCAGAGAGAGGGCGAGAGAGAGGGGGACAGAGAGAGAAGGGGACAGAGAGAGGGGGACAGAGAGAGAGGAGGGCAGAGAGAGAGGGGACAAAGAGATAGGGGGACAGAAAGAGAGGGGCAGATAAAGAGGGCGTCAGCGAGAGGGCGACAGAGAGAGGAGGGACACAGAGAGGGGGGACAGAGGGGGCAGGGAGAGGGGGGACAGTGAGAGGTGGGGACAGAGAGAGAGAGGACAGAGACAGAGGGGAACAGATTGAGTGAGGGGGCAGAGAGAGAGGGGGCAGAGAGAGCGGGACAGAGGGAGAGGTGGCAGAGAGAAAGGGGAACAGAGAGAGAGGGGCACAGAGAGAGAGGGGCACAGAGAGAGGGGTTAGAGAGAGGGCGACAGAGTGAGGGGGTGACAGAGAGAGGGGGGATAGAGAGAGTGGAGGAGAGAGAGAGGGGGTCAGAGAGAGGGCGACAGAGAGATGGGGAACAGAGAGAGAGAGGGGGACAGAGAGAGGGGCGGGGAGAGAGGGGGCAAAGAGAGGGGATCAGAGAGAGTGGGGGACAGAGAGAGAGGAGCAGAGAGAGAGGGGGTCACAGAGAGGGCGACAGAGAGATGGGGAACAGAGAGAGAGAAGGGGACAGAGAGAGGGGGCAGAGAGAGGGGGCAGAGCGAGAGGGGGCAGAGAGAGAGGGGGACAGAGAGAGAGGGGGTCAGAGAGAGGGGGACAGATAGAGGAGTGACAGAGAGAGCAGGCAGACAGAGGGGCAGAGAGGGGGCAAAGAGGGGATCAGAGAGAGTGGGGACAGAGAGAGGGCGAGAGAGAGAGGGGGACATAGAGAGAAGGGGACAGAGAGAGAGGGGGGCAGAGAGAGGGGGAGAGAGAGAGGGTGACAGAGAGAGAGGGGGACAGAGTGGCGGACAGAGACAGTGGCAGCAGAGAAAGAGTGGGGCAGAGAGAGAGGGCGACAGAGATTGGGCGACAGAGAGAGAATGACAGAGAGAGGGGGGGACAGAGAGAGGGGGGACAGAGAGAGAGGTGACAGAGGGGGACAGAGAGAGGGGGGCAGAGAGAGGGGAGGACAGAGAGAGGGGTACACAGAGAGAGGGGGACTGAATGAGAGGGGCAGAGTGAGAGGGCGACAGAGAGAGGGCGACAGAGAGGGGGAGTAGAGAGACGGGGGGCAGAGAGAGTGGGGACAGAGACAGGGGTGACAGAGAGAGGGGGACAGAGAGAGGGGGACAGAGAGAGAAGTGGGCAGAGAGAGAGTGGGGACAGAGAGAGACGGGACAGAGAGAGAGGGGAACAGAGAGAGAGGGGCACAGAGAGAGAGAGGGGCACAGAGAGAGGGGTTAGAGAGAGGGCGACAGAGAGATAGGGTGACAGAGAGAGGGGGGACAGAGAGAGAGGAGCAGAGGGAGAGGGTCAGAGAGAGGGCGACAGAGAGATGGGGGACAGAGAGAGGGGGCAGAGAGAGAAGGGGCAGAGAGAGAGGGGGTCAAAGAGACGGGATCAGAGAGAGAGGGGTGCACAGAGAGGGCGAGAGAGAGGGGGACAGAGAGAGAAGGGGTCAGAGAGACGGGGACAGAGAGAGAGGAGGGCAGAGAGTGAGGGGACAAAGAGAGAGAGGAGGACAGAGAGAGGGGTTAGAGAGAGGGCGACAAAGAGAGGGGTTGACAGAGAGAGAGGGGGACAGAGGGAGAGGAGCAGAGGGAGAAGGGGTCAGAGAGAGGGGGACAGAGAGAGGGGTGACAGAGAGAGGGGGCAGAGAGAGAGGCAGAGAGAGAGGGGGCAAAGAGAGGGTATCAGGGAGAGTGGGGGACAGAGAGAGGGCGAGAGAGAGAGGGGGACAGAGAGAGAGGAGCAGAGAGAGAGGGCGACAGAGAGATCGGGAACAGAGAGAGGGGGGGTCAGAGAGAGAGGGACAAAGAGAGCGGGAAAGAGAGAGGGGGGCAGAGAGAGAGTGGGGACAGAGAGAGGGGGACAGAGAGAGAGGGGAACAGCGAGAGAGGGGCACAGAGAGAGAGGGGCACAGAGAGAGGGGTTAGAGAGAGGGCGACAGAGAGAGGGGGTGACAGAGAGAGGGGGGACAGAGAGAGAGGAGCAGAGGGAGAGGGGTCAGAGAGAGGGCGACAGAGAGATGGGGGACAGAGATAGAGAGGGGGACGGAGAGAGGAGGACAGAGAGAGGCGGCAGATGGAGAAGGGGCAGAGAGAGAGGGGGTCAAAGAGACGGCGACAGGGAGAGGGGGACAGAGAGAGGGGGGACAGAGAGAGAGGGAAAGAGAGAGGTGTGACAGAGAGAGTGGGGCAGAGAGAGAGGGGCAGAGAGAGAGTGGGCAGAGAGAGGGGATCAGAGAGAGAGGGGTGCAGAGAGAGGGCGAGAGAGATGGGGACAGAGAGAGAAGGGATCAGAGAGAGGGAGACAGAGAGAGAGGAGGGCAGAGAGTGAGGGGACAAAGAGAGAGGAGGACAGAAAGAGAGGGGCAGATAAAGAGGGGGTCAGAGAGAGGGCGACAGAGAGAGGGGGGGCAGTGAGAGGTGGGGACAGAGAGAGAGGGGACAGAGAGAGAGGGGAATAGAGAGGGAGGGGCACAGACTGAGTGAGGGGACAGAGAGAGAGGGGGCAGAGAGAGAAGGACACAGGGAGAGGGGGCAGAGCGAGGGGGGACAGAGAGAGATGGGGACAGAGAGAGAGGGGAGAGAGAGAGAGGGGGACAGAGAGAGAGGAGCAGAGAGAGAGGGGGTCAGAGAGAGGGGCACAGAGAGAGGGGTGACAGAGAGAGGGGGCAGAGAGAGAGGCAGAGAGAGAGGGTGCAAAGAGAGCGTATCAGGGAGAGTGGGGGACAGAGAGAGGGCGAGAGAGAGGGGGACAGAGAGAGAAGGGGACAGAGAGAGAGGGCGACAGAGAGATCGGGAACAGAGAGAGAGGGGAACAGAGAGAGAGGGGCACAGAGAGAGGGGTTAGAGAGAGGGCGACAAAGAGAGGGGGTGACAGAGAGAGAGGGGGACAGAGAGAGAGGAGCAGAGAGAGAGGGGGTCAGAGAGAGGGGGACGGAGAGAGTGATGACAGAGAGAGGGGGCAGAGAGAGGGGCGGAGAGAGAGGGGGCAAAGAGAGGGGATCAGAGAGAGTGGGGGACAGAGAGAGCGAGAGAGAGGGGGACAGAGAGAGAGGAGCAGAGAGAGAGGGGGTCAGAGAGAGGGCGACAGAGAGATGGGGAACGGAGAGAGAGAGGGGGACAGAGAGAGGGGGACAGAGAGAGGGGGACAGAGACAGGGGGCAGAGAGAGAGGGGGCAGAGAGAGAGGCAGAGAGAGAGGGGGCCAGAGAGATCGGGAACAGAGAGAGAGAGGGGGGCAGAGAGAGGGGGGGACAGAGAGAGGTGGGACCAGAGAGAGAGAGGACAGAGAGAGAGGGGAACAGAGAGGGAGGCGCACAGACTGAGAGAGGGGGCAGAGAGAGAGGGGGCAGAGAGAGGGGTACAGAGGGAAAGGGGAGGTGAGAGGGGGGGAAAGAGAGTGGTGGGGACAGAGAGAGAGAGGGGGACAGAGAGAGAGAGGGGGACAGAGAGAGGGGGACAGAGCGAGGGGGAGAGTGAGAGGGGGACAGAGAGAGGGGGCAGAGAGAGAGGGGGCTGATAGAGAGGGGGACAGAGAGCGTGGCGGACAGAGAGAGAGAGGGAGCAGAGAAAGAGTGGGGCAGAGAGAGAGGGGGACAGAGAGAGAAGGGGACAGAGAGAGGGGGACAGAGAGAGAGGAGGGCAGAGAGGGAGGGGACAGAGAGAGAGGGAAACAGAGAGGGAGGGGCACAGACTGAGAGAGGGGTGACACCGAGAGAGGGGGACAGAGGGGGCAGAGAGGGGGGGGACAGAGAGAGGTGGGGACAGAGAGAGAGGGGACAGAGAGAGAGGGGAACAGAGAGGGAGGGGCACAGACTGAGAGAGGGGGGCAGAGAGAGAGGGGGCAGAGAGAGGGGGCAGAGGGAGGGGGCAGAGGGAAAGGGGGCAGTGAGAGGGGGGAACAGAGAGAGGTGGGGACAGAGAGAGGGGACAGAGAGAGAGGGGAACAGAGAGGGAGGGGCACAGACTGAGAGAGAGGGGCAGAGAGAGAGGGGGCAGAGAGAGGGGGCAGAGGGTGAGGGGGCAGAGAGAGGGGGGGACAGAGAGTGGTGGGGACAGAGAGAGAGGGAACAGAGAGAGAGAGGGCAGAGAGAGAGAGGGCAGAGAGAGAGGGGGACAGAGAGAGAGGGGAACAGAGAGGGAGGGGCACAGACTGAGAGAGAGGGGCAGAGAGAGAGGGGGCAGAGAGAGGGGGCAGAGGGAGAGGGGGCAGAGAGAGGGGGGGACAGAGAGTGGTGGGGACAGAGAGAGAGGGAACAGAGAGTGAGAGGGCAGAGAGAGAGAGGGCAGAGAGAGAGGGGGACAGAGAGAGAGGGGGTCAGAGAGAGGGGGAAAGAGAGAGGGGTGACAGAGAGAGCGGGCAGACAGAGGGTCAGAGAGGGGGCAAAGAGGGGATCAGAGAGAGTGGGGAAAGAAAGAGGGCGAGAGAGAGGGGGGACAGAGAGAGAGGGGGACAGAGTGGCGGACAGAGAGAGAGAGAGCAGCGAAAGAGTGGGGCAGAGAGAGAGGGCGACAGAGAGAGGGTGACACAGAGAGGGGGGGTCAGAGAGAGAGGTGACAGAGGGCGACAGAGAGAGGGGGGCAGAGAGAGGGGAGGACAGAGAGAGGGGTACACAAAGAGAGGGGGACACAGAGAGAGGGGCAGAGAGAGAGGGCGACAGAGAAAGGGCGACAGAGAGGGGAAGGAGAGAGAGGGGGGACAGAGAGAGTGGGGACAGAGAGAGGGGGACAGAGAGAGGGGGACTGAGAGAGGTGGACAGAGAGAGGGAGCAGAGAGAGTGGGACAGAGAGAGAAGGGGGCAGAGAGAGAAGGGGCCAGAGAGAGAGTGGGGACAGAGACCGAGAGGACAGAGAGAGAGGGGAACAGAGAGAGAGGGGCACAGACTGAGAGAGGGGGGCAGAGAGAGAGGGGGCAGAGAGACGGGGCAGAGGGGGAGGGGGAAGAGAGAGGGGTCAGAGAGTGGTATTTGACAGAGAGAGAGGGGACAGAGAGAGAGGGGAACAGAGAGAGAGGTGCACAGAGAGAGAGGGGCACAGAGAGAGGGGTTAGAGAGAGGGCGACAGGGAGAGGGGGGACAGAGAGAGGGGGGAACGGAGAGAGAGGGAAAGACAGAGGGGTGACAGAGAGAGAGGAGGGCAGAGAGAGAGGGGACAAAGAGAGAGGAGGACAGAAAGAGAGGGGCAGATTAATAGGGGGTCAGATAAAGAGGGGGTCAGAGAGAGGGCGACAGAGAGAGGAGGGACACAGGGAGAGGGGGACAGAGGGGGCAGAGAGAGGGGGGGACAGAGAGAGAAGGGGACAGAGAGAGAGGGGACAGAGTGAGAGGGGAACAGAGAGAGAGGGGCACAGAGAGAGGGGAACAGAGAGAGAGGGGCACAGAGAGAGGGGTTAGAGAGAGGCGACAAAGAGAGGGGATGACAGAGCGAGAGGGGGACAGAGAGAGAGGAGCAGAGAGAGAGGGGGTCAGAGAGAGCGGGACAGAGAGAGGGGTGACAGAGAGAGGGGGCAGAGAGAGGGGGCAAAGAGAGGGTATCAGGGAGAGTAGGGGACCGAGAGAGGGAGAGAGTGAGAGGGGGCAGAGAGAGAGGAGCAGAGTGAGAGGGCGACAGAGAGATCGGGAACAGAGAGAGAGAGGGGGACAGAGAGAGGGGGACAGAGAAAGCGGGACAGAGAGAGGGGTCAGGGAGAGAGGGGGCAGACAGAAAGGGGGACAGAGAGAGAGGGGGTCAGAGAGAGGGGGACAGAGAGAGGTGTGACAGATAGAGGGGGCAGAGAGAGGGGCAGAGAGAGAGGGGGCAAAGAGAGGGGGTCAGAGAGAGTGGGGGACAGAGAGAGGGCGAGAGAGAGGGGGACAGAGAGAGAAGGGGACAGAGAGAGGGGGACAGAGAGAGAGGAGGGCAGAGAGGGAGGGGACAAAGAGAGAGGGGGACAGAATGAGAGGGGCAGATAAAGAGGGGGTCAGAGACAGGGCGACAGAGAGAGGGGGGACACAGAGAGAGGGGGACAGAGGGGGCAGAGAGAGGGGGGGACAGAGAGAGGTGGGGACAGAGAGAGAGGGGACAGAGAGAGATGGGAACAGAGAGGGAGGGGCACAGACTGAGAGAGGGGGGCAGAGAGAGAGGGGGCAGAGAGAGAGGAGCAGAGAGAGAGGGGGTCAGAGAGAGTGGCACCGAGAGAGGGGTGACAGAGAGAGGGGGCAGAGAGAGGGGCGGAGAGAGAGGGGGTCAGAGAGAGGGCGACAGAGAGAGGGGTGACACAGAGATGGGGGAGAGAGGGGGCAGAGAGAGGGGGGTGACAGAGAGAGGTGGGGACAGACAGAGAGAGGGCAAAATGAGAGGGGAACAGAGAAGGAGGGGCACAGACTGAGAGAGGGGGGCAGAGAGAGAGGGGGCAGAGAGAGAGGAGCAGAGAGAGAGGGGGTCAGAGAGAGTGGCACCGAGAGAGGGGTGACAGAGAGAGGGGGCAGAGAGAGGGGCGGAGAGAGAGGGGGCAAAGAGAGGGGATCAGAGAGAGTGGGGGACAGAGAGAGAGGCACAGAGAGAGGGGTTAGCGAGAGGGCGACAGAGAGAGGGGGTGACAGAGAGCGGGGGGACAGAGAGAGAGTAGCAGAGAGAGAGGGTTCAGAGAGAGGGCGAGAGAGAGAGGGGGACAGAGAGAGAGGAGCAGAGAGAGAGGGGTCAGAGAGAGGGCGAGAGAGAGAGGGGGACAGAGAGAGAGGAGCAGAGAGAGAGGGGGTCAGAGAGAGGGCGACAGAGAGAGGGGGAGAGTGAGGGGGGACAGAGAGAGGGGGCAGAGAGAGAGGGGGCTGAGAGAGAGGAGGACAGAGAGCGTGGCGGACAGAGAGAGAGAGGGAGCATAGAAAGAGTGGGGCAGAGAGAGAGGGGGACAGAGAGAGAAGGGGACAGAGAGAGGGGGACAGAGAGAGAGGAGGGCAGAGAGGGAGGGGACAAAGAGAGAGGGGGACAGAAAGAGAGGGGCAGATAAAGAAGTGGTCAGAGAGAGGGCGACAGAGAGAGGGGTGACACAGAGAGAGGGGGACAGAGGGGGGCAGAGAGAGGGGGGGACAGAGAGAGGTGGGGACAGAGAGAGGGGACAGAGAGAGATGGGAACAGAGAGGGAGGGGCACAGACTGAGAGAGGGGGCAGAGAGAGAGGGGGCAGAGAGAGGGGGACAGAGAAAGGTTTCAGAGAGAGAGGGGGCAGAGAGAGAGGGGGACAGAGAGAGAGAGGGGGTCAGAGAGAGGGGGACAGAGAGAGGGGTGACAGAGAGAGGGGGCAGAGAGAGGGGCAGAGAGGGGGCAAAGAGGGGATCAGAGAGAGTGGGGACAGAGAGAGAGGGCGAGAGAGAGGGGGACATAGAGAGAAGGGGACAGAGATAGAGGGGGGCAGAGAGAGGGGGAGAGAGAGAGGGTGACAGAGAGAGAGGGGGACCGAGTGGCGGACAGAGAGGGAGGGAGCAGAGAAAGAGTGGGGTAGAGAGAGAGGGCGACAGAGAGAGGGTGACAGAGAGAGAGGGGGACGGGGGGGGGGCAGAGAGAGAGGTGACAGAGGGGGACAGAGAGAGGGGGGCAGAGAGAGGGGAGGACAGAGAGAGGGGAACACAGAGAGAGAGGGACAGAGAGAGAGGGGCAGAGAGAGAGGGCGACAGAGAGAGGGCGACAGAGAAAGGGCGACAGAGAGGGGGAGGAGAGAGAGGGGGGACAGAGAGAGGGGGGACAGAGAGAGGGGGGACAGAGAGACGGAGCAGAGACAGTGGGACAGAGAGAGAAGGAGGCAGAGAGAGAGTGGGGACAGAGAGAGAGGGGACAGAGAGAGAGGGGAACAGAGAGAGAGGGGCACAGAGAGAGAGGGGCACAGAGAGAGGGGTTAGAGAGAGGGTGACACAGAGAGAGGGTGACAGAGAGAGGGGGGATCGAGAGAGAGATGAGCAGAGAGAGAGGGGTCAGAGAGAGGGCGACAGAGAGATGGGGGACAGAGAGAGAGAGGGGGACAGAGAGAGGAGGACAGAGAGAGGGGGCAGAGAGAGAAGGGGCAGAGAGAGAGTGGGTCAAAGAGACGGCGAAAGGGAGGGGGGGACAGAGAGAGGGGGGACAGAGAGAGAGGGAAAGAGAGAGGTGTGACAGAGAGAGTGGAGCAGAGAGAGAGGGGCAGAGAGAGAGTGGGCAGAGAGAGTGGATCAGAGAGAGAGGGGTGCAGAGAGAGGGCGAGAGAGAGGGGGACAGAGAGAGAAGGGGTCAGAGAGAGGTGGACCGAGAGAGAGGAGGGCAGAGAGTGAGGGGACAAAGAGAGAGGAGGACAGAAAGAGAGGGGCAGATAAAGAGGGGGTCAGAGAGAGGGCGACAGAGAGGGGGGACAGTGAGAGGTGGGGACAGAGAGAGAGGGGACAGAGAGAGAGGGGAACAGAGAGAGAGGGGAACAGAGAGAGAGCGGCACAGAGAGAGGGGTTAGAGAGAGAGCGACAAAGAGAGGGGGGATGACAGAGAGAGAGGGGGACAGAGAGAGAGGAGCAGAGAGAGAGGGGGTCAGAGAGAGGGGACAGAGAGAGGGGACAGAGAGAGAGGGGAATAGAGAGGGAGGGGCACAGACTGAGTGAGGGGGGCAGCGAGAGAGGGGGCAGAGAGAGGGGGACAGAGGGAGTGGGGGCAGAGAGAGGGGGACAGAGGGAGAGGGGGCAGAGAGAGGGGGACAGAGGGAGTGGGGGCAGAGCGAGGGGGTGACCGAGAGAGATGGGGACAGAGAGAGAGGGGACAGAGAGAGAGCGGAACAGAGAGAGAGTGGAACAGAGAGAGAGGGGCACAGAGAGAGGGGTTAGAGAGAGGGCGACAAAGAGAGGGGGTGACAGAGAGAGAGGGGGACAGAGAGAGTAGAGCAGAGAGAGAGGGGGTCAGAGAGAGGGGGACAGAGAGACGGGTGACAGAGAGAGGGGGCAGAGAGAGAGGGGGCAAAGAGAGGGGGCCAGAGAGAGAGGGGACAGAGAGAGAGCGGAACAGAGAGAGAGTGGAACAGAGAGAGAGGGGCACAGAGAGAGGGGTTAGAGAGAGGGCGACAAAGAGAGGGGGTGACACAGAGAGAGCGGGACAGAGATAGAGGAGGGCAGAGAGGGAGGGGACAAAGAGAGAAGGGGACAGAAAGAGAGGGGCAGATAAAGAGGGGGTCAGAGACAGGGCGACAGAGAGAGGGGTGACACAGAGAGAGGGGGAGAGAGGGACGCAGAGAGAGGGGGGGACAGAGAGAGGTGGCCCAGCGAGAGAGAGGACAGAGAGAGAGGGGAACAGAGAGGGACGCGCACAGACTGAGAGAGGGGGGCAGAGAGAGGGGTACAGAGGGAAAGGGGGCAGTGAGAGGGGGGGCAGAGAGTGGTGGGGACAGAAAGAGAGGGGACAGAGAGAGAGGGGCACAGAGAGAGGGGTTCGAGAGAGAGCGACAGAGAGGGGGGTGACAGAGAGAGAGGGGGACAGAGAGAGAGGAACACAGAGAGAGGGGGTCAGAGAGAGTGGGACCGAGAGAGGGGTGACAGAGAGGGGGGGCAGAGAGAGGGGCGGAGAGAGAGGGGGCAAAGAGAGGGGATCAGAGAGAGTGGGGGGACAGAGAGAGAGGGGAACAGAGAGGGAGGATCACAGACTGAGAGAGGGGGCAGAGAGAGAGGGGGCAGAGGGAGAGGGGGCAGAGAGAGGGGGGGACAGAGAGTGGTGGGGAAAGAGTGAGAGGGGACAGAGAGAGAGGAGGGCAGAGAGAGAGGGGACAAAGAGAGAGGGGGACAGAAAGAGAGGGGCAGATAAAGAGCGGGTCAGAGAGAGGGCGACAGAGAGAGGGAGGGCACAGAGAGAGGGGGACGGGGGGGCAGAGAGGGGGGTACAGAGAGAGGTGGGGACAGAGAGAGAGGGGAAAGAGAGCGAGGGGAACAGAGAGGGAGGGGCACAGACTGAGAGGGGGGGCAGAGAGAGAGGGGGCAGAGAGAGGGGGCAGAGGGAGAGGGGGCAGAGAGAGGGGGGTTAGAGAGAGGGCGACAGAGAGTGGTGGGGACAGAGAGAGGTGGGGACAGAGAGAGAGAGGGGGCAGAGAGAGAGAGGGCAGAGAGAGTGGGGTTAGAGAGAGGGCGACAGAGAGTAGTGGGGACAGAGAGAGGTGGGGATAGAGAGAGAGGGGAACAGAGAGAGAGGGGCACAGAGAGAGAGGGGCACAGAGAGAGGTGTTAGAGAGAGGGCGACAGAGAGAGGGGGTTACAGAGAGAGACGGGGACAGCGAGAGAGGAGCAGAGAGAGAGGGGGTCAGAGAGAGGGCGACAGAGAGATGGGGAACAGAGAGAGAGAGGGGGAAGAGAGAGGGGACAGAGAGAGGGGGACAGAGAGAGGGGTGACAGAGAGAGCGGGCAGAGAGAGGGTCAGAGAGGGGGCAAAGAGGGGATCAGAGAGAGTGGGGAAAGAGAGAGGGCGAGAGAGAGGGGGGGACAGAGAGAGAGGGGGACAGAGTGGTGGACAGAGAGAGAGGGAGCAGAGAAAGAGTGGGGCAGAGAGAGAGGGCGACAGAGAGAGGGCGACAGAGAGAGGGGGGGTCAGAGAGAGAGGTGACAGAGGGCGACAGAGAGAGGGGGGCAGAGAGAGGGGAGGACAGAGAGAGGGGTACACAAAGAGAGGGGGACAGAGAGAGAGGGGCAGAGAGAGAGGGCGACAGAGAGAGGGCGACAGAGAGGGGAAGGAGAGAGAGGGGGGACAGAGAGAGTGGGCACAGAGAGAGGGGGTACAGAGAGAGGGGCGACAGAGAGTGGGGGACAGAGGGAGGGGGACTTAGAGAGGTGGACAGAGAGAGGGAGCAGAGAGAGTGGGACAGAGAGAGAAGGGGGCAGAGAGAGAGTGGGGACAGAGAGAGAGGGGACAGAGAGAGAGGGGAACAGAGAGAGGGGCACAGAGAGATAGGGGCACAGAGAGAGGGGTTAGAGAGAGGGCGACGGAGAGAGGGGGTGACAGAGAGAGGGGGGACAGAGAGAGAGGAGCAGAGAGAGAGGGGTCAGAGAGAGGGCGACAGAGAGATGGGGGACAGAGAGAGAGAGGGGGACAGAGAGAGGGGGACAGAGAGAGGGAGCAGAGAGAGTGGGACAGAGAGAGAAGGGGACAGAGAGAGAGGGGGACAGATAGAGGGGGAGAAAGAGAGAAGGTGACAGTGAGATTGGGGGACAGAGAGAGTGGTGGACAGAGAGTGGGGGACAGAGAGAGAGGATGACAGAGAGAGATGGGGACAGGGAGAGAGGGGGACAGAGAGAGAGGGGGACAGAGAGAGGGGGAGAGAGACAGAGGAGGGCAGACAGAGAGGCGGACAGAGAGAGGAGGGCAGAGAGAGAGGGAGTCAGAGAGAGGGCGACAGAGAGAAAGGGGTACACAGAGAGAGGGGGACAGAGAGAGGGGATGAGAGAGAGGGGGGTCAGAGTCAGAGGGGGACAGAGAGAGGGGGACAGGGAGAGAGGGGGACAGAGAGAGGGGAACAGAGAGAGAGGATGACAGAGAGAGATGGGGACAGGGAGAGAAGGGGAAAGAGAGAGAGGGGGACACAGAGATGGGGAGAGAGACAGAGGAGGGCAGACAGAGAGGGGGACAGAGGGAGGAGGGCAGAGAGAGACGGAGTCAGAGAGAGGGCGACAGAGAGAGGGGGGACAGAGAGAGAGGGGGACAGAGAGAGGTGGGGACAGAGAGAGAGGGGACAGAGCGAGAGGGGAACAGTGAGAGAGGGGCACAGAGAGAGAGGGGGACAGAGAGAGAGGGGCAGAGAGAGGGCGACAGAAAGAGGTGGAAAAGAGAGAGGGGGGACACAGAGCGGGGGACAGAGAGAGGGGGCAGGGAGAGGGGGAAGAGAGAGAGGGGGACAGAGACAGAGGGGGTCAGAGAGAGGGCGACAGAGAGAGAGGGGGACAGAGAGAGGGGAAAGAGAGAGAGGGGGACAGAGACAGAGGGGGTCAGAGAGAGGGGGGACAGAGAGGGGGTGACAGAGAGAGCGGCAGAGATGGAGGGGGCAGAAAGAGACGGGGACAGAGAGAGAGGAGCTCAGAGAGAGGGCGACAGAGAGAGTGGGGACAGAGAGAGGGAGTAGAGAGAGGGGGTCAGAGAGAATGGGGGAACAGAGAGAGGGCGAGAGAGAGAGGGGGACATAGAGAGAAGGGGACAGAGAGAGAGGGGGCAGAGAGAGTGGAGGACAGAGAGAGGGGGGCAGAGAGAGAGGGCGACAGAGAATTGGCGACAGAGAGAGGATGACAGAGAGAGAGAGCGGGGCAGAGAGAGAGGGGGCAGAGAGAGAGGGAGTAGAGAGAGGGGGTCAGAGAGAATGGGGGACAGAG
The DNA here is from genome assembly GCF_047496795.1 of Chiloscyllium punctatum. NCBI lineage: Eukaryota > Metazoa > Chordata > Chondrichthyes > Orectolobiformes > Hemiscylliidae > Chiloscyllium > Chiloscyllium punctatum. Next base: position 12,610,530 of record NC_092745.1, on the reverse strand, counting down.
AGAGGGCGAGAGAGAGAGGGGGACATAGAGAGAAGGGGACAGAGAGAGAGGGGGCAGAGAGAGTGGAGGACAGAGAGAGGATGACAGAGAGAGAGAGGGGGCAGAGAGAGAGGGTGGCATAGAGAGAGGGGAACAGAGAGAGGGGGAGCAGAGAGAGAGGGGAAAGAGAGAGGGGGGCAGAGAGAGAGGGGAACAGAGAGAGGGGGACAGAGAGAGAGGGGGACAGAGAGAGGGGGTGACAGAGAGAGAGGGGGACAGAGAGAGAGGAGCAGAGAGAGAGGGGGTCAGAGAGAGGGGGACAGAGAGAGGGGTGACAGAGAGAGGGGGCAGAAAGAGAGCCAGAGAGAGGGGGCAAAGAGAGGGTATCAGGGAGAGTGGGGGACAGAGAGAGGGCGAGAGACAGAGGGGGACAGAGAGAGAGGGCGACAGAGAGATCGGGAACAGAGAGAGAGAGGGGGACAGAGAGAGGTGGACAGAGAGAGCGGGACAGAGAGAGGCGGGGCAGAGAGAGAGGGGGCAGGCAGAGAGGGGGACAGAGAGAGAGTGGGTCAGAGAGAAGGGGACAGAGAGAGGGGTGACAAAGAGAGGGGGCAGAGAGAGGGGCAGAGAGAGAGGGGGCAAAGAGAAGGGGTCAGAGAGAGTGGGGGACAGAGAGAGCGAGAGAGAGGGTGACAGAGAGAGAAGGGGACAGAGAGAGGGGGACAGTGAGAGAGGAGGGCAGAGAGGGAGGGGGCAAAGAGAGAGGGGGACAGAGGGGGGCAGGAAGAGGGGGGTACAGAGAGAGGAGGGGACAGAGAGAGAGAGGACAGAGAGAGAGGGGAACAGAGAGGGAGGGGCACAGAGAGAGAGGGGCACAGAGAGAGGGGTTAGAGAGAGGGCGACAGAGAGAGGGGGTGACAGAGAGAGAGGGGGACAGAGAGAGAGGGGAACAGAGAGAGAGGGGAACAGAGAGAGAGGGGCACAGAGAGAGAGGGGGACAGAGAGAGAGGGGAACAGAGAGAGAGGGGAACAGAGAGAGAGGGGCACAGAGAGAGGCGTTAGAGAGAGGGCGACAGAGAGAGGGGGTTACAGAGAGAGAGGGGGACAGCGAGAGAGGAGCAGAGAGAGAGGGGGTCAGAGAGAGGGCGACAGAGAGATGGGGAACAGAGAGAGAGAGGGGAAAGAGAGAGGGGACAGAGAGAGAGGGTCAGAGAGAGGGGTGACAGAGAGGGCGGGCAGAGAGAGGGTCAGAGAGGAGGCAAAGAGGGGATCAGAGAGAGTAGGGAAAGAGAGAGGGCGAGAGAGAGGGGGGACAGAGAGAGAGGGGGACAGCGAGAGAGGAGCAGAGAGAGAGGGGGTCAGAGAGAGGGCGACAGAGAGATGGGGAACAGAGAGAGAGAGGGGAAAGAGAGAGGGGACAGAGAGAGAGGGTCAGAGAGAGGGGTGACAGAGAGGGCGGGAAGAGAGAGGGTCAGAGAGGGGGCAAAGAGGGGATCAGAGAGAGTAGGGAAAGAGAGAGGGCGAGAGAGAGGGGGGGGACAGAGAGAGAGGGGGACAGAGTGGTGGACAGAGAGAGAGGGAGCAGAGAAAGAGTGGGGCAGAGAGAGAGAGGGCGACAGAGAGAGGGCGACAGAGAGAGGGGGGGTCAGAGAGAGAGGTGACAGAGGGCGACAGAGAGAGGGGGGCAGAGAGAGAGGGGAGGACAGAGAGAGGGGTACACAAAGAGAGGGGGACAGAGAGAGAGGGGCAGAGAGAGAGGGCGACAGAGAGAGGGCGACAGAGAGGGGAAGGAGAGAGAGGGGGGACAGAGAGAGTGGGCACAGAGAGAGGGGGGTACAGAGAGAGGGGCGACAGAGAGTGGGGTCAGAGGGAGGGGGACTTAGAGAGGTGGACAGAGAGAGGGAGCAGAGAGAGTAGGACAGAGAGAAAAGGGGGCAGAGAGAGAGAGTGGGGACATAGAGAGAGGGGACAGAGAGAGAGGGGAACAGAGAGAGGGGCACAGAGAGGAAGGGGCACAGAGAGAGGGGTTGGAGAGAGGGCGACAGAGAGAGGGGGTGACAGAGAGAGGGGGGACAGAGAGAGGGGAGCAGAGAGAGAGGGGTCAGAGAGAGGGCGACAGAGAGATGGGGGACAGAGAGAGAGAGGGGGAGAGAGAGAGGTGGGGACAGAGAGAGAGGGGACAGAGCGAGAGGGGAACAGAGAGAGAGGGGCACAGAGAGAGGGGGGACAGAGAGAGAGGGGCAGAGAGAGAGGGGCGGTCAGAGAGAGGGCGACAGAAAGAGGTGGAAAAGAGAGAGGGGGGACACAGAGCGGGGGACAGAGAGAGGGGGCAGGGAGAGGGGGAAGAGAGAGAGGGGGACAGAAACAGAGGGGGTCAGAGAGAGGGCGACATAGAGAGTGGGGACAGAGGGAGGGGGACAGGGAGAGAGGGGGCAGAGAGAGAGGGGGCAGAGAGAGAGGGAGTCAGAGAGAGAGGGGGACATAGAGAGAGGGGGACAGAGAGAGAGGGAAGAGAGAGAGGGGGACAGAGACAGAGGGGGTCAGAGAGAGGGGGGACAGAGAGGGGGTGACAGAGAGAGGGGCAGAGATGGATGGGGCAGAAAGAGACGGGGACAGAAAGAGAGGAGCTCAGAGAGAGGGCGACAGAGAGCGTGGGGACAGAGAGAGGGGGACAGAGAGAGGGGGGCAGAGAGAGGGGTGACAGAGAGAGGGGTGACAGAGAGAGAGGGCGACAGAGAATTGGCGACAGAGAGAGGATGACAGAGAGAGGGGCGGCAGAGAGAGAGGGTGGCATAGAGAGAGGGTAACAGAGAGAGGGGGAGCAGGGAGAGAGGGGAAAGAGAGAGGGGGGCAGAGAGAGAGGGGAACAGAGAGAGGGGGACAGAGAGAGGGGGGGACAGAGAGAGGGGGTGACAGAGAGAGAGTGGGACAGAGAGAGAGGAGCAGAGAGAGAGAGGGGGTCAGAGAGAGGGGGACAGAGAGAGGGGTGACAGAGAGAGGGGGCAGAAAGAGAGCCAGAGAGAGGGGGGCAAAGAGAGGGTATCAGGGAGAGTGGGGGACAGAGAGAGGGCGAGAGAGAGAGGGGGACAGAGAGAGAGGGCGACAGAGAGATCGGAACAGAGAGAGAGAGGGGGACAGAGAGAGGGGGACAGAGAGAGCGGGACAGAGAGAGGGGGGCAGAGAGAGAGGGGGCAGGCAGAGAGGGGGACAGAGAGAGAGTGGGTCAGAGAGAAGGGGACAGAGAGAGGGGTGACAGAGAGAGGGGGCAGAGAGAGGGGCAGAGAGAGAGGGGGCAAAGAGAAGGGGTCAGAGAGAGTGGGGGACAGAGAGAGAGGGTGACAGAGAGAGAAGGGGACAGAGAGAGGGGGACAGTGAGAGAGGAGGGCAGAGAGGGAGGGGACAAAGAGAGAGGGGGACAGAGGGGGGCAGGAAGAGGGGGGTACAGAGAGAGGAGGGGACAGAGAGAGAGAGAGGACAGAGAGAGAGGGGAACAGAGAGGGAGGGGCACAGTGAGAGAGGGGTTAGAGAGAGGGCGACAGAGAGAGGGGGTGACAGAGAGAGAGGGGACAGAGAGGGAGGGGGACAGAGAGAGAGGGGGTCAGAGAGAGTGGGACCGAGAGAGGGGTGACAGAGAGAGGGGAACAGAGAGAGGGTGGCAGTGAGAGGGGGACAGAGAGAAGGGGCAGAGAGAGAGGGCGCTGAGAGAGAGGAGGACAGAGCGAGTTGCGGACAGAGAGAGAGGGAGCAGAGAAAGAATGGGGCAGAGAGAGAGGGCGACAGAGAGAGGGCGACAGAGAGAGGGGGACACAGAGAGAGGGGGACAGAGGGGGGCAAAGAGAGGGGGGGTCAAAGAGAGGTGGGGACAGAGAGAGAGGGGACAGAGAGAGAGGGGAACAGAGAGGGAGGGTCACAGACTGAGAGAGGGGGCAGAGAGAGGGGGACAGAGGGACAGGGGGCAGAGAGAGAGGGGACAGAGAGTGGTGGGGAAAGATAGAGAGGGGACAGAGAGAGAGAGGAACAGAGAGAGAGGGGCACAGTGAGAGGTGTTAGAGAGAGGGCGACAGAGAGGGGGGTTACAGAGAGAGAGGGGGACAGCGAGAGAGGAGCAGAGAGAGAGGGGGTCAGAGAGAGGGCGACAGAGAGATGGGGAACAGAGAGAGAGAGGGGGAAGAGAGGGGGACAGAGAGAGGGGGACAGGGAGAGGGGTGACAGAGAGAGCGGGCAGAGAGAGGGTCAGAGAGGGGGCAAAGAGGGGATCAGAGAGAGTAGGGAAAGAGAGAGGGCGAGAGAGAGGGGGGGACAGAGAGAGAGGGGGACAGAGTGGTGGACAGAGAGAGAGGGAGCAGAGAAAGAGTGGGGCAGAGAGAGAGAGGGCGACAGAGAGAGGGCGACAGAGAGAGGGGGGGTCAGAGAGAGAGGTGACAGAGGGCGACAGAGAGAGGGGGGCAGAGAGAGAGGGGAGGACAGAGAGAGGGGTACACAAAGAGAGGGGGACAGAGAGAGTGGGCACAGAGAGAGGGGGGTACAGAGAGAGGGGCGACAGAGAGTGGGCACAGAGAGAGGGAGGGGGACTTAGAGAGGTGGACAGAGAGAGGGAGCAGAGAGAGTAGGACAGAGAGAGAAGGGGGCAGAGAGAGAGTGGGGACATAGAGAGAGGGGACAGAGAGAGAGGGGAACAGAGAGAGGGGCACAGAGAGATAGGGGCACAGAGAGAGGGGTTGGAGAGAGGGCGACAGAGAGAGGGGGTGACAGAGAGAGGGGGGACAGAGAGAGGGGAGCAGAGAGAGAGGGGTCAGAGAGAGGGCGACAGAGAGATGGGGGACAGAGAGAGAGAGTGGGAGAGAGAGAGGTGGGGACAGAGAGAGTGGGGACAGAGCGACAGGGGAACAGAGAGAGAGGGGCACAGAGAGAGAGGGGGGACAGAGAGAGTGGGGCAGAGAGAGAGGGGGGTCAGAGAGAGGGCGACAGAAAGAGGTGGAAAAGAGAGGGGGGGACACAGAGCGGGGGACAGAGAGAGGGGGCAGGGAGAGGGGGAAGAGAGAGAGGGGGACAGAAACAGAGGGGGTCAGAGAGAGGGCGACCGAGAGAGTGGGGACAGAGGGAGGGGGACAGGGAGAGAGGGGGCAGAGAGAGAGGGGGCAGAGAGAGAGGGAAGAGAGAGAGGGGGACAGAGACAGAGGGGGTCAGAGAGAGGGGGGACAGAGAGGGGGTGACAGAGAGAGGGGCAGAGATGGATGGGGCAGAAAGAGACGGGGACAGAAAGAGAGGAGCTCAGAGAGAGGGCGACAGAGAGAGTGGGGACAGAGAGAGGGGGACAGAGAGAGGGGGGCAGAGAGAGGGGTGACAGAGAGAGGGGTGACAGAGAGAGGGGTGACAGAGAGAGCGGGGCAGAGAGAGAGGGGGCGGAGAGAGAGGGAGTAGAGAGAGGGGGTCAGAGAGAATGGGGGACAGAGAGAGGGCGAGAGAGAGAGGGGGACATAGAGAGAAGGGGACAGAGAGAGAGGGGGCAGAGAGAGTGGAGGACAGAGAGAGGGGTGCAGAGAGAGAGGGCGACAGAGAATTGGCGACAGAGAGAGGATGACAGAGAGAGGGGCGGCAGAGAGAGAGGGTGGCATAGAGAGAGGGTAACAGAGAGAGGGGGAGCAGAGAGAGAGGGGAAAGAGAGAGGGGGGCAGAGAGAGAGGGGAACAGAGAGAGGGGGACAGAGAGAGGGGTGACAGAGAGAGCGGGCAGAGAGAGGGTCAGAGAGGGGGCAAAGAGGGGATCAGAGAGAGTAGGGAAAGAGAGAGGGCGAGAGAGAGGGGGGGGACAGAGAGAGAGGGGGACAGAGTGGTGGACAGAGAGAGAGGGAGCAGAGAAAGAGTGGGGCAGAGAGAGAGAGGGCGACAGAGAGAGGGCGACAGAGAGAGGGGGGGTCAGAGAGAGAGGTGACAGAGGGCGACAGAGAGAGGGGGGCAGAGAGAGGGGAGGACAGAGAGAGGGGTACACAAAGAGAGGGCGACAGAGAGAGGGCGACAGACAGGGGAAGGAGAGAGAGGGGGGACAGAGAGAGAGGGGCAGAGAGAGAGGGGGGTCAGAGAGAGGGCGACAGAAAGAGGGCGACAGAGAGAGGGGGGGTCAGAGAGAGAGGTGACAGAGGGCGACAGAGAGAGGGGGGCAGAGAGAGGGGAGGACAGAGAGAGGGGTACACAAAGAGGGGTACACAAAGAGAGGGCGACAGAGAGAGGGCGACAGACAGGGGAAGGAGAGAGAGGGGGGACAGAGAGAGGGGGGCAGAGAGAGGGGAGGACAGAGAGAGGGGTACACAAAGAGAGGGCGACAGAGAGAGGGCGACAGACAGGGGAAGGAGAGAGAGGGGGGACAGAGAGAGTGGGCACAGAGAGAGGGGGTACAGAGAGAGGGGCGACAGAGAGTGGGGGACAGAGGGAGGGGGACTTAGAGAGGTGGACAGAGAGAGGGAGCAGAGAGAGTGGGACAGAGAGAGAAGGGGGCAGAGAGAGAGTGGGGACAGAGAGAGAGGGGACAGAGAGAGAGGGGAACAGAGAGAGGGGCACAGAGAGATAGGGGCACAGAGAGAGGGGTTAGAGAGAGGGCGACAGAGAGATGGGGGACAGAGAGAGAGAGGGGGACAGAGAGAGGGGGACAGAGAGAGGGAGCAGAGAGAGTGGGACAGAGAGAGAAGGGGACAGAGAGAGAGGGGGACAGATAGAGGGGGAGAAAGAGAGAAGGTGACAGTGAGAGTGGGGGACAGAGAGAGTGGTGGACAGAGAGTGGGGGACGGAGAGAGAGGATGACAGAGAGAGATGGGGACAGGGAGAGAGGGGGACAGAGAGAGAGGGGGACAGAGAGAGGGGGAGAGAGACAGAGGAGGGCAGACAGAGAGGCGGACAGAGAGAGGAGGGCAGAGAGAGAGGGAGTCAGAGAGAGGGCGACAGAGAGAAAGGGGTACACAGAGAGAGGGGGACAGAGAGAGGGGATGAGAGAGAGGGGGGTCAGAGTCAGAGGGGGACAGAGAGAGGGGAACAGGGAGAGAGGGGGACAGTGAGAGGGGGACAGAGAGAGAGGGGAAGAGAGAGGGGGGCAGAGAGAGAGGGTGACATACAGAGAGGGGAACAGAGAGAGGGGGAGCAGAGAGAGAGGGGAAAGAGAGAGGGGGGCAGAGCGAGAGGGGAACAGAGAGAGGGGGACAGAGAGTGGGGGGATTGAGAGAGTGGGGGACAGAGAGGGGATCAGAGAGGGGGTCAGAGAGAGGGGGCCAGAGAGTGGGCGGATTGAGAGAGTGGGGGACAGAGAGAGGGGACGGGGACAGTGAGAGAGGTGGCAGAGAGAGGGCGACTGAGTGGGGCAGAGAGCGTGGGAGAGAGAGGGGACAGAGCGAGGCGGACAGAGAGAGAGGGACGGGGGGGACAGAGAGAGAGGCGGGTGGGAGAGAGAGGGGGACAGAGAGAGGGGGAACAGAGAGAGTGGGACAGGGGCGGGACAGAGAGAGAGGGGGACAGAGAGAGGGGGACAGAGAGAGAGGATGACAGAGAGAGATGTGAACAGGGAGAGAAGGGGACCGAGAGAGAGGGGGACAGAGAGAGGGGGAGAGAGACAGAGGAGGGCAGAGAGAGAGGGGGTCAGAGAGAGAGGGGGACAGAGAGAGGTGGGGACAGAGAGAGAGGGGACAGAGCGAGAGGGGAACAGAGAGAGAGGGGCACAGAGAGAGAGGGGGACAGAGAGAGAGGGGCAGAGAGAGAGAGGGGGTCAGAGAGAGGGCGACGGAAAAAGGTGGAAAAGAGAGGGGGGACACAGAGAGGGGGACAGAGAGAGGGGTGACAGAGAGAGGGGGGCAAAGAGAGAGGGGGCAGAGAGAGAGGGGGACAGAGACAGAGGGGGTCAGAGAGAGAGCGACAGAGAGAGGGGGATAGAGAGGGGGTGACAGAGAGAGAGGCAGAGATGGAGGGGGCAGAGAGAGAGAGTCAGAGAGAGGGCGACAGAGAGAGGGGGGACAGAGAGAGAGGGGGACAGAGAGAGGTGGGGACAGAGAGAGGGCGACTGAGAGTGGGGCAGAGACCGGGGGAGAGAGAGGGGATAGAGCGAGGGGGACAGAGAGAGAGGGACGGGGGGATTGAGAGAGAGGTGGCTGGGAGAGAGATGGGGTCAGAGAGAGGCGGGTGGGAGAGAGAGAGGAACAAAGAGAGGAGGGAACAGAGAGAGCGGGACAGAGGGGTGTGACAGAGAGAGAGGGGGACAAAGAGGGGGGATAGAGAAAGGCGGTTGGGAGAGAGAGGGGGACAGAGAGTGGGGACAGAGAGGGGGGAGGTAGAGAGGGTCAGAGGAAGAGGGACAGAGAGAGACGCACAGAGAGTGGGGGAGAAAGAGGTGGTCAGAGAGAGAGGGGGACAGAGAGAGGGGGACAGGGGGACAGAGAGAGGGGGACAGAGAGAGTAGTGGGTGGGAGAGAGAGGGGGTCACAGAGAGGCAGGTTGGAGAGAGAGGGGGACAGAGAGAGGCGGAACAGAATGAGCGGGACAGAGAGACAGGGCGACAGAGAGAGAGAGGGGGACAAGGAGAGGGGATAGAGAGAGGCGGGTGGGAGAGAGAGGAGCACAGAGAGTGGAGGAGATAGAGGGTGTCAGAGGGAGAGGGACAGAGAGAGGGGAAGAGTGAGTGGGGGAGATAGAGGGGGTCAGAGAGAGAGGGGGACAGAAGAGGGGCAGAGAGAGAGAGGGGGGCAGAGAGATGGCAACAGAAAGAGGGTGACAGAGAGAGGGGGGCAGAGAGACAGGGGCAGAGAGAGGGCGACAGAGAGGAGGGCAGAGAGAGTGGGGGCAGAGGGGGGGACGGAGAGAGGGCGACAGAGAGAGAGGCGGGTGGGAGAGAGAAGGGGTTAGTGAGAGGTGGGTCGGAGAGAGAGGGGGACAGAGAGAGAGGTACAGAGAGAGGGAGAGATAGAGGGGGTCAGAGGGAGCGGGACAGAGAGAGGTGCACAGAGAATGGGGGAGATAGAGTCGTCAGAGAGAGAGGAACAGAAAAAATGGAAGGTAGAGGGGGTCAGAGAGAGGGGGACAAAGAGAGGGGCACACAGAGTGGGGGGTAGAAGGGGTCAGAGAGAGAGGGGACAGAGAGGGGGGACAGAGAGACAGGGGGACAGAGAGAGATGGGGGCAGAGAGAGGGGGGACAGAGAGAGGGGCACAGAGAGTGGGGAGATAGAGCGTGTAAGACAGAGGGGGACAGAGAGAGGGGGAGATAGAGGGGGACAGAGAGAGGCGGACATAGAGTGCGGGTCGCAGAGAGGGATACAGAGTGGGGGAGAGAGAGGGGGTCAGAGAGAGGGGACAGAGATAGACGGGGTCAGAGAGAGGGGGACAGAGATAGACGGGGTCAGAGAGAGTGGGACAGAGAGAGCGGGAGATAGAGGGGGTCAGAAGGAGAGGGACATAGAGAGGGGCACAGTGAGTGGGGGAGATACAGGGGGTCAGAGAGAGGGGGACAGAAAGAATTGGAGATAGAGAGGGACCGAGAGAGTGGCACAGAGAGAGATAGAGGGGATAGACAGAGAGGGGGACAGAGTGAGGGGGGCTGAGAGACGGGGACAGAGAGAGATGGGGACAGAGAGAGAGGGGGACAGAGTGAGGGGGGCAGAGAGACGGGTGACAGAGAGAGGGGGAGAGAGAGAGAGGGGACAGAGAGTGGGGAAGATAGTGGGGGTTAGCGAGAGGGGGCACAGAGAGAGGGTTGACAGAGAGAGTGGGACAGAGAGTGAGGGGACAGAGAGTGAGGAAGATAGAGGGGGTCAGAGAGAGCGGGAACAGAGAGGGGCGGCAGAGAGAGAGGGACAGAGAGAGGGGGGACAGAGAGAGGGGGGACAGTGAGGAGGTACAGAGAGAGGCGAGTGGGAGGGAGAGGAGGTCAGAGAGAGGCGGATGGGAGAGAGAGGGGGACAGGGAGAGGGGGACAGAGAGAGGGGGAGATAGAGGGGGTCAGAGGGAGAGGGACAGAGAGAGGGCACAGAGAGTGGGGAGATATAGGGGGTCAGAGAGAGAGGGGGACAGAGAGAGGGGGACAGAGAGAGAGGCGGTGGGAGAGAGAGGGGGTCAGAGAGAGGCAGGTGGGAGAGAGAGGGGGACAGAGAGAGGGGGAAAAGAGAGAGCGGGATAGAGAGAGGGGGACAGAGTGAGAGGGGGACAAAGAGAGGGGATAGAGAGAGGCGGGTGGGAGAGAGAGGGGGACAGAGAGAGGGGGAGATAGAGGGGTTCAGAGGGAGAGGGACAGAGAGAGAGGCACAGAGAGTGGGGAGATAGAGGGGGTCAGAGAGAGGGGGACAGAGAGAGAGGCGGGTGGGAGAGAGAAAGGGTCAGAGAGAGGCGGATGGGGAGAGAGAGGGGGACAGAGAGAGGGGGAACAGAGAGAGCGCGAAAGAGAGATAGGGGACAAAGAGGGGGGATAGAGAGAGGAGGGTGGGAGAGAGAGGGGGACAGAGAGGGGGGAGATAGAGGGGGTCAGAGGGAGAGGGACAGAGAGAGGGACAGAGAGAGTGGGGGAGATGGAGGGGGACAGAGAGAGAGGGGCACAAAGAGAGGGGATAGAGAGAGGTGGGTGGGCGAGAGAGGGGTACAGAGAGAGGGGGAGATAGAGGGGTCAGATGGAGAGGGACAGAGAGAGGGGCACAGTGAGTGGGGGAGATAGGGGGTCAGAGAAAGGGGGACAGAAAGAATTGGAGGTAGAGGGGATCAGAGATCGGGGCACAGAGAGAACGGCACAGAGAGTTGGGGAGATAGAGGGGAACAGAGAGAGAGGGGCAGAGAGAGACGGGTAGAGAGAGATGGAGTCAGAGTGCGTGGGACAGAGTGAGAGGGTCAGAGAGAGAGAGGGGGACAGAGAGAGGGGATAAAAGAGAGCGGGGGCAGAGAGAGGGGGCATAGAGGGGGGAACAGAGAGAGGGGCAAAGAGAGAGGCGGGTGGGAGTGAGGGGGGCAGAGAGAGGGCGACAGAAAGAGGGGCAGGTAGTAGGTATCAGAGAGAGGGGGACAGAGAGATGGGCGCAGAGTGCGGGAGATAGAGGGGGTCAGAGAGAGAGGGACAGAAAGACGGGGAGATAGAGGGGGACAGAGAGAGGTGGAGAGAGAGAGGGGAAGATAGAGGGGGTCAGAGAGAAGGGGACAGAAGGAGCAGGGGGTAGAGGGGGTCAGAGAGGGGTACAGAGAGCGGGGCACAGAGAGAGGGGCACAGATAGTGGGGGAGATAGACGGGGGGAGAGAGAGAGGGACAGAGAGAGAGTGGCAGGGGGTGGTGTTGGACGGGGTTGGCGAAGGAGCGGTGTTGGACGGGATTGGGGAGGGGCCGGTGTCGGATGGGGGTGGGGGAGGGGACGGTGTCGGACGGGGTTGAGGGAGGGGGCGGTGTTGAACGGTGTTGGGGAGGAGGCAGTGTTTGATCAGGTTGGGCAGGGGGCAGTGTTGGACGTTGTTGAGAATGGTCCGGTATTTACAGGGTTTGGGAGGGTTCTGTTTTGAAAGGAGCTGGGAGAGTGGGCAGTGTTGGGTGGTGTTGGCGGAGGGGGCAGTGTTGGATGATGTTGGGGATGGGGACCGTGTTTAATGGGGTTGGGGTAGGGGACAGTGATGGACGGGGTTAGGGTGAGAGGGCGGTGTTGGACAGGGTTGGGGGGGCGGTGTTGGACGGTGTTGGGGAGGGGGTGGTTTTGAACGGTGCCGGGGGAGTGGGCAGTGTTGGGTGGTGTTGGTGGAGGGGCAGTGTTGGATGGTGTTCGGAAGGGGGCGGTTTTGAATGGGGAGAGGGGAGTGAGCAGTTTCGAACGGGGCAACGGGAGTGGGCGGTGTTGAATGTGGTTGGAGAGGGTGTGGTGTTGGACGGGTTTGTGGAGGGGGTGGTTTTGGAGTGAGGTGGGGAGGGAGTGGTGTTGGATGGGGTTGGTGAGGGAGCAGTGTCAGACGGGATTGGGGAGGGTGCGGTGTTGGATGGGGTTGAGGGAGGGGCGGTGTTGGATGGGGTTGAGGGAGGGGCGGTGTTGGACAGGGTTGGGGGAGGTGGCGGTGTTGGACGCGATTGGGGAGGGGGCGGTGTTGGACGAGGTTTGGGGAGGGGGTGGTGTTGGACAGGAATGGGGAGGGGGCAGTGTCGGATGGGGTTGGGGGAGGGGGCAGTGTTGGACAGCGTTGGGTGAGGGGCGGTTTTGGACAGCTTTGGGGGAGGGAGTGGTGTTGGATGGGATTGGGGAGGGGGCGGTGTTCGACAGTGTTGGGGAGGGGGTGGTGTTCGATGGGGTTGGGGCAGGGGGCGGTGTTGGACGGGATTTGCGGAATTGGCCGTGTTGGACTTGGTTTGGGAGGGTCCGGTGTTTGAAGGGGTTGGGTATAGGTCGGTGTTTGACGGGGTTGGGGAGGGGGCAGTGTTGGACTGTGTTGGAGAGGGGGCACTGTTGGACAGGGTTGGGGGAGCAGGCGGTGTTGGGCGGGGTTGGGGAGGGGCCGGTGTTGGACGGTTTTGGGGATGGGGCGGTGTTTGATGGGTTTGGGGGAGGGGGCAGTGTTGGACCGGGTTGGGGGGAGGGGGCAGTGTTAGACGGGGTTTGGGAGGGGGCGGTGCTGGACTGGGTTGAGGAGGGGGCAGGGTTGGACCGTGTCGGGTATGGGTCAGTGTTTGACGGGGTTAGGGAGGGGGCGGTGTTGTATGGTGTTGGGGAGGGGGCGGTATTGGGCGGTGTTGGGGTGGGGGTGGTTTTGGACAGGGTTGGGGTAGGGTGCAGTGTTGGGCAGGTTTGGGGGAGTGTGTGGTGTTTGATGGGGTTGGGGAGGGGGCAGTGATGGACGGGGTTGGGTGGGGGCGGTGGTGGATTGGGTTGAGGAGGGAGCGGGGTTGGACAGTGTTGGGTATGGGTCGGTGTTTGACGGGGTTGCGGGGGCGGTGTTGTATGGTGTTGGGGAGGGGGTTGTATTTGATTGGGTTGGGGAGGGGGCAGTGTTGGATGGTTTTGGGAAGGGGCCGGTATTGGACAGGGTTGGGGAGGGGTTCAGATTTGAACGGGGCTGGGGGAGTGGGCAGTGTTGGGTGGTGTTGGTGGAGAGGGCAGTGTTGGATGGTGTTGGGGATGGGGCCGTTGTTTGATGGGGCTGGAGTAGAGGGCAGTGATGGACAGGGTTGGGGTGACGGGGTGGTGTTGGACAGGGTTGGGGGTAGGGAGCAGTGTTTGACATGGTTGGGGAGGGGGCGGTTTTGAACGCAGCCGGGGTGTGGGCGGTTTTGAATATGACTGGGGAGTGGGCGGTGTTGGACGGGATTGGGGGAGAGGGCGGTGTTGGACAAGGTGGGGGAGGGGGCGGTGTTGGACGGGGTTGGGGAGGGGGTGGTGTTGGATGGGGTTGGGGAGGGGACGGATTTGGACAGCTTTGGGGGAGGGAGCGGTGTTAGACGGGATTGAGGAGGGGGCGGTATTGGACGGGATTGGGGAGGGCGGTGTCGGACGGGCTTGGGGAGGGGGCGGTGTTTGATGGGGTTGGGGTGAGGGGCGGTGTTGGAGAGGGTTGGGGGGAGGGGGCAGTGTTCGACAAGGTTTACGAGGGGGCACTGATGGATGGGGTTGGGGGAGAGGTGGTGTTGGATTTGGCTGGGGAGGGGGCAAAGTTGGACGGGGTTGGGGGAGGGTGCGGTGTTGGACGGGGTTGGGTATAGGTCGGTGTTTGATGGGGTTAGGGAGGGGTCGGTGTTTGACTGTGTTTGAGAGGGGCAGTGTTGGACGGTGTTGGAGAGGGGGCGGTGTTGGACAGTGTTGGGGAGGGTGCGGTGTTGGACAGTGTTGAGGAGGGGGAGGTGTTTGACGGGATTGGGGAGGGAGCGTTGTTGGACGGGGTTGGGGATGGGGCGGGTGTTTGATGGGGTTGTGGGAGGGGGCAGTGATGGTCAGGGTTGGGGTGAGGGGGCAGTGTTGGACGGGTTTGGGGATGGGGCCGGTGGTTGATGGGGTTGGGGGAGGGGGCGGTGTTGGACAGGTTTGGAGAGGGGGCGGTGTTGGACAGGGTTGTGGAGGCGGTGGTATTGGACGGTTTTGGGGATGGGGCCAGTGTTTGATGGGGTTTGGGGAGGGGGCAGTGATGGACAGGGTTGGGTTGAGGGTGCAGTGTTGGACGTGTTTGGGGGGGTGTTGGTCGGGGTTGGGGAGGAGTCTGTGTTGGACGGGATTGGGGAGGCGGCGGTGTTGGACGGATTTGGGGGTAGTGTGGGATGGGTTGGGGAGGGGGCGGCGTTTCAAGGATTTGGGGGTGGGGGCAGTGTTCGACAGGGTTTGGGAGGGGGCAGTGTTGGACGGGGTTGGGGGAGGGATGGTGTTGGATGGGGCTGTGGATGGGGCCGGTGTTTGATGGGGTTGTGGGAGGGGGCAGTGATGGTCAGGGTTGGGGTGAGGGGGCAGTGTTGGACGGGTTTGGGGCGGTGTTGGACAGTGTTGGGGAGGGTGCGGTGTTGGACAGTGTTGAGGAGGGGGCGGTGTTGGACAGGGTTGTGGAGGCGGTGGTATTGGACGGTTTTGGGGATGGGGCCAGTGTTTGATGGGGTTTGGGGAGGGGGCAGTGATGGACAGGGTTGGGTTGAGGGTGCAGTGTTGGACGTGTTTGGGGGGGTGTTGGTCGGGGTTGGGGAGGAGTCTGTGTTGGACGGGATTGGGGAGGCGGCGGTGTTGGACGGATTTGGGGGTAGTGTGGGATGGGTTGGGGAGGGGGCGGTGTTTCAAGGATTTGGGGGTGGGGGCAGTGTTCGACAGGGTTTGGGAGGGGGCAGTGTTGGACGGGGTTGGGGGAGGGATGGTGTTGGATGGGGCTGGGGATGGGGCCGGTGTTTGATGGGGTTGTGGGAGGGGGCAGTGATGGTCAGGGTTGGGGTGAGGGGGCAGTGTTGGACGGGTTTGGGGGGGTGTTGGACGGGGTTGGGAAGGGGTCTGTGTTGGACGGGATTGGGGAGGGAGCGGTGTTCGATGGAGTTTGGGAAGCGGTGGTGTTGGAATATGTTGGGGGAGAGGTTGGTGTGGGATGGGTTGGGGAGGGGGCGGTGTTTCAAGGGTTGGGGGTGGAGGCAGTGTTTGACGGTGTTTGGGAGGGGGCGGTTTTGGACGAGGCTGGGTGAGTGGGCCGTGCTGGATGGTGTTGGGGAGGGGGTGGTTTTGGACGGGGGTGGGGGAGTGGGCCGTGTTGGATGGTGTTGGTGGAGGGGGCGGTGCTGGACAGGTTTGGGGAGGGGGCGGTGATTGACGGAGTTGGTGAGGGGGCGGTGTTGGATGGTGTTAGGGATTGGGGCGGTGTTTGATGGGGTTGGGGAGGGGGCAGTGATGGACGGTGTTCGGGTTAGGGGGCAGTGTTGGACTGGGTTGGTGAGGGAGCGGTGTTGGATGGGGTTTGGGAGGCGGCGGTGTTGGATGGTGTTGGGGAGGGGGTGATGTGGGACATGTTGGGGGAGCGGTGTTGGACTGGTTTGGGGGAGGGAGCAGTGGTGGACGGGATTGGGGAGTGGGCAGTGTTGGACAGTGTTGGGGAGAGGGGGCGGTGTTTGACGGGGTTGGGGAGGATGTGGTGTTGGACGGGGCTGGGGGAGTGGGCGGTGTTAGATGGGGTTGGGGAGGGAGCAGTGTAGGACAGCGTTTGGTGGAGGGGGCGGAGTTGGATGGCTTTGGGGAGGGGGCGGTGTTGGATTGTGTTGGCCAAGGGGCGGAGTTGGACAGGGCTTTGGGAGCGGGCGGTGTTGGATAGGGTTGGTGGAGGGGGCAGTGATGGACGGGGTTGGGGTGAGGGGGTGGTGTTGGATGGGACTTGGAGGATGGTGCAATAATGGACGGGGTTGGGGAGGGGGCGGTGTTGAACGGGGTTGGGGGAGGGGGAAGTGATGGATGGGGTTGGGTAGGGGTGGTGTTGGACAGGGCTGGGAGAGGGGGCGGTATTGGACGGGTTTAGGGAGGGGGCGGTGATGGACGGTATTGGGGAGGGTTGGTGTTGGATACGTTTGGAGAGGGGGCGGTGTTAGACGGGGTTGGTGAGGGTGCTGTGTTGGACAGGGTTGGGGGAGGGGGCAGTGTTGCACGGGGCTGTGGGAGGGGGCAGTGTTGGACAGGGTTTGGGAGGGGGCAGTGATGGATGGGGTTGGGGAGGGGTGGTGTTGGATGGGGCTGGGGAGGGGGCAAAGTTGGACGGGGTTGGGGGAGGGTGCGGTGTTGGACGTGGTTGGAGAGGGGGCGGTGTTGGACAGTGTTAGAACATAGAACATAGAACATAGAACAATACAGCACAGAACAGGCCCTTCGGCCCACGATGTTGTGCCGAACTTCTATCCTAGATTAAGCACCCATCCATGTACCTATCCAAATGCCGCTTAAAGGTCGCCAATGAATCTGACTCTACCACTCCCACGGGCAGCGCATTCCATGCCCCCACCACTCTCTGGGTGAAGAACCCACCCCTGACATCTCCCCTATACCTTCCACCCTTCACCTTAAATTTATGTCCCCTTGTAACACTCTGTTGTACCCGTGGAAAAAGTTTCTGACTGTCTACTCTATCTATTCCTCTGATCATCTTATAAACCTCTATCAAGTCACCCCTCATCCTTCGCCGTTCCAACGAGAAAAGGCCGAGAACTCTCAACCTATCCTCGTATGACCTACTCTCCATTCCAGGCAACATCCTGGTAAATCTTCTCTGCACCCTCTCCAAAGCTTCCACATCTTTCCTAAAGTGAGGCGACCAGAACTGCACACAGTACTCCAAATGTGGCCTAACCAAAGTCCTGTACAGCTGCAACATCACCTCACGACTCTTGAATTCAATCCCTCTGCTAATGAACGATAATACTCCATAGGCCTTCTTACAAACTCTATCCACCTGAGTGGCAACCTTCAAAGATCTATGTACATAGACCCCAAGATCCCTCTGTTCCTCCACCTGACCAAGAACCCTACCATTAACCCTGTATTCCGCATTCTTATTTGTTCTTCCAAAATGGACAACTTCACACTTGGCAGGGTTGAACTCCATCTGCCACTCCTCAGCCCAGCTCTGCATCATATCTAAGTCCCTCTGCAGCCGACAACAGCCCTCCTCACTGTCCACAACTCCACCTATCTTTGTATCATCTGCAAATTTACTGACCCACCCTTCGACTCCCTCATCTAAGTCATTAATAAAAATTACAAACAGCAGAGGGCCCAGAACTGATCCCTGCGGAACTCCACTTGTAACTGGACTCCATGCTGAATATTTACCATCTACCACCACTCTCTGACTTCGACCGGTTAGCCAGTTTTCTATCCAATTGGCCAAATTTCCCTCTATCCCATGCCTCCTGACTTTCCGCATAAGCCTACCATGGGGAACCTTATCAAATGCCTTACTAAAATCCATGTACACTACATCCACTGCTCTACCCTCATCCACATGCTTGGTCACCTCCTCGAAGAATTCAATAAGACTTGTAAGGCAAGACCTACCCTTCACAAATCCGTGCTGGCTGTCCCTAATCAAGCAGTGCCGTTCCAGATACTCGTAAATCCTATCCCTCAGTACCCTTTCCATTACTTTGCCTACCACAGAAGTAAGACTAACTGGCCTGTAATTCCCGGGGTTATCCCTATTCCCTTTTTTGAACAGGGGCACAACATTCGCTACTCTCCAGTCCCCTGGTACCACCCCCGTTGCCAGTGAAGACGAGAAGATCATTGCCAACGGTACTGCAATTTCCTCTCTTGCTTCCCACATAATCCTAGGATATATCCCGTCAGGCCCGGGGGACTTGTCTATCCTCAAGTTGTTCAAAATGTCCAACACATCTTCCTTCCTAACAGATATCTCTTCTAGCTTATCAGTCCGTTTCACACTCTCCTCTTCAACAATACAGTCCCTCTCGTTCGTAAATACTGAAGAGAAGTACTTGTTCAAGACCTCTCCTATCTCTTCCGACTCAATACACAGTCTCCCACCACTGTCCTTGATCGGACCTACCCTCGTTCTCGTCATTCTCAGGTTTCTCACATACGCATAGAATGCCTTGGGGTTATCCTTGATCCTATCCGCCAGGGATTTTTCATGCCCTCTCTTAGCTCTCCTAATCCCTTTCTTCAGGTCCCTTCTGGCTATCCTGTATCCCTCCACTGCTCTGTCTGAACCTTGTTTCCTCAACCTTATGTAAGCCTCCTTCTTCCTCTTTACTAGACATTCAACCTCCCTCGTCAACCAAGGCTCCCTCACACGACCATTTCTTTCCTGCCTGATCGGTACATACATATCAAGGACACGTCGTATCTGCTCCTTGAAAAAGTCCCACATTTCCACCACATCCTTCCCTGACAGCCTATGCTCCCAACGTATGCTCCTCAAATCCTGTCTTACAGCATCGTAATTTCCCTTCCCCCAATTGTAAAAACTTCCTTGTTGTGTGCACCTATCCCTCTCCATAACCAAGGTGAAAGTGACAGAATTGTGGTCGCCATCACCAAAATGTTCACCCACTAACAAGCCCACCACTTGTCCCGGTTCGTTACCGAGTACCAAATCCAATATGGCCTCCCCTCTGGTTGGACAATCTACATACTGCGTTAGAAAAGCTTCCTGGACACACTGCACAAACACCGCCCCATCCAATCTACTTGATCTAAAGAGCTTCCAATCAATATTTGGGAAGTTGAAGTCGCCCATGACTACGACCCTGTGGCTTCTGCACCTTTCCAAAATCTGTTTCCCAATCTGTTTCTCCACATCTTTGCTGCTATTGGGGGGCCTATAATAAACACCCAACAAGGTGACTGCACCTTTCCTATTTCTGACTTCAGCCCATACTACCTCCAGAGGCAGATCTCCCTCAAACTTCCTTTCTGCAGCCGTTATACCATTTCTAATTAGCAATGCCACCCCCCCTCCTTTTTTACCACCCTCCCTAATCTTGGGGTGAGGGGGCAGTGTTGAGGAGGGGGCGGTGTTTGATGGGGTTTGGGGAGGGGGCGGTGTTTGACGGGATTGGGCAGGGAGCGTTGTTAGACGGGTTTGGGGATGGGGCAGGTGTTTGATGGGGTTGGGGGAGGGGGCAGAGATGGTCAGGGTTGGGGTGAGGGGGCCGTGTTGGACGGGTTTGGGGGAGGGTGCGGTGTTGGACGGGGTTGGAGAGGGGGCGATGTTGGACGGGGATGGGTATAGGTCGGTGTTTGATGGGGTTAGGGAGGGGTCGGTGTTTGACTGTGTTTGAGAGGGGGCAGTGTTGGACGGTGTTGGAGAGGGGGCGGTGTTGGACAGTGTTGGGGAGGGTGCGGTGTTGGACAGTGTTGAGGATGGTGCGGTGTTTGATAGGGTTTGGGGAGGGGGGGCGGTGTTTGCCGGGATTGGGGAGGGAGCGTTGTTGGACGTGGTTGGGGATGGGGCGGGTGTTTGATGGGGTTGTGGGAGGGGGCAGTGATGGTCAGGGTTGGGGTGAGGGGGCAGTGTTGGACGGGTTTGGGGATGGGGCCGGTGGTTGATGGGGTTGGGCGAGGGGGCGGTGTTGGACAGGGTTGTGGAGGCGGTGGTGTTGGACGGTTTTGGGGATGGGGCCAGTGTTTGATGGGGTTTGGGGAGGGGGCAGTGATGGACAGGGTTGGGTTGAGGGTGCAGTGTTGGACGTGTTTGGGGGGGTGATGGTCGGGGTTGGGGAGGAGTCTGTGTTGGACAGGATTGGGGAGTCGGCAGTGTTGGACGGATTTGGGGGTAGTGTGGGATGGGTTGGGGAGGGGGCGGTGTTTCAAGGGTTTGGGGGTGGGGCAGTGTTCGATAGGGTTTGGGAGGGGGCAGTGTTGGGCGGGGTTGGGGGAGGGGTGGTGTTGGATGGGGCTGGGGAGGGGGCAGAGTTGGACGGGGTTGGGGCAGGGTGCGGTGTTGGACGGGGTTGGAGAGGGGGCGATGTTGGACGGGGTTGGGTATAGGTCGGTGTTTGATGGGGTTAGGGAGGGGTCGGTGATTGACCGTGTTTGGGAGGGGGCAGTGTTGGACGGTGTTGAACAGGGGGCAGTGTTGGACAGTGTTGAGGAGGGGGCGGTGTTTGATGGGGTTTGGGGAGGGGGCGGTGTTGGACAGTGTTGAGGAGGGGGCGGTGTTTGATGGGGTTTGGGGAGGGGGCGGTGTTGGACAGGGTTGGGGGAGGGGGCAGTGTTGGATGGTGTTGGTGGAGGGGGCGAAGTTGGACGGTGTTGGGGTGGGAGCGGTGTTGAACGGGGTTGGGGAATGGGGCAGTGTTGGATAGTGAGGGTCGGTCTGGGGTGGTGTGTGGATGGCGGTGAGGATCAAACTGGGGACGGTGTATGGTAGCAGTGAGGGTCAGGCTGGGGGCAGTGTTGGACAGCGGTGAGGGTCAGGATGGGGGCAGTGTGTGGGCATCCGTGAGGGCCAGGCTGGGGGCGATCTATGGAAGGTGGTGAGGGTCAGGCTGGGGGCAGTAACTGGACAGTGGTGAGTGTCAGGCTGTGGGGCAATGCGTGGGCGAAATTGAGGGTCAGGTTGGGAGCGGTGTTGGATGACGGTGAAGGTCAGGCTGGGGTGGTGTGTGGGTGGCAGTGAGGGTCAAGCTGGGAGCAGTGTTGGACGGCGGTGAGGATCAGGCTGGGGGCGGCAGTGAGGGTCAGGCTGGAGGTGGTGTGTGGGTGGCAGTGAGGGTCAAGCTGGGGCAGTGTTAAACAGTGGTGAGGGTCAGGTTGGGGCGGTAAGGTCAGGGTGGGGGCAGTGAGGGTTCGGCTGGGGGCAGTGAGTCCAGGGCGGTGAGGGTCAGGCTGGGGGGTGGTGTCTGTGGGATCGGTGAGGGTCAGGCTGGGGGTGGTGTGTGGACGGCAGTGAGGGTCTGGCTGGGGTCGGTGTTGGACTTTGGTGAGGGTCAGTCTAAGGGCGGTGTGTGGACAGCAGTGAGGGACAAGCTGGAAGCGGTGTGTGGATGGTGGTGACGGTCAGGCTGGGGGCGGTGTGTGAATGATTAGATTTTTTGAATTAGATTAGATTACATTACAGTGTGGAAACAGGCCCTTCGGCTCAACAAGTCCACACCGACCCGCCGAAGCGTAACCCACCCCTACCCCTACATTTTCCCCTTACCTAACCCTACGGGCAGTTTAGCATTGCCAATTCTCTGACCTGCACATCTTTGGACTGTGGGAGGAAACTGGAACACCCGGAGGAAACCCACGCAGACACAGGGAGAACGTGCACACTCCACACAGTCAGTCGCCTGAGGCGGGAATTGAACCTGGGTCTCTGGTGCTGTGAGGCAGCAGTGCTATTGGTGGTGAGGGTCAAACTCAGCATGGTGTGTGGGCAGCGGTGAGGGTCAGGCTGGGGTCTGTGTGTGAATGGCGGTGAGGTTTAGTCTGGGGGCGGTGTGTGGGTGGCAGTGAGGGTCAGGCTGAGGGCGGCGTGTCGGCGGTGGTGAGGGTCAGGCTGGGGGCAGTGTGTGGACGGTGGTGAGGGTCAGGCTGGGGGCAGTGTGTGGACGGTGCTGAGGGTCAGGCTTGGGGCAGTGTGTGGACAGAGGTGAGGGTCAGGCTGGGGGCAGTGTGTGGACAGTGGTGAGTGTCAGGCTGGGGGCAGTGTGTGGACGGTGGTGAGGGTCAGGCTGGGGGCGGTGTGTGGACGGTGGTGAGTGTCAGGCTGGGGGCAGTGTGTGGACGGTGGTGAGGGTCAGGCTTGGGACAGTGTGTGGACAGTGGTGAGGATCAGGCTGCGGGCAGTGTGTGGACGGTGGTGAGTGTCAGGCTGGGGGCAGTGTGTGGACGGTGGTGAGTGTCAGGCTGGGGACGGTCTGTAGACGGTGATGAGTGTCAGGCTGGGGGCAGTGTGTGGACGGTGGTGAGGGTCAGGCTGGGGACGTTGTGTGGGTGGCGCTGAGGGTCAGGCTGGGTCAGTGTGCAAATGGCAGTGAGGGTCAGGCTGGGGGTGGTGTGTGGATGCCGGTGAAGGTCAGGTTGGGGGCAATGTGTGGGCATCAGTGAGGGCCAGGCTGGGGGTGATCTTTGGAAGGTGGTGAAGGTCAGGCTGGGGGCGTTGTGTGGGTGGCAGTGAGGGTCAGGCTGGGGGTGGTGTGTGGATGCCGGTGAAGGTCAGGCTGGGGGTGGTGAGTGGACGGGGGAGAAGGTCAGGTTGGGGGTGGTGTGTGGATGGCGGTGAGGGTCAGGCTGGGGGCAGTGTGGATTCCGGTGAGAGTCAGACTGGGGTGGTGTGTGGACGGTGGTAAGGGTCAGGCTGGGGGTGTTGTGTAGATGCTGGTGATGGTTATGCTGGGGGCGGTGAGTGTCAGGCTGTGGGACAATGTGTGGGCGGCATTGAGGGTCAGGCTGGGAGCGGTGTTGGATGTTGGTGAGGGTCAGGCTGGGGCGGCGAGTGGACAGCGGTTAGTGTCAGGCTGTGGGGTAATGTGTGGGCGGCATTAAGGGTCAGGCTGGGAGCGGTGTTGCATGATCGTGAGGGTCAGGCTGGGCGTGGTGTGTGGACGGCGGTGAGGGTCAGGCTGGGGACGGTTTGTGGACGGCGGTGAGGGTCAGGCTGGGGACGGTGTGTGGACGGCAGTGAGGGTCAGGCTGGGGACGGTGTGTGGACGGTGGTGAGGGTCAGGCTGGGGATGGTGTGTGGACGGCAGTGAGGGTCAGGCTGGTGACGGTGTGTGGACGGCATTGAGGGTTAGGCTGGGGACGGTGTGTGGATGGCAGTGAGGGTCAGACTGGGGACGGTGTGTGGACGGCAGTGAGGGTCAGGCTGGGGACAGTGTGTGCGCGGTCGATCGTGCTGTGTGCTGCTGCAATCTCCTGAATGGGGAGCAGACTTTGAAAACTCTGAGCCCCAGAGGTAAGGCATTTAATCGATTCACCAAATCATTGATTATCCGAATGAATTAGTGCCCACCCAACTCGTTCACATAATTGAGGTTCCTCTGTCGGTGGGAACATGAATAGGAAGGGTTTAGAGGGATATGGGCCAGGTGCTGGCAGGTGGGACTAGAATGGGTTGGCATACCTGGTCAGCATGGACGGGTTGGACCGAAGGGTCTGTTTCTGTGCTGTATATCTCTACGACTCAGTGAACTTCCATCCAATTTTGTATCCAAATCTCCCCATCTCCTTGTATTCAATGGTGATGAACTTGCTAACCCGTGTGTGATGGGGACCCTTGCTGAACGTCTTTCTGAAGTCAAAGTTAGTGATTTGCATGCTGACTATCCCTAATCATTCTTGTCTTTCCAATTACATGGATATCCTGCCCCTTATAAGCTCTTCCAACAACGTACCTTCTACAGACTTCAGGCTCACCGGTCTATAGTTTGCTGGCTTTTCCTTACCACCTTTCTCAAATAATGGCACCGGTCTTCCAGCAACTAGTCCACAACTAGAGGGAATAGGTTTAGGATGACAGGGTAAAGATATAAAAGAGACCGAAGTGGCAACTTTTTCACACAGAGGGTGGTACGTGGATGGAATGAGCTGCCAGAGGAAGTGATGGAGGCTGGTACAATTGCAACATTTAAGAGGCATTTGGATGGATATATGAATGGGAAGGATTTGGAGGGATACGGGCCGGGTGCTGGCAGGTGGGACTAAATTGGCTTGGGATATCTGGTCAGCATGGATGGGTTGGACGGAAGGGTCTGTTTCCATGATGTACATCTCAATGACTCTGACTCTAAATGGCCAGTTTCCACAGTGATTCTCCGAGAAACTCATTTGGACAGGTACATAATAGGAAATGTTTGGATACCTGTGGACCAAGGGGAGGCAGGTGAGATTAACTCAGTTTGGAATTCTGTTTGACATGGATTGATTGGATCACAGGGTCTGTTTCCATGCTACATAACATTACGACTCTAATTCTTGCTATGTCTGCATTCATCCCTCTTCACATCTCTCCCTATCTCTGTCACCTCACCCAGCCTCACAACTCTTCCTTATGTTCAAAGTTTGGGAGAAGATTTGTAGCTCAGGTGCTCGTAGTTGTGATTCTGTTCGCCAAGCTGGGAATTTGCGTTGCGGACGTTTCGTCCCGTCTCGGTGACATTCCCAGTACTTGGGAGCTTCCTATGAAGCGCTTCTGTGATGTTTCCTCCGGCATTTATCGTGGTTTGTCTCTACCGCTTCCGGTTGTCAGTTCCACCTGTCCGCTGCAATGGCCGGTATATTGGGTCCAGGTCGGTGTGTTTAACAAACACATCGACCTGGACCCAATATACCGACCATTGCAGCGGACAGCTGGAACTGACAACCCGAAGCGGTCGACACAAACCACTATAAATGCCGGAGAAAACATCACAGAAGCGCTTCACAGGAGGCTCCCAAGCACTGAGGATGTCACCGAGACGGGACGAAACGTCTGCAACACAAATTCCCAGCTCAGCGAACATCTTCCTTACCTCTAATAATTCCCCTCCAATCTCAGACCCCTCCCTAACTCTAATCCCCTCCAGTCTCTCAAAGCTGTGCAAAAGTGCCTTTCTTTGATTCCATCCTTGAGGATTCCCCATTTTTATTTCTCACTTGATGACGGCCCTTTCAGATTCCTGTATCGAGCTCCAGAATTTCCTCCTGGACCTCTCCATCTCACTTTCCTCCCAAACACATTGACCAATCATGTGTCATCTATTCTACTATCATTTTTTTCTGAACTGGTTTCAATGGTGGCCTGTCATATTCCTATATTAAGTGTCTTGAGGTTTACAGCACAGAAAAAGGCTCTGTGGGCCATTGAGTCTGTGCCAGTAAATAAAAATATCACCAAACTATCCTGATCCATTTTCCAATACACAGTCATTCGCACCATCTATCTTGGTATCACAAGTGTGCACCTAAATATGTCTTCAATGCTATTGGGAATTCTGTGTCTCCCCCCCTTCCAGACAGTGAGGTTTAGTGCAACTGGTGCTCGATGATGACATCAGCCACAGGAACACAGAGCAGCTGGGTCTGTACAAACCATTGATTGCCCACACATTGGGAAGAATGGCAGGGTCCCTGAGAGGGGGCACAGGAGATTTACCAGGATGGTTCAAGGAATGGGGGATTGTAGTAGCATGTTTTGGATATTCTTTTACATTATTCATTGGTATGATATCATTGTTGCTGATACATTGGGTAGATAATATCGATCTAGAATAGATGGACTCTCCTTCTCAACCTCTCCCCTTGCCTGGGCTGGGGTAATCTTGAGGTTAAACCATGACCAGTCATCTCTCGCTAATGAGAGAGCAGCCCTATGGTCTGGTGGGACAATACTGACTTTGCCTCTTACTCAGTGATGTCACTGTACCTCGGAGGTGGAGAGAGGGAATGCTGAGGGTGGTGGATGGAACACCACTCAGGCACAGTGCTTTGTCCTGGAGGATGTTCATGTTCTTTAACATTGCTGGGAGCTGTACTGATGCAGGCAAGTGGACAAT
This sequence comes from Chiloscyllium punctatum, assembly GCF_047496795.1. Taxonomy (NCBI): domain Eukaryota; kingdom Metazoa; phylum Chordata; class Chondrichthyes; order Orectolobiformes; family Hemiscylliidae; genus Chiloscyllium; species Chiloscyllium punctatum. The sequence continues at coordinate 12,585,149 of NC_092745.1, read as the reverse complement.
GTTCCAACACAATCCTGATGTGTACCTTATAGAGAACAAACAGACATTGGGGAATCAGGAATTTGGGGAAACCGAGATTGTTCTCCTTGTAGCAAAGGAAATTGAGGGGAGCTGTGACAGAGGGGTTTCCAAAAGTTACCCGTTATAATCATAAACCTTACACCCATCAGCTCATTATACAAGGATTACAGGACACATTGAAGGTGTGGGGAGAACACTTGAGAGAATGGGATGATTTAAAGGAGAACTTTGCTGCAGTAAATGGGATTGAGTTGGAACACAATACTCACGCACAATGTGAATATCCAGGTTCTGTTTAATTGAGTAACGCTGTCAGAGTTTGGCATTACAGTTACTGAGATTACCATCTGAATGTCCACCTGTAGTATCCTCTAATGCAAGTTATAAAATCTGTCACTGTCAGTTCAGGTTAGAAACTCACACCATCCCCTCCTCCTGGGCCAGGATGACTGTACACATTACCCCTTGTTGAGGTCAGCAGTTAATTCAGGGGGAAATCTATGTGGGTTTCTATGATTTTCCACCTTGGGACTTCATGTGCCTGAACAGGGCAGATCTTTCATAGATGGGACGGAATGATCCAAGAGTCAGTGAGAGGTGGAGAGCAGGATTTGCTTCCTTTTCTTTCCTTCCGTGTTGCCGCTGTGCCTCATCAATGAGACATGGGGTGTGAAAGGCTCATGCAGCTTGATGGGCAAGTTGTCTCCATTCTGACCAATGGGCAGCAAGATCCTCCCTGTCATCCCATAGAAAAACAAAGCAACACTGCACGCTTCCCACTGCCCAGGATTCCCAGTAAACGTTTAGAAGAATTGGGGGGTGGAGGGGGTGGGGCGAGGGAATCTGTCAGAAAAGGCATAACTGTAAAGTTCTAAGAGGATTGTGAAGAGAGAATGATGCACAGGAGAAGGGGGCAACAAGTTGGCTGATGGAGTATAATTTGGGAAAATTGGAAGTTTGTCATTTTGGAGGAGATATTAAAAGAACAGAGTGCTATTTAAATGTTGGAAACTGGAGAAAGCTGCACCACAAAGGAACCAGGGGGTAATTGTGCAGGAAACACAGAAAGCTAGCAGATTCTGGGTCTGTCATGGAATCAAGGGTTCTGCTTCAGATTCGTCAAGTTTAAGGTAACACCGACATGGGTAAGGGGTTTCAGTAGCAATGGAGCTGGGGTGAGGGGGAGACACGCAACCTTTTTTAGAGAATGGAATTCCTGGTGTTTGTGATTGTGTGGATGTCTGATCAGATGGTCACCTTGGGGTCAGATATAACAGCAATATTGTAACGAATGTAGTTCTACCTCAGATATTTCCCAGTGGGAGGGAGGGGCTCAGCAGTAAGGGAAAGTAATTTGTAATAGCAACTGAAGGCAATGGTTTTAACCATTACAATGTTTCATTGGAGAAAATTGCAGCTAATTGAGTAGTGGGAGCGTGGTAAGCAGTTTGATAACTGAGTAATAGTGGAGTAATGAAGAGGGATGATGGGGAGGGAGAGTTGGGCATTGTCAGTGTACATGTGAAACCTAACACAGTGCTTTTGGACAATGTCACCTCCTGGCAGTATGTAGGTTAGAAAAAGGAGGGTCCAAGGATAGATCTTTAGATGCCCTACAGTGTGGAAACAGGCCCTTCGGCCCAACAAGTCCACACCGACCCTCCGATGAGGACCCCATCCAGACACATTCCCGTACATTTACCCCTGATTCATGCACCTAACGCTATGGACAATTTCGCATGGCCATTTCACCTAACCTGCACACCTTTGCATTGTGGGAAGAAACCGGAGCACACAGAGGAAACCCACGCAGACACTGGGAGAATGTGCAAACTCCACACAGACAGTCGCCCGAGTCTGGAATCGAACATGGGTCCCTGGTGATGTGAGGCAGCAGTGCTCACCACTGAGCCACCGTAGTGACCAACCTTTGAGGGGCATCACATGCAATGAATTCAGAAATGAAATCAGAGAGGTTATCACAGCTACAGAAGTTACCATTGTCGAGGAGGGTCCGCCTACTGAGTCAGTATGGGTGGAAATTAGGAACAGTAAGGGAGCAGTTACCTCATTAGGAGTTTAGTACAGGCCCCCCAATAGCAGCAGGGAGATTGAAGAAAGCATAGGACGGCAGATTTTGGTAAAGAGTGAATGTAATCGGGTTGTTGGAATGGGTGACTTTAACTTTCCCAATATTGATTGGAAACTCCTTCAAGCAGATGGTTTGGAAGGAGCTATTTTTGGAAGGTGTGTTCATGAGGGTTTCCTAACTCAGCACATTGAAGTGGCCGACGAGGGGAGAGACCATTTTGATTTTGGTGCTCGGCAATGAGCTGGGGCAGGTGACAGATCTCGCGGTGGGAGAGCATTTTGGTGGTAGTCACCACAACTGCCTCACATTCTACATCGCTGTGGAGAAGGAGAGAAGCAGGCACAATGGGAGGATATTTAATTGGGGAAAAGGAAACTATGATACTATCAGACGTGAGTTGGGAACCATGGACTGGGAGCAATTGTTCCATGGAAAGGCCACTATGGACATGTGGAGACGGTTTAAGGAACAGTTGTTGTGAGTGATGCACAAATGTGTTCCTCTGAGACAGGCAAGAATGGGTAAGATAAAGAAACCTTGGATGACGAGAGCAGAGGAGCTTCTTTTCAAAAGAAAAAAGGCAACTTACGTAAGATGGAGGAAGCAAGGGTCTTGCTCAGCTCTAGAAGATTACAGGCAGGCGAGGAAGGAGCTCAAAAATGGTCTAAGGAGAGCCAGGAGGGGGCACGAAAAAGGCTTGGCAAGAAGGATTACGGAGAATCCAAAGGCATTTTACATGTATGTGAGGAATAAGAGAATGATCAAAGAAAGAGTAGGGCCGATCAGGGATAGCATAGGGATCTTGCATATAGAGTCTGAGGAGGTGGGGGAAGCCCAAAATGAGTTTTTTGCTTCTATCTTTACTCAAGAAAAGGACCTTGTAGTGAATGAAACCATTGAGGAGCAGGAGTGCATGCTGGAATGGTTAGAGATTGAGGAAGCTGATGTACTGAAAACTTTGACAAACATTAAGATTGACAAGTCGCCAGGGCCAGATCAGATTTGTCCTCGGCTGCTTTGCGAAGCGAGAAACGTGATTGCTTCTCCGCTTGCAAAGATCTTTGCATCCTCGCTCTCCACCGGAGTTATACCTGAGGACTGGAGGGAGGCAAATGTAATTCCTCTCTTCAAGAAAGCAAATAGGGCAATCCCTGGCAATTACAGACCAGTGAGTCTCACATCTGTCGTCTGCAAGGTGTAAGAAAGGATTCTGAGGGATAGGATTTATGACCATCTGGAAGACCATGGCTTGATTAAAGGCAGTCAGCACGGCTTTGTGAGGGGCAGGTCATACCTCACAAACCTTATCAAGCTCTTTGAGGATGTTTTTCGACAAGTTGATGAGGGTCGAGCAGTGGATTTGTGTATCTGGACTTCAGCAAGGCAGTTGATAAGGTTTCCCATGGTAGGCTCGTTCAGAAGATCAGAAGGAATGGGATACAGGGGAAGATATCTGTCTGGATACAGAATTGGCAGGTCAACAGAAGATAGTGAGTGGTAATAGACGGAAAATATTCTGCCTGGAAGTCTGTGGTGAGTGGTATTCCACAGGGCTCTGTCCTTGGGCCTCGACTGTTTGAAATTTTTATTAATGACTAGGATGAGAAGATTAAAGGATGGGTCAGCAAGTTTGCAGACGACACAACGTTTGCAGGTGTCATTGACAGTCTAGAGGGCTGTTGTATGCTGCAGTGGGACATTGACAGGACACAGAGATGTGCTGAGCGGTGGCAGATGGAGTTCAACCTGGATAAATGCGAGGCGATGCATTTTGGAAGGTTGAACTTGAAAGCTGAGTACAGGATTAAAGCCCGGATTCTTGGCAGTATGGAGGGACAGCGGGATCTTGGGGTGCAGGTACATCGATCCCTTAAAATGGCTACCCAAGTGGACAGGGCTGTTAGGAAAGCATATGGTGTTTTGGCTTTCATTAACAGAGGAATTGAGTTTAAGATACGTGAGATTTGTTGCAGCTCCATAAAACTTTGGTTAGAACGCACTTGAAATATTGTGTCCAGTTCTGGTCGCCCCATTATAGAAAAGATGTCGATGCTTTGGAGAGGGTTCAGAGGAGGTTTACCAGGATGCTGCCTGGACTGGAGCGCTTATCTTATGAAGAGAGGTTGACTGAGCTCGGACGTTTTTCATTGGAAAAAAGAAGGAAGAGAGGGGACCTAATTGAGGTGTACAAGATAATGAGAGGCATCGATAGAGTCGATAGTCAGAGGCTTTTTCACAGGGTAGAAATTGTTAACACAAGGGGTCATAGTTTTAAGCTGTTTGGCGGAAAGTATAGAGGGAATGTCAGAGGTGGGTTCTTTACGCAGAGAGTTGCGAGAGCATGGAATGCATTGCCGGCAGCAGCAGTTGTGGAAGCGAGGTCATTGGGGATATTTAAGAGACTATTGGACATGCATTTTGTCACAGACATTTGAGGGTTTATTCATGAGGTTTACCTTACATGAGGATCAATGGTGGGCACAACATCGTGAGTTGAAGGGCCTGTTCTCTGCTGTACTGTTGTATGTCCTATGTTCTATGTTCTGTGAAGTGTATCTGTACCTTTTGACCATCTGCACCCAGTACTGACAGATAGTGATCCCTCAATACCTTAGAACCATCCCCTCAGTAAGTTTATCCCCAAAACACTTCAATAGAACATTCATGCCCTCAACACCTCAGAAAGCAAACCTGTTGCCCCCTTGGACCGTGTTCATCCCCAAACCTGTTCTCACTGTGATGACCCACTGCCACCCCCAAGATTGGAGCCCAGGGCCCTGAACATTATTTGAGTCTCTGGATTGATCATAGATTCCCTAAGATGTGGAAGCAGGCCATTCGGCCTATCAGGTTTACACTGACCCTCGGCAGAGAATCCCATCCACCCACCGCCCCCACCCCGCAACCCCCCATTCCTGGATCCCTTCATTTCCTCTAGCTAACCCACCTCGCCTGCACATCTTTGGACAGTGGGAGGGAACTGGAGCACCAGGAGGCTGACACGGGGAGAATGTACCAACTCCACACAGACAGTCGCCCAAGGCTGGAATCGAACCCGGGTGGGGTGAGGCAACATTGACCCTCCCATGACAATCCCACCATCTCCTCCCCGTTGATGATCATTTGATGTCTATAGCCGGGGAGTATCTAACTTGTCTAGCATTATTTAAGAAAGATTAGGGATAATGGTATTGTATCCACAAGCTCAAGATGCTCGATCCCCCTTGAAAAAATATTTATATCAATTTCAAAAGGAGACTTCATTCACAAAAACACTTTACGTACAAACATAGTCACTAAAGTACGGTTCTGTACAGTCTTTACAACAAGTCTTTGTCATGACATATATACTGCCCTTGGCTGTTGAACTGAAATGTGAGGTCTGAGCTGTTCCTTCTGAATTAACATCACAAAGATAAATTGAGAAGGATCTTTGTGAAGTGCCTGTGTTCTGTATCTGTTCTCCCATGTAGTCCGCCCTCCTAATACAATACCTTACACAGCCTTAAACCTGTTTGTTAACTTTCAGCAGAAGCAGCCTCAGTGCATTGAACACAGACTGAATTACTCAGTGACGCTTGGATCAGATCAAATTCTCAAGCAAACAGATGGTTGGGGACATTCAGCAGGTAGCAACAGTGAAAAGAGAGAGAGGAACAATTCGCATTTCAAGTGACCCTTCCTCAAAACAGTCTGTTCGGAAGGAACTTTCCCGCAGAAATCACTGGATTAAAAGGTGAACTCTGTCTGTCTCTTTCTCCGTCTCCCTTCAGAGATGCTGCCGGGCATGCTTAGCTTCTTCAGCAATCTCTGTATTGATGTTTCAGGTCTCTAGCCCGTCCGTACAGATTGATTTTAGTGTTGAATTCTCAAGCTTGCTCTGTTCCAGGGATTGAATCCCTCTGCTACAAGGCGGGGTCAGTTCCCACAGCTAACAGGTTCGTGATGCCAACATTGTTGGTTCGATCTCTATCATGTCTGAAATGACCATGAAGTCCCCAGCTTCTCAACCTCTCCCCTCACCTGCGGTGTGACCCACCAGGCCTCTCTCTCTGACAAGACAGCAGCTCTCGGGTCCTCCTGGTCTATATTAACTTCCCAATGTTAAAAAGGCACTCCAGTAAGAGAGCTCTTTACATGGTTCAGGTCAAAATCCTGGAGCTCCCTCCCTAACATCACTGTGGGACACCCAAGGACTGCAGCAGGAGAGTACACCCCATCCCCACCTTCCAGGCAACTATTAGAGGGTGTGGGAATCACATACAAGCCACATTTGAAAATAAGTTTTATAACAGGGTCACGGTGGATGGTCACTAACTCTGTCTCTTTACCTGTGTTGAAATCCGCGTAATGAAGAAGCTAAGGGTCGGTTGAAAATGACAATGCTAGCCTTTCGTTGGTTTGTGTTTATTAGAGTTTGTATCGACTGTATGAATGTTTGAGCACTTATTCAAGGGCATGCAGGTAGCTGCCAGAGGAAGTGATGGGGGCTGGTACAATTGCGACATTTCAAAGGCATCAGGATGAGTATGCGAATAGGAAGGGTTTAGAGGGATATCAGCCAAGTGCTAGCAAATGGAATGAAATGAGATGAGAATATCTGGTTGGACAGAGAGACAAGTTGGACAGGAGGGTCCATTTCCAAGCTGTGCACCTCTGTGATTCTGTGCCTCTGAATAGTCTATTGCCGAGAGTTTCAGACAGGGTTTGGTTTGTGTGTCTCTCTCATGCTTCCTCAGAATCTGCAAACTCTATGTCTCCAAATTTCCACAAGACTCTATGAAATAGGAAAAAAGAGGGTCATTGCTGAGGGGGTGCTGCACTGTCAGAGGGTCAGTACTGAGGGAGTGCTGCACTGTCAGAAGGTTAGTACTGTGGCAGTGTTGCACTGTGAGATGGAGTACTGAGCGAGTGCTGCACTGTGAGAGGGTCAATACTGATTGTGTGCTGCACTGTCAGAGGGTGAGTACAGAGGGAGTACTGCACTGTCAGAGATTCAGTACTGAGTGAGCACCACACTCTCAGAGTTTCAGTCCAGACGGCAAGCATCCCTATCAGAGGATCTGCACTGAGAGAGCACTGCACCATCAGAGGGTCCATACTGAGGGAGTGCCTCATTGCCAGAGGGTCAGTACTGAAGGAGTGCTGCACAGTCAGAGGGTTAGTACAGATAGAGTGCTACACTGTCAGATAGACAGTACCCTGAGGCACTGCTGGACTGTCAGAGTTCTGGGACCGAGGCCGAGGGTCAGTACTGAGAGAGTACTACACTGTCAATGAGTCAGTACTGATGCAGTGCTGTACTGTCAGAGTGTCAGTTATGATGGAGTGCAATACTGTCAGAGGTTTTGGCCTGAGATTGGGCCACACTGTCGGAGGGCCAGTATAGGGCCACTTCCACACTGTCAGAGAGTCAGTACTGAGGGAGTGCATCACTATCAAGGATCAGTATGGAGGGAGTGCAGCATTGTCAGAAGATCAGTGTGGAGAGAGTGCAGCATTGTCAGAGGATCAGTATGGATGGTGTGCAGCATTGTCAGAGGATCAGAGTGGAGGGAGTGCAGCATTGTCAGAATATCAGTGTGGAGAGAGTGCAGCATTGTCAGAGGATCAGTATGGAGGGAGTGCAGCATTGTCAGAGGATCAGTGTGGAGGGAGTGTAGCATTGTCAGAGGAGCAGTATGGAGGGAGTGCAGCATTGTCAGAGGATCAGTGTGGAGGGAGTGCAGCATTGTCAGAGGATCAGTGTGGAGGGAGTGCAGCATTGTCAGAGGGTCAGTATGGAGGGAGTGCAGCATTGTCAGAGGGTCAGTGTGTAGGGAGTGCAGAATTGTCAGAGGATCGGTATGGAGGGAGTGCAGCATTGTCAGAGGGTCAGTGTGGAGGGAGTGCAGCATTGTCAGCGGGTCAGTGTGGTGGGAGTGCAGCATTGTCAGAGGATCGGTATGGAGGGAGTGCAGCATTGTCAGAGGGTCAGTGTGGAGGGAGTGCAGCATTTTCAGAGGATCAGTATGGAGGGAGTGCAGCATTGTCAGAGGGTCAGCGTGGAGGGAGTGCAGCATTGTCAGAGGGTCAGTGTGGGGAAAATGCAGCATTGTCAGAGGATCAGTGTGGAGGGAGTGCAGCATTATCAGAGGATCAGTTTGGAGGTTGTGCAGCATTGTCAGAGGGTCAGTATGGAGGGAGTGCAGCATTTTCAGAGGATCAGTATGGAGGGAGTGCAGCATTGTCAGAGGGTCAGTGTGGAGGGAGTGCAGCATTGTCAGAGGGTCAGTGTGGGGGAAATGCAGCATTGTCAGAGGATCAGTGTGGAGGGAGTGCAGCATTGTCAGAAAGTCAGTGTGGAGGGAGTGCTGCATTGTCAGAGAGTCAGGATGGAGGGATTGCTGTTCAGTGAGAGTGTCAGTAATGATGAAGTGCGCACTCTCTGACGGTCAGTACTAATGGATGGCCGTGCTGTCAGAGTGTCGCACTGTGAGAGCGTTACTACTGAGGGAGCGCTGCACTGTGAAAGGGTTAGAACTGAGGGAGCACCGCACCCAGAGGGGGTTAGTACTGAGGGATCACCACACTCTGATGCGATTAGTTCTGAGGGATCACAGCGCTGTGAGGGGGTCAGTACTGAGGGAGCACCACACTATGTGTCGGACTTCACACAGAGAGTGGTGGCTGTGTGGAATGCTCTGCCCCAGAGGGCAGTGGAGGCCCAGTCTCTGGATTCTTTTAAGAAAGAATTGGATAGAGCTCTTAAAGATAGTGGAGTCAAGGGGTATGGAGATAAGGCTGGAACAGGATACTAATTAGGAATGATCAGCCATGATCATATTGAATGGCGGTGCAGGCTCGAAGGGCAGAATGGCCTACTCCTGCATCTATTGTCTATTGTCTATTGTCTATTCAGAACTGAGTGATTGCTGCATTGCCAGAGGGTCAGTACTGAGAGAATGATGCACACTCAAAGGGTCATTACTGAGGGAGCGCTACACAGTCAGTGTGTCAGTTCTGAGGGAGTGTTGTTTCAGAGGGTCAGTTCTGAGGGAGTTCTGCTCTGTCGGAGGGTCAGTACTGAGAAAATGCCACGTTATTGGAGGGTCAGTACCGAGGGAGTGCTGCACTATAGGAGCATCTGTATTGAGGGAGTGCCACATTGTCGGATGGTCAGTACTGAGGGAATGCCACATTGTAGAAATGCCAGCACAAAGTGAGTGCTGCAGTGTCAGAGTGTCAGTACTGAGGGAATGCTGTTGTGTCAGAGCGTCAGTACTGAGGGAGTGCTGCACTGTCAGAGGGTCAGTACATAGTGTTAGCGCGGATGAAATGATCTCAGTCCGAGCCCAGAGTGCGGTTCGAGAATCGGTAATTTATTAAAGTGTTTAACCCCGGCGGAGACCAACCGAAGTCCGAATCTCGATCGCTCTCCCGTTCCCCGCGCGATGTTACAAGTTGTATACTTCATGAGTCAGGATGTAGGAGATTGGGTATGAATGAGTGTGAATAGTGGGAATCATGGCTGGAGTATGTGTGAATGTCAAGTTTCCTGCCATCCTCGGAGAGTCGGCAGCATACACAAAAGGTGTGCTGTTTATCTTTACGTAAATGGGTCCGGGTGCTATCTGCTTGTCTCTCCGTGAGGGCTGGAGGCTAGCACCCCGCTTTGTTACTTCCAAAGTGTCTGTTAGATTCATCCTGTTCGTTTGGTGTTTGCCTTTTGTGTAGGACTGTTTTGCATGATCAGGTTATGGGTGTGTGTCAGTTGGAACCTTGACGAGATTATAAAGTGGGTTTCGATCTGTGAGTCATGACCATTGTCTTGAGTCCTGACTAGTGTCTGGTCCGGTGTGTATTAGGATCTGTCTTTGGGCCCCCTTCGCCCGATCATGTGGTCGGGCTGGCAGCTGCTGTTTTAGAATGAATACTGTTGCTTTAAAATGGATACTGCTGGCTCTCCTGATGTGGGCCTTGCTCCATGGTAAACACCACCCTTCAATAGGGAGTGCTGCACTGCTAGAGGGTCAGTACTGAGGGAGTGCTGCACTGTCAGAGGGTCTGTACTGTTGACAGCTGCATTGTCGGAGGGACTGTACTGTGGGAGAGATGCATTGTCGGAGGGTCAGTACTGAGGGAGTGCTGCACTATCAGAGGGTCTGTAATGTGAGAGAGCTGCATTGTTGGAGGGTCAGTACTGAGGGAGCACCGCGCTGTCAGAGGGTCAGTATTGAGGCAGACCTGCACTGTCGGAGGGTCAGTACTGCTGGAGCACTGCACTGTCAGAGGGTCAGTTCTGAGGGAGTGCTGGACTATCAGAGGGTCAGTTTGAGGGAGGGCTGGACTCTCAGAGGGTCAGCACTGCGGGTGTTCCGTACTGTCGGAGGGTCAGTACTGTGGAAATGCTGCACTGTCAGAGGGTCATTACTGAGGGAGTGCTGCACTGTAAGAGGGTCATTACTGAGGGAGTGCTGCACTGTCAGGGGGTCAGTAATGGGGGATTGCCGCAATGTCAGAGGGTCAATCTGGGGGCAGTGCTGCACTGTGAGAAGGTCAGTACTGAGGAAGTGCTGCACTGTCAGTGGGTCAGTCAGGGGGATACATGCATTGTAAGAGAATCAGTACTGAGTGAGTGCCACACTATCAGATGGGCTGAATGGCCTAATTTCTGCTCCCATGTCTTGTCGTCTAAGTGGAATATCTGAAATTGTTCAGTACATTTCTGCCTCTGCTTCCTACATACCCTGCTCAGCAATGATTCCCACGTCCAGATTACAGAGACTGTGTTCAAACAGACTGTCTTCATTTGGTTACCACCCTCTTTTCCCAGGGATCAAGTTTTCGTTTTGTGTGACTGACCTGCCAGCTCAAAGGGATATTTTCATGCTGCAGGGCTGAGGTTTATTCCTCAGCTTCCCTGTGCTCATCCCAAATGAATCCCACTGCCCCACACTCAGCACAGTCATGTGTTCCTTATTTCTGAGCTTCCCAATGCTAATCCACATCCAGAATGACATCACACACTCCTCGTTTCACAGGCTATTTGCCTGGGAGAGAGGAGTGCTAAGAGAGGAAATAAAAACCTGAAAGTAGTTTACAGTGACATTAAGAGTGAATTGATAATGAGACAAAGAGTAGGTTGTGGAATACAGTGAGAATTTGTGCATGGACCCAGAGGCTACAGTGAATGTATTCATTTTGTCAGTGCTCATTGGGACAGGGTTGATATGAAATCGTGAAGATGCTCTGTGATACAATTAAATGAATGAGCATATAGAGAGAGAGAGAGATGGTTCTGAGTGGCCTGGCCTTCTTACAACCCAATAAATCTCCAAAGACGGTGGAAATGTATCTCAGTTTACTGAATGAGGTGATGGAGGAAGTAGCAGGTACACTTGCAAACATTTTCAAATCCCCTCTGGGCACAGGAGAGGTGTCGTCGGACTGACCATGTGGTACTGTTATTCAAGAAGGGGCATGAGATATACCAGGCAGCTACAGGCCAGTCAGGCTAATATCGTGGGTGGGACGTCTGTTGGAAGTAATTTTGGGAGAGAGAATTAATCAGCATTTAAAGAGACTGGAGTTCATGAAGAACAGTCAGAATGGTTGTGTTAAGGGGAGCTCGGGTCTGACCAATGGGATTGCACTTTTTAAGGAGGTGACCAGGTGTGCAAATAAGGGCAATACTTTCCTGTTGCCTGCTTGGAGGTCAGTAAGGCTTTTATCAGGATCCATATTGGAAACTGATAGTGAACATAAAAACTCAAGATGAAGGAATTTGGCACAGAACGCTGAGTGGCAGGAAGCAGACAGTGATGGCCCAATTAGAAATCTCTGACTGTTCATGTCTCACTGTTGGGGTCTTGCTGATGTGGTTGATAGAAAAGATTTAGATTTCAATGGTGGAGGGTTAATCATTTGGTTCATGAATGATATGAAGATTGGTTGGGTGATAAATACTGAGGATGACAGGCTTAGATTACAGAAGGATGTAGATGGCCTTGTCAGATGGACCGATCAGTGGCAACGGGTGAGGTGCTTGAAGACTGGAGGGTGATTAATGATGTGCCATTATTGAAGTAAGGCTGCAAGGAACAGCCATTGAACTATGGAGCTGTGCGCCTGATGGCAGTGGTGGGTAAGCTGTTGGAGGGTATTCTGAGAGACAACTGACATGCATTTCGAAAAGCAAGAATTGATTAGGGATGGTCAGCTTGGCTTTTTATGGAAATGATGTGTCCAACTTGAAAGACCTTTTGAAGGGATGACCAAGGAGAAAGATGAGATGGGTTCACATGGGAGACTGTTTCGTAAAAGGTCAGATGAGATGGCCTCCAGGGAGAGAGGACAGCCCGGTGCCTCAGTGGTTTGTTTCTAACTCCCGGTGACCGTCTGTGTGGGGTTTTCACATTCTCTCTGTATGTGTGCGGGTTCCCTCCAGGTGATCCAGTTTCCTCCCACCACCCAAAGATGCCATGGGAAATGCAGCATTACAGGGATAGAGTAGAGGATGTGAATCTGGGTGCGATGATCTTCAGGCAGTCAGTGTCGAGCCAATGGATGGAATGGCTTGCTTCTACACTGTAGGAATTCTAAAATTAATCGAGAGAGACAAGTAATGTTCTGGGGACCTGGGCTCCAGTCTTGGACAGGGGTGGATGTGGGTCCTTACAGTCTGAAGGGGTTTGAACACAATCTGAGAGAGGAGCTGGGCTGAGCCCTGAAGTGTTGAGGGTGTGAAAGTTTTTTGGAGGTAATGTCTGAGGGGCTTTTGGGGGCTAAACACAACAAACTGAGGCTTTCTTAGTTATTGAAGCAGCACTATCTGAGGTTTTGAGGAAGCACTTTCTGAGGGATTGAGGGAGCACTATCTGAGGAATTGAGGGAGCATTATCTGAGGAAGAACTATATGAGGTATTGAGAGAGCACTTTCTGAGGCATTGAGGGAGCACTTTCTGAGGTATTGAGGGAGAACTATCTGAGGTATTGATGGAGCACTTTCTGAGGTATTGAGGGAGAACTATATGAGGTATTGAGGGAGCACTTTCAGAGGTACTGAGGGAGCACTATCTGAGGTACTGAGGGCGAACGATCTGTGATATTGAGGGAGCACTTTCTGAGGTATTGAGTGCGCACTATCTGAGGTACTGAGGGAGAACTATCTGAGGTATTGAGGGAGAACTATCTGAGGTACTGAGGGAGCACTATCTGGTGGGACAGAGTGCAGAGGATAGAAAGGAACAGATGTAATTCCCTGATCATTTCCTCGTGGTCCCCGAGGCACTCTGGTGTCGTAATTTGAAATGGAAGCCACTCCCCATTTCAGAAGATTCAGATCATTTTAAACAATCAGTGAAAAATAACAGCAGCATGTGTCTGAAACATGGTTTGGGGGAAAACTTTCATCTATCTATTGTCACTTGTTGTTTGGAGACGTTTTAGAAAAGCCGGCACCCAAACAGATTAACGCTGTCGATGCAAGAGGTGGTGCACAGGGAGATCCAACAAGTCATCTGTAGCTGCTGTCTGTCCCCCTGGAGCAGTCATCATGCGAGATCAGGGTTCAGTCCTCAGAGAAATCATTTCTCCATCAAAACCTCAACAATGCCTTGACAGCTGTGTGTGTGTATGTGTGTGTGTGTGTGAGAGAGACAGAGAGAGAGAGAGAAACAGAGAGAGAGAGGGACAGAGACTGCCCGTGTTTGTGCGTGCGAGAGTGTGGATGCAGGTGTATCTCTGTGTGCCTGTATGTGTTTGTGTGAGGGAGAAAGTGCATGTTCATGTGAGAGCGTGTGGCTGTGTGTATGCTGGAGGGAGTGCGTGTCTCTGTGTGCATGTGTGTGAGTGAGGGTGTGTGTGAGAGAGTGTGTATGTGTGCGTGAGAAAGTGTGTCTGTGTGTACGTGTGTGTGTCTGTGTGTGAGAGTGTGTGTCTGTGTGTGAGAGAATATCTGTGTGTCTATGTGTGTGTGTCTGTGTGTCTATGTGTGCATGTGTCTGTGTGTCGATTTGTGTGTATGACAGTGTGTCTTGTGTTCGAGAGAGTGTGTATGTGTTTGTGAGAGAGTGTGTCTGTGTGCATCTGTGTGTGAGTGAATGCGTCTGTGTGTGAGAGAGAGTGTGTGTCAGTGTGTGTGTGTGAGAGAGTGTGTCTATGTGTGTTTGAGGAAGCGTGTGTCTGCGTGTGTATGTGTGTGTGAGAGGTGAGAGAGAGTGTAACTGTATGTTTATGTGTGTGAGAGAGAGGTTCTCTGCGTGTGAGAGAGTGTATGTCTGTGTGTGTGTGAGAGAGTGTGTCTATGTGTGTTTGAGGGAGCGTGTGTCTGCCTGTGTTTGTGTATGAGAGAGTGTAACTGTGTGTTTATGTGTGTGTGTGAGATCGTGAATCTGTGTGTCTGTCTGTGTGTATGTGTGTGAGAGAAATTGTCTGTGTGTGTGAGAGACAGAGTGTGTGTGTGAGAGTGAGCGTGTCTGTGTGCGTGAGAGTGAGTGGGCGTGTGAGAGAATGAGAGTGTGTGTGTGAGAGTGTGTGTGTATATGAGAGAGAGTGTGTGTATTTGTTTGTGAGAGAGTGTGGCTGTGTGAGAGAGAGTGTTTCCGTGTGAGAGAGTGTGTGTCTGTGTGTGCGTGAGAGAGAGTGTCTGTGTGTGTGTGTGAGAGAGAGAGTGTGTCTGTGTGCATGTGTGTGTGAGAGTGAATGTGTCTGTGTGTGAGAGAGAGTGTGTCAGTGTGTGTGCAAGAGAGAGTGTGTCTATGTGTGTTTGAGGGAGCGTGTGTCTGCGTGTGTATGTATGTGAGAGAGAGAGTAACTGTGTATTTATGTGTGTGTGAGAGAGAGTGTGTCAGTGTGTGTTTGAGGGATCGTGTGTCTGTGTGTCTGTCTGTGTGTATGTGTGTGAGAGAGAATGTCTGTGTGTGTGAGAGACAAAGTGTGTGTGTGTGAGAGAGAGAGTGTCTGTGTGCGTGAGAGTGAGTGCGTGTGTGAGAGAATGAGAGTGTGTGTGATAGTGTGTTTGTAAATGAGAGAGAGTGTGTGTATGTGTGTGTGAGAGAGTGTGTCTGTGTGTGTGAGAGAGAGTGTGTCCGTGTGAGAGAGAGTGTGTGTCTGTGTGTGCTTGAGAGAGAGTGCCTGTGTGTGTGAGAGAGAGAGAGATGTGTCTGTGTGTGAGAGAATGTGTCTGCATGTATGTGTGAGAGAGTGTTTCCGTGTGTGTATTTGAGGGAGCGTATGTCTGTGCGTGTATGTGTGTGAGAGAGATAGTGTGTGTTTGTTTGTGCAAGAGTGTGTGTTTGTTTGTGTTTGAGGGAGCGTCTGTCTATGTGTGGGGGGAGTCCTTTGTGTATGTGTGTGTAAGAGTGTCTGTGTGAGTTTGAGGGAGCGTGTGTCTGTGTCTGTGTGTGCGTGCGTGAGCATGTAAACTAGCCAATCTTATTGGGTGCTCATGAATATAAAATCCAGCTGCTGTTTCGGGTGAATCGGTCCTTGTGTCTACAAAGACACAAAGGCTGCAAGAGTGAATTAACTGGGAGAAAGAAAGTGACATTCATTCCAGTGGGGATTCATCCAGTAAACCTTCCCCACACACTAACATCCCTCTGGCAATGCAGTGACTAGTCCTGCACACAGTGCTCCAGGTACAAACCAATGAAATGTCACCATAGTCTTACAAGAGCATGGGACAGCTCCGCATTAGAGAGTGGGTCTGGTGGTGTATTAATCAGAGGGTCACCAGGGCCCAGCTGAGGGGAGAGGTTGTGAAGGAGAGTCCTTCAGGGTAACCCCAGCTGATGTGGGAATTGAACACACGCTATTGGTTTTACTCTGCATTATAAACCAACTACTGGATTAGTGGTGCTGGAAGAGCACAGCAGTTCAGGCAGCATCCAACGAGCAGCGAAATCGGCGTTTCGGGCAAAAGCCCTTCATATAAACCTACTGTCCAGCCAACTGAGCTACCTGACTTCACTCAGGAGCATGCCCTGTATAACCCAATCATAGCCAGCCTGAACCTCAATAAGGGCCAGGAGCAAGGCCATTCGGCCCCCACCCTAACCCAGAAGGGAGAGCACGGGAAACTGATGAAGGAAACAAGCCCCTCCCACGTGGCCTTCTGAAATGGAGCTGGAGGACATGGCAGACCTGGCCTGCTGTTTGCTTCCCCGAGACTGGTCTGCTCCACCTTACAGTGAGAGACTGAGGGGAACCTCGAGGAGATTTCACTTCTCAGTGAGAGGCTGCAACTCCAATCCAAATCAGGCTGGTTCCCTCCGAAACTCATGGAAGAGTGCAGCCCTCCACAGATCAGGGCCTTGTGGAGTCATAACCTCCAGTGTGGGGACCAAGAGCTGGGAGGTAGTGTTAAGAACATAAGACCATCCGAAATAGGAACAGGAGGAGATCATTCAGCCCCTCGAGCCTGCTCTACTATTCAATAGGATCGTGAATGATTGAGCATTTGATTTGGGAGCTGAAACCCGGACAGTACAGAAACAGAGAATCAAATTATTCTGCTATGAGTAATCATCAGACAGGAGCTGGAACCAGAGAGAGTGAACACACACACACACACACACACACACACACACATATTGTGGGATTCAGGCTGTCTGTGGGAATTTTATCACAAGATGCGAGCTCTACACTGAGGAGAGATAAAGGCGCAAAATGCGAGAGAGGGCAGCTGCACAGTCTGATCCCACCGATCTCACTGCTTCCCACTCCCATGAGGGCTCTTATGTATATTTCTGTGTTCCCAGCTGTCTCTCCCACATTTTTCCTTCAATCCCTATCTCACAACATCCTTCATATCTCTGTCCTGTTGCCATTTCCCTGCAGATTCCCTTCCTCCAACACTCTGCCCCTTTCACACCCCATCATGTTTTTCAGGAATGTTTAATCATTCAATCTTCCACAAAACCAACACCTTGCTCATCTCTCTCTGCAGCTTTCTCTCAGTTCTGTGGGATCTTGCCTTTCTTGTCTGTAAATCATTCTCGTTGCATCGCAGCACCACCCCACCCCAACTCTCTCAGCTATTTGCTGTTGCTGCAACTCCTCTGTCTCTCTCTCTACCCTATATCTCTCCCTGGGATATCTCCTTTGCTGTCTATTTGACCTTCACTCCCTGTCTTTGCCTCCCCTTTTCCCCCTTGTTTGACATTGTATTTCTCTTCCTGGGGTTTTACTCTCTCTCGCCCTTACTCTCTCTGCCTCTCTCCTACTCTTTTTCAGTTCTTCTCACTTTCTCTCCCACCCTCTGCCTGCCCGTCTTTCTCTTATTCTCTCCCTCCCTCTCACTATCTGTCTACCCATCTCTCTTTCTCTCTTGTAGTTTCTTTCCCTCTGTCTCCCGAGACCCCTGTCCCAGTGACTGGGGAAGGGACATGGGAAGAGTTTGTCTCTGTGTCGCTGGATGCTGTACAGTTAATGCGGGGATCAACCTTTTCCTAGTCTCTCCCGAACGTTACCCCGACTGTGGGGAGGGGGGTTAGTGTAAGGGACATAAAGTATTTTTCTCGTTGAGTCTGAAATGAAGAAAAAGAGAACGGGAGGGTGACAAAAAGAGAAAGAGAGACATGGAGAGAGTGGGGATGGAGAAAGTGGGGAAAGAGAGAGAGATGAGCAGTGAGAAACAGGGAGAGGAAGAAGGACACATATAGAGGGAGAAGGACAGTGTGTTTGGCTGGGGAATGGTTGCAGAGTGGGATCTTTTTGTGCATGATTGCAGTCAGTCAAAAGGTGTGTTAGTCTCTGCACCATGTCCTACAGCCCAGGAGGTGTTGGTCGACATGGGAAGGGGGAGTTTGGGAGACAAGGGGGGAGTGGGACAGCCAGAGACAGGGGACTGTTTGATGGGGTTTTGGGGTTGGTGGAGAAAGGATGGGCTGCTGCGAGAGAGAGAGAGAGATTGAGGGAGGGACAGCATGAGACGCAAAGTTTGAGACAGGATGGAGAAGAGCTGTTCAAATTTTGTGAGAAGATTTGTAGCTCGGGTGGTCGTTGTTGTGGTTCTGTTCGCCGAGCTGGGAATTTGTGCTGCAGACGTTTCGTCCCCTGTGTAGGTGACAACCTCATTAGTTAGGAGCCTCCTGTGAAGCGCTTCTGTGATGTGTCCTCCGGAATTTATAGTGGTTTAAATCTGCCGCTTCCGGTTGTCAGTTCCAGCTGTCCGCTGCAATGGCTGGTATATTGGGTCCAGGTTGGTGTGTTTAACAAACACATTGACCTGGACCCAATATACCGGCCACTGCAGCGGACAGATGGAACTGACAACCGGAAGTGGCAGATACAAATCAGTATAAATGTCCGTGGAAATATCACAGAAGCGCTTCACAGGAGGCTCCCAAACACTGACGATGTCACCCAGACAGGGGACGAAACGTCTGCAACACAAATTCCCAGGTCGGCGAACAGAACCACAACACGGAGAAAAGGTCATAACAGAAAGGATAGTCAGTGAGGGCATTCAAGGAACAATCCTGAGGATCCTGAACAGGACCAAGATCATTTATTGGGAGGGGGGGGGGCGGGGGGGGGATGGGCAGAAAGAACTCCATCTGTGATACAAGCCTTCTATAGTTCTGGGACTGGGATCTTATTGTGCATTCAAACAGCCACAGGTCAGTCAGTCAACCCAGAATCATTTACCTGCGTGAGAAAGTGAGGACTGCAGATGCTGGAAAGTCAGAGTTACAAAGTGTGGAGTTGGGGAAGCAACTCCAGGAAGTTGTGACATCTCCCCCAACTCATCCACTTGAATGGAAAGAAGCTTATGCAATAAATTACAAAACTAATTTTAATAGCTGGTTATGCTTGTTGTCAGAGTAACCAGCTGTCTGTGCAAAAGCCATTGTGTACGTTTTCCAAACCGATGGTCTTATAGCTACACTTGGAGGTCGCCACTGATGATGCTACCCAGCCAGGGAACGAAATGTCTGGATATCAAACCTATCAGCGAACAAAAGCTACACCCTAAGTCTTATAGCTGATAAATGATATCATAAAATCTTGATTGAACGGAATCAGACTGTTCGGCCCATTGAGTCCACAATGACCCTCTGAAGAGAATCCAGCTCAGACCCACTACGCCAATGATATCCCTGAAACCCTGCAATTCCTATGGCTATTCCAGCTAGCCCGAATATCCCTTGACACAATGGGCAATTTAACATGGCCAAACTGTCGTAATGGCAACTATGGGCAGGAAATCAATACTGGCCCAGCCAGGAACTCTCAAACAGTACAAATGAATGAAACTAATGTGATCACCCGGGGAGTTCCATCTACCTTCCAGCCCCTGAGGGTGTGTGTCCTGGCATTATTCACCATGATCGTACCCATCTGTTGCAGACTGCAATCCTAACCACCGGTATCCCGAGATATATCAAGGTGAGTGCGGTTAGGGCTACAGCCGATGTAAGAGGAGCCGAATTCTTGGATAACAATCTATGGGAATGTCATGGTTTGACCTGGTCCTTCCCATTTACGTAAGTATGGTCCCTGGCAATGTTCCCTCTATCTCAACAGTAATCATGGTGGTAATCATGGTAGCCTATCCAAATACCTTTTTTATACAACTCCGATAATTTGGACTTCATCCTAACTTTGGTCACTCGGGTGAAGTGGAATCCCTCATACCAAGCCCAGGTGTCCCACCGAGAGTGTCCTTACAGCTGTTATTAACCCAGCCCTTGGTGAGCTGCTGTCACTGACAGTGAGAGACGTTGGTGTGGGTGTTCTCCTGGAACAAATATTTATGCTGTTTGTCACTAACCCGGGATGGGACTTGCCCTTGGCTGGCCTGCCTGAGCTCCTCCCTCAGCTGTTCCATATCCCGTTACTGCACAGGATGTGGTTTTACTGCTCACCGTCATCTCTGATTGGGCCCTGGATGATCTGGTTAATCATGTTGGCGTGGCCCTCCAGTCTGGTCACTAAGTGATGGTTAGCCTGATTCTCCACGAGTTGTCCCATGGTCTCCTTTGGGTTTTCTGTATTAAGTCTTTCTCAGGCTCATTAGAGAGTTGTTGGATCAGGATCCTGAGTTTATTCTCCAAATTAGCCAAGTCAGTGTACTGACCGGTAACGCTCCTGCCCTGGGAGTGGACTCGTATACTGTGGCTAAATCATTAAGGGGGTCCCTTTTCTTTTGTCTGTTAATTACTTTTCTGGGTTCTGTGCTTTCCCTCATAATTCCCTGTCCTTTGTCCCATTATCCTGTGGGTCAGTTGGGAACGTGATTATTTTAATGGGGAAGGACACCATTCTGATTACTGTATCCCTGATATATTCATTATGATTCGTGTCAGTTTGTGATAAATGTTCGTGAACAAGGAATTCCCTGTGAGTTTAATGACTAGTCCATTGTGAGAGCCTGGTATGTGTGGGACAAGCTGGGGGAGGAGCCTTCCCTCCTGGTCACAGCCCGTTTTTAATTTTGTTACTGAGGAATTCTCCCTGGTGGGCTTCCTGGGATATCGCTGTCCGAAAGTGACCCCAAGTCCAGGCAGAGTGCTTGGTATCCTACTACCATTCTCGGGGAAACTCTACCAATCGCTTCTGATCCCTGAGCTCCTGTAACACAATGTGGACATCCCTAAAGTCTATTTCGTATTCAGCAATTAATTAGCAGAGAGCCCAAGCCTCATTACGGGCGCAATTGAGGGGTCGAATCCCAGGTGTCTCTCCTCCTTTCTGAGACATGGGAGACAAAGGGTCGGGCCCAGTTTCTCATTGCTAAGAGAGGTGCAGGTCATATCCCAAAAATCCGGACAAATTGGACACAGAGTCTCCGGGAGAAGCTGACGGTGGGAGGGGAGGGGCATTCCCCTGGATGTTGTTCTGCAAATATGTAGCGCCTCTGCAGGATATGCCTTATCCTGCCCTCGAGCAGTGAGGATGACTGCCTTCATCTCATCATGGATGCCCCTCCCTAGCTGTTGGCCCTCAGGGAAGGCTGAATGGCCTGCTGGACTAACATACATGGCGATTCATTTGGTTTGCTCCTCAGCGTCCACTCTGTGTATGACAGACTGTCAGTCAATCTCATCCAAACATGTATCTGTGCCAGAGACGGGGATCTTTTTGGTGGTGCCCACCAGCTGGGTGCCTGGAATGGCTGTTGTGTACGGAGTGAGACCATAAGCTGCTTTACACTGGGTAACCACATGATTCATGGAATCAGAGTTCGGCTGTGGCTCAGGGCTGGGGGCAAAAGGTGCAGTTACCTGCGAGACAGGCAGCGGGAGTCCCCATTGTGAGTGGGTGTGGATGTGTCAGTGTGGGGTCTGTCATTATCTCCCTGGGGAGGTAGAACCCCAAAGGCACACATTATCCCATTCTGGGATGGGTCCTAGTTCCCTAGGGATTGTATTTGCTCCTGGCACCTTCTACTAGGGCCTGATGTGTGTTGCTCCATGTTGCAGGTGTACAGGACACATGCAGCTGCTTGGAGCTCATACACTGTCCTTCCAGATTGTCAATGTATCCTGAGGCTCCCTCCCCATCCCCAGAGACCCTCCTTTCACTGGATTGGGCTCTTCCCAATTGTAACTGGAATAATTCCCATATGAGTGAGATTTTTCTGTAACGTTCTGTCCTACTCATCGTGTCAGAGACCTAGCTCGGTCACAGCCTGTAGGTTTCCCTGAGGTGACCGGATCCCAGCTGCCTTATCCCAGCCGGGGGTCCTCCAGGCTATCAGCAGTGGAGTGAGCTTTCCAGCTTCCTTCCCCAGTTCTCTATGGGCATCTCACCACAGCTCCTGTGCCAGGAATCCTTCACTGCACAGACAGGCTGGCTTCCTGCCAAATTCTGCAGGACTGTTTCACATTTGTTCCGGCTCGTGTTCCTATGGTTTTGGTTGCTTCTGGATGATGGGACAGCTGGGTATGTTCAGAGTCGCAGAGTTCTACAGAATGGAGACAGGCTCTTTGGCCCAAACTGGTCCATCCACACTAACCCCGTTTCCCTGCACTTGGCCCATATCCTTCCAATACGTTCCTCTCCATGTATTTGTCCAAGTGCATTTTAAATGTTCTTAAATGTATCCTCCTCGACTACTTGCACTGGTAGTTTATTCCGTATGTGTACCACCCTCTGGGTAAAAGCAATGTCCCTCAGGTTCCCTTTTAATCTTCCCATTTCACCTAAAACTGATGCCCTTTCATCCTTGATTCCCCAAGCTTGGATGAGTGATCTTTTACACCTCTATAAGGACACCCCTCAGTCTCCTACACACGAAAGAAAATGTCCTTGCTTGTCCAACCTCTCTCTCTATCTGTCTAGTTGAGTTCTGCCAACATCCTTGTAAGTTTCTTCTGCACTCTTTCCAGTTTAATAACATCCTTCGGATAGCAAGGTGGGTAAAACTGACCACAATACTCCAAGTGCGGCCTCACTGACATCCTGCACAACTACAACAGAACTTCCCAACTTCGATATTCCATGCACTGACTGGTGAAGGGCCTAGTTTGCCAAAAGCCTTCTTCGTTGCCCTGTCTCCCTGAGTTCAGAGAGCTGTGCTCCTGGAATCCAAGGTCCCTCTGTTCCACTACACTTCTTCAGGCCCTACCATTCACCATGAAACCCCTGTGTTGATGTGAAATTCCAAAATGCAAGATCTCGCACTTGTCTATATTAAACTCCATTTGCCATTTCTCAGCCCATTTCCCCAGCTGATCAAGGCCCTGCAATTGCTGAGACCATTCCTCACTTATTTTAGTGTAATCTGCAAACTTTCTAATCATGCTTTAAACACCCGCATCCAAACCATTGATCTAGATAACAAACAG
Organism: Chiloscyllium punctatum; assembly: GCF_047496795.1. Taxonomy (NCBI): domain Eukaryota; kingdom Metazoa; phylum Chordata; class Chondrichthyes; order Orectolobiformes; family Hemiscylliidae; genus Chiloscyllium; species Chiloscyllium punctatum. Next base: position 12,562,256 of record NC_092745.1, on the reverse strand, counting down.
CAATTGGCCTAGCACTGACCAGCTCAGCGGAAGAATGGCTCAGTGGTTAGCACTGCTGCCTCACAGCACTGTCAATCTGGGTTCAATTCCAACCTCACAGGATGGTCTGTGTGGGTTAAAACCTGTTAGGGTTAGATTTCCTACAGTATGGAACAGGCCATTTGGCCCAACAAGTCCACACCGACCTGCCGAAGAGTAATACATCCAGAGCCATTCTCCCTATCCAATATTTACCCTGGCCGAATGCACCGAGCACTATGGACAACCTAGCACGGCCAATTCATCTGACCTGTACATTTTTGGATTGTGGGAGGAAACCGGAGCACACAGAGTAAACCCACGCAGACATAGGGAGAGTGTGCAAACCCCACACAGACAGTCACCCGAGGCTGGGGTCAAACCCGGGTCCCTGGTGCTGTGAGGCAGCATTGCCAACCACTGAGCCACCATGCCAACCCAACTGAGTTTGTATGTTCTCTCCATGTCTGTGTGGGTTTCCTCTGGGTGCTCCGGTTTCCTCCCACAGTCCAAAGATGTGCAGGTCAGGTAAATTGGCCATGTTCAATTGCCTATAGTGTTCATGGATGTGTAAGTAAGTTGCATTAGTCAGGGGTTAATGTAGAGTAACAGGGTACGGGAATGGGTTTGGATGGAATACTCTTCAGACGGCCAGTTGACTTGTTGGGCCGAAGGGCTTGTTTCCACAGAGGAGGGATTCTATGATTCTATGACCGCTGAGGCTCACCACTAGTCACAGGCCTCCAGTCTGACTTTTACCCTCTGCTTCCTACCATCAAGCCAATTGTGTACTCAGCTTGCCAACGCCCCCTGGATTCCATGCGAACTAACCTTCCAGAGCAAGGTACCATGTGGAACCTTATAAAAGGCCTTCCTGAAATCTGTAGAGTCTACATGTACTGGCCTGCCATCGTCAAACTTCCTGATCACTTCAATAAAGAATGCTAACAAATTTGTGAGGGATGGTTTCCCACACACAAGACAATGCTGACTACTCTTAATCAAATGCTCTATTTCCAAATGCAGAGCATCTTCTCAAGTAATTTACTTACCATGGATGTAAGGTTTACTGATCTATAGTTCCCAGGTTTTCCTTTGCAGCCCTTCTTGAATAAGGGCACAACATTTGCTGCCCTCCAAAATCTGGGACCTCACCCGTAGGTAATGTTGATGCAAAAAGATCAGCCAGGCACCCCACAATTTCTTCTCTCGCCTCTTGCAGTGTTGTTGGATATATTTGGTCAGGAGATTTATCCACGTTCATACATTCTAATACATTCAACACATCCTCTTCTGTGATATGGACGGTCCCCAAGAGATGATCACTAAGTTCCCAAGCCTTCATGTGCTTCTCCATGGTCAACACAGAGGAGAAATAACTCTTGTGATTCTGCATATACATGTCCATGAAGAGACCTATTCTCTCTCTAGTTATTCTTTTTCCTTTAATATACTTCAAGAATCTCTTTGGATTCACCCAAATTTTCTCAGCCAAGGTCATCTGCCCTACTGATTTCCTTATTCAGTAAACTCTTGTGTCCCCTATTTATCACCAGGGACTCCCTTGACCCCAGCTGCCTGTACCTGAGCCATGTATGCTTATTTTTCTGGTTAAATCCTCAATGTCTCTTGTCATCCAGGGTTCCTTATTCCTGCCAACCTTGCTCTTCACACTCACAGGAACGTACACATCTTGAACTGGAGCTGTCCCACATTTAAAGAGCTTCCACTTGCCTGCGGTCCCGTTGCCTGCAAACAAACTTCTCAAACCAAACCCTGCAAGCTGCTGGCTAACTCCATCAGAATGTGCTTTGCCCCAGTGTAGAACTAGCACCTGGGGAACATTTTGTCTCACTCCACAATGATTACAATATTAATAGAACTATGGTCACTGGTTCCAAAGTGCTCCCCCACTGTCACCTCACTCCGAACATTCTGGTTGGGTTGTTTACCTTGTTTTTAGAAATAAATACACAACACCATCAGCATCTCAATGTGCACTTGTGGGACTTTATCTCTTCCATGTGAAGGAATGGGACCCAGAAATCTCCATTTAATCTGGCTCCCATCAAACTTCCCAGGAACAGTCCTGCCCAGGTTATCAGTGTCCCCAGCTAACTACAGCAAGGCACAGAAAGCATTTAAAGTGAATCTTCACTGAAACGGTTCTCATGTAAATATCCCAGTTTAGTTTGAGAATGGACTTAGATCTGGAGGAAAGCTTCCTCGAAGTGCCCCCATCGAACACTCTGGAGATTGACTGCACATAGTGTTCTCTTAATGTTGCCACAGTCAAATACACAAAGGAGAAAGTGAGGACTGCAGATGCTGGAGATCAGAACTGAAAATATGTTGCTGGAAAAGCGTAGCAGGTCAGGCAGCATCCAAAGAACAGGAGAATCGACGTTTCGGGCATCAGCCCTTCTTCAGGAATTTCCTGAAGAAGGGCTGATGCCCGAAACGTCAATTCTCCTGTTGCTTGCATGCTGCCTGACCTGCTGCGCCTTTCCAGCAACACACTTTCAGCTCAAATACACAAAGGACGGATTAATTATTAATACCTGCATCTCTCTGACCTGATCTGGGAGAGATGGGTCAGGAGGGGGAGATTACTTTGTTGGGTGGGGGTCAGTCAGTGAGGGGGAGATTGCAGTGTTTGGTAGGGATCAGTCAGGGAGAGGGAGTTTGTAGAGTTGGGTAGGGGTCAGTCAGGGAGGGTGAGATTGCAGTGTTGTGTAGAGATCAGTCAGGGAGGGGTTGAGTGCAGTGTTGGCTAGTGATCAGTCAGGGAGGGGGAGATTGCAGTGTTGTGTAGGGTTAGAGGGAAATCAGGAGGGCAAAAAAGGGACATGAGATTGCTTTAACAATTAGGTTTAAGGAGAATCCAAAGATATTTTACAAATGCATAAAGGCCAAAGGGTCACTGTGGAGACAATAGGGCCCTCAAAGATCAAGACAGCCTGCACGTGGAGCTGCAGGAGATTGAGAAAATACTGAACAAGTATTTCCTGTCGAGAAGGACATGGAAGATATAGAATAGAATGATGGTTTGGGAAATAGCATTGGGGAGTAGATGATGCCATCTTGCAAAATGTCCATATTACAGAGGAGGAGGTGTAGGATTTCTTGAAATGGTTAAAGGTGGAGAAATACTCAGGACCTTGTCAGGTATACTCTCGATCGCTGTGCGAAGCTAGAGGAGTGTTTCCTGCGCCCTTTGCTGACATATTTGTATCATCGATAGACACATGTGAGGTGCCAGAAGACTGGAGTTTGGGCTAACGTGGTGCCACTGTTTAAGAAGGGTGGTAAGGACAAGCCAGGGAACTACAGACTGGTTTGCCCGACGTCAGTCACGGGCACGTGGAAAGATGGATACATGAGGGACAGGAATTACATGTGTTTACAAAGGCAATGTCTAATTGGGGATATTCAGCATTGCTTTGTACGTGGGAAATCATGTTTCAAGATATTGAGTTTTTTGAAGAAGTAGCAAAAGGATTGATGAGGGCAGCGCGGAGGATGTGAGCGACATGGACTTCAGTAAGGTATTCGAAATGTTTCCACATGGGAGATTGGAGAGCAAGGATAGATCTCATGGAATACAGGGAAAACCAGCCATTTGGATACAGAACTGGCAGGAAGGTAGAAGACATAGGGTGGTTATGGAGGATGGTTTTTTCAGACTGGAGACCTGTGACCAGTGGAGTGCCACAAGGATCGGTGCTGTGTCCACTACTTTCCATTAATGATATAAATGATTTGAATGTGAACACAGCAGGTATAGTTAGTAAGTTTGCAGATGACACCAAAATTGGAGGTGTAGTGGACAGTGAAGATTGTTACTTCACATTACAACAGGATGGTACCTGGGTTGGTACCTGGGACTTCGATGTTGTGGCTATTACGGAGACATGGCTAGATCAGGGACAGGATTGGCTGTTGCTGGTTCCAGGGTTTAAATGTTTTAGTAGGGTCAGAGGTGGGGGTAAAAGAGGGGGGGGTGTGGCTTTGCTTGTCAAAGATAGTATTACAGCGGTGGAAAGGAAGATGGATGAAGATTTGCCATCTGAGGTAGTTTGGGTTGAGGTTAGGAATAGGAGAGGTGAGGTCACCCTGTTAGGAGTCTTTTACAGGCCTCCTAATAGTCCTAGAATCGTTGAAGAAAGGATTGCGAAGATGATTCAGGAGAAGAGTGACAGTAATAGGGTGATTGTTATGGGAGACTTTAACTTTCCTGATATTGATTGGGAAAGCTATAGCTCAAGTTCGTTAGATGGGTCAGTGTTTGTGCAATGTGTGCAGGAGAGTTTCCTGACACAATATGTAGATAAGCCAACAAGAGGTGAGGCCATACTGGATTTGGTTCTGGGTAACGAACCAGGCCAGGTATTAGAACTAGAGGTAGGTGAGCACTTTGGGGACAGTGACCACAATTCGGTGATTTTTAGTCTCGTGATGGGGAGGGATAAGTGTGTACTACAGGGCAAGAGTTATAGCTGGGGGCAGGGAAATTATGATGCGTTGAGGCATGACTTAGGATGTGTGGATTGGAAAAGTAGATTCCAAGGCAAGAGCGTAATTGATATGTGGAACTTGTTCAAGGAGCAACTATTGAGTGTCCTTGATAAGTACGTACCTATCAGGCAGGGAGGAAAGGGTCGTGTGAAGGAGCCGTGGTTTAATAAGGAGTTGGAATCCCTTGTTAAATGGAAGAGGGCGGCCTTTGTAAAGATGAGGCGTGAAGGTTCAATAGGGGCGATTGAGAGTTATAAGGTAGCCCGGAAGGACCTGAAGAGAGAGCTAAGAGCAGCAAGGAGGGGACATGAAAGGTCCTTAGTTGGTAGGATTAGGGAAAACCCTAAGGCTTTCTATAGGTATGTTAGGAATAAAAGAATGACTAGGGAAGGAATAGGTCCAATCAAGGATAGTAATGGGAAGTTGCATGTGGAGGCTGAAGAGATTGGGGAGGCGCTGAATGAATACTTTTCGTCAGTATTCACTCAGGAACAGGACATTGTTGTCGATATGAATACTGAGGCACGAATAAGTAGAATGGATGGCTTTGAGATATGTAGAGAAGAGGTGTTGGAAATTCTGGCAAGGGTGAAAATAGATAAGTCCCCTGGGCCTGATTGCATTTATCCTAGGATTCTCTGGGAAGCAAGGGAGGAGATTGCAGAGCCATTGGCCTTGATTTTTGTGTCCTCTTTGTCTACAGGAGTAGTGCCAGAGGACTGGAGGCTAGCAAACGTGGTTCCCTTGTTCAAGAAGGGGAGTAGGGATAATCCTAGTAACTATAGGCCAGTGAGTCTCACTTCTGTTGTGGGCAAAGTCTTAGAGAGAATTATAAGGGATAGGATTTATGCACATCTGGATAAGAATGATGTGATCAAGGATAGTCAGCATGGTTTTGTGAAGGGCAGGTCGTGCCTCACAAACCTTATTGAATTCTTTGAGAAGGTGACGAAGGAGGTAGATGAGGGGAAAGCGGTAGATGTAGTATATATGGATTTTAGTAAGGCGTTTGATAAGGTCCCCCATGGTAGGCTACTGCAGAAAATACAGAGATATGGCATTGAGGGTGAGTTGGAGGTTTGGATTAGGAATTGGCTCTCTGGAAGAAGACAGAGGGTAGTAGTTGATGGCAAAGATTCATCTTGGAGTGCCGTCACTAGTGGTGTTCCGCAAGGATCTGTTTTGGGACCATTGCTGTTTGTCATTTTTATAAATGACCTGGAGGAAGGGTTAGAAGGTTGGGTGAGCAAGTTTGCGGATGATACGAAAGTCGGAGGAGTTGTAGACAGTGAGGAAGGATATGGCAGGTTACAGCGGGATATAGAGAAGCTGCAGAGCTGGGCAGAAAGGTGGCAAATGGAGTTCAATGTAGCTAAGTGTGAAGTGATTCACTTTGGTAAGAGTAATAAAAAGATGGATTACTGGGCTAATGGTAGACTACTTGGTAGTGTGGAAGAGCAGAGGGATCTTGGTGTCCATGTACACAGATCTCTGAAAGTTGCCACCCAGGTAAATAGTGCAGTGAAGAAGGCATATGGCGTACTGGCTTTTATTGGTAGAGGAATTGAGTTCCGGAGTCCTGAGGTCATGCTGCAGTTGTATAAGACTCTGGTGCGGCCGCTTCTGGAATATTGTGTGCAGTTTTGGTCGCCATACTATAGGAAGGATGTGGAGGCACTGGAACGGGTGCAGAGGAAGTTTACCAGGATGTTGCCTGGTATGGTAGGAAGATCCTATGAGGAAAGGCTGAGGCACTTGGGGTTGTTTTCTTTGGAGAAAAGAAGGTTTAGGGGTGATTTGATAGAGGTGTACAAGATGATTAGGGGGTTAGATAGGGTTGACAGTGAGAACCTTTTTCCGCGTATGGAGTCAGCTATTACAAGGGGGCATAGCTTTAAATTAAGGGGGGGTAGATATAGGACTGATGTTAGGGGTAGGTTCTTCACTCAGCGAGTCGTAAGATCATGGAATGCCCTGCCAGTAGCAGTAGTGGACTCTCCCTCTTTATGGGTATTTAAGCGGGCATTGGATAGGTATATGGAGGATAGTGGGTTAGTGTAGGTTAGGTGGGCTTTGATCGGCGCAACATCGAGGGCCGAAGGGCCTGTACTGCGCTGTATTGTTCTATGTTCTATGTTCTATGTTCTATGGTGAACTGATGGGCCAATGGGCTGAGGGGTGACAGATGGAGTTTAATTTAGATAAATGGGAGGTGCTACATTTTGGAAAAGCAACTCTTCGCAGGACTGATACACTTAATGTTCAGGTCCCAGGGAGTGTTTCTGAACAAAGAGACCTTGGAGTGCAGTTTCATTGTTCCTTGAAAGGAGAACTGTGGGTCGATAGGATCGTGAAGAAGGTGTTTGGTATGCTTGTGTTTACTGATCAGTGCATTGAGTAGAGGAGTTGGGAGGTCATGTTGTGGCTGTACAGGACATTGGATAAGTCAGTTTTAGCATATTGCGTGCAATTCTTGTCTCCTCCCTATCGGAAGGATGTTGTGTAAATTGAAAGGGTTCAGAAATAATTTGCAAAGACGCTGACAGGATTGGAGGATTTGAGCTAAAGGGAGAGGTTGAATGGGCTGGGGATGTTTTCCCTGCAATGTCTGAGGCTGAGGGGTAACCCATCTGGAGGTTGATAAAGCCATGAGAGGCATGGTTAGGATTAACAGACAAGGTCTTTTCCCTGGGTGGGGTAGTCCAGAACTGGAGGGCCTAGGTTCAGGATGAGAGGGGAAAGATATAAAAGGAACATAAGGGACAATGTTTTGATGTGGAGGGTGTTGTGTGTATGGAATGAACTGACAGATGAAGTGGTGGAGACTGGTACAATTACTGCATTTAAAAGGCATCTGGATGGGTATACGAACAGGAAGAGTTGAGAGGGATTTGGGCTAAGTGCTGGCAAATGTGATGAGATTATGTTAGGATATGTGGGTGGCGTGGATGATTTGGACCGAAGGCCCTGTTTCTGTGCTGTACATCTCTATGACTGTAAATGTTTTCCACTGTCCATTTCCAGCCATACACTTCACTGTTTCCCCTGTTTACCTTGGTCAGTTCTCCTCTCAAACACATGTCAATGCCTTTGGTTGTGATTGTAGGCTGTGCTTCATGGTCACTTTAAAAATCCATCATCTCGCTGAATTCCACTACACTGCAATTTCCCAGAGGATATCTCAGTGGGACATTACTCCTTCCCTCAGCGTCATCACCCAACGGTCGATCTGAGATAGTCACATCCCTGGCCGTTTGCACAACGTGTTATTCAAAGAAACACTGACAAAAACATTCAAAGAGGAGTTCGGAGAACATCACTTTTGCCAATGTGACTGTCCCAGATTATACAAAGACTGAAGTCTCCCAGAATTATCACAGTGCCTTTGCATTACACAGGAATTCATTGGAATGTGTAACAGGGTTGAGCAATGAAATGCTGTTCGGCAGCCTCTAAACTGTCCTCCTGCTTGTGTTTTTGACACGTGTTACCCAGAATCTGCATTCAGGCTGATTCAGCTTCATCATCTGAGGCCAAATGCTTTCTCTGTAATGCCTTTGTTACCCATTACTGTCAGGGTTACCCATCCTGCACTCCCTGAGACCTCTCAATAAGGTGTACAATAAAATATTCATGTTCCACCTTTTGTTCACCGTGTCACCACTAAATCTCATTTATCTCTGTGCCACAATCCATCCACCTTATTGCAGAGACTTAATCCAGTCCAAAAAAGAACATTACAATTGACTATTTCCACAATTTCTCGTCACAGTCCAATTCACTGATGTACAGTTTCAGTTAAACTCTGCCTCTTCCTGTTCCTTTCTGCTTGCCTTCAGCTACATTGCCATTTCTCTTTGGATTTAGAAAGCTCCTTTCACCTGAACCCTGGCCCTGCATCCTCTCTGTCAGTTTAAAATCCTGTCCATAAGCCTACCGACATGATTGGCCTGGACACTGCTCCCAGCAGTGTTGTGTTTAATTCACTCATGGGATGTTGCTGTCTCTGGCTGGCCAGCATCGCATGTCCACCCCGAGCTGCCCTTGAGCTGAGTGCCTTGCTGGATGATTACAGAGAGCAGTTTAGAGTCAACCCCATCACTCTGGGTCTGGATCATGTGTAGGCCAGACCCGCTGTCTAGAATAGATTTCCTTCCTAAAAGGATATTAAGCAGTTATATGGGTTATACTGGACACCGGCATTAACATCTGGATGAACAGTCGGGTGAGAATAGCATGAGGCCATCACCTGCCCCACTCGTAGCTCACCTGTCACTGAGTACTGATCCCCGTGCACCATGAATCACAACCCTTTCATCATGACCATTGTGTGATCCTGATACCATCCTGCACTCTGGTGATATCACTCAGTATCTCTCCATGTGGTATCCCTCACTGTGTGGGTCTAATTGCTGCCTCTGTCAGCATCTCTCACACTTGCAGCTACTCCAGATCCTGAGCCAATGGAATTCCCCATTCCAGAGAGACGCAGCAGCACAGGCCAGGGATGGAGACTGGGATTTTCCAGATGTCTGTGGGACTCAGGGCCATTCTCCATGTGTAATCCTCACTGCATCAGTCTAATTTCCCATTCTGTCTGTTTCTCTGTCTCCTGTAGGTCATCAGGATGTTCCTGTCTCAGCCGAATTGCTAACTCTTGTCTCGCCCATATCCATATCAAAGACGCTTGGTCAGTCAGAGAGACATGAAGAGGGAGGTCTGGAGCCTTCAGTAAATCCTGCAGCCGGTAAGATCACTCACAGTAAACAGCACAGGGAGGGGTTAGTGACCTTCTGTATTCAGACCTGGAAGACAGGACATAGACACAAAGCTGGGTAAGGAACAGCTACATTCTTGGCTTCATTCACATCATCTTGTGAGGGACCTGCTTTCGCCTCTGCTGTACTGGTCCTCCCTGATATATCTCTCTCTGACTCTCTCTCTCTCCCTCATTCTCACCCCCTCACTCTCATTCTCTCTTTCTCACCCTCTCTTTCTCTCTCACCCCCTCACTCACTCTCCACCCAAACTCTCTCTCTCACCCGACTTCTCTCTCCCTCGCGTCCCTCTCTCTCATCCCTCTGTCACTGGATCGCCCTCTATCTCTCCCGATCATGCTCTGCCTCCTCGCTATCTATCTTTCTCTATCTCTCTCACACTCTCTCACTTGTCCCCTTCTCGTGCGCTCTCTCGCTCTCAGACTCTGTCTCATTTCCGTCCCCTCCCTCCCGCTCATTTGCACCTCTCTCTCTCTCGCCCCCTTGCCCCCCTCTCTCTCTCTCGCTCGCCCCCTCTCTCGCTCACACGCGCCTCTCTCTCACCCCTCTCTCACCCCCTCTCACTCTCAACCCATCTCTCTCCCCGCCTCTCACTCTCTTCCCCCTCTCTCTGTCCCTCTTGTGCTCTCTTCCCCCTCTCTCACTCCACCACTCTCACTCACCCCTCCCTCCCTTTCTCTCCCCATCCCCTCTCTCCCCTCTCCCCTTCTCTCCCCCTCTCTCCCCCCTTTCTCTCACCCCCTCGCTCTCATTCCCCTTCTCACCCTCTCCCGTTTCTCTCCCTCCTCTCTCTCCCTCCTCTCTCTGCCCCCTCTCTCACCCCTTCCTCTCACCCCCTCGCTCTCAACCCCCCTCCTCTCTCTCTCCCCTCTCTCTCTCTCCCCCCTCACCCCTCTCCATCCCCCTTCCCTCCCCTTTCGCTGTCCCCCCCTCTCTCCCGCCTCTCTCTTACCCCCTTTCTCTCCCCCTTTCTCTCCCCCTCTCTCTCTCATACCTCTCTCACACCCCACTCTCCCCCTCTCTCATTCCCTTCCCCACCGCTCTCTCCCCACTCTCTCTGGCCTCTCTCACCCCTTTCTCTCCCCCTCTCTCTCCCCCTCTCTCCCCCTCTCTCTCACCCCTCTCTCACCCCCCTCTCTCCCCCGTCACTCCCCCCTCCCCTCTCTCTACCTCTCCCCACTTTCTGCCCCACTCTCCCCCATCTCATTCTCCCACTCTCTCTCAACCACTCTCTTCTTTCTCACCCGCGCTCTCTCCCACCCTGATCTTTCTCATCCCCCCTCTCACTATCACCCTCTCACCCCTCACTCTCTTTCCACTCACTCTCTCTTACCCTCTCTCAGCCCCCCCTCACCCCAGTCTCTCCCACCCTGATCTCTCTCACACACACTCTCTCTCACCCCTCTCTCTCTCTCACACCTCTCTCACACTCACCCTCTCTCTCTCACATTTTCTTTCTGAGCCCCTCTCTCTCACCCCCTCTCTCTCAAGCCCTCTCTCTCTCACCCCTCTCTCTCTTACCTGTCTCTCTCACACCGCTTCTCTCTTTCACACACACCTCTTGCTCACCCTCTCTTTCTCGCCCCCCTCTCTCTCATCCATCCTCTCTCTCAAACATTCTCTCTCTCACTCTCTCACGCCTCTCTCTCTTCCCTTCTCTCTCTTCCCTCTCTCCCTCACCCTATCTCTCACCCCTTCTCTCTCAACCCATCTCTCACTCCTCGTCTCTCAGCCCTTTCTCTCTCTCAGCCCCCCCTACTGACTCCCCAGTCTCTCACACCCTAATTTCTCTCACACACCCTCTCTCTCACCTCTCTATCTCTTCCCCCTCTCTCTCACACCTCTCTCTCTCAGCCTATCTCTCTGTCAACCCCTGTCTCTTTCTCTTCCACCCCGATCTCTCTCACACCCCCTCTCTCCCTAACCCCTCTCTCTATCACCCGTCTCTCTTACCCGTCTCTCTCTCTCACCTTCTCTCTTACCCCTCTCTCTCACCCCCTTTCTCTCACCCCCTCTATCTCACCCCTCTCTCTCTCTCAGCCTGTCTCTCTATCATCCCTTGTCTCTTTCTCACCCGCTCTCCCTTCCACCCGGATCTCTCTCACACCCTCTCTCTCTCATCCTCTCTCTCACCCTCTCTCTTACCTCACTCTCACCCCCTCTCTTTCACCCTCTTTATCTCTCAGCCTGTCTCTCTTTCACCCCCTGTCCCTTTCAAACCCACTCTCTCTTCCACCCTGATCTCTCTCACCCCTCTCTCCCGCACCTCTCTCTCTCACCTCTCTCTCTCACCTCTCTCTCTCTCTCACCCCTCTCTCTCTCTCACGCTTCTCTATCTTACCCGTCTCTCTCACACCTCTCTCTCAGCCTTTCTCTCTCACGCCTTCTCTGTCACCCCTTCTGTCGCAGCCCTGCTCTCTCTCTCAGCCCCTCTCTCTCTTTCCAGTCTCTCCCACCCTGCTCTCTCTCACAGCCCCTCTCTCTCTCACACACCTCTCTCTCACGCTCTCTCTCACCCCTTCTCTCACACCCCCTCTTTCTCACGCTCACTCTCTCAGGCCCTCTCTCTCTCACTCCTCTCTCTATCTCATCCCTCTCTCTCTCCCTCAGCGCTTCTCTCTCACACTGCTTCTCTCTCTCTCAGCCCTCTCTCTCTGTCACCCCTCTCTCTCTCACCCCCCTCTCTCTCATACACCCCCTCTCTCTCTCACCCCTCTCTCTTACCCGTCTCTCTTCTCACACCTCTCTCTTTCACCCTCTCTATCTCGCACCTCTCTCTCAGCGCTTCTCTTTCACACCGCTTCTCTCTCTCTCTCACCCCTCTCTCATTCTCACCCCTCTCTCACTCACCCTCTCTCTCTCACCCCCTCTCTCTCACACCCCCCTCTCTCTCTCACCCCTCTCGCTCTCACCTCTCTCTCTCACCCTCTCTCTCTCTCACCCCGTCTCTCCGCACCCTCTCTCACCCCCTCTCTCTCAGGCCCTCTCTTTCAGCCCCTCTCTCCCACACTTCTCTCTCTCTCAAAACCCTTTCTCTCACACCCCTCTCTCTCTCTCTCTTATCCTCTCTCTCACCCTTTCCCTCTCACCTACTATCTCTCACACCCTCTCTCTCAGGCCCTCTCTCTCTCTCTCACCCTTTCTCTCAACCTCTCTCTCTCACACCCTTCTCTCTCTCACACCCTCTATTTCTTACCCCTCTCTCTTTCACACCCTCTCTCTCTGTCAGGCTGTCTCTCTCTCTCACCCCCCTGTCTCTCTCACACCACCTCGCTCCCTCACCCCTCTCTCTCTTTCACCCATCTATCTGTCACCCCTTTCTCTCTCAACCTTCTCTCTCTAACCCGTCTCTTCTTCTCTCACACTTTTCTCTCTCTCTCAGCGTCTCTCTCTCAAGCCTTCTCTCTCACCCTCTCTTTGGCAGCCTTTCTGTCTATCAGCCCCTCTCTCTCTCCCCAGTCTCTCCCACCCTGATCTCTTTCACCCCTCGCTCTCTCTCTCATCCCTCTCTCTCTGATCCCTCTCTCTCTCACCACCCTCTCTCTCTTCTCTCGCCCCGTCTCTCTTACCCCTCTCTCTCTTACCCCTCTCTGTTACCCCTCTCTCTCACCCCTCTCTCTCTCACCCTCTCTCTCTCACTCACTCTCTCTCACCTCTTCTCTCTCAGCCGTCTCTCTCTCTCTCAGCCCCCCTAGTAACTCCACAGTCTTCCCCCACGACCTCTCACACACACATTCTCTCTCACACTCTCTCTCACCCCTTCACTCTCTCAGCCTGTCTCTCTGTCACCCCCTGTCAATTTCTCACCCGCTCTCTCTCCCACCACACTCTCTCCCTCATCCCCTCTCTCTCACCCCTCTCTCTCTCAACCCTCTCTCTCACACCTGTCTCTCTCTCTCTCACCCTCTCTCTCTCATCCCTACTCTGTCATCCCCTCTCTCGCACCCCCTCTCTCTCACCCCCTCTCTCTCTCAGCCTGTCTCTCTGTCACCCCCTGTCTCTTTCTCACCCGTTCTCTCTTCCACCCCTCTCTCCCTCACCCCTCTCTCTTACCGCTTTCTCTTTCACCCGTCTCTCTCACCCTCTCGCTCTTACCCGTTACTCTCTCACACACACCTCTCTCTCACCCCTTCTCTCTCACCATCTCTTTCGCTGCCCCTCTCTCTCTCAGCTCCTGTCTCTCATCCCTTTCTCTTTCATCCCGCTCTCTCATAACTCTCTCTCATCCGCTCTCTCGCACCCTCTCTCTCATGCATTCTCTCTCTCACCCCCTCTCTCTCTCTTACCCCTCTCTTTCACACACCGCTTCTCTCTATCTCACCCGTCTCTCACTCTCGCCCCTTTCTCTGTCTCTCATCCCACTCTCTCTCACCCTCTCTCTCACCCTCTCTCTCACCCTTTCTCTCTCACCCCCTCTCTCACCCCCTTGCACTCTCACTCGCCCTCTCTCTCTCACACCTCTCTCTCAACCCCCTGTCTATCTCACACTCCTCTCTCTCAACCTCTCTCTCTCAACCCTCTCTCTCAACCCCCGTCTCTCTCACACCCTTCTCTCCCTATCACCTCTCTCTCACCCTCTCTCTGTCACCCTTTCTCTCTCACCCCTTTCTCTGTAACCCCTATCTCTCTCACACACCTCTCTCTCACACCCTCTCTCTCACCCCCTCTCTCTCACAACCTCTCTCTCTCATACCTCTCTCTCTCTCACCACTTCTCTCCCACCCCTCTCTCACACCCCTCTCTCTCTCTCACCCCTCTCTCTCTCACACCCCATCTCTCTCTCACACCTCTCTCTCAACCCCCTGTCTATCTCACACTCCTCTCTCTCTCACCCTCTCTCTCAACGCTCTCTCTCAACCCCCCTCTCTCTCACACCCTTCTCTCCCTATCACCTCTCTCTCACCCTTTCTCTCTCACCCCTCTCTCTATTACCCCTATCTCTCTCACACACCTCTCTCTCTCACCCTCTCTCTCACCCCTCTCTCTCTCTCACCCCCTCTCTCTCACCCATTCTCTCTCACCCTTCTCTCAGGACCTCTCTCTCTCACACCTCTCTCTCTCACCCCCTCTCTCTTACACCCCCTCTCTCTCTTACAACCCCTCTCTCTCTCACACCCCCTCTCTCTCACCCCTCTCTCCCACATCTCTCTCTCAACCCTCTCTCTCTTTCATCCCCCTCTCTCGCACTCATCCCCTCTCGCACCGCCGCCTCTTTCACCCCTCTCTCTCTCACCCCCTCTCTGTCACATACCCCTCTCTTTCACTACTCTTTCTCACACCCCCTCTCTCTCACCCCCTCACTCTCACACACCCCTCTCTCTCACCCCTCTCTCTCACCCCCACACTCCCTCACACTGCTCTCTCTGTCATCCCCTCTCTCTCCTCTCTCTACACCCTCTCTTTCTTAGCCTTCTCACTCTCTTACCCCCTCTCTCATGCCTCTCTCTCACCATCCCTCTCACCTACTCTTTCTCTGCCTGTCTCTCTCTCACCCACTCTCCTTTCTCAATCGCTCTCTCTTCTACTCCAATCTCTCTCACACCCCCTCTCTCTCACCCCTCTCTCTCTCACCCCTCTCTCTATTACCCCTCTCTCTCACACCACTCTCTCGCGCAGTCCCCTCTCCCTCTCCCCAGTCTCTCCCACCCTGACCTGTCTCACACACCTTCTCTATCACGCCTCTCTCTCTCACCCTCTCTTTCTCTCACCCCTCTCTCTCTCACCCCTCTCTCTCTTACCCGTCTCTCTCTCTCTTTCAGCCCCCCTCTCTCTCACACACCCACAGACCTCTCTCTCAACCCTCTTTCTCTCTCACACCCTCTCTCTCTCACCTACACCTCTCTCTCTCACCCCCCTCTCTCTCACACATTCTCTCTCTCATACCTCTCTCTCTCACCGCTTCTCTCTCACTGCATCTCTCATTCCCCCCTCTCAGGCCCTCTCTTCCTGCCCCTCTCACTCTCTCACCCCTCTCTCTCTCTCACCACCTCTCTCTCACCCATTCTCTATCACACCCTCTCTCTTAGGCCCTCTCTCTCTCTCACCCCTCTCTCTCTCACCCTCTCTCTCTCTCACCCCCGCTCTCTCACCCCCTCTCTCTCTCACCCCCTCTCTCACTGCCCCTCTTTCATCCCCTCTCCCTCATTCCCTCTCTGTCACACCCCCTCTCTTTCACCCCTCTTTCTCACACATCATATCCCTCACCCCCCTCACTCTCGCACCCCTCTCTCTCTCACCCCTATCTCTCTCTCACGCCCTCTCTCTGACCCTCTCTCTCTCACCCCCTCTTTCCCTCACCCCGCTCTATCTGTCATCCCATCCCACTCTCCCCACTCTCTCACCCTCTCAATCTCTCCCACTCCCTCACACCCTCTCTTTCTTAGCCCTCTCCCTCTCTTATCCCCTCCCACTCTCACAACTCTTATTCTCTCTCACCCCTCTCTCTCAGTCCCCTGTCTCTCATTCACCCTCACACCCTCTCTCTAACACCCCCTCTCACCAACACCCCCTCTCTCTCACCCCCTTTCTTTCTTACTCCTCTCTCTCTTACCCCTCTGGCTCACCTCTCTCTCTGACCCCTCTCTCTTTCACCCCCTTTCTCTCTTACCCCGCTCTCTCTTATCCTTCTCTGTCCCCCACTCTCTCCTCCCTCTCTCTCCCCCACTCTCACTTACCCCATTCTCTTTCTCACCCCGATCTTTCATCATCCTCCCTCTCTCTCTCACCCTCTCACCCGTCTCTCTCAATCCCCGCGCTCTCTCTTACCCCCTCTCTCTCACGCTCTCTTTCTCTGCCTGTCTCCCTCTCTCACCTGCTCTCTCTTTCTCAGCCGCTCTCTCTTCCACCCCGATCTCTCTCACACTCCCTCTCTCTCTGACCCTTTCTCTCTCTCTCACCCCTTTCTCTCTCAACCCACTCTCCTTACCCTCTCTCTCACACACACACCTCTCTCACACATCATTATCTCTCTCTCACCCTCTCTCTCTCCTACCTCTCTCTCTTACCCCTTTCTCTGTCTCGCACCTCTCTCTCACGCCCTCTCTCTCTCACTCACCTCTCTCTCTTTCACCCCTTCTCTCTCACCCTCTCTTTCACAGCCCCTCTCTCTGTCTCAGCTCCTCTCTCTCATCCCTTTCTCTCTCATCGCGCGCTCTCTCACACCTCTCGCACCCCCTCTCTCGCACCCTCTCTCTCTCATGCAATCTCTCTCTCACCCCCCTCTCTCTTACCCCTCTCTTTCACACACCGCTTCTCTCTCTCTCACCCGTGTCTCACTCTCACAACTTTCTCTGTCTCTCATCCCACTCTCTCTCACCCCATCTCTCTCACCCACTCTCTCACCCCCTTGGTCTCTCACACCCCCTCTTTCTCACACACATCTCTCTCAACCCTCTGTCTCTCTCACACTCCTCTCTCTCTTACCCTCTCTCTCAACCCTCTCTCTCACCCCCCTCTCTCTCACACCCTTCTCTCTCTCTCTCACCTCTCTCTCACCCTCTCTCTCTCACCCTTTCTCTTTCATCCCTCCCTCTCTTACCCCTATCTCTCTCACACCTCTCTCTCATACCCTCTCTCTCACCCCCTTCTCTCTCACACCGTCTCTCTCTCATACTACTCTCTCTCTCACCCCTTCTCGCTCACCCCTCTCTTTCAGCCCCTCTCACTCTCTCGCCCCTCTCTCTCTCACCCCTCTCTCTCTCACCCCTCTCCCTCTCTCACCCCTTCTCTCTCACCCATTTTCTCTCACCCTCTCTCTCAGGCCCTCTCTCTCACACACCTCTCTCTCTCTCACCCCCCCTCTTACAACCCTCTCTCTCTTACACCCCCTCTCTCTCACAACCCCTCTCTCTCACCCTTCTCCCTCTCTCACTCCGCTCTCCCACATCTCTCTCTCATCACTCTCTCTCTTTAATCCCCCTCTCTCTCTCATCCCCTCTCACCGCCTCCTCTCTCACCCCTCTCTCTCTCACCCCCTCTCTGTCACACACCCCACTCTTTCACCCCTCTTTCTCACCCCCCCTCTCTCTCACCCCCTCACTCTCACACCCCTCTCTCTCACCCGTCTCTCTCTCTCACGCCCTCTCTCTCACGCCGTCTCTCTCTCACCCCTCTCTCACCCCTCTCTCTCACCCCCGCTCTCCCTCACACTGCTCTCTCTGTCATCCCCTCTCTCTTCTCTCTCTACACCCTCTCTTTCTTAGCCTTCGCACGCTCTTTCCCCTCTCTCTCATGTCTCTCTCTCACCTTCCCTCTCACCTACCCTTCTCTGCCTGTCTCTCTCTCAACCACTCTCCTTTCTCAATCGTTCTCCCTTCTACTCCGATCTCTCTCACACCTCCACTCTGTCGCTCTCAGGTCCCTCTCCCTCTCCCCAGTCTGTCCCAACCTGCTCTCTCTCACACACCTTCTCTCTCACGCCTCTCTCTCTCACCCTCTCTTTCTCTCACTCCTCTCTATCTTACCCCTCTCTCTATCTCACCCCCTCTCTCTCAGGCTGTCTCTCTCTCACCCCCTCTATCTCTTTCACCCCTCTCTCTCTTACCTCTCCCTCTCACCCCCACTCTCTCACCCCTCTCTCTCTTACCCGTCTCTCTCTCTCTCTTTCAGCACCTCTCTCTCTCACAACCCCCACAGACCTCTCGCTCAACCCTTTTTCTCTCTCACAGCCGTCTCTCTCTCACCCTCTCTCTCTCACCCTCTCTCACACCCCTCTCTCTCACACATTCTCTCTCTCTCATCCCTCTCTCTCTCACCCCTTCTCTCTCACTGCAGCTCTCATCCCCCCTCTCTCAGGCCCTCTCTTCCTGCCCCTCTCACTCTCTCACCCCTCTCTCTCTCTCACCCTCTCTCTCACACCCATTCTCTATCACACCATCTCTCTTAGGCCCTCTCTCTCTCTCTCACTCCTCTCTCTCTCACCCTCTCTCTCTCACCCCCGTTCTCTCGCCCCCTCTTTCTCACCCCCTCTCTCACTGCCCCTCTTTCACCCCCTCTTTCTCATCCCCTCTCTGTCACACACCCCTCTCTTTCACCCCTCTTTCTCAAACATCATCTCTATCACTCCCCTCACTCTCACGCACCTCTCTCTCACAACCTCTCTCTCATACCTCTCTCTCTCTCACCACTTCTCTCTCACCCCTCTCTCTCACCCCTCTCTCTCTCTCTCACCCCTCTCTCTCTCACCCCCTCTCTCTCACCCATTCTCTCTCACCATTCTCTCAGGACCTCTCTCTCTCACACCTCTCTCTCTCACCCCCCTCTCTCTTACACCCCTTTCTCTCTTCCAGCCCCTCTCTCTCACACACCCCGTCTCTCTCACCACGCTCTCTCTCACCCCTCTCTCCCCATCTCTTCTCTCATCCCTCTCTCTCTTTCATCCCCCTCTCTCTCTCATCCCCTCTCTCTGCGCCCCCTCTCTCACCCCTCTCTCTCTCACCCCCTCACTTTCACACAGCCCTCTCTTTCACTCCTCTTTCTGACACACCCTCTCTCTCACCCCCTCACTCTCACACCCTTCTCTCTCTCACCCCTTTCTCTCTCAACCCTCTCTCCTTACCCTCTCTCTCTCTCACACATACACCTCTCTCTCACACCATTATCTGTCTCTCACCCTCTCTCGCCTACCCCTCTCTCTTACCCCTTTCTCTGTCTCGTACCTCTCTCTCACGCCCTCTCTCTCTCACCCCTTCTCTCTCACCCTCTCTTTCACAGCCCCTCTCTCTGTCTCAGCTCCTCTCTTTCTCATCCCTTTCTCTCTCATCGCGCTCTCTCTCACACCTCTCTCTCACCCCCTCTCTCGCACCCTCTCTCTCTCATGCAATCTCTCTCTCGCCTCCCTCTCTCTTACCCCTCTCTTTCACACACTGCTTCACACTCTCACCCGTCTCTCACTCCCACAACTTTCTCTGTCTCTCATCCCACTCTCTCTCACCCTCTCTCTCACCCTCTCTCTCTCACCCCTTCTCTCTCACCCGATCTCTCACCCCCTTGCTGGTCACACCCCCTCTTTCTCACACACCTCTCTCTCAACCCCCTCTCTCTTTCACACCCCCCTCTCTCTCACACACCTCTCTCTCAACCCACTGTCTCTCTCATACCTCCTCTCTCTCTCACCCTCTCTCTCACCCCCCCTTTCTCTCTCTCACACCATTCTCTCTCTCTCACCCCCTCTCTCTCATGCCTCTCTCTCACCTTCTCTCACTCACCCTCTCTTTCTCAGTCTGTCTCTTTCTCACCCCCTCTCTATTTCTCACCCGCTCTCTGTTCCACTCCGATCTCTCTCTCACACCCCCTCGCTCTCTCACCCCTCTCTCTCACCCCCCTCTCTCACACACACCCCTCTCTCTCAGCCCTCTCTCTCTCTCAGCCTCCCTCTCGCTCTCTCCTGAGTCTCTCCCACCCTGATCTCTCTCACACACCTTCACTCTCATGTCTCTCTCTCACACCCTCTCTCTCTTACCCCTCTCTCTCACCCCTCTCTCTCAGCCTGTCTCTCTTTCACGCCCTGTCTCTTTCTCACCCGTTCTCTCTCCCTCACCCTACTCTCTCTTTCCCATCTCTCTCTTTCTCCCGCCTATTTCTCTCAACCTCTCTCTCACCCCTTCTCTCTCACCCTCTCTTTCGCAGCCCCCTCTCTCTCTCATCCCCTTTCTCTCCCCAGTCTCTCCCACCCTGATCTCTCACAGCCACTCTCTCTCATCCCTCGCTCATTCTCTCATCCCTCTCTCTTCATCCCTCTCTCTCACACCTCTCTCTCTCACACCTCTCTCTCACCCCCGCACCCTCTTAGGCCCTCTCTTTCAGCCCCTCGCTCTTTCATACCCGTCTCTCTCTGGCCCTCTCTCTCTCGACCCTCTCTCTCTCAAGCCTCTCTATCTTACCCCTCTCTCTCTTACCCGTCTCTCTCACACACCTCTCTCTCACCCTCTCTCACCACCTCTCTCACCCCCTCCCTCACCTGCCCCTCCATTTCTTACCCCTCTCTCTCACCTCTCTTTCGCTCTCCCTCTCTCTCTCACCCCATCTCTCTCACCTCCTCTCTCACCCCCTCTCTCTCAGCCCTTTCTCTTGCTCAGCCCACCTCTCTCTCTCCACAGTCTCTCCCACCCTGATCTCTCTCACACACCTTCTCTAGCACGCCTCTCTCCCTCATCCTCTCTCTCCCTTTCCCCTGTCTCACACACATCTCCCTCTCACCCTCTCTCTCACGCCCCTCTCTCTCTCACCCCTCTCTCTCTTACCCCTCTCTCTCACATCGCTTCTCTCTCTCTCACCCTCTCTCTCACCCCTCTCTCTTACCGCCTCTCTCTCACACACCTCATTCTCACCCACCTCTCTCTCACCCACTCTCTCCCTCTCTCTCTCACCCCTTCTCTCTCACCCCCTCTCTCCCCCTCTCTCTCAGTCCTCTCTCTCTCTCAGCCCCCCCTCTCTCTCTCTCCAGTCTCTCCCACCCTGATCTCTATCACACACCTTCTCTATCACGCCTCTCTCCCTCATTCTCTCTCTCACTTTCCCCTCTCTCACACACGTCTCCCTCTCACCCTCTCACTCACCCCTCTCTCTACCTCACCCCTCTCTCTCTCCCTCACCCCTCTCTCTCACACCCCTCTAACGCTCTTGCCCGTCTCTCTCTCTCACCCCCTCACTCTCTCAGCCTGTCTCTCTATCACCCCCTGTCTCTTTCTCACCAGCTCTCTCTTCCACCCTGATCTCTCTCACACCCACTCTCTCCCTCACCCCTCTCTCTCCCTCACCCCTGTCTCTCCCTCACCCCTCGCTCTCTCTTACCCGTCTCTCATCCTCTCTCTCTCACCCACTCTCTCTCACCGCCTTTCTCTCACTCCTTCTCTCTCACCCCCTCTCTCTCAGCCTGTCTCGCTCTCTCACCCCCTGTCTCTTTCACACCCGCTCTCTCTTCCACCCCGATCTCTCTCACACCCGCTCTTTAACTCACTCTTTTCTCCCTCTCTCAACCCTCTCTCTCACCCCCCTCTCTGTCTCACCCCTCTGTCTCTTACCCATCTCTCTCTCTCACAAACACCCTTCTCTCTCAACCTCTCTCTCTCATCCCTTCTCTCTCACCTTCTCTTTCGCAGCCCCTCTCTCTCTCACATCCCCTCCCTCACCCCAGTCTCTCCCACCCTGATATCTCTCAGAGCCCCTCTCTCTCTCACCCCTCCCTCACTCTCTCATCCCTCTCTCTCTCATCCCTCTCCCTCTCACTCCTCTCTCTCTTACCCCTCTCTTTCTCTTACACTGCTTCTCTCACTATCACGCCTCTCTCACTCTCACCCCTCTCTCTCTCACCCTCTCTCTCTCACCTCTCTTTCTCTCACCCTCTCTCTCTCACCACTTCTCTGTCACCCCCTCTCTCACTCGCTCTCTCTGAGGCTCTCTCTTTCAGCCCCTCTCTCTCACCTACCCCTCTCTCTCACACCCCTCTCTCTCATCCCCACTCTCTCACCCCTCTCTCTCTTCCCCTCTCTCTCTCATACTCCTCTCTATCTCACCCTTTCTCTCACTCCCCACTCTCTCTCACCTCTTCTCTCTCTCACACTCTCTCTCTCACCCCTCTCTCTTACCCCTCTCTCTCTCACACACCCTCTCTCTCTCACAGCTCTCTTTCTCACCGCCTCTCTCACACCACCTCTCAGGCCCTCAAATTCCACACCTCGCACTCTGTCCCCCTCTCTCTGTCACCCCTCTCTCTCACCCCCTCTCTCTCACACCTCTCTCGCTCACCCTCTCCCTCTCACCCCTCTCTCTCACTTGCCCGTCTCTCTCTCACTCTCTCTCACCCTCTCTCTCTTACCCCTCTCTCTCACCCCCTCTCTCTCTCAGCCTGTCTCTCTGTCACCTGCTGTCTCTACCTCACCCTCTCTCTCTCCCACCCCGATCTCTCTCACACCCCCTCTCTCCCTCACCCCTGTCTCTCCCTCACCCCTCGCTCTCTCTTACCCGTCTCTATTTCTCATCATCTCTCTTACCCCTCCCCCCTCTCTTTCACCCTCTCTCTCTCAGCCTGTCTCTCTCTCTCACCCACTGTCTCGTTCACACCCGCTCTCTCTTTCACGCCTCTCTCTCTCACCCCTCTCCCACTCTCACTCTTCTCTCTCTCACCCCATCTCTCTCACCCCTCTCCCACTCACACCCTTCGCTCTCACCCATCTCTCTCTCTCACACCCTTCTCTCTCAACCTCTTTCTCTCACCCCTTCTCTCTCACCCTCTATTTCACAGCGCCCCCCTCATCCCCTCTCTCACCCCTGTCTCTCCCCGCCTGATCTCTCTCAGAGCCCCTCTCTCTCACCCCTTCCTCACCCTCTCATCCCTCTCTCTCTCTCATCCCTCTCTCATCCTCTCTCTCTTCCCCCCTCTCTCTCACACACCTCTCTCACACTTGATCTCCACCATCTCTCTCACCCCCTCTCTCACCGCCCCCTCTCTCACCCTCCTCTCTCACCCCTCTCTCTCTCACTCTCCTCTGTCTCTCACAGCCCTCTCTCTCTCACTCTCCTCTGTCTCTCACAGCCCTCTCTCTCTCACCCCCTCTCTCTCACTCCCTCTCTCTCACCCCTCTTTCTCACTGCCTCCTCTCTCACCGTTCTCTCTCACCCCTCTCTCTCACTCTCCACTCTCTCTCACAGCCCTCTCTCTCTCTCTCACCCCCTCTCTCTCACCCCCTCTCTCACCGCCTCCTCTCTCACCCCCTCTCTCTCACCCCTCTCTCTCACTGCCCCCTCTCTGTCACACACCCCCTCTCTTTCAACCCCTTCTCTCACACCCCTCCCTCTCTCACTTCTCTCTCTCTCATGCTCTCTCTCTCACCCTCTCTCTCTCTCACCCCTCTCTCTCTCACCCCCTCTCTCCTTCACCCCGCTCTATCTGTCATCCACTCCCTCTCTCCCCTCTCTCTCACCCCTCACTGTCTCTCACTCTCTCACACCCTCTCTTTCTTAGCTGTATCACTATCTTACCCCTTCCCACTCTCGACACTCTCATTCTCTCTCACCGCTATCTCTCTCAGCCCCTGTCTCTCACCCACTCTCACACCCTCTCTCTCACCCCTCTCTCTCTCTCACCCCCTCCCTCTCCCCATCTCTCTCCCCCACTCTCACTCACCCCCTTTCTCTTTCTCACCCGCTCTCTCCCCCATCCCGATCTTTCTCATCCTCCCTCTCTCTCACCCTCTCACCCTTCTCTCTCTTTCCCCTCTCTCTCTTACCCCCTCTCTCTCATCCTCTCTCTCTCGCCCTCTCTTTCTCTGCCTGTCTCTCTCTCACCACCTCTCTCTTTCTCACCCGCTGTCTGTTCCACTCCGATCTCTCTCACACCCCTTTCTCTCTCAACACTCTCTCTCTCACCCCTTTCTCTCTCACCCCTCTCTCTCACCCCTCTACCTCTCACACACCTCTCTCTCACCCCTTCTCTCTCATCCCCTCTCTCTCACCATCTCTCTCAGGCCCTCTCTCTCTCTCTCTCACCCTTCTCTCTTTCTTACACCGCTTCTCTCTCTCTCACACCCCTCTCTCTCTCACCCTGAGTCTCACCCTATCTAATCTGACACCCCCCTCTCACATCCCCTTCTCTCTCTCAGGCCCCCTCTCTCACTCCTTTCTCTCTCTCTTACCCCTCTCTCTCTCTTACACCGCTTCTCTCTCTCTCACCCCCTCTCACTCGCACCATCTCTCTCTCTTACCCTCTCTCTCTCACCTCTCTTTCTCTCACCCTCTCTTTCTCACCCCTTCTCTGTCACCCCCTCTCTCACTCCCTCTCTCTGAGGCCCTCTCTTTCAGCCCCTCTCTCTCACACACCCCTCTCACACCCTTCTCTGTCATCCCCACTCTTTCACCCCTCTCTCTCTTACCCCTCTGTCTCACACCACTTCTCTCTCATCCTCTCTCTCTCACCCCACTCCCTTACCCCTCTCTCTCTCACACCTCTCTCTCTCACGCCTTCTCTCTCACCGCCTCTCTCACACCCCCTCCCTGGCTCTCTCTTTCCATACCTCGCGCTCTGTCCCCCTCTCTCTCTCACCACTCTCTTTCTCTCACACCCCTCTCTCTCTTGCCCGTCTCTCTCTCTCACCCTCTCTCTCACACCCCCTCTCTCTCAGCCTGTCTCTCTGTCTCCTGCTGTCTCTTTCTCACCAGCTCTCTCTTCCACCCCGATCTGTCTCACACTCCCTCTCTCCCTCACCCCTCTCTCTCCCTCACCCCTCGCTCTCGCTTACCCCTCTCTGTCTCTCATCCTCTCTCTTTTACACCTCTCTCTCACCTCCTCTCTTTCACCCTCTCTCTCTCAGCTTGGCTCTCTCTCTCAGCCCCTGTCTCTTTCACACCCGCTCTCTCTTCCACCCCTCGCTCTATTACCCCTCTCTCACACCACTTCTCTCTCATCCTCTCTCTCTCACCCCACTCTCTTACCCCTCTCTCTCTCACACCTCTCTCTCTCACGCCTTCTCTCTCACCGCCTCTCTCACACACACTCTCTGGCCCTCTCTTTCCATACATCGCGCTCTCTCCCCCTCTCTCTCTCACCACTCTCTCTCTCACACCCCTCTCTCTCTTTCCTGTCTCTCTCTCTCACCCTCTCTCTCTTACCCCTCTCTCTCACCCTCTCTCTCACCCCCTCTCTCTCTCACCCCCTCTCTCTCTCTCAGCCTGTCTCTCTGTCTCCTGCTGTCTCTTTCTCACCAGCTCTCTCTTCCACCCCGATCTCTCTCACACTCCCTCTCTCCCTCATCCCTCTCTCTCCCTCACCCCTCGCTCTCGCTTACCCCTCTCTGTCTCTCATCCTCTCTCTTTTACCCCTCTCTCTCACCTCCTCTCTTTCACCCTCTCTATCTCAGCTTGGCTCTCTCTCTCACCCCCTGTCTCTTTCACACCCGCTCTCTCTTCCACCCCTCGCTCTCACCCCCCTCTCTCTCTCACCCCTCTCCCACTTTCACCCTTCTCTCTCTTACCCGTCTCTATCTCTCACACCCTTCTCTCTCAACCTCTCTCTCTCACCCCTCTCCCACTCTCACCCTTCTCTCTCTTACCCGCCTCTCTTTCTCTCTCTCATTCCCTTCTCTCTCAACCTCTGTCTCGCTCACCCTCTTTCGCAGCCCCCTCTCTCTCTCTCATCCCCTGTCTGACCCCAGTCTCTCCCACCCTGATCTCTCTCAGAGCCCCTCTCTCTCTCATCCCCCCCTCATTCTCTCATCCCTCTCTCTCTCATCCCTCTCTCTCTCTCATCCTCTCTCACGCCTCTCTCTCTTCCCCCTCTCTCTCTCACACACCTCGCTCTCTCACACTTGCTCTTACCCATCTCTCACTCTCACCCCTCTCTCTCACTCACCCTCTCTCTCTCACCTCTCTTTCTCTCACTCCTCTCTCCGTCACCCCCTCTCTCACCCCCTCTCTCTCAGGCCCTCTCTTTCAGCCCCTCTCTCTCTCAAACCCTTCTCTCTCACACACCTCTCTCTCAACCCCGTCTGTCTCACACCCCTCTGTCTCAACCCCATTCTTTCATCCCTCTCTCTCTTATCCCTCTCTCTCACACCACTTCTCACTTTCACCCTCTCTCTCACCCGTCTCTCTTACCCCTCTCTCTCATAACCACACCTCTCTCTCACCCACCTCACTCTCACCCTCTCTCTCTCAGCCCCCTCTCTCTCACACCTCTCTCTCTCACCCCTTCTCTCTCACCGCCTCTCTCACACCACGTCTCAGGTCCTCTCTTACCATACATCGCACTCTCTCCCCCTCTCTCTCATACCCCTCTCTCTCTCACTGCCTCTCTCTCACACCCCCCTCCCTCTTGCCCAACTCTCACTCTCACCCTCTCTCTCTCACCCCTCTCTCTTACCCCTGTCTCTCATAAACACACCTCTCTCTCACCCACCTCTCTCTCACCATCACTCTCTCACCCCCCTCTCTCTCACACCTCTGTCTCTCACCCCTTCTCACTCACCGCCTCTCTCACACCCCCTCTCAGGCCCTCTCTTTCCATTCCTCGCACTCTCTCCCCTCTCTCTCTCTCACGCCTCTCTCTCTCTTGCCCGTCTCTCTCTCTCTCAACCTCTCTCTCTTTCCCCTCTCTTTCACCCCCTCTCTCTTTCACCCCCTCTCTCTCTCAGCCTGTCTCTCTGTCTCCTGCTGTCTCTTTCTCACCAGCTCTCTCTTCCACCCCGATCTCTCTCACACCCTCTCTCTCCCTCACCCCTCGCTCTCGCATACCAGTCTCTGTCTCTCATCCTCTCTCTTTTACCCCTCTCTCTCTCACCCCCTCTCTTTCATCCTCTCTCTCTCAGCTTGGCTCTCTCTCTCTCACCCCCTGTCTCTTTCACACCCGCTCTCTCTTCCACCCCTCGCTCTCTCACCCCCCTCTCTCTCACCCCTCTCCCACTCTCACCCTTCTCTCACTTACCCGTCTCTCTCTCACACCCTTCTCTCTCAACCTCTCTCTCTCACCCTCTCTTTCGCAGCTCCCTCTCTCTCTCTCTCATCCCCTGTTTGACCCCAGTCTCTCCCACCCTGATCTCTCTCAGCGCCCCTGTCTCTCATCCCTCCCTCACTCTCTCATCCCTCTCTCTCTCTTCCCCCTCTTTGTCTCACACACCTCTCTCTCACACTTACTCTTACCCATCTCTCTCTCTCACCCCTCTCTCTCTTATCCCTCTCTCTCACACCGCTTCTCTCTCTGACCTCCCTTTCTCTCACCCTCTCTCTTACCCTCTCTCTCTCACACACACCTCTCTCAAACTCGTCTCTCACCCTCTCCCTCTCATTCCCACTTTCTCTCTCACCCCTCTCTCTCAAACCTCTCTCTCTCACCCCCTCTCTCAGGCCCTATCTCTCTCTCTCTCCCCCTCTCTCACCGCCCCCTCTCTCAACCCCTCTCTCTCACCCCTCTCTCTCGCACTCCCCTCTCTCTCTCACCCTCTCTTTCACTCCCTCTCTCTCACGCCCTCTCTTTCACCCCCTCTCTCTCTCACACACCCCTCTCTCTCTCACACTTCTCTCTCAACCCCGTCTCTCTCACACCCCTCTCTCTCATCCCCACTCTTTCACCCCTCTCTCTCACACCACTTCTCTCTCTCACCCTCTCTCTCAGGCCCTATCTCTCTCTCTCTCCCCCTCTCTCACCGCCCCCTCTCTCAACCCCTCTCTCTCACCCCTCTCTCTCGCACTCCCCTCTCTCTCTCACCCTCTCTTTCACTCCCTCTCTCTCACGCCCTCTCTTTCACCCCCTCTCTCTCTCACACACCCCTCTCTCTCTCACACTTCTCTCTCAACCCCGTCTCTCTCACACCCCTCTCTCTCATCCCCACTCTTTCACCCCTCTCTCTCACACCACTTCTCTCTCTTACCCCTCTCTCTCATAAACACACCTCTCTCTCACCCACCTCCATCTCATCCTCTGTCTTTCATCCCCCTCTCACTCACACCCTCTCTCTCTCACAGCTGTCTCTCTCACCGCCTCTCTCACACCGCCTCTCAGGCCCTCTCTTTCCATACCTCGCCCTCTCTCCCCCTCTATCTCTCTCACCCTCTCTCTCTCACCCCTCTCTCTCTTGCCCGTCTCTCTCTCTCACCCTCTCTCTCTTACCCCTCTCTCTCACCCCCTCTCTCTCTCACCCCCTCTCTCTCTCAGCCTGTCTCTCTGTCTCCTGCTGTCTCTTTCTCTCCAGCTCTCCCTTCCACCCCGATCTCTCTCACACCCCCTCTCTCCCTCACCCCTCTCTCTCCCTCACCCCTCGCTCTCTCTTACCCGTCTCTGTCTCACATCCTCTCTCTTTTACCCATCTTTCTCTCACCCCCTCTCTTTCACCCGCTCTCTCAGCTTGGCTCTCTCTCTCACCCCCTGTCTCTTTCACGCCCGCTTCTCTTCCACCCCTCTCTCTCTCACCCCCTCCCACTCTCACCCTTCTCTCTCTTACCCGTCTCTCTCTCTCACACACCCTTCTCTCTTAACCTCTCTCTCTCACCCTCTCTTTCGCAGCCTCCCCTCTCTCTCATCCCCTGTCTGACCCTAGTCTCTCCCACCCTGATCTCTCTCAGAGCCGCTCTCTCTCATCCCTCACTCACTCTCTCATCCCTCTCTCTCTCATCCCTCCCTCTCTCATCCTCTCTCACCCTTCTCTCTCTTCCCCCTCTCTCTCTCACACACCTCTCTCCCTCACACTTGCTCTTACCATCTCTCTCTCTCAGCCTTCTCTCTCTCACCCTCTCTCTCACCCTTCTCTCTTAGCCCTCTCTCTCACACACACCTCTCTCTCACCCTCCTCTCTCTCACCCTCTTTCTCTCACTCATTTTGAGTGCGAGCGGCAGCTAAGATAAGACTGTTTGTTTTAAAAGTACTTACCGGTAACGGGCAGCGGTGTTTTTTTTCACTCTCTCTTCACAGAAAGAGCGGGAGCAGCAGGGGGAAGTGACGACGACCAGAGAGGCAGCCGAGACCCGGAAGCAGGTAGAGCGTAAGCTTACCTGGGTAGGTTTGTTTCAACTTTAAAAGCGCGCAGCTGAAGTTTGGAAAAGTAGATTCCAAGGCAAGAGCGTAATTGATATGTGGAACTTGTTCAAGGAGCAACTATTGAGTGTCCTTGATAAGTACGTACCTATCAGGCAGGGAGGAAAGGGTCGTGTGAGGGAGCCGTGGTTTACTAAGGAATTGGAATCCTTGTTAAATGGAAGAGGGCGGCCTTTGTAAAGATGAGGCGTGAAGGTTCAATCGGGGCGATTGAGAGTTATAAGGTAGCCCGGAAGGACCTGAAGAGAGAGCTAAGAGCAGCAAGGAGGGGACATGAAAGGTCCTTAGTTGGTAGGATTAGGGAAAACCCTAAGGCTTTCTATAGGTATGTTAGGAATAAAAGAATGACTAGGGTAGGAATAGGTCCAATCAAGGATAGTAATGGGAAGTTGCGTGTGGAGGCTGAAGAGATTGGGGAGGCACTGAATGAATACTTTTCGTCAGTATTCACTCAGTAACAGGACATTGTTGTCGATATGAATACTGAGGCACGAATAAGTAGAATGGATGGCTTTGAGATATGTAGAGAAGAGGTGTTGGAAATTCTGGCAAGGGTGAAAATAGATAAGTCCCCTGGGCCTGATGGCATTTATCCTAGGATTCTCTGGGAAGCAAGGGAGGAGATTGCAGAGCCATTGGCCTTGATTTTTATGTCCTCTTTGTCTACAGGAGTAGTGCCAGAGGACTGGAGGCTAGCAAACGTGGTTCCCTTGTTCAAGAAGGGGAGTAGGGATAATCCTAGTAACTATAGGCCAGTGAGTCTCACTTCTGTTGTGGGCAAAGTCTTAGAGAGAATTGTAAGGGATAGGATTTATGCACATCTGGATAAGAATAATGTGATCAAGGATAGTCAGCATGGTTTTGTGAAGGGCAGGTCGTGCCTCACAAACCTTATTGAATTCTTTGAGAAGGTGACTAAGGAGGTAGATGAGGGGAAAGCGGTAGATGTGGTATATATGGATTTTAGTAAGGCGTTTGATAAGGTCCCCCATGGTAGGCTACTGCAGAAAATACAGAGATATGGCATTGAGGGTGAGTTGGAGGTTTGGATTAGGAATTGGCTCTCTGGAAGAAGACAGAGGGTAGTAGTTGATGGCAAAGGTTCATCTTGGAGTGCCGTCACTAGCGGTGTTCCGCAAGGATCTGTTTTGGGACCATTGCTGTTTGTCATTTTTATAAATGACCTGGAGGAAGGGTTAGAAGGTTGGGTGAGCAAGTTTGCGGATGATACGAAAGTCGGAGGAGTTGTAGACAGTGAGGAAGGATGTGGCAGGTTACAGCGGGATATAGAGAAGCTGCAGAGCTGGGCAGAAAGGTGGCAAATGGAGTTCAATGTAGCTAAGTGTGAGGTGATTCACTTTGGTAAGAGTAACAAAAAGATGGGGTACTGGGCTAATGGTCGGATACTTGGTAGTGTGGAAGAGCAGAGGGATCTTGGTGTCCATGTACACAGATCTCTGAAAGTTGCCACCCAGGTAAATAGTGCAGTGAAGAAGGCATATGGCGTACTGGCTTTTATTGGTAGAGGAATTGAGTTCCGGAGTCCTGAGGTCATGCTGCAGTTGTATAAGACTCTGGTGCGGCCGCATCTGGAATATTGTGTGCAGTTTTGGTCGCCATACTATAGGAAGGATGTGGAGGCAGAGGAAGTTTACCAGGATGTTGCCTGGTATGGTAGGAAGATCGTATGAGGAAAGGCTGAGGCACTTGGGGTTGTTTTCATTGGAGAAAAGAAGGTTTAGGGGTGACTTGATAGAGGTGTACAAGATGATTAGGGGGTTAGATAGGGTTGACAGTGAGAACCTGTTTCCACGTATGGAGTCAGCTATTACAAGGAGGCATAGCTTTAAATTAAGGGGGGGTAGATATAGGACTGATGTTAGGGGTAGGTTCTTCACTCAGCGAGTCGTAGGTTCATGGAATGCCCTGCCAGTAGCAGTGGTGGACTCTCCCTCTTTATGGGTATTTAAGCGGGCATTGGATAGGTATATGGAGGATAGTGGGTTAGTGTAGGTTAGGTGGGCTTTGATCGGCGCAACATCGAGGGCCGAAGGGCCTGTACTGCGCTGTATTGTTCTATGTTCTATGTTCTATGTTCTATCCCCACTCTCTCTCACACCCCTCACTCTCTCATCCCTCTCTCTCATCCCTCTCTCTCTCTCATCCTCTGTCACCCCTCTCTTTCTTCCCCCTCTCTCTCTCACACCTCTCTCTCTCACACTTGCTCTTACCCATCTCTCTCTCTCACCCCTCTCTCACTCGCACCCTCTCTCGCACCCTCTCTCTATCACCTCTCTTTCACTCAGCCCTCTCTTTCTCACCCCCTCTCTCACCCCCTCTCTCTCAGGCCCTCTCTTTCAGCCTCTCACTCTCTCACACACACCTCTCTCTCAACACCACTCTTTCACCCCTCTCTCACCCCTCTCTCTCACACCACTTCTCTCTCTCACCCCCCTCTCTCTCTTGCCCGTCTCTCTCTCTCACCCACCTCTCTCTCACCCTCTCTCTCTCACCCCCCTCTCGCTCACACATCTCTCTCTCACCCCTTCTCTCTCACCGCCTCTCTCGCACCCCCTCTCAGGCCCTCTCTTTCCATACCTCGCATTCTCTCCCCCTCTCTCTCTCACACATCCCTCTCTCTCACAAACCTCTCTTTCAGCACCGTCTCTCTCACACCCCCTCTCACATCCCCACTCTTTCACCCCTCTCTCTCTTACCCCTCTCTCTCACACCGCTTCTCTCTCTCACCCCCCTCTCTCTCTTGCCCGTCTCTCTCTCTCACCCACCTCTCTCTCACCCTCTCTCTCTCACCCCCCTCTCGCTCACACGTCTCTCTCTCACCCCTTCTCTCTCACCGCCTCTCTCGCACCCCCTCTCAGGCCCTCTCTTTCCATACCTCGCATTCTCTCCCCCTCTCTCTCTCACACATCCCTCTCTCTCACAAACCTCTCTTTCAGCACCGTCTCTCTCACACCCCCTCTCACATCCCCACTCTTTCACCCCTCTCTCTCTTACCCCTCTCTCTCACGCCACTTCTCTCTCTCACTCCCTCTCTCTCACCCCTCTCTCTTACCCCTCTCTCTCATAAACACACGTCTCTCTCACCCACCTCTCTCTCACCCTCTCTCTCTCACCCCCGTCTCTAACACCCTCTCTGTCTCACAGCTCTCTCTCTCACCGCCTCTCTCACACCCCGTCTCAGGCCCTCTCTTTCAATACCTCGCACTCTCTCCCCTCTCTCTCTCTCACCCCTCTCTCTCTCTCACGCCCTCTCTCTCACACATCTCTCTCTCACCCTCACTCTCTCTCTCTCTCACCCTCTCTCTCTCACCCCCTCTCTCTCTTACCAGTATCTCTCTCACCCTCTCTCTCTCTTACCCCTCTCTCTCACCCTCTCTCTCACCCCCTCTCTCTCTCAGCCTGTCTCTCTGTCTCCTGCTGTCTCTTTCTCACCAGCTCTCCCTTCCACCCCGATCTTTCTCACACCCCCTCTCTCCCTCACCCCTCTCTCTCCCTCACCCCTCGCTCTCTTTTACCCGTCTCTGTTCTCATCCTCTCTCTTTTACCCCTCTCTCTCTCAACCCCTCTCTTCCACCCGCTCTCTCTCAGCTTGGCTCTCTCTCTCTCACTCCCTGTCTCTTTCACGCCCGCTCTCTCTTCCACCCCTCGCTCTCTCACCCCCCTCTCTCACACCCCTCTCCCACTCTCACCCTTCTCTCTCTTACCCGTCTCTCTCTCTCTCACACCCTTCTCTCTCAACCTCTCTCTCTCACCCCTCTCCCACTCTCACCCATCTCTCTCTTACCCGTCTCTCTCTCTCACACACCCTTCTCACTCAACCTCTCTCTCTCACCCTCTCTTTCGCAGCCTCCCCCCTCTCTCTCATCCCCTGTCTGACCCTAGTCGCTCCCACCCTGATCTCTCTCAGAGCCGCTCTCTCTCATCCCTCCCTCACTCTCTCATCCCTCTCTCTCTCATCCCTCTCTCTCTCATCCTATCTCAGCCCTCTCTCTCTTCCCCCCTCTCTCTCACACACCTCTCTCTCTCACACTTGCTCTTACCCATCTCTCTCTCTCAGCCTTCTCTCTCTTACCCCTCTCTCTCACACCGCTTCTCTCTCACCCTCTCCCTCAACCCTCTCTCTTACCCGTCTCTCTCTCACACACACCTCTCTCTCACCCTCCTCTCTCTCACCCTTTCTCTCTCATTCCCACTCTCTCTCTCACCCCTCACTCTCGCATCCCTCTCTCTCTCATCCCTCTCTCTCTCTCATCCTCTAACACCCCTCTCTCTCTTCCCCCTTTGTCTCTCATACACCTCTCTCTCTCACACTTGCTCTTACCCATCTCTCACCCCTCTCTCACTCGCACGCTCTCTCTCTCTCAACCTCTCTCTCTCACCTCTCTTTCTATCACCCCTCTCTCTCTCACCCCCTCTCTCACCCCCTCTCTCTCAATCCCTCTCTTTCAGCCCCTCTGTCTCTCTCACACACCCCTTCTCTCACACACCTCTCTCTCAACCCCGTCTCTCTCACACCACTTTTCTCTCTTACCCTCTCTCTCTCACCCCTCTCTCTTACCCCTCTCTCTCATAAACACACCTCTCTCTCACCCACCTCTCTCTCACAACTCTCTCTCTCACACCTTCTCTCTCACTGCCCCCTCTCTGTCACACCCCTCTCTCTCACACCTTCTCTCTCATGCGCTCTCTCTCAACCCACTCTCTCTCTCACCCCTCTCTCTCTCACTCCCTCTCTCTCACGCCCTCTCTTTCAGCCCCTCTCTCTCACACACACATCCCTCTCTCTCACACCCCTCTCCCTCATCCCCACTCTTTCACCCCTCTCTCTCTTACCCCACTCTCTCACACCACTTCCCTTTCTCACCCTCTCTCTCTCACCCCTCTCTCTTACCCCTCTCTCTGATAAACACACCTCTCTCTCACCCTCTCTCTCTCACCCCCCTCTCTCTCACACCCTCTCTCGCTCACAGCTCTCTCCCTCACCGCCTCTCTCACACCGCCTCTCAGGCCCTCTCTTTCCATACCTCGCACTCTCTCCGCCTCTCTCTCTCTCACCCCTCTCTCTCTCACTCCCTCTCTCTCACACATCTCTCTCTCACCCTCTCTCTCTCTCACCCTCTCTCTCTCACCCTCCTCTCTCTCTTGCCCGTCTCTCTCTCTCACCCTCTCTCTCTTTCCCCTCTCTCTCACCCTCTCTCTCACCCTTTCTCTCTCTCAGCCTGTCTCTCTGTCTCCTGCTGTCTCTTTCTCACCAGCTCTCCCTTCCACCCCGATTTCTCTCACACCCACTCTCTCCCTCACCCCTCTCTCTTCCCTCACCCCTCGCTCTCTCTTGCCCGTCTCTGTCTCTCATCCTCTTTCTTTTACCCCTCTCTCTCTCAGCCCCTCTCTTTCACCCTTTCTCTCTCAGCTTGGCTCTCTCTCTCTCACCCCCTGTCTCTTTCCCACCGCTCTCTCTTTCACCCCTCGCTCTCTCACCCCACTCTCTCTCACCCCTCTCCCACTCACACCCTTCTCTCTCTTACCCGTCTCTCTCTCTCTCACAGACCCTTCTCTCTCAACCTCTCTCTCTCCCCCTCTCTTTCGCAGCCTCCGCTCTCTCTCATCCCCTGTCTGACCCCAGTCTCTCCCACCCTGATCTCTCTCAGAGCCCCTCTCTCTCTCATCCCTCCCTCACTCTCTCATCCCTCTCTCTCTCTCATCCTCTCTCACCTATTTCTCTCTTCCCCCTCTCTCTCACACATCTCTCTCTCACACTTGCTCTTACCAATCTCTCTCTCTCACCTTCTCTCTCTTTCCCACTCTCTCTCTCACCCCTCACTCTCTCATCCCTCTCTCTCACATCCTCTCTCAGCCCTCTCTCTCTCACCCCTCTCTCACTCGCACCCTCTCTCTCTCTCACCCTTTCTTTCTCACCTCTCTTTCTCTCGCCCCTCTCTCTCTCACCCCCTCTCTCACCCCCTCTATCTCAGGCCCTCACTTTCAGCCCCTCTCTCTCTCACACACCCCTCTCTCTCACGCACCTCTAGCTCAACACCGTCTCTCTCAGACCCCTCTCTCTCATCCCCACTCTTTCACCCCTCTCTCTCTTACTCCTCTCTCTCATACCAGTTATCTCTCTCACCCTCTCTCTCACCCCTCTCTCTTACCCCTCTCTCTCATAAACACACCTGTTTCTCACCCACCTCTCTCTCACACCTCTCTCTCTCACCCCTTCTCTCTCACCGCCTCTCTCGCACCCCCTCTCAGGCCCTATCTTTCCATACCACCCACTCTCTCCCCCTCTCTCTCTCACCCCTCTCTCTCTCACTCCCTCTCTCTCACACATCCCTCTCTCAACCTCTCTCTCTCTCACACCCTCTCTCTCTCACCCCGCTCTCTCTCTTGCCTGTCTCTCTCACCCTCTCTCTCTCACCCCTCTCTCTTACCCCCTCTCTCATAAACACTCCTCTCTCTCACCCACCTCTCTCTCACCCTCTCTCTCTCTCACCCCCTCTCTCTCACACCTCTCTATCTCACTCCTTCTCTCTCACCGCCTCTCTCGCACCCCGTCTCAGGCCCTCTGTTTCCATACCTCGCACTCTCTCCCCCTCTCTCTCTCTCACCCCTCTCTTTCTCACTCCCTCTCTCTCACACATCTCTCTCTCACCCTCTCTCTCTCACCCCTCTCTCTCTCTCACCCTCTCTCTCTCTCACCCTCTCTCTCTCTCACCCTCTCTCTCTCTTGCCCGTCTCTCTCTCACACCCTCTCTCTTACACCTCTCTCTCACCTCCTCTCTCTTTCAGCCTGTCTCTCTGTCTCCTGCTGTCTCTTTCTCACCAGCTCTCTCTTCCACCCCGATCTCTCTCACACTCCCTCTCTCCCTCACCCCTCTCTCTCCCTCACCCCTCGCTCTCTCTTACCCTTCTCTGTCTCTCATCCTCTCTCTTGTACCCCTCTGTCTCACCCCCTCTCTTTCATCCTCTCTCTCTCAGCTTGGCTCTCTCTCTCACCCCCTGTCTCTTTCACACCCGCTCTCTCTTTCACCCCGCGCTCTCTCACCCCTCTCTCCCTCACCCCTCTCCCAATCTCACCCTTCTCTCTCTTACCCGTCTGTCTCTCTTTCACACCCCCCTCTCTTTCACCCCCTCTCTCACACCCCTCTCTGTCTCACCCCTCTCTCTCTCTCATGCGCTCTCTCTCACACCTCTCTCTCCACCCCTCTCTCTCACCCCTCTCTCTCTCATGTCCTCTCTCTTTCACCCTGTTCTATCTATGATCCCCTCTGTCTCTCCTCTCTCTCTCTCAGCCTCTCTCACTCTCTTACACCCTCTCTTTCTTAGCCCTCTTAATCTCTTACCCCCTCCCACTCTCACCACTCTCATTCTCTCTCACCCCTATCTCTCTCAGCCCTCTGTCTCTCACCGACCCTCACACCCTCTCTCTCACCACCTCTCTCTCTCACACCCTCACTCTCCCCTATCTCTCTCCCCCACTCTCACTCACCCCCTTTCTCTTTCTCACCCGCTCTCTCCCCTACCCCGATCTTTCTCATCCTCCCTCTCTCTCTCACCCTCTCACCCTTCTCTCTCTTAACCGTCTCTCTCTTACCCTCTCTCTCTCTCACCTTCTCTCTCTTACCCTCTCTTTCTCTGCCTGTCTCTCTCTGTCACCACCTCTCTCTTTCTCACCCGCTCTCTGTTCCACTCCGATCTCTCTCACACCCCCTTTCTCTCTCACCCTCCCCTCTCTCTCTCACCCCTCTCTCTCTCACCTCTCTCTCTCTCAACCCTCTCTCTCACCCTATCTCTCTCAGGCCCTCTCTCACTCTCACCCCTCTCTGTCTCACCTTCTCTCACACCATCTCTAATCTGACACCCCTCTCTCTCATATCCCCCTCTCTCTCTCGCCCTCTGTCTCTCCTACCCCTCTGAATCTTACCCCTCTCTCTCTCTCTCACCTCTCTCTCTCACCCCTTCTCTCTCTCCCCCTCTCTCATCCCCTCTCTCGCAGGCCCTCACTTTCAGCCCTTCGCTCTCTCACACCCATCTCTCTCTCAACCCCCGGCCTCTCTCAACCCCCTGTCTCTCACAACCTCTCTCTCTCTCACACACTCTCACTCTCAACCCTCTCGCCCTCAACCCTCTCTCTCTCAACCCTCTCTCTCTTACCCCTCTCTCTCACACACGTCTCTCTCACCCCGTCTCTCTCTCACCCCTCTGTCTCTTACCCCTCTCTCACAACGCTTCTCTCTCTCACCCTCTCTCTCTCACACCTCTCTCTCTCACCCCTCTCTATCTTACCACTCTCTCTCTCACACATCTCTCTCTCACCCCTCTCTATCTTACGCCTCACACTCCCTCACACATCTCTCTCACCCCTCTATCTCAGCCCTCTCTCTCTCAGCCCCTCTCTCTCTCTCCCCAGTCTCTCCCACCCTGATCTCTCTCACACCCTCACTCTCTTTCCCCTCTCTCTATCTAACCCCCTCCCTCTCACACCCGTCTCTCTCTCACCCCCTCTCTCCCTTTCACCCCTCTCTCTCTTACCTCCATCTCACCCTCTCTGTCTCTCAACCCCGTCTCTTTCTCACCCGCTCTCTCTTCCACCCCTATCTCTTTCACATCCGCTCTCTAACTCACCCCCCTCACCCTTCTCTCTCTTACCCGTCTCTCTCTGTCACACCTTTTCTCTCACCCTCTCTTTCGCAGCCCCTCTCTCTCTCTCTTATTCCCTCTCTCACCCAAGTCTCTCCCACCCTGATCTCTCTCAGAGCCTCTCTCTCTCACACCTCCCTCACTCTCTCATCCCTCTCTCTCTCTCATCCCTCTCTCGCTCACACCTCTCTGTCTCATACCTCTCTCTCTCTCTCTCTGTCACCCTCTCTCTCAGGCCCTCCCTTTCAGCCCCTTGCTCTCTCACACCTCTCTCTCAACCCCATCTCTCTTGCACCCTCTCTCTCTCTCATCCTCTCGCTCATCTTCGCTCTCACTCCTCTCTCTTCTCCCTCTCTCTCACACACCTCTCTCTCACCCTCTCTCTCACCCCTCTCTCTCACACCGCATCTCTCTCTCGCCCTCTCTCTCTCACCCCTCTCTCTCACTCCTCTCCTATCTTACCCCTCTCTCTCTCACACACCTCTCTCTCTCACACCCCTCTCTCTCAGCCCTCTCTCTCTCTGTCAGCCCCACTCTCTCTCTCCAGTCTCTCCCACCCTGATCTCTCTCGCACCCGTCTCTCTCTTTCCCCTCTCTCCATCACCCCTCTCTCTCCCTCACCACCCCCTCTCTCTCACCCTCTCTCTCTCACCACTCTCTCTCTCATCTCTTCTTTCTCACCCCTTCTCTCTCACCCCCTCTCTTTCACCCTCTCTCTCTCTCAGCCTGTCTCTCTCTCACCCCCTGTCTCTTTCACACCCGCTCTCTCTTCCACCCCGATCTCTCTCACACCCGCTCTTTCGCAGCCCCCCCTCTCTCGCTCTCTCTCATCCCCTCTCTCACCCCAGTCTCTCCCACCCTCATATCTCTCAGAGCCCCTTTCTCTCACCCCTCCCTCACTCTCTCATCCCTCTCTCTCTCATCCCTCTCTCTCTGACACCTCTCTCTCACACCCTCTTTCTCTCAGGCCCTCTCTTTCAGCCCCTCGCTTTCTCACACCCGTCTCTCTCTCACACACCTCTCTGTCAACCCCTTGTCTCTCTCAACCCCTCTCTCTCACAATCTCTCTCTGAATCCTCTCTTTCTCAACCCTCTCTCTCTTGCCCCTCTCTCACTCACAGCTCTCTCTCACCCCCTCTCTCTCACACACTCTCCCATCCCTCTCTCTCTTTCACCCTTCTCTCTCTTACCTGTCTCTCTCTCACACCTTTCTCTCTCAACCTCTCTCTCTCACCCCTTCTCTCTCACCCTCATTTTCGCAGCCCCCCTCTCTTTCATCCCCTCTCTCACCCCAGTCTCTCCCACCCTGATCTCTCTCAGAGCCCCACTCTCTCTTACCCCTCCCTCACTCTCTCATCCCTCTCTCTCTCATCGTCTCTCTCTCACTCTCTCTCTGTCACTCATTGTCTCTCACCCTCTCTCTCAGGCCCTCTCTTTCAGGCTCTCGCACTCCCTCATGTCTCTCTCTCTCACCACCCCTCTCTCTCACTCTACCTCTCTCTCTCACCCCCTCTCTCTCACTCGTCTCTCACTCTCACCCCTCTCTCTCTCTCTCTCACCTTCTCTCTCTCACCCCTCTCCCTCAGGCCCTCGCGGTCTCACACCCACCTCTCTCTCACACACCTCTCTCAATCCCCTGTCTCTCACACTCCTCTTTATCTCTCACCCTCTCTCTCTCAACCCTCTCTCTCTTACCCCTCTCCCTCTCTCACATCTTTCTCTCTCGCCCACTTTCTCTCCGACCCCTCTCTCTCTCACCACCCCTCTCTCTCACTCTACCTCTCTCTCGCACCCCCTCTCTCTCACTCGTCTCTCACTCTCACCCCTCTCTCTCTCTCTCTCACCTTCTCTCTCTCACCCCTCTCCCTCAGGCCCTCGCGGTCTCACACCCACCTCTCTCTCACACACCTCTCTCTCAATCCCCTGTCTCTCACACTCCTCTTTATCTCTCACCCTCTCTCTCTCAACCCTCTCTCTCTTACCCCTCTCCCTCTCTCACATCTTTCTCTCTCGCCCACTTTCTCTCCTACCCCTCTCTCTCTCTCACCCCTCTCTCTCACCCACTCTCTCACCCACTCACTCTCAGGCCCTCTCTTTCAGCCCCCCTCTCTCTCACACCTCCCTCTCTCACACACATCTCTTTCACCCTCTCTCTCACACACCCCTCTCTCTTACCCTCTCTCTCAATCACACATCTCTCTCACCCGTTTTCTCTCACTCACCTCTCTCTACTACATTGCTCTCTCTCACACCCCCTCTTCTCTCACCCCTCTCTCCCTCTCTCATCTCTCTCTCTCACCTTATCTCCCTCACCCCTTCTCTCTCAGCCCCTCTCTCACCCCCTGTCTCTCAGACCCTCTCTTTCAGCACCTCGCTCTCTCACACCCGTCTCTCTCTCACACACCTCTCTCTCAACCCCCTGTCTCTCTCAACCCCTCTCTCTCTCTCACCCTCTTGCTCTCAACCCTCTCTCTCTTACCCCTCTCTCTCTCTCATACACCTCTCTCTCACCCTCTCCCTCACCCCCCTCTCTCACACCCTCTCTCACCCTCCCTCTCTTCTACACCTCAATTTCTTAGCCCCCCTCACCTCTCTTTCTCTCACCCTCTCTCTCTCACCCTTTC
The DNA here is from genome assembly GCF_047496795.1 of Chiloscyllium punctatum. NCBI lineage: Eukaryota > Metazoa > Chordata > Chondrichthyes > Orectolobiformes > Hemiscylliidae > Chiloscyllium > Chiloscyllium punctatum. The sequence continues at coordinate 12,522,143 of NC_092745.1, read as the reverse complement.
TCTCTCACCCCCTCTCTCACCCCCTCTCTCAAGCCCTCTCTATCAGTCCCTCGCTCTCACACCTCTCTCTCAACCCCATCTCTCTCATATCCCTCTCTCTCTCATCCTCTCTCTCTCATCTTCTCTCTCTCACTCCCCTCTCTCTTCCCCCTCTCTCTCTCACCCCTCTGTCTTACCCCTCTCTCTCACACTGCTTCTCTGTCTCACCTTCTCTCGCTCTCACCCCTCTCTCACCCCTCTCTATCTTACTCCTCTCTCTCAGCCCTCTCTTTCTCCCCAGTTTCTTCCACCCTGATCTCTCTCACACCCCTCTCTCTCTTCCGCTCTCTCCCTCACCCCTCTCTCTCCCTCACCCCTCTCTCTCTCACTCTCTTGCTCTCAACCCTCTCTCTCTCAACCCTCCCTCTCTTACCCCTCTCTCTCACACACACCTCTCTCTCACCCTCTCCCTCACCCCCTCTCTCTCACACCCTCTCTCATCCTCCCTCTCTTCTACACCTCCATTTCTTACCCCCCTCTCTCACCTCTCTTTCTCTCACCCTCTGTCTCTCACCCTTTCTCTCTCACCCCCTCTCTCACTCCCTGTCTCAAGCCCTCTCTATCAGCCCCTCTCTCTCACACCTCTCTCTCAACTCCATCCCTCTCACACCCCTCTCTCTCTCATCCTCTCTCTCTCATCTTCTCTCTCTCACTCCTCTCTCTCTTCCCCTCTCTCTCTCACCCCTCTCTCTTACCCCTCTCTCTCTCACACTGCTTCTCTGTCTCACCTTCTCTCGCTCTCACCCCTCTCTATCTTACCCCTCTCTCTCAACCCCTCTCTCTCACCCCTTCTCTCTCACCCACTCTCTTTCACCCTCTCTCTCTCAGCCTGTCTCTCTCTCACCCCCTGTCTCTTTTACACCCGCTCTCTCTTCCACCCCGATCTCTCTCACACCCGCTCTCTAACTCACCCCTCTCTCTTTCACTCTCTCTTTCGCAGCTCCCCTCTCTCTCTCTCATCCCCTCTCTCACCCCAGTCTCTCCCACCCTGATCTCTCTCAGAACCCCTCTCTCTCACCCCTTCCTCACTCTCTCATCCCTCTCTCTCATCCCTCTCTCTCACACCTCTCTCTCTCACCTCTCTCTCTCTCACCGTCTCTGTCTCAGACCCTCTCTTTCAGCCCCTCCCTCTCTCACACCCGTCTCTCTCTCTCTCTCACACCTCTCTGTCAACACCCTGTCACTCTCAACCCCCTCTCTCAACCCTCTCTCTCTTACCCCTCTCTCACACACACCTCTCTCTCACCGTCTCTCTCACCCCCCTCACTCATCCCTCTCTCTCTCTCACCTGTCTCTCTCTGTCACACCTTTATCTGTTAATCTCTCTCTCACCCACTCTCTCAGGCCCTCTCTCTCTCTCACCCCTCTCTCTCTCACCCCTCTCTCTCCTTCACTCCCTTCTCTCTCTTACACCCCTCTCTCTCTCACACCCCCTCTCTCTCTCACCCTCTCTCTCTCTCTCACCTTCTCTCTCTCAACCCTCTCTCTTAACCCTCTCTCTCCCATACACCTTTCTCTCTCTCTCTCACCCTCTTTCTCTCCTACCCCTCTCTCTCTTACCCCTCTCTCTCAGGCCCTCTCTTTCAGCCCCTCTCTCTCTCACACCTCACTCTCTCACGCACCTCTTTCACCCTCTCTCTCACCCCCTCTCTATTTTACACCCTTCTCTCTCTCTCACCCTCTCTATCTCTCAGCCCTCTCTCTCTTTCCCCTCTCTCTCAATCACACCTCTCTCTCACCCGTTCTCTCTCACTCACCTCTCTCTCTTACATCCCTCGCTCTCACACCCCCTCTCTCGCACCCCACTCTCTCTCTCACCTCTCTCTCTCACCCCCTCTCTCTCTCACCCCTTCTCTCTCAGCCCCTCTCTCACCCCCTCTCTCAGGCCCTCTCTTTCAGCACCTCGCTCTCTCACACCCGTCTCTCTCTCTCACACACCTCTCTCTCAACCCCCTGTCGCTCTCAACCCCTCTCTCTCTCTCTCTCACCCTCTTGCTCTCAACTTTCTCTCTCAACCTACTCTCTCTCACCCTCTCTCTCTCACCCCTTCTCTCTCAACCCCATCTCTCTCATACCCCTCTCTCTCTCGGCCTCTCTCTGTCCTACCCCTCTCTCTTACCCCCCCCCCTCTCTCTCTCTCTCTCACCTCTCTCTCTCACCCTCTCTCTCTTACCCCTTCTCCCTCACCCCCTCTCTCACCTCCTCTCTCTCAGGCACTCTCTTTCAGCCCTTTTCCCTCTCACACCCTCTCTCTCACACACCTCTCTCTCACCCTCTCTCTCTCACACCCTTCTCTATCTCTCACCCCTCTCTCTCACCTCCCCTCTCTGTGAACGCCTCTTTCTATCTCTGCACCTGGCTCACTCAGCCCCCTTTCTCCCTCACCCCCTCACCTCGCTCTCTCATCTCTCCCCTCTCTCACACATCTTCTCTCTCACCCACCCTCTCTCACCCCCCTCTGCTTCGCTGTCACACCTCTCTCTCTCATCTCTTCTCTATCACCACCTCTCTACCCCACCCTCTCAGGCCCTCTCTTTCAGCACCGCGCACTCTCTCACCCCTGTCTCTCTCTCCTAACCCTCTCTCTCTCACACACACCTCTCTCTCACCCTTTCTCTCATCCCTCTCTCTCTCATACCCTCTCTCTCTCATACCCTCTCTCTCTCATACCTCTTTCTCATCCCTTCTCTCTCACCCATTCTCTCTCAGCCCCTCTCTCAGGCCCTCTCATTCAGCCCCTCGCATTGTCTCACCCCTCTCTTTCTCTCACACGTCTCTCCCTCTCACCCCTTCTCTCTCACTGCCTCTCTCACTGCCCCTCTCTCACCCTCTCTCTCAACCATTCTCTCTCATCCCCTCTCAGGCCCTCTCTTTCAGCCCCTCTCACTCTCTCACCCCTCTCTCTCTCACCCCCTCTCTCTCACACCTCTCTCTCTCACCTTCTCTCTCTCACCCCCTCTCTCAGGCCCTCTTTCAGCCCCTCGCACTCTCTCACCCCTCTCTCTCTCACACACCTCTCTCTCTCTCTCACCCCTTCTCTCTCACCGCCTCTCTCACCTCCCCCGCCTCAGGCCCTCTCTTTCAGTCCCTCGCACTTTCTCACCCCTCTCTCTCTCACCCCTCTCTCTGACACTCATTATCTCTCTCACTCCCCTCTCTCTTACAAACCTCTCTCTCTTACACCCCCTCTCTCTCTCCCCCCCTCTCTCTCTCACCCGCCTCTCACTCTCACCCCTTTCTCTCTCTCTCACCCTCTCTCTCTCACCCCTCTCTTTCAGGCCTTCGCGCTCTCACACCCCCCTCTCTCACACTCCTCTTTCTCTCTCACCCTCTCTCTCACACACCTCTCTCTCACACCTTTCTCTCTCTCTCTCACCCTCTTTCTCTCCTACCCCTTTCTCTCTCTTACCCCCCTCTCTCACCCTCTCACTCACCCCTTCTCTCTCACCCCCTCTGTTACCCCCTCTCTCTCAGACCCTCTCTTTCAGTCCCTCTCTCTCACACCTCCCTCTCTCTTACTCACCTCTCTCTTACCCTCTGTCTCAACCCCCTCTCTCTCGCACCCTTCTCTCTCTCTCACCCTCTCTCTCTCTCACCCCTCACTCTTACACCTCTCTCTCTCATACACCTCTCTCTCACTCCTCTCACTCTCACCCCTCTCTCTCTCTCACCCTCTCACTCTTACCCCCTCTCTCTCACCCCTCTCTCTCACCGCCCCTCTCTGTCACACCCCCCTCTCTTTCACCCATCTCTCTCACAACCTTCTCTCACGCCTCTTTCTCTCACATCCTCTCCCTCTCACCCCTCTCTCTCTCTCACCCCTCTCTCTGTCATCCTTTCTCTCTCTCACCCCTCACTCTCTCTCACATCCTCTCTTTCTTAGCCCTCTCACTCTCTTATCACCTCCCACTCTCACCACTCTCATTCTCTCTCACCCCTCTCTCTCTCAGCCCCCTGTCTCTCACCCATCCTCACACCCTCTCTCTCACTCCCTCTCTTTCTCTAACACCCCCTCTCTCTCATCCCCGTTCTCTCACCCCTCTCTCACTTACCCCTCTCTCTTACCCCGCTTTCTCTCTTGCCCCTCTCTCTTTCAACCCCTTCTCTCTTACCTCTCTCTCTCACCTCCCTCTCTCCACCACTCTCTCCCCCTCTCTCTCCCCCACTCTCACTCACCCCCTTTCTCTTTCTCACCCGCTCTCTCCCCCACCCTGATCTTTCTCATCCTCCCTCTGTCCCACCCTTTAACCTTCTCTCTCTTTCCCCTCTCGCTCTCTTACCCACTCTCTCTAACGCCTCTCACCTTCTCTCTCACCCTGTCTTTCTCTGCCTATCTCTCTCTCACTCCCTCTCTCTTTCTCATAAGCTCTCTCTTTCTCACCAGCTCTCTCTTCCACTCCGATCTCTCTCGCTCCCCTCTCTCTCTTACCCCTCTCTCTCTCGCACCTCTCTCTCACGCTCTCTCTCTCACCCCTTCTCTCTCATCGCTCTCTCTCACCCCTCCCTCAGGCCCTCTCTATCAGCCCCTCTCACTCTTTCACCCCTCTCTCTCCCTCTCCTCTCACTCTCTCACCCCCTCTCTCACCCTCTCTCTCTCATCCTATCTCTCTCACCCATTCTCTCTCACCCCCATCTCAGACCCTCTCTCTGTCAGCTCCCTCTCTCTCTTACACCCCTCTCTCTGCCACACCTCTTCTCTCTCTCACCCCTCTCTCTCTCACACACCTCTCTGCCTCATCCCTGTCTCTCACCCCCCCTCTCGCCCTCTCTCTCTCTCACCGCACCCTCCCCCAACCCCTCTCTATCACCTCTCTCTCTCACCCCTCTTTCTCTCACCCCCTCTCTGTCACACGCCCCTCTCTTTCTCACATCCCTCTCTCTCACGCACTCTCTCTCTCACCCCCTCTCTCCCTCACCCCGCTCTATCTGTCATCCTCTCTCTCTCTCTCTCACCCCTTCACCCTCTCTCACTCTCTTACACACTCTCTTTCTTAGCCCTCTCACTCTCTTACCCCCTCTCTCTCATGCCTCTCTATCACCACTCTCTCACCCTCTCTTTCTCTGCCTGTCTTTCTCTCACCCACTCTCTCTTTCTCACCCGGTCTCTCTTCCACTCCGAATTCTCTCACAACCCCTCTCTCTCACCCCTCTCTCTCTCACCACTCTCTCTATTACCCCTCTCTCTGTCTCTCACCTCTCTCTCACCCGCTCTCTCACCCCTTCTCTCTCACCCCTCTCTCAACCACTCTCTCTCAGCCGTCTCTCTCTATCAGCCCCCCCCTCCCGTCTCTCCCACCCTGATCTCTCTCACACACCTTCTCTCTACGCCTGTCTCTCTCACCCTCCCTCTCTCTCACCCTTTCTCTCTCACCCCTCTCTCTCTCGCCCCCTTCTCTCTCACACCCTCTCTCTCTCATACCTCTTTCTCTCACCCCTACTATCTCACCGCCTCTCTCATCCCACCTCTCTCAGGCCCTCTCTTTCAGCCTCTCTCACCCTTCTCTCTCTCTCTCTCATCCCTCTCTCTCTCACCCCATCTCTCACCGCCCCCTCTCTCACCCCCCAACCCTCTCTCTCCCCCTCTCTGTCACACCCCCCTCTCTTTCACTCCTCTTTCTCACACCCCCTCTTTCTCACCCCCCTCACTCTAACAACCCTCTCTCTCTCACCCCTTTCTCTCATGCCCTCTCTCTCTCAGCCCCCTTTCTCACACACCTCTCCCTCACTCCCTCTCTTTTTGAGCCCTCTCACTCTCTTACTCCCTCCCACTCTCACCACTCTCCTTCTCTCTCACCCCTCTCTCTCTCACAACTCTCTCTCTCACCCCTCTCTCTCTTACCCCTCTCTCTTTCACCCCCCCCTCTTATGTCTCTCTCTCACCCCCTCTCTATCCCCCACTCTCACTCACCCCCTTTCTCTTTACTCACCCACTGTCTCCCCCACCGCGATCTTTCTCATCCTCCCTCTCTCTCTCACCCTCACACCCCTCTTTCCCCTCTCTCTCTTAACCTCTCTCTCTCACCCACATCTCTATCTCACCCCTCTCTCTCTCAATCCCTCTCTCTCAATCCCTCTCTCACACTCCCCTACTCTCTCTCAACCCCTCACTCTCGCCCCTCTCTCACTCCCTCCCTTTCAACCACCCTCACTCTCTCATCCACTCACTCTCTCACACCGTCACTCTTTCACCCCCCCAACCCTCTCTCTCTCATTTCTCTCTCTGTCTCACCCCATCCCCTCTCTCTCTCACCCCGTCTCTCTCTCACCCCTCTCTTTATCACTCCTCAGTCTCTCACCCTCTCTCTCAAACCCTCTCTCTCTCACACCTCACTCTCTCTCACCACCCCCTCTCTCAACCGAGCTCACTCTCTCCCATCACTCCCTTACCCCCTCACCTCCTCTCCCTCTCTCACAGCCGTTCTCTCTTACGCCTTGCTCTCTCTCTCAACCCCTCCCCCTCTCACCCCTCTCACTCACCCCCTCTCTCTCGCCCATTCTCTCTCACACCCGCTCCTTCTCACTCCACTCTCTCTCTTATCCCCTCCCCACTTTCTTTCTCTCAATCACCCCTTCTCGCTCACCCCCTCTCACCCCCACACCCTCTTTCTCACCCCCATCTCTTTCACCCGCGGACTCTTTCTCACTCACTCTCTCTTTCTCACTTACATTCTCTCTCTTTTTCTCACTCTCTCTTTCTCACCCCCTCTCTCTCACCACCTCTCTCAAACCGTCTCTCTCTCTCCCCCCTCTCTCTCCCGTTCTCTCTCCACCTCTCTCTGCCCAATTTTTTCATCCCCTCTCTCACCCCCTCTCTCTCCCCTCTCTCTTCCCCTCTCTCTCCCCCCTCTCTAGCCACCCAATCTCTATCCCCTCTCTTCCCCTGTCTCTCACATCCCCCTCTCTCACTCCCATCTCACTCTCTCACCCCACTCTCACTCTCTCCCACCCCCTCTCTCTCACCCCCTCTCTCTCTCCCCCTCTCTCTCACCCCCTCTCTCCTCCTCTCCTCCACTCCTTCCCCCTCACTCCCCCCTCCCCATCTCTCTCCCCCTCTCTCTACTCTCTCTCCCTCCTCCCTCTCCCGCTCTCTCTCCTCTTCTCTCTCACCCTTCTCTTCCCCTCTCTCTGCCCCCTGTCTCACCCCCTCTCTCCCCCCTCTCCTCTACCCTCTCCTCCTCACAACCCCCTCTCCTCCATCTCTCTCCCCCCTCTCTCCCCTTCTCTCTCTCGCTTCTCTCCCCCTCTCACTCCCTTCTCTCTCCCCCCTCTCTCCCCTTCTCTCTCACCCTTCTCTCCCCCTCCCTCGCCCTCTCTCCCCTCCTCTCTCTCCCCCCTCTCTCGCACCCCTCTCTCACTCCCCCGTCTCTCGCATCCTCTCTCTCTCACTCTTCCGCTCGCTCCCTTCCACTTGCTCTCTCTCTCTCACTCGCTCACCCCCTTCTCATGCTCTCTCTCTCTCCCTGCCTCTTTCCCTCTCTTTTGCCTCCCTCTCTCTCTCTCTCTTATCTCATGGTCTCTCTCGCTCGCTCTATTTCTTTCTCGCTCATGATCTCTCTGTCTGTCTCTCTCTCTCCCTCTCTCTCAGTCCACCCTACCTCTCTCACCTCTTCTCTCACACTCTTGCTCTATCGTTCTCTCTGTCTGTCGCGCTCTCTCTCCGTCTCTCTCTGTCAGTCCTCCCCCACCTCCTCTCTCTCTCAACCAATCTTTCTCAACCCCTTTCTCTCTCCTCTCTCTCTAACCCTCTCTTTCTCTCTCACCCCCTCTTTCCCCGTCTCTCTCAACCCCTCTCTCTCAACCCCTCTCTCACCCTTTCTCTCTCAACCCCTCTCTCTCAACCTCTCTCTCCCCCTCTCTCTCAACCGCTCTCTCACTCCTCTCTCTCTCACCCCCTCTCTCTCACTCCCCTCTCTCTCTCTCACCCCCCTTCTCTCTCTCTCACTCCCATCTCTCTCAACCCGTCACTCTCTCATCCCCCCTCTCTCACCCCTCTCTCTCTCACTCCCCTCTCTCTCTCAACCCCTCTCTCACACTCCCTCTCTCTCACTCCCTCTCTCTCTTACCCCTCTCTCACACACCCTCTCTCTCACTCCCATCTCACTCTATCACCCCCCTCTCTCTCACAACAGTCTCTCTCTCTGTCTCACCCCCTCTGTCTCACACCCCTTCTCTCTCACCCCACCCCCTCTCTCTCACCCCTTCTCTCTCACCCGCTCTCTCTTTCTCACTCACGCTCTCTTTCTCACTTACACTCTCTCTTTTTCACTCGCTCTCTCTCTTTCTCTCCCCTCTCTCTCCCCTCTCTCTCCCCCTCTCTCTTCCCTCTCTTGCCCCCACTCTCTACCCCCTCTCTTCCCCGTCTCTCACACCCCCCTCTCTCACTTCCATCTCACTCTCTCTTTGCCCACGTCTCTCTCTCTCTCTCCCACCCCCTCTGTCGCCCACCCTTCCTCTCTCACACCCCTTCTCTCTCTCACACCCCTGTTTCTCACCCCCTCTCTCTCAATTCCTCTCTCTCACCCCCTCTCTCTCAACACCTCTCTCTCACCCTCCTCTCTCCCCTCTCTCTCTCCCCCCTCTCTGTCCCCTCTCTCTCCCCCCTCTTTGCGCCATCTCTCTGCCCCCAATCCCGCCCCCTCTCCCTCTCCCTCTCCCTCCCCCTCCCTTGCCCCCTCTCTCTCCTCCTCTCTCCCCTCCTCTCTCGCCTCCCTCTCTCACCCCCCTCTCTCACCCCCCTCTCTCTCTCTCGCATCCTCTCTCTCTCACTCTTTCTCTCGCTCTCTTCCTCTTGCTCTCTCTCTCACCCTCTTCTCACGCTCTCTCTCCCTGCCTCTCTCCATCTCTCTTGCCTCCCTCTCTCTCTTATCTCACGGTCTCTCGTTCGCTCTCTCTCGCTCGTGCTCTCTCTCTCTGTCGCTCATGCTCTCTCTGTCTGTCACTCTCACTCTTGCTCTATCGTTCTGTCTGTCGGTCTCTCTCTCCACCTCTCTCTCTCCGTCCTCCCCCTCACCTCCTCTCTCTCACAACCCATCTTTCTCAACACCTCTCTCTCCTGACTCTCTAACCCACTGTCTCTCACCCCCTCTTTCCCCCCGTCTCTCTCAACCCCTCTCTCTCACTCCCCTCTCTCTCACCCGCGTTCATTCTCTCACCTCCTTCTCTCACTCAACCCCTCTGTATCTCAACCTCGCTCCCTCACCCTCTCTCTCTCACCCCCTCTCTCTCACCCCCTCCCTCTCTCCCACCCTCTCTCTATCTCTTTCTCATCCCCTCTCTCTTCTTCTCACTCCCGCCCTCTCACCCCCTCATTCTCACCATCTTTCTCTTCCCCTCTCTCTCCCACCCTCTCTCTCTCACTCCCATCGCTCTCTCTCTCAACCCCCCTCTCTCACCCTCCCCTCTCTTTCATTTCCTATCTCTCACTAACCTCTCTCTCACCCTCACTCTCTCTCTGTCACCCACCTCTCTCTCTCAGCCCCCCTCACCCCCTCTCACCAAGCTCTCTCTCACTCTTTTCTCTCTCTTCCACACCCCCTCACACCCCCTCTATCTCCCCTCCACCTCCCTCACCACCCCTCCCACCCCGAACCCCACACACCACCTCACCTACCTACCCCCTCACCCCCTCTCTCACCCACTTCTTACACCCCCTCTCTCTCTCAAACTCCTCTCTCTGTCACCCCTCTCTTTCTCTCACCACTCTAACTCTCTTACCTTCTCTCCCCCTCTCTCTCTCCCCCTCTCTCTCCTCCTCTCTCTCACCCTCTTTCTCACCCTATCTGTCTCTCACACACCCCTCTCTCTCACGCCCTCCCTCTCTCATCCCGTCCCTGTCTCACACACTCCCACTCTCACACCCTCCCTTTCTACCCCCCTGTCTCCCCCTCTCCCCCTCTCTCCAACTCTCTTGCCCCTCTCCCCCCTCTCTTACTCCTCTCTCTCACCCTCTCTCTCTCTCACCACCTCTCTCGGTCACCCTCCCTCTCTCATCCCGTCCCTCATTCCCCCTCCTACTCTCATCCCTCCTCTCTCACACTCTCCCTATCTCACCCCCCTCTCTCAGCCCATCCGTCTCTCAGCCCCTCCCACTCTCACCCACCCTCTCTTGCAACCCCGTCTCTCTCAGTCCCTCTCTCTCAACCCCTCTCTCATTCCACACTCTCCCCGCCTTTCTATTACACCCTCTCTCACACCCTACTAACTCTCTCCCCGTCTCAACCCCTCTCTCGCCCCCCTTCGTTCTCTCACCCCCTTATCTCTCTCAAATCCTCTCTCTCACCTCCGCTCACCAACCCCTCGCTCAAAACCCCCTCAGTCTCTCATCCCCTCACTCTCTCACCCCCTCACTGACCCCTCTCTCTCTTCCCCTCTCTCTCACCCCTGTCTTTCTCTCTCTTCCCCTCTCTCTCTCTCTCACCCCTCTCTTTCTCTCTCAACCCCTCTCTCTCTCACCATTCTCTCTCACACCCTCTCTCTCACCCCTCTCTCTCAACCCTCTCTCTCTCTGCCAACCCCTGTCTCTCAGCTTTCTCTCTCACTCCCTCTCTCTCACCGCCCCCCTCTCACCACTTTCTCTCTCAACACCCTTCAATCTCTCATCCCCTCACTCTCTCACCCCCTCAGTCTCTCACCCCCCTCTATCTCAACCCCGTCTCTCACTCTCTCTCTCTCTCACTTCCATCTCCCTCTCACACCCTTCTCTCACTCTCCTCTCTCTCCGTCAGCCCTCTCTCTCCCACCCCAATCTCTTTCACATCCCCCTCTCTCTTTCACACACTCTCTTACACACCCTCGCTCTCTCACCCCTTCCTCTCTCCCACCATCTCTGCCTCTTTCTCCTCCCCTCTCTCTCCTTCTCGCTCCCTCTCTCTCACCCCCTCTCTCTCTCACCCCTCTCTCTCCCACCTCCTCTCTGTCACTTACTCCCACCTCTCCCTCTCACTGCCCTCTCACCCAGCTCTCTCTCCCTCTTTCTCACCCAGCTCTCTCTCCCTCTTTCTCACTTCCTCTCACTCACCCCACTCTCTCACCCACTCTCTCTCTCACACCCTCTCCTTCTCACTCCAATCTCTCTCTCTTACCCCCTCCCCACTTTCTCTCTCTCAATCACCCCTTGTCGCTCACCCCCTCTCTCTCACACCTCTCTCTCACTCCCTGTGTCTCTCACCACCCCTCTCTCACAACCCCCTCACTCACTCACCCCTCTCTCTCACCACAGTCTCTCTCTCTCTCTGTCCCATCACCTCTGTCTCTGACCCCTTCTCTCTCAACCCCTTCTCATCCCACACCCTCTCTCTCACCCCTCGCGCTCTCACCTGCTCTCTTTTTCACTCACGCTCTCTCTTTCTAACGTACACTGTCTTTCTTTTTCACTCACTCTCTCTCTTTCTCACCCCCTCTCTCTCTCACGCCCTCTCTGTCACGTCCTCTCTCTTTCTCCCTCTCTCTATCACTTCTCTCTACCCACTCTCTTGCCCCCACTCTCTACCCCCTCTCTCTCCCTCCCCTCTCTCTCCCTCTCTCTCTCCCCTCTCTCTCCCCTCTCTTGCCCCCCACTCTCTACCCCCACTCTCCCCGTCTCTCACACCTCCTCTCTCTCACTCCCATCTCACTCTCTCACCCCACTCTCACTCTCTACCCCCACGTCTCTCTCTCCCACCCCCTCTCTCTCCCACCCTTTCTATCTCACACCCCTGTTTCTCACCCCCATTCTCTCAATTCCTCTCTCTCACCCCCTCTCTCTCAACACCTCTCTCTCCCCCTCTCTCCCCCCACTCGCACCCCCCTCTCTCTCCCTCTCTCTCACCCCCCTCTCTCACCCTTCTCTCCCCCTCTCTCTGCGCCCTCTCTCTGCCCCCAATCCTGCCCCCTCTCCCTTTCCCTCTCCCTCCCCCTCTCTCACCCCCCCCTCTCTCTCTCGCATCCTCTCTCTCTCACTCGTCCGCTCGCTCTCTTCCTCTTGCGGTCTCTCTCACTCCCTGCCTCTCTCCCTCTCTCATGCCTCCCTCTCTCATATCTCTCGGTCTCTCTCGTTCGCTCTCTCTCGCTCGTGCTCTCTCTCTCTGTCGCTCATGCTCTCTCTCCCTCTCTCTCAGTCCACCCTATCTCTCTCACCTCTTCTCTCTCACTCTTGCTCTATCGTTCTCTCTGTCTGTCACTCTCACCCCTCACTCTCACTCCCACTCTCTCTCATCCCCCCTCTCACACCACCCCCTCTCTCAACACCCCTCAATCTCCCATCCCCTCACTCTCTCACCCCCCCTCAGTCTCTCACCCCCCTCTCCCCTCTCTCTTCCTCACCCGTCTCTCCCACCCCAATCTCTTTCACAAACCCTCTCTCTCACACACACTCTCACACACCCTCGCTCTCTCACCCCTCCTTCTCTCCCACCATCTTTCTGCCTCTTTCTCATCCACTTTCTCTCCTTCTCACACACCCCCGCTCTCTCTCACCCCTCTCTCTCCCACCCCTTCTCTGTCATTCACTCCCACCTCTCCCTCACCGCCCTCTCATCCAGCTCTCTCTCCCTCCCTTCTCTCTTTTCCACCCCACCTCTCTTCCACCCTCTCACTCTCTCACCCCTCTCTCTCTCACCCCCCTCTCTCTCCCAGCCCCTCTCTAAACCCTCTCTCTCTCACCCTTCTCTCTCTCACCCTCCACCCTTCTCCCTCTCAACACACCTCTCTCTCACCCCCACTCTCTCAACCCCTCTCTCTCACCGCTCGCTCTCTCACCCCTCTCTCTCTGCACCCCCTCTCTCAAACCCCCTCACTCTCTCATCCCCTCACTCTCTCACACCCTCACTCTCTCAACACCTCTCTCTCAACCCCTCTCTCTCACCCCTCTCTCACTTACCCCTCTCTCTCAACCCCCTCACTCTCTCATCCCCTCCCTCTCTAACCCCGTCAGTCTCTCACCCCCCTCTGTCTCAACCCCTTTCTCTCTCACATTTCCATCTCGCTCTCATCCCCCTTTCTCTCTCCCCTCTCTCTCCATCACCCCTCTCTCTCCCACCCCTCTCTCTCCCACCCCTTCTCTGTCACTCACTCCCACCTCTCCCTCACCGCCCTCTCACCCAGCTCTCTCTCCCTCCCTTCTCTCTTTTCCACCCCACCTCTCTTCCACCCTCTCACTCTCTCACCCCTCTCTCTCTCACCCCCCTCTCTCTCCCACCCCCTCTCTAAACCCTCTCTCTCTCACCCTTCTCTCTCTCACCCTCCACCCCCTCTCTCTGTCAACAGACCTCTCTCTCACCCCCACTCTCTCAACCCCTCTCTCTCACCGCTCGCTCTCTCACCCCTCTCTCTCTGCTCCCCCTCTCTCAAACCCCCTCACTCTCTCATCCCCTCACTCTCTCACACCCTCACTCTCTCAACCCCTCTCTCTCACCCCTCTCTCTCTTACCCCTCTCTCTCAACCCCCTCACTCTCTCATCCCCTCCCTCTCTAACCCCGTCTGTCTCTCACCCCACCTCTCTCAACCCCTTTCTCTCTCACACTTCCATCTCGCTCTCATCCCGCTTTCTCTCTCCCCTCTCTCTCCATCACCCCTCTCTCTCCCACCCCAATCTCTTTAACATCCCCCTCTCTCGCACACCCTCACTCTCTCACCCCCTCCCTCTCTCCCACCATCTCTCTGCCTCTTCCTTATCCCCTCTATCTCCTTCTCGTCCCTCTCTCTAAACGCCTCTCTCTCACCCCACTCTCCCCCACGCCCTGTCTGTCACTCACTCACACCTCTCCCTCTCACCGCCCTCTCACTCATCTCTCTCTCTCTCTCAACCCTCTCTCTCCCACCCTCTCTCTTCCACCCTCTAACTCTCTCACCACCCCCTCTCTCAACCCCCCTCTCTCTCTCATCCCCTCTCTCACCCCTCTCTCTCTGTCACCCCCTCTCCCCCATCCTCCCTCTATCACCCCTTCACACCTCTCCCTTTCTCTCTTACCCCGCGGTCTCTCTCTCTAAACCCTCCCCCTCTCACCTCTCTCGTTCACATCCTCTGTCTCTTCCCCTCTCTCTCACCCCTCTCTTTCTCTCTCAACCCCTCTCTCTCTCACCACTCTCTCACACCCCTCTCTCACCCCTCTCTCTCAGTCTCTCTCTCTCTCCCCCTCTCTCTCACTCCCCCTCTCTCACCACCCCCTCTCTCAACCCCCCTCACTCTCTCACCCCCTCAGTCTCTCAACCCCCTCTCTCTCAACCCTTCCCTCTCTCTCACATCCACCGCTCTCACCACCCCTCTCCCCTCTCTCTCCGCCACCCCTCTCTCTCCCCCACTCCAATCTCTTTCACATGCTCCCTCTATCTCACACACTCTCACACACACTCGCTCTCTCTCCCCCTGCCCTCTCTCCCACCATCTCTCTGCCTTTTTCTCGTCCCCTCTCTCTCCTTCTCACTCTCTCTCTCATTCCCTCTCTCTCTTAATGCCTCTCTCCCACCTCCTCTCTGTCACTCACTCCCACCTCTCCCTCTCACCGCCGTCTCGCCCATCTCTCTCTCTCTCAACCCCCTCTCTCTCCCGCCCCCTCTCTCTCATCCACTCTCTCTCACACCCTCTCCTTCACACTCCACTCTCTCTTACCCCCTCCCCACGTTGTCACTCAATTAACCCTTGTCTCGCACCCCCTCTCTCTCTTTCTTAGCCCTCCCTCACACTCCCTTTCACTCCCATCTCACTCTCTCACCCTCTCTCTCACCACAGTCTCTCTCTCTGTCCCATCCCCTCTGTCTCTCACCCCTTCTCTCTCAACCCCTTCTCATCCCACCCCCTCTCTTTCACCCCTCGCTCTCTCACCCCTTTCTCTTTCTCTATCACGCTCTCTCTTTCTCACTTACACTCTCTCTCTTTTTCACTCACTCTCTCTTTCTCACCACTTTCTCTCTCACGCCCTCTCTCTCAACTCCTCTCTCTCTCCACATCTCTCCCTCTCCACCTCTCTCTCCCCTCTCTCTCCCCCCTCTCTCTACCCCCTCTCTTGCCCCCACTCTCTACCCCCTCTCTCCCTCTTTCTCTCACTCCACCTGTCTCTCACTCCCATCTCACTCTCTCACCCCACTCCCTCTCTCTTATCCCAAGTCTCTCTCTCTTTCCCACCCTCTCTGTCTCACACACCTTCTCTCTCACATCCATTCTCTCTCAAACCCCTTCTCTCTCTCACACCCCTGTTTCTCACCCCCTCTCTCTCACTTTCTCTCTCTCACCCCCTCTCTCCCCCTCTCTCTCACCTCCTCTCTCTCACCCCTCGCTCCCTCAACCCTCTCTCTCATCCACTCTCTCTCTCACACCCTCTCCTTCTCACTCCACTCTCTCTCTTACCCACTCCCCACTTTCTCTCTCTAAAACACCCCTTGTCTCTCACCCCCTCTCTCTCACACCTCTGTCTCACTCCCTGTGTCTCTCACCACACCCTCTCTCAAACCCCTCACTTTCTCATCCCCTCTCTCTCCCCCTCTCACTCTCCTCCCTCTCTCACACCCTCATCCCTCTCCCTTTCTCTATCACCCCGCGTTCTCCCACGAACCCCTCCCTGTCTCACCCGTCTAACTCACCCCTCTCTCTCTTCCCCTCTCTCTCTTACCCCTTTCTTTTTTTCTCTCAACCTCTCTCTCTCTGAGCACTCTCTCACACACTCTCTCTTTCTCTGTCAACCCCTCTCTCTCAGCCTCTCTCTCTCTCACTCCCTCTCTCTCTCACCACCCCCTCTCTCAACACCCCTCCATTTCTCACCCCCCAACCCATCTCTCTCACATCCATCTCTCTCTCACCCCTCTCTCTCTTCGCCCCCTGTCTCAACCCCCCTCAATCTTTCATCCCCTCATTCTCTCACCCCATCAGTCTCTCACCCCCTCTCTCTCACCCCTCTCTCTCTCCCACCTTCCTCTCTCTCAACCCTCTCTCTCTCACCACGCTCTCTCACACCCTCTCTCTCACTCCCTCTCTCTCTCACCGCCCCCCTCTCACCACCCCCTCTCACAACACACCTCAATCTCTTATCCCTTCACTCTCTCACCCCCTCAGTCTCTCACCCCTCTCTCTCAATCCCTCTCTCTCATATCCATCTCTCTCTCACTCCTCTCTCTCTCCCCTCTCTCTACGTCACCCCCTCTCTCCCACCCCATTCTATTTCACATACACCTCTCTCGCACAGACTCTCACACACCCTCGCTCTCTCACCCCCCCACCATCTCTCTGCCTCTTTCTCATCCCCTCTCTCTCCTTCTCACCCCCCTCTCTCTCCCACCCCCTCTCTTCCATCCTCTCACTCTCTCACCCCTCTCTCTCACCCCTGTCTCTCCCATCTCTCTCTCTCAACCCTCTCTCTGTCATCCCCTCTCTCTCTCACCCCCCACCCCCTTTCTCAATCCCCCCTCTCTCTCTCACCACCACTCTCTCAACCCCTCTCTCTCACCCCTCGCTCTCTCACCTCTCTCTCCCACACTCCTTGTCTCTCACTCCCTCTCTCTCAACCCCCTCACTCTCTCATCCCCTCACTCTCTCACACCCTCAATCTCTCACGCCCTCTCTCTTTCTCAAACCGTCTCTCTCTCACCCCCCCCCTCTCATCCCCTCTCTCACCCCTCTCTCTCACGCCCTCTCACACCCTTTCGCTCTTACCCGCGCTCTCTCTCTAACCCCTCCCCCCTCACCCCTCTCTCTCACCCCTCTCTCTCACACACTCTCAATCACACCCTCTCCTTCTCACTCCACTCTCTCTCTTACTCCCTCCCGACTTACTCTCTCTCAATCACCCATTGTCTCTCACCCCATCTCTCTCACCCCTCTCTCTCACTCCCTAAGTCTCTCACCCCCTCTCTCCACCCCCTCTTTCAAACCCCCTCTCACCCCTCCTCCCCCTCTCACACCCTCACCCACTCCCTCTCTCACACCGTTTCTCTCTTACCCATCGCTCTCTCTCTCTAACCCCTCCCCCCTCACCCCTCTCCCTCACCCCTCTCTCTCACCCACTCTCTCTCTCACACCCTCTCCTTCTCACTCCACTCTCTCTCTCACTCCCCCACTTTTTCTCTCTCAATTACCCCTTCTCTCTCAACCCCTTCTTACCCTCACCCCTTCTCTCTCCCCCCTCTCTGCCCCCCCTCTCTCCCTATCCTTCTCCCTCTGTCTCTCACACTCCCACTCTCTCCATCCCATCTCACTCTCTCACCCCACTCTCTCAGTCACCCCACGTCTCTCTCTCTCTCAACCCCCTATTTCTCACACCCCTTCCCTCTCTCACACACCCCTTCTCTCTCTCACACCTCTTCTCACTCTCACACCCCTTCTCTCTCAGACCTCTTCTCTCTCTCACACCCACTCTCTCTCACACACCCCCTCTCTCTCACCCCCACTCCCTCACCCACTCTGTCTCACCCCTCTCTCTCCCCCCTTCCGCGCTCTCGCTTCCCTCTCTCTCTCCTCCCCTCTCTCTCCCCTCTTCCCCCCACCCCTCTCTCTCCCCGTCTCTCCCCACTCTCTTCCCCACTCTCTCCCGTCTCCCTCCCTCCCCTCTCTCCCTCCCCTCTCTCTCTCGCACCCCTCTCTCTCCCTGCCCCATCTCTCGCCCTCCCCTCTCTCTCGCCCTCCCCACTCTCTCTCCCTCCCGTGTCTCTCCCTCCCCCTCACTCTCCTTCCCCTCTCTCGCCCTCCCGTCCCACTCTCCCCTTCCCTCTTTCTCGCCCTCCCCCCCTCTCTCTCGCCCTCCCCTCGCTCTTGCCCTCCCCCTCACTCTCCCTCCCCTCAGACTCTCTCTCCCCTCTCTCTCCCACTCCCCTCTCTCTCTCCATCCACTCTCTCGTGCTCCCATCTTACTCTCCCTCCCCTCTTACTCTCCCTCCTCTCTCACACTCCCTCGCACTCACTCTCCCTCCCACACACTCTCCCTCCCCTCTCACTCTCCCTCCCCTCTCTCTCGCCCTCCACTCGCGCAGCCTCCCCTCTCCATCCCACCCTCTCTCTCCTACCCTCTCTCTCCCCTCTTCTCTCTACCCCCTCCCCCTCTCACCTCTCTCACGCCCTCTTCTCCCCCTCCTCTCTCTCCTCCCTCCTCTCTCTTCCTTCCTCTCTGACCCCCCTCTCTCTTCCTTCCTCTCACTACCCCTCCTCTGTCTCACTTACACTCTCTTTTTTCACTCACACTCTCTCTTTCTCACCCCCTCTCTCTTACCCTCTCTCTCTCTTACCACACGATCTCTCTCTCTTCCCTCTCTCTCTCTCCGCGCTCTCCCCTCTCTCTCTCTCCCCTCTCTCCCTTCTTCCCCTCTTTCTCTCCCCCACTTTCTCTCCCTGAACTCTCTCTCCCCCACTCTCTCTCTGTCCACACTCTTCCCCCTTCTCCCTCCCCCTCTCTTCCTCCCCTCTCACCCTCCCTCTCTTGCTCCTCTCTCTCGCCCCTCATTATCTCCTCCCCTGTCTCTCTCTCTCTCACACACACGATCTCACCCTCTCTCTCTCTTGCCGCCTCTCTCTCCCTGCTCCTTCACTCTCTCTCCACCTTCTCTCACTCTCGATCCCCCTCCCTCGGTGTCTCTCTCTCCCCACCTCCCATCGTTTCTCTTTGACTGAATCTCTCTCCTGCCCTCCCCCTCTCTCTAACACACTCTGTCTCCCTCTGACCCAGAGATTGGGGGGTTGGTGGTGGTGAGGCTGCGTGTGGGGGGTGGGGGTGGGATGTGGGAGGTGGGAGGAGGGAAAATTGGATAGAGACGGAATTGTGGGAGGGCCACAGAGACGGCGGGGGCGGGGGAGGGGGACAGAGTGGAGTGAAGGTAGGTGGAGAGACCGGGGTTGGGGGGGGGGTGAGAGAGAGGGGGATGAGGGAGAGTAAAAGGGAGAGGTGGTGAGAAAGAGAGAGTGTGCAGAACGAGAGAGAGGGAGAGAATTGAGGAGGAAGAGTAGGAGAGAGGAAATGGAGAGGACAGGTTGGTGTGGCGGGGACGAAGGGAGTTAAACCCAGCTTCTGAGCTAGGGCGCGGTACCTTCCCCTTCCCTGAGGACCAGGTCTTTTATCTGAGCCTGTCTCTCTCCAGCTCAGCTTCTCTAACACAAAGATACACAACAACATCGGTCACTCTGCTGCTCAGCACGCTTTAATCAACATTTTTCTTGGTTACAAATAGAAGTGATGGATACAGTCAGAGGGATGGTGCCTTTTCTCACTGCCCACCCCCTCTCTGTCCCCTCTCTCTCTGTGACCTCGCTCTCAGTTCCCCTCTCTCTGTGCCCCCCTCTCTCTCTGTCCCCCCTCTCTCCCTGCCCCCTCTCTCTGTCCCACTCTCTCTCTGTCCCCCCTCTCTCTCTGCCCCCTCTCTCTCTGTCCCCCTCTCTCTGTGCCCGTCTCTCTGTCCCCCCTCTTTGTCCCTTCCTACTCTGCCCCACTCCTCTGTCCCGCCTCTCTCTGTTCCCCCTCTCTTTCTGTGCCCCCTCTCCGTGCTTCCTTTGTCTGTCCTCTTCCTCCCGTCCCCCCGCCCTCCTCTGTCCCCCACTCTCTGCATCCCCCATTCTCTGTCCCCCGCTCTCTGACCCCTTCTGTCCCCCTCACTCTCTCCCCCTCTCTCTGTCCACCACTCTCTGTGCCCTCTCTCTGTCCACCTCTCTCTGCCACCCTCTCTCTCCACCGCTCTCTGCCAATTCTCTCTGTCGCCCTCTCTCTGACCCCTTCTCCCCTCTCTCTGACCCCCTCTCTCTCTGACCCCCTCTCTCTGTCCCCCTCTCTCTGTCCCCTTCTGTCTCTGTACCCCGCGCTCTCTGCCCCCTCTCTCTGTCGCCCTCTCTCTGCCCCCTCACTCTCTGACCCATCTCTCTCTGTTCTCTCTCTCTCTGCCCAGTCTCTCTGCCCCCTATCTCTCTGTCCCCCTCTCTCTTTTCCCTCCCTCTCTGTCCCCGCTCTCATTGCCCCCTCTCCCTGTGTCCCTCTCTCTCTGCCCCCCGCCCCTCCTTCTCTCTTCCCCTCTCTCTATCCCCTCTCTCTCTGTCCACCGCTGTCTGCCCCCGCTCTGTCACCGTCTCTCTGTCCCCTCCATCTGTCCCCCTCTCTCTGTCCCCCCCACTCTCTGACCCCCTCTCTCTACCGCCTCTCTGTCACCATCTCTCTGTCCCCCCTCCCTCTGTCCCCCTTCTTTCTGTCCCCCTCTCTCTGTCCCCCCCTCTCTCTCTCCCCTCTGTCCCCCTCCCTCTCTGTCCCCCTCTCTCTGTCCCCCTCCCTCTCTGTCCCCCTCTCTCTGTCCCTCCCTCTCTCTGTCCCCCTCTCTCTGTCACCTCTCTCTGTGTCCCCGTCTCTCTGACCCACTCTCTGTGTTCCCTCTCTCTCTCTGACCCCGTGCGTTCTCTGTCCCCATCCCTTTCTGTCCCCCTCTCTCTGTCCCCCTCCCTCTCTGTCCCCCTCTCTCTGTCCCTCCCTCTCTCTGTCCCCACCTCTCTCTGTCACCTCTCTCTGAGTCCCCGTCTCTCTGACCCACTCTCTGTGTTCCCTCTCTCTCTCTGACCCCGTGCGTTCTCTGTCCCCCTCCCTCTCTGTCCCCCTCTCTCTGTCCCCCTCCCTCTCTGTCCCCCTCTCTCTGTCCCTCCCTCTCTCTGTCCCCCTCTCTCTGTCACCTCTCTCTGTGTCCCCGTCTCTCTGACCCACTCTCTGTGTTCCCTCTCTCTCTCTGACCCCGTGCGTTCTCTGTCCCCATCCCTTTCTGTCCCCTGTCTCTATCCCTCCTCTCTCTCTGTCCTCTCCCTCTCCGTCCCACCTGCACCACCTCTGTCCTCCACTCACTCCATCACCCCACTCTCTGGCCCCTCTCTTTGTCCCCCTCTCTCTCTCCCCCTCGCTCTAACGCCCTCTCTCTGACCACCTCTATCTGACCCATTCTCTCTCCCCCACTCTGTACCCCTCTTTCTGTCCCCTACTCTCTGTCCCACCTCCCTCTGTCCCCCTCTCTCTGCCGCCTTCTCTCTGCCCCCTCTCTGTCACCACTCCCTCTGTCCCCCCCTCTCTGTCCCCGTCTCTCTGTCACCGTACCCTCTCTGTCCCCATCTCTTACTGTCGCACCTCTGTCCCTCCTCTCTCTGTCCTCTCCCTCTCCGTCCCCCCGCCCACCCTCTGACCCCCACTCTCTCCATCCCCCCACTCTCTGTTCCCCTCTCTCTGTCCCCCCCTCCCTGACCCCCCTCTCTGTCCCCCTCTATCTCCCCTGCTCTATCCCCCCGCTCTCTGTTTCCCTCTCTCTCTGTCCCCCTCTCCCTGTCGCCCCCTCACTGTCCCCTCTGTTTGTCGCCCACTCTCTGCCCCCTCTCTGTCACCGTCTCTCTGCCCCCCTCTCTCTGAATCCCCTCGGTTCCCCCTCACTCTGTCCCCCCAGTCTCTGTACCTCCCCGCTCTCTGCCCCCTCTCTCTGTCCACTTCTGTCTCTGGACCCCCCACTCTCTGCGCACTCTCTCTGTCCCCCACCCTCTGTCCCCCTCTCTCTGTCCCCCTTCACTATCTCCTCTCTTTGTCACCCTCTCTCTGTCCTCTCTCTGTCAAAATCTCTGTCCCCCCTTCCTCTGCCGCCCTCCCTCTGCCACCCCTCTCTGACCCCTCTCTCTATCCCCCTCTCTCTTTCCCCCCTCTCTCTGTCCCCCCTCTCTCTGTCCCACTCTCTCTGCCCCCTCTTTGTCACCGTCTCTCTGTCCCCCTCCCTCTGGAACCCTCCCTCTGTCCCCGTATCTCTGCCCCCTCTCTCTGTTCCCACCCTCTCTGCCCCCTCTCCCTCTGTCCGCCCTCTCTCTGTCCCCCTCTCTCTGTCCCCCCGCTCTCTTCCCCCTCTCCCTCTATCACCCTCTCTCTTTCACCCTCTCTCTGCTCCTCTCTCTGTCACCCCCTCTCTCTGTCGCCCTCTTTCTGCCCCCTCTCTGTCCCCTCTCCCTCTGTCCCCCCTCCCTCGGCCCCCCTCTCTGTCCCCCTCGCTCTGTCCCACCTCTCTCTGTTCCCCCTCTCTCTGTCCGCATCTCTCTGTCCACCTCTCTCTGACCCATCTCTCTGTCCCCCCGTCCTCCCCTCTCTGTCGCACTCTCTTTGCGCCCTCTCAGTCACCATCTCTCTATCCCCCATCACTCTGTCCCCCACTCTCTGTCCCCCCTCTCTGCCCCCCTCTCTATGTCGCCCTCTCTCTGCCCCCTCTCTGTCACTGTCACTCTATCCCCCCTTCCTCTGTCCCCCTCCCTCTGCCCCCCCTCTGACCCCTCTCTCTGTCCCCCCTCTCTGTCCCCTTTCTCTCTGACCTCCCTCTCTCTGTCCCCCTCTCTCTGTCCCCCTCTCTCTGTCACCCCCTCACTGTCCCCTCTCTTTGTCGCCCACTCTGTGCCCCCTCTCTGTCACCGTCTCTCTGCCCCCCGCACTCTGTTCCCCCTCTCTCTGTCCCCGCTCTGTCTGCCCCCTCTCTGTCCCCCTCTCTCTGTCCCCCTCTGTCTCTGTACCCCTCGCTCTCTGTCCCCTCTCTCTGTCCCACTCTCTCTGCCCCCTCTTTGTCACCGTCTCTCAGTCCCCCTCCCTCTGGAACCCTCCCTCTGTCCCCGTCTCTCTGCCACCTCTCTCTGTCCCCCCGCTCTCTTCCCCCTCTCCCTCTGTCACCCTCTCTCTTTCACCCTCGCTCTGACCCCTTTCTCTCTCCCGCTCTCTGTCCCCCATCTCTGCCCGCCCTCTCTACCCCACCCTTGGTGTCGCCCTCCCTCTGCCCCCTCTCTGTCACCGTCTCTCTGTTCCCCCTCTCTCTGTACCCCCCTCTCTGTCCCGCCTCTCCCACTGCCCCACTCTCTGACCCCTCTCTCTGTCCGCCTCTGTCTCTGTACACCCCGCTCTCTGTCCCCTCTCTCTGTCCCACTCTCTCTGCCCCCTCTTTGTCACCGTCTCTCTCTCCCCCTCCCTCTGGACCCCTCCCTTTGTCCCCCCCCCTCTGTCCTCCCCCGCTGTCTTCCCCTCTCCCTCTGTCACCCTCTCTTTTTCACCCTCTCTCTGCCCCTTTCTCTGTCACCCCCTCTCTCTGTCGCCCTCTTTGTGCCCTCTCTCTGTCCCCCCTCCCTCTGTCCCCCCTCCCTCTGTCCCCCCTCCCTCTGCCCCCCTCTATGTCCCCCTCTCTCTGTCCCCCCACTCCCTGTTCCCCCTCTCTCTATCACCATCTCTCTGTCCCACTCTCTCTGAACCATCTCTCTGTACCCCCGTCCTCCCGTCTCTGTCGCTCACTCTTTGCCCCCTCTCAGTCACCATCTCTCTATCCCCCATCACTCTGTCCCCCACTCTCTGTCCCCCACTCTCTGCCCCCTCTCTCTGTCGCCCTCTCTCTGCCCCCTCTCTGTCACTGTCTCTCTGTCCCCCCTTCCTCTGTCCCCTCCCTCTGCCCCCCCTCTGACCCCTCTCTCAGTTCTCCCTCTCTGTCCCCTTTCTCTCTGACCTCCCGCTCTCTGTCCCCCCTCACTGTCCCCTCTCTTTGTCGCCCACTCTCTGCCCCCTCTCTGTCACCATCTCTCTGCCCCCTCTCTCTGTTCCCCCTCTCTCTGTCCCACTCTCTCTGAACCCCCCGCTCTCTGTTCCACATCTCTCTGTCCCCGCTCTGTCTGCCCCCCACTCTGTCCCCCTCTCTATGTCCCCCTCTGTCTCTGTACCCCCCTCTCACTGTCCCCTCTCTCTGTCTCACTCTCTCTGCCCCCTCTTTGTCACCGTCTCTCTGTCCCCCTTTCTCTGGAACCCTCCCTCTGTCCCCCCTCTCTCTGCCCCCTCTCTCTGTTCCCACCCTCTCTTCCCCCTCTCCCTCTGTCACCCTCTCTCTTTCACCCTCTCCTTGACCCTCTCTCTCTCTCCCGCTCTCTGTCCCCCATCTCTGTCCCCCCCTCTCTACCCCACCCTTTGTGTCGCCCTCCCTCTGCCCCCTCACTGTCACCGTCTCTCTGTTCCCCCTCTCTCTGTACTCTCCTCTCTCTGTCCCGCCTCTCCCTCTGCCCCCCTCTCTGACCCCTCTCTCTGTCCCCCCCTTTCTGTCACCCTTCTCTCTGACCCCCTCTCTCTGTCCCCACTCTCTCTGTCCCCCTCTCTCTGTCCCCCCCTCACTGTCCCCTCTTTGTCGCCCTCTCTCTGCCCCCTCTCTGTCACTGTCTCTCTGCCCCCCTCTCTCTGTTCCCCCTCTCTCTGTCTCCGCTCCGTCTGCCCCCCTCTCTGTCCCCCTCTCTCTGTCCGCCTCTGTCTCTGTAGCCACGGCTCTCTGTCCCCTCTCTCTGTCCCACTCTCTCTGCCCCCGCTTTGTTACCGTCTCTCTGTCCCCCTCCCTCTGGACCTCTCCCCCTGTCACCCCCTCTCTGCCCCCTCCCTCTGTTTCCCGCCTCTCTGCCCCCTCTCCCTCTGTCCTCCCTCTCTCTGTCCCCCTCTCTCTGTCATCCCCGCTCTCTTCCCCCTCTCCCTCTGTCACCCTCTCTCTTTCATCCTCTCTCTGACCCCTCTCTCTCTCGCCCCCGCTCTCTGTCCCCCCTCTTCCCCACCCTTTCTGTCTTTCTCCCTCTGCCTCCTCTCTGTCACCGTCTCTCTGTTCCCCCTCTCTCTGTCCCCCCTCTCTGTCCCGCCTCTCCCTCTGTCCCCTCTCTCTGTCCCTCCCTCTCTGCCCCCTCTCTCTGTTCCCCCCTCTCTGCCCCCTCTCCCACTGTCCTCCCTCTCTCTGTCCCCCTCTCTCTGTCATCTCCGCTCTCTTCCCCCTTCTCCCTCTGTCACCCTCTCTCTTTCACCCTCTCTCTGACCCCTCTCTCTCTCTCCCCCGCTCTCTGTCCCCCCTCTCTTCCCCACCCTTTCTGTCGCTCTCCCTCTGCCTCCTCTCTGTCACCGTCTCTCTGTTCCCCCTCTCTCTGTCCCCCCTCTCTGTCCCGCCTCTCCCTCTGTCCCCTCTCTCTGTTCCCCCCTCTCTGCCCCCTCTCTCTGTTCCCCCCTCTCTGCCCCCTCTCCCTCTGTCCTCCCTCTCTCTGTCCCCCTCTCTCTGTCATCCCCGCTCTGTTCCCCCCCTCCTTCTGTCACCCTCTCTCTTTCACCCTCTCTCTGACCCCTCTCTCTCCCCCGCTCTCTGCCCCCCTCTCTACCCCACCCTTTCTGTCGCCCTCCCTCTGCCCCCATCTGTCATCGTCTCTCTGTCCACCCTTCTCTCTGCTCCCCCCGTCTCTGTTCCCCTCTGTCTCCCTCTCTCTGTCCCCCCTCTCTCTGTCCCCCATCTCTCTGTTCCTCCTCTCTCTCCCCCGCTCTCTGTCCCCCTCTCTCTGTCGCCCTCTGTCTGCCCTCTCTCTGTCACTGTCTCTCTGTCCCCCTCCCTCTGTCCCCTCTCTCCGTCCCCCCTCTCTCTGTCCCCCCTCTCTCTGTCCCCCATCTCTCTGTTCCTCCTCTCTCTCCCCCGCTCTCTGTCCCCCTCTCTCTGTCGCCCTCTCTCTGTCACTGTCTCTCTGTCCCCCCCTCCCTCTGTCCCCTCTCTCCGTCCCCCCTCTCTCTGTCCCCTCTCTCTGTACCCCCTCTCTGTCCACCATCTCAGTCCCCGTCTCTCTGCCCCCCTTTCTCTCTCCCCCGCTCTCTGACCCCTATCTCTGTCCTCCCTTCTCTCTGTCCACCCTCTCTCTGTCCCCCCCTCTCTGTACCCCTTCTCTCTGCCCCCCCTCTCTTTGTCGCCCTCCCTCTGTCCCCCTCTCTCTGCCCCCTCTGCACCTCTCCTTCTCTCTCTCCCGCTCTCTATTCCCCCCTCTCTCTGTCCCCCGCTCTCTGTCCACCCTCTCTCTGTTTCTCCCCTCCCTCTGTCCCCCTCTCTCTGTCCTGCCTCTCTGTCCCCCCTCTCTCTGTCCCCCCTCTCTCTGTCCCTCCCTCTCTGTCTCTGTCTCTCTGTCCCCCTCTCTCTCTGTCCTCCCTCTCTCTGTTCCACCCCCGTCCCCGTCTCTGTCCGCGTCTCTGTCCCCCCTCTCTCTGTCCTCCTTTCTCTGTTCCCCCTCACTCACTCCCGCTCTCTGTCCCCCTTCTCTCTGTCGCTCTCTCTCTGCCCCCTCGCTGTCATCGTCTCTCTGTCTCCTCTCCCTCTGTCCCCTCTCATTGTCCCCCTCTCTCTGTCCCCCGCTCTCTGTCCCCCCTCCCCCATTACCCCCTCTCTCTGCCCCCCTCTCTGTACCCCCTCTCTCTGTCCCCCCTCTCACCGTCCCCTCTCTTTGTCGCCCTCTCTCTGCACACTCTCTGTCACGGTCGCTCTGTTCCCCCCCTCTGAGCCCCTCCTTCTCTCTTCCCCGCTCTCTATCCCCCCTCTCCCTGTTCCCCCTCTCTCTGACCCCCCTCTCTCTGTCCCCCTCTCTCTGTTCCCCCTCTCTCTGTTCCCCTCTCTCTCTGTCCCCCTCTCTCTCTGCCCCCTCGCTCTGTCACCCCCTCTCTCTGTCCCCACCTCTTTGTGTCCCCCTCTCCGTCGCCCTCTTTCTGCCCCCTCTCTTTCACCGTCTCTCAGTCCCCGTCTCTCTGTGCCCCTCTCTCTCTGTCCCCCTCTCTCTCTGTCCCCCTCTCACTGACCCCCTCTGTCTCCCCCACTCTCTGTCCCCCTCTCTCTGTCGCATTCTCTCTGACCCTCACTCTCTGTCCCCCTCTCTCTCTTCCCTTTTTTGTCCCCATCTCTCTCTGTCCCGCTCTCTCTGTTCCCCCACTCTGTGTCCCTCTCTCTCTGACACCCTCTCTCTCCCCCACTCTCTACCACTCTCTCTGTCCCCTCTATCTCCCCTTCTCTCTGTCCCCCTCTCTATGACCCCTCTATCTCGCCCACTCTCTGTGCCTCTCTCTCTTTACCCCCTCTCTCTGTCACCGTCTCTCGGTCCCCCCTCCCTCTTTTCCCCGTCTCTCTGCCCCCCCTCTGTCAACCCCTCTCTCTGTTCCCCTCTCACTCTCTGTCCCCCACTCTCTGTCCCCTACCTCTGACGCCCTCTCTCTACCCCACTCTCTACCCCTCTCTCTGTCCCCTCTATCTCCCCCTCTCTCTGTCCCACTCTCTCTGACCCATCTATATCGCCCACTCTCTGCGCCCCTCTCTCTGTCCCCCTCTCTCTGTCTCCTCTCTCTCTGTCCCCTCTCTCACTGTCCCCTCTCACTCTGTCCCCCTCTATCTCCCCCACTCTCTGTGCTCCTCTCTCTGTCCCCCTCTCTCTGACCCCCTCTCTCTTGTCCCCCCTCTCTCTGACCCCTCTCTCTCTCCACCGCTCTCTGTTCCTCATTTCTCTTTTAACCCCACCCCCTCTGCTCCCCTCTCTGGGCCCTCTCTCTGCCCCCTCTCTGTCACCGTCTCTCTGTCCCTCTCTCTCTGTCCGCCCCTCTCTCTGTCCCCTACTCTCTGTACCCCCTGTCTCTGTCGCCCCTCTCACTGTCTGCTCTCTTTGTCGCCCTCTCTCTGCCCCCTCTCTGTCACCGTCGTTCTGTCCCCCGTCCCCCTGTCCCCCTCTCTCATCCCCCCACAGCCCCCTCCTTCTCTCTTCCCCGCTCTCTATCCCCCCTCTCTCTGGCCGTCGCTCTCTGCCCCCGCTCTGTCCCCCTCTCTCTGTCCCCCTCTCTCTGTCCCCCTCTCTCTGTCCCCCTCTCTCTGACACCCCCGCTCTCTGTCCCACCTCTGTCTGTCCCCCTCTCTCTGCCCCCTCTCTGTCACAGTCTCTCTGTTTCCCCCCCGTCCCCCTCTCTCTGTCTGCCTCTCTCTGTTCCCCCTCTCTGTTCCCCCTCTCTCTGTCCCACTCTCTCTCTCTGCCCCCCCGTCACCTCCCCTCTCTGTCCCTCCCTCTCTCTGTCCCCCTCTCTGTCCCCCTCTCTCTGTCGCCCTCTTTATACCCCTCTCTGTCACCGTCTCTTTGTCCCCACTCCCTCTGCTCCTTCTCGTCCCCCCTCTGTCTGTCCCCCTCTGCCCCCTCTCTGTCACCGTCTCTCGGTCCCCCCTCCCTCTGTTCCCCGTCTCTCTGCCCCCCCTCTGTCAACCCCTCTTTCTGTTCCCCTCTCACTCTCTGTCCCCCACTCTCTGTCCCCCTACCTCTGACGCCCTCTCTCTGCCCCACTCTCTACCCCTCTCTCTGTCCCCTCTATCTCCCCCTCTCTCTGTCCCATTCTCTCTGACCCATCTATATCGCCCACTCTCTGCGCCCCTCTCTCTGTCCCCCTCTCTCTGTCTCCTCTCTCTCTGCCCCCTTCTCTCTGTCCCCCTCTCTCTGACCCCCATCTCTCTCTGTCCCCTCTCTCTCTGACCCCATGTCTCTCTGCCACGTCTCTCTGTCCCCTCTATCTCCCCCTCTCTCTGCCCCAGCTCTCTCTGTCCCCCACTCTCTCTGTCCCAACTCTCTCTGTCCCCTCTCTCTCTGTCCCCTCTATCTCCCCTACTCTCTGTGCCCTTCTCTCAGTCCCCCTTTCTCTGACCCCCTCTATCTCCCCCACTCTCTGTACCCCTTCTCTCAGACCCCTCTCTCTGTCCCCCCTCTCTCTGTCCCCCTCTCTCTGTCCCCACTCACTGTCCCCTCTCTTTGTCGCTCTCTCTCTGCCCCCTCTCTGTCACGGTCTCTCTGCCCCCCTCTCTCTGTTCCCCCTCTCTCTGTCCCACTCTCTCTGACACCCCCGCTCTCTGGTGCCCCTCTCTCTTTCACCCTCCCTCTGACCCCTCTCTCTCTCCCCCGCTCTCTGTCCCCCACTCTATCCCACCCTTTCTGTCGCCCTCCCTCTGCCCCCTCTCTGTCACCGTGTGTCTGTTCTCCCTCTCTCTGTCCCCCCGTCTCTGTCCCGCCTCTCCCTCTGTCCCTCTCTCTCTCTCCCCGTCTCTCTGTCCCCCTCTCTCTGTCCCCCCTTCTCTCTGTCCCCCCCGTCTCTGTTCCCCTCTGTCCCCCTCTCTCTTGTCCCTCCTCTCTCTGACCCCTCTCTCTCTTCACCGCTCTCTGTCCCCCATTTCTCTGTCACCACCCCCCTCTGCTGCCCTCTCTGGCGCGCTCTCTCTGCCCCCTCTCTGTCACCGTCTCTTTGTCCCTCTCTCTCTGTCGCCCCTCTCACTGTCCACTCTCTTTGTCGCCCTCTCTCTGCCTCCTCTCTGTCACCGTCGTTCTGTTCCCCCTCCCCCTGTCCCCCTCTCTCAGTCCCGCACAGCCACCTCCTTCTCTCTTCCCCGCTCTCTATCCCCCTCTCTTTGTCCCCCTCTCTCTCTGTTCCCCCCTCCCTCTGTCCCCCTCTCTCTGTCCCCTCTCTCTCTGTCCCTCTCTCTCTGTCCGCCTCTCTCTGTTCCCCCTCTCTCTGTTCCCCCTCTCTCTGTCCCACTCTCTATCTGTCCCCCTCTCTCTTTGCCCCCCCCGTCACACCCTCTCTCTGTCCCTCCCTCTCTCTGTCCCCCTCGCTGTCCCCTCTCTCTGTCGCCCTCTTTATGCCCCCTCTCTGTCACCGTCTCTCTGTCCCCACTCCCTCTGTACCCCTCTCTGTCCCCCCTCTGTCTGTCCCCCTCTGCACCCTCTCTGTTACCGTCTATCTGTCCCCCCTCCCTCTGTTTCCCCTCTCTCTGCCCCCATCACCCCCTCTCTCTGTTCCCCTCTCACTCTCTGTGCCCCACTCTCTGTCCCCCGACCTCTGACGCCCTCTCTCTACCCCACTCTCTACCCCTCTCCCTGACCCCTCTATATCGCCCACTCCCTGTGCCCCGTCTCTGTCCCCCTCTCTCTGTCCCCCCCTCTCTCTGTCCCCTCTCTCTCTGTTCCCTCTCTCTCTGTCCGCCTCTCTCTGCCCACCTCACTCTGTCCCCCCTCTCTCTCCCACTTTCTACCCCTCTCTCTGTCCCCTCTATCTCCCCCTCTCTCTGCCCCCCTCTCTCGGTCCCCCCCTCTCTCTCTGTCCCTTCTCTCTCTGCCCCCTCTCTCTCTGTTTCCCTCTATCTCCCCTACTCTCTGTGCCCTTCTCTCTGTCCCCCTTTCTCTGTCTCCCTCTATCTCCCCCACTCTCTGTACCCCTCTCTCTGTCCCCCTCTCTCTGACCCCCTCTATCTCCCCCACTCTCTGTGTTCTCTCTCTGCCCACCTCCCTTTGACCACCTCTATCTCCCTCTCTCTCTGTCCCTCTCTCTCTGTCCCCCTTTCTCACCCACCCGCCTCTTTGTCGCCCTCTCTCTCAGTCCAGCTCTCTCTGTTCCCCCTATCTCTGAACCCCTCTCTCCCACCCGTGTGTCTCGGAACCCCTCTCTCTACCACCCGCCTCTCTCTCTGTTCCCCTCTCCCTGTCGTCCTCTCTCCCTGTCCCTCTCTCTCTGTCCCTCTGTCTGACCTTCTCTCTCTGTCCCCTCTATCTCTCCCCCGCTCTCTGTCGTCCTCTCTCTTCTCCGTCTCTCTCTGCCCCCTTCCCTGACCCCCTCTCTCTCTGTCCCCCACTCTCTCCAACCCCCCACTCTCTGTCCCCCTCTCTCTGTGCCCCTCTCTCTGTTGCATCTATCTCTTCCCCGCTCTCTGTCGTTCTCTCTCTGCTCCGTCTCTCTCTGCCCCCTTCTCTGACCCTAACTCTCTGTCCCCCTCTCTCTGACCCCCTCTATCTCCCCCACTTTCTGTGCCCCTCTCTCTGTCGCCCTCTCTCTGCCCCATCTCCCTTCCACCCACCTCTCTCTTTCCCCCTCTCTCTCTGCCCCTCTCTCTCTGTCGCCCTCTCTCTCTGTCCACCCTCTCTCCGCCCCCTCTCACTGTGCCACTCTCTCTCTGTCCCCCTATCTCTCCCCCACTCTGTACCCCTCTCTGTGTCCCCCACTCTCTGTTCACCCTCCCTCTGACCCCCTCTAGATCCCCTCTCTCTGTCCCCCTGTCTCTGACCCCCTCTATGTACCCCCACTCTCTGTCTCCTCTCTCTCATTCCACCTCTCTCTGTCCCCCACTCACTGTCCCCCTCTCTCTGTCGCTCTCTCTGTCCCCCACTCTCTGTCCCCACTCTCTGTCCCTCTCTCTCTGTCCCCCTCTCTCTGTCTGCCTCTCTCTGTTCCCCTCTCTCTGTTCCCCTTCTCTCTGTCTCCCTCTCTCTGTCCCCCTCTCTCTACCCCCTCTCTGTCACCAACTCTCTGTCCCCCCTCCCTCTATCCCCCTTCTCTCTGTCCCCCTTCTCTCTGTCCCCTTCTCTCTGTCCCAGCTCTCTCTATCCCGCTGTCTCTCTGTCCCTCCTCTCTCTGTCCCCCTTCTCTCTGTCCCTCTCTCTCTGCCCCCTCTCTGTCACCGTCTCTCTTTCCCCCTCTCTCTGCCCCCTCTACCTCTGTCCCTCTCTCTCTGCCCCCCCTCTGTCAACCCCTCCCTCTGTCCCCATCTCTCTGCCCCCCTCTCTGTCCCCCTCTCTCTGTTGTGCTCTTTCTGCCCCCTCTCTATCACCGTCATTCTGTCCCCCTCCCTCCGTCCCCTCTCTCTGTCCCCCCTCTTTCTGTCACCCTCTCTCTGTCCCCCTCTCTCTGCCCCATCTTTCTCTGCCCCCCTCTCTCTCTGCCCACCTCTCTCTCTCACCCGCCTCTCTCTATCCCCTCTCTCTGTTCCACCTCTCTGCCCCCCTCTCTCTGTCCCCCTTCTCTCTGACCCACTCTGTTTTTACGCCCTCCCTCTGTCCCCCTCTCTCTGTCCCCTTCTCTCTGTCCCTCTCTATGCCCCCTCTCTGTCACCGTCTCTTTGTCCCCCTCTCTCTGTCCCCCTCTCTCTGCCCCCTCTCCCTCTGTCTCGCTACCTCGTTCACCCTCTCTCTGACCCCCCTCTCTGTAACCCCCTCTCTCTGTCCCCCTTCTCTCTGCCTCCCTCTCTCTCCCACCCGCCTCTCTCTCTGTCCCCTTCTCTCTGTCCTCCTCCTCTCTCTGCCCGCTCTCTCTGACCCGCTCTCTCTCTCCAGTCCTCCTATCTCTGTCCCCCGTCTCTGTCCCCTATCTCTCTCCCCCACTCTCTGCCCCCCTCTCTGTCGCCCTCTCTCTGCCCCTTCTCCATCTGTCCCGCTCTCTCTTTCCCCCTCTCTCTGGCCCCCTCTCTCTCACCCCCTCCCTCTGTCCCCCTTCTCTCTTTCCCTCCTCCCTCTGTCCCCTCTCTCTGTCCCACCTCTCTCTGCCCCCGCTATTTCTGCCCCCCTCTCTCTGTCCACCATTCTCTCTCTCACACGCCTCTCTCTATCCCCTCTCTCTGTCCCCCCTCTCTCTCTGTCGCCCCTCTCTCTTTCCCCCTTCTCTCTGTCCCTCTCTCTCTGTATGCTCTAGCTCTGTCCCTCTCTCTCTGTCCCCCTCTCTCTGTCCCCCTCTCTCTGCCCCCTCTCTGTCAGCGTCTCTCTGTCCCCCTCTCTGTCCCCCTCTCTCTGCCCCCTCTCCCTTCCACCCGCCTCTCTCTTTCCCCCTCTCTTTGTCCCCCTCTCTCTCTGCCCCTCTCTCTCTGTCCCCTTCTGTCTGTCTCCCTCTCTCTGTATGCCCTCTCTCTATCCCCTCAAACTGTCCCCCCTCTCTCTCTGTCGCCCCTCTCTCTGTCCCCCTTCTCTCTGTCCCCCTCTCTCTGTATGCCCTCCCTCTGTCCCCCTCTCTCTGTCCCCCTCTCTCTGTCCCCCTCTCTCTCTCTTTCCCCCTCTATCTCCCCCACACTCTGTCACCCTCTCTCTCTGTCCCCCTCTCTCTCTGTCATCCTCTCTCTGTCGCCATCTCTCTGTCGCCCTCTCTGTCTGCCCCCTCTCTGTGTCCCCCTCTCTCTCTGTCTCCCTCTCTCTCTGTCTCCCTCTCTCTCTCTACCCTGTCTCTGCTCCCTCTCTCTCTGCCCCGCTCTCTCTGTCCCCCTCTCTCTGTCCCCCTCTCTCTGTCCCTCTCTCTCTGCCCCTCTCTCTCTGTCACCCCTCTCTCTCTTCCCCTCTCTCTGTCCCCCTCTCTCTGTCCCCCTCTCTCTGTCCCCCCTCTCTCTGTAGCCCTCTCTCTGACCACCTCTCTCTCTGTCCCCGTCTCTCTCTGCCCCCTCCATCTCTGCCCCTCTCTCTGTCACCGCAGTCTCTGTTCCCCTCTCTCTGACTCCCTCTCTCTTTGCCCCACTCTCTCTCTTCCCTCTCTCTCTCTGTCCCCTCCCTCTGTCCCCCCTCTCTCTGTCCCCCTCTCTCTGTCGCCTCTCTCTGGCCCCCTCTGTATCTGTCCCCCTCTCTCTCTGCCGCCTCTCTCTCTGCCCCCCACTCTCTGTCACCCCTCTCTCTGTCCCCCTTCTCTCTGTCCCCCCTCTTTCAGTCGCCCTCTCTGTGACCCCCACTCTCTCGCTGCCACCCTCTCTCTCTGACCCCTCTCTCTCTGTCGCCATCTCTCTAACCCCTCTCTCTCTTCCCCTCTCTCTATGGGCCCCTCTCACTCTGTTCCCCTCTCCGTCTGTTCCCTCTCTCTCTGTCCCCTCTCTCTCTGACCCCACATCTCTCTGTCCCCCATCTCTGTGTCGCTCTCTCTCTGACTCCCTCTCTCTCTGCCCTCCTCTCTCTGTCCCCCTCTCTCTGTCCCCCTCTCTCTCTCTCTCCCCCTCTCTCTGTGTACATTTTCTCTCTGTCCCCTTCTCTCTCTGTCCCCCACTCTCTCTGTCCCCCTCTCTCTCTGTCACCTTCTTCTTTCTCCCTCTCTCTCTGTCCCCCACACTCTCTGTCCCCTTCTCTCTCTGCCCGCTCTCTCTCTCGCCCTCTCTCTGTCTCCCTCTCTCTCTGTCCCCTTCTCTCTATGTCTCCCTCTCTCTCTCGCCCTCTCTCTGTCCCCCTCTCTCTCTGATCCCCTCTCTTTGCCCCCCTCTCTGTCACCCCTCTCTTTCCCTCTCTCTCTGTCCCCCCTCTCTCTGTCCTCCCTCTCTCTGTCGCCCTCTCTCTGACCCCTCTCTCTCTGTCGCCTCTCTCTCTGCCCTACTGTCTCTCTGCTCACTCTCTCTCTTCCCCTCCTCTCTCTGTCCCCCCTTCTCTCTCTGTCCCCCATCTCTCTGTCGCCCTCTCTCTGACCCCCTCTCTCTGTGCTCCTCTCTCTGTACCCCTCTCTCTCTGTCACACCCTCTCTCTGTCGCCCTCTCTCTAACCCCTCTCTCTCTGTTCCCCCTCCCTCTGTTCCCCTCTCTCTCTGTCCCCACCTCTCTCTGTCCCCCCTCTCTCTGCCCCCTCTTCCTCTGTCCCCCTCTCCCTCTGTCCCCCTCTTTCTCTGCACCCCCTCTCTCTCTGTGCCCCTCCATCTCTGTTCCCCTCTCCTTCTGTCCCCTCTCTCTCTGTCCCCACCTCTATCTGTCCCCCCTCTCTGCCCCCCCTGCCCCTCTCTCTCTGTGTCCCCCTCTCTCTGTCGCCCTCTCTCTGACCCCCTCTTTACCTGCCTCTCTCTTTCTGTCCCCCTCTCTCTTTGTCCCCTCTCTCTCTGTTCCCCTTTCTCTGTCCCCCTCTCTCTCTGTCCCCTTCACTCTCTGTCCCCCTCTCTCTCTGTCCCCCTCTCTCTTTGTCCCTCTCTCTCTATCGCCCTCTCTCTCTGCCCTCATCTCTGTCTGTCCCCCACTCTCTGTCCCCCTCTCTCTCTGTCCCCCTCTTTCTCTGTCGCCCTCTCTTTGACCCCCTCTCTCTTTGTCCCCCCCTCTCTGCCCTCCTGTCTCTTTAGCCCCCTCTCTCTCTCCCCCTCTGACTCTGCCCCCCCACTCTCTCCCCCTCTCTCTGTCCCCCTCTCTCTCTGTCCCCCTTTCTCTCTGTCCCATTGTCTCTCTGTCCCCCACTCTCTTTCTCGCCCTCTCTCTGTCCCACCCCTCTCTCTGTCCCCTCTCTCTGTCCCCCTCTCTCTCTGTCCCCTTCTCTCTCCGTCCCCCTCTCTCTTCCCCTCTCTCTGTCCCCCTCTCTCTCTCTCCCCCATCTCTCTGTCGCCCTCTCTCTGACCACCTCTCTCTGTGCTCCTCTCTCTCTGTCCCCCTCTCTCTCTGTCACCCCCTCTCTCTGTCGCCCTCTCTCTAACCCCTCTCTCTGTGTCCCTCTCTCTCTGTTCCCCTCCCTCTATGTCCCCTCTCTCTCTGTCCCCACCTCTCTCTGTCCCCCCTCTCTCTGCCCCCTCCTCCCTCTGTCCCCCTCTCTCTGCCCCCTCTCTCTCTGCCCCCCTCTCTCTGTGCCCCTCCCTCTCTGTTCCCCTCTCTCTCTGTCCCCTCTCTCTCTGTCCCCACCTCGATCTGTCCCCCCTCTCTGCCCCCCACTATGCGCCCCTCTCTCTGTGTCCCCCATCTCTCTCTGTCGCCCTCTCTCTGACCCCCTCTTTACCTGCACCTCTCTTTCTGTCCCCCTCTCTCTTTGTCCCCTCTCTCTCTGTCCCCCTCTCTATCTGTCCCCTTCTCTCTCTGTCCCCCTCTCTCTCGCTCTCACTCTGCACCCCTCTCTCTCTGCCCTCATCTCTCTCTGTCCCCCACTCTCTGTCCCCCTCTCTCTCTGTCACCCTCTCTCCCTGTCCCGCTCTCTCTCTGTCATCCTCTCTCTGTCCCCTTCTCCCTGTCCCCCTCTTTCTCTGTCGCCCTCTCTTTGACCCCCTCTCTCTTTGTCCCCCCTCTCTCTGCCCTCCTCTCTCTCTATCCCCCTCTCTCTGTCCCCCTCTGACTCTGCCTCCACTCTCTCTCCCCCTCTCTCTGTCCCCCTCTCTCTCTGTCCCCCTTTCTCTCTGTCTCATTCTCTATCTGTCCCCCACTCTCTCTGTCTCCCACTTTCTCTGTCCCCCCTCTCTCTGTCACCTTCTCTCTTTCTCGCCCTCTCTCTGTCCCCCTCTCTCTCAGTCCCTTTCTCTCTCTGTCCCCTCTCTCTGTCCCCCTCTCTCTCTGTCCCCTTCTCTCTCTTTTCCCCGTCTCTCTCCCCCTCTCTCTGTCCCCCCTCTCTCTGACCCCCTCTCTCTCTGTCCCTCTCTCTCTGTCCCCCTCTCTCTCTCTGTACCCCTCTCTCTCTGTACCCTCGCTCTCTGTCCCCCCCTCTCTGTCGCCCTCTCTCTGACGCCCTCTCTCTGACCCCCACTCTTTCTGCCCCTCTCTCTCTGCCCCCCTCTCTCTGTCTCCCTCTCTCTCTCTACCCCCTCTCTCTGTTGCCCTCTCTCTGCCCCTTCTCTCTGTTCCACCTCTCTCTCTGTCCCCCTCTCTCTGTCCCCCTCTCTCTCTGCCCTCCTCTCTCTCTCTCTCCCCCTGTCCCCATCTCTCTCTGTCCACCTCTCTCTGTCCCCCTCTCTCTCTGTCCCCCTCTCTCTGTCCCCCTCTGACTCTGGCCCCCTCTCTCTCTCCCCCTCTCTCTGTCCCCCTCTCTCTGTGTCCCATTTTCTCTCTGTCCCCTTCTCTCTGTCCCCCACTCTCTCTGTCCCCCTCTCTCTCTGTCACCTTCTCTCTTTCTCCCCCTCTCTCTGTTCCCCCCTCTCTCTGTCCCCTTCTCTCTCTGTCCGCTCACTCTCTCGTCATCCCTCTCTCTCGCCCTCTCTCTGTCCCCCTCTCTCTCTGATCCCCTCTCTTTGCCCCCCTCTCTGTCACCCCTCTCTCTTTCCCTCTCTCGCTGTTCCCCCTCTCTCTGTCCCCCCCTCTCTGTCGCCATCTCTCTGACCCCTCTCTCTCTGTCCCCCTCTCTCTCTGCCCCCCTGTCTCTCTCCCCCCTCTCTATCTTCCCCTCCTCTCTCTATCCCCCTCTCTCTCTGTCCCCCCTCTCTCTGCCCCCCTCTCTCTCTGTGCCCCTCCCTCTCTGTTCCCCTCTCTCTCTGTCCCCTCTCTCTCTGCCCCCCTCTGCCCCCTCTCTCTGTGTCCCCCTCTCTCTGTCGCCCTCTCTCTGTCTCCCTCTCTCTCTGTCCCCTTCTCTCTCTGTCCCCCTCTCTCTCTGTGCCCCTCTCTCTCTGTCCCCCTCCCTCTCGCCCTCTCTCTGCACCCCTCTCTCTCTGCCCTCATCTCTCTCTGTCCCCCACTCTCTGTCCCCCTCTCTCTCTGTCACCCTCTCTCTCTGTCCCGCTCTCTCTCTGTCATCCTCTCTCTGTCCCCCCTCTTTCTGTCACCCTCTTTCTCTGTCGCCCTCTCTTTGACCCCCTCTTTTTTTGTCCCCCCCTCTTTGCCCTCCTCTCTCTCTCTCCCCCTCTCTCTGTCCCCCTCTCTCTCCCCCTCTCTCTGTCCCCCTCTCTCTCTGTCCCCATTTCTCTCTGTCCCATTCTCTCTCTGTCCCCCATTCTCTCTGTCCCATTCTCTCTCTGTCCCCCACTCTCTCTGTCCCCCCCTCTCTCTGTCACCTTCTCTCTTTCTCTCCCTCTCTCTGTCCCCCTCTCTCTCTCTCCCTTTCTCTCTCTGTCCCCTCTCTCTGTCCCCCTCTCTCTCTGTCCCCTTCTCTCTCTGTCCCCCTCTCTCTCCCTCTCTCTTCCCCCTCTCTCTCTCTGTCCTCCATCTCTCTGTCACCCTCTCTCTGACCCCCTCTCTCTGTGCTCCTCTCTCTCTGTCCCCCTCTCTCTCTGTCGCCCTCTCTCTAACCCCTCTCTCTGTACCCCTCTCTCTCTGTTCCCCCCTCTCTCTGTCCCCTCTCTCTCTGTCCCCACCTCTCTCTGTCCCCCCTCTCTCTGCCCCCTCTCCCTCTGTCCCCCTCTCTCTGCCCCCTCTCTCTGTGCTCCCTCTCTCTCTGTGCCCCTCCCTCTCTGTTCCCCTCTCTCTCTGTCCCCACCTCTATCTGTCCCCCCCTCTGCCCCCCTCTGCCCCCCTCTCTCTGTGTCCCCCCTCTCTCTGTCGCCCTCTCTCTGACCCCCTCTTTACCTGCCCCTCTCTTTCTGTCCCCCTCTCTCTTTGTCCCCTCTCTCTCTGCCCTCCTCTCTCTCTGTCCCCCTCTCTCTGTCCCCCTCTCTCTGCCCTCCACTCTCTGTCACCCTCTCTCTTTGTCCCCTCTCTCTCTGCCCTCATCTCTCTCTATGTCCCGCACTCTCTGTCCCCCCTCTCTCTGTCACCTTCTCTCTCTGTCCCGCTCTCTCTTTGTCATCCTCTCTCTGTCCCCCTCTCTCTGTCCCCCTCTCTCTCTGTCGCCCTCTCTTTGACCCCCTCTCTCTTTGTCCCCCCTCTCTCTGCCCTCCTCTCTCTCTATCCCCCTCTCTCTGTCCCCCTCTGACTCTGCCCCCACTCTCTCTCCTATCTCTCTCTGTCCCCCTCTCTCTCTCTGTCCCCCTTTCTCTCTGTCTCATTCTCTATGTGTCCCCCACTCTCTCTGTCCCCCCTCTCTCTGTCACCTTTTCTCTTTCTCGCCCTCTCTCTGTCCCCCTCTCTCTCTGTCCCTTTCTCCCTCTGTCCCCTCTCTCTGTCCTCCCCTCTCTCTGTCCCCTTCTCTCTCTTTTCCCCGTCTCTCTCCCCCTCTCTCTGTCCCCCTGTCTCTGACCCCCTCTCTCTCTGCCCCTCTCTCTCTCTCTGTACCCCCCTTTCTCTGTACCCCTCTCTCTGTCCTCCCCTCTCTCTGTCCCCCTCTGTCACCCCTCTCTCTGTGCCCACCTCTCTGCCCCCCTCTCTCTCTGTCCCCCCTCTCTCTGTCGCCTTCTCTCTGACGCCCTCTCTCTGACCCCCACTCTTTCTGCCCCTCTCTCTCTGTCTCCCTCTCTCTCTCTAACCCCTCTCGCTGTTGCCCTCTCTCTGCCCCATCTCTCTGTTCCACCTCTCTCTCTGTCCCCCTCTCTCTGTCCCCCTCTCTCTGTCGCCCTCTCTCTGTACCCCTTTCTCTGCCCCCTCTCTCTCTGTCATCCTCTCTTGTCGCCATCTCTCTGTCACCCTCTCACCCTTTCTCTCTCTGTCCCCCTCACTCTCTGTCGCCCTCTCTCTTTCCCCTCTCTCTCCCCCCTCTCTCTCTGTCCCACTTTCTCTCTGTCCCCTTCTCTCTCTGTCCCCCACTCTCTCTGACCCCACTCTCTCTCTGTCCCACTCTCTCTCTGTCCCACTCTGTGTCTGCCCCCTCTCTCTCTGCCTCCCTCTCTCTCTGTCCCCCTCTCTCTATCCCCTTTCTCTCTGTCTCCCTCTGTCTGTCCTCCCCTCTCTCTGCACCCCTCTCTCTCTCTCCCTCTCTCTCTGTCACCCCCCTCTATCTGCCCCCCTCTCTCTGTCCCTCTCTCTCTGCCACCCTTCTCTTTCCTCCTCTCTCTGTCACCCCTCTCTCTGTCCCCTTCTCTCGTGTCCCCCACTCTCTCTGTCCGCCCTCTCTCTGTCCCCTTCTCTCTCTGTCCCCCCTCTCTCTGTCCCCCCTCTCTCTGTCCCCCTCTCTCTCTGTCCCCCTCCTCTGTCGCTCTCTCTCTGTCCCCCTCTCTCTCTGTCCCCCTCTCTCTCTGTCGCCCTCTCTCTGACCCACTCTCTTTCTGCACCACCCTCTCTGTCCCCCTCTCTCTCTGTCCCCCCTCTCTCTGTCCCCCCTCTCTCAGTACCCCCCTCTCTCTGTCCCCCTCCTCTGTCGCCCTCTCTCTGTCCACCTCTCTCCCTGTCCCCCCCTCTCTGTCCCCTCTCTCTCTGACCCCTATATCATTATGTATCCCCTATGTCTCTCTCTCCCTCCCTCACCTTATCTCTCCCTTCCCTCTCTCTCTCTCTGTCTCTCCCTGCTCCTTCACTCTCTCTCCATCTTCTCTCAATCTCGATCCCCCTACCTTGGTCTCTCTCTCCCCACCTCGCTCCGTTTCTCTCTGACTCAATCTCTTTCCTTCCTGTCCACCCGATCCTCTCTCCCTGGTCTTTCCCTCTCCCTCTGACCCAGAGACTGGGGGTTGGTGGTGAGGCTGCGTGTGGGGCGGGGGGGTGGGGTGGGGTGGGGGTCGGGGTGAGATGATCGAGAGATGTGGGAAGTGGGAGATGGGGAAAATGGAGTAGAGACGGAATTGCGGGAGGGAGAGAGAGACGGCAGGAGAGAGAGAGAGTGAGTGTGAGGGGGAGAGAAAAGAATGGAGGCAGGTGGAGAAACTCATGTTGGGGGTGTGAGAGAGAGAGGGGGAGAGTGAGGCAGAAAGAATAGCGGAGGCAGGTGGAGAAACTGGGGTTGGGGGTGGTGTTTCTGAGAGGGGACCAGAGAGAGTGAAAGGGAGAGGTGGTGAGAAAGAGAGAGTGTGCTGAAAGAGAGAGAGAGTGAGAGAATTGAGGAGGAAAAGTGGGGGAGAGGAAATGTGGAGTCCAGGTTGGAGTGGGGGTCAGATGGAGTTAAACCCAGCTCCTGAGCTCAGGGCACGGTGCCCTCCCCTTCCCTGAGGACCAGGACTTGGGGCTGAGTCTGTCTCTGCCCAGCTCAGCTTCTCCAACACAAAGACACACAAAAACATCGGTCACTCTGCTGCTCGGCACGCTTTAATAAACATTTTTATTGGTTTCAAATGGCAGTGATGGATACAGTCAGTGGGATGGTGCCTTTTCTCACTGGCCCCTGAGTTGTGAGAAACATTGAAATGTTTCCCTGTAACCCCGCTGTGGGATAGGGATGGACAAACCAGCGCTACCCTCAGTCTGTTACCATAGCGACAGGCTGCTCCATCGCTGAAACACTGAACTGAAATGAGAAAATCCCGGATGGATTGATTAATGAGGTAATTTGATGGATGGATGGATTTGGGTGAAGGGATATTTCAGCACATTCTTCAGCTGCTGCCTGAACTTAGTCTGGGTCACGGCATAAATCGCGGTGTTTGTGCAGCAACTGAGGAGCTGCAGCATGAAGCCCAATTCCTGCACAAAGTCATCGAGATTCAAAGACCAATCCCCAAAAAACCACATCCGTCTCCATATAGAATACAGCATGAACGTTGACCATAACAGGATGAAATTGGCCGAGATCACAAACAGTAAAATGATGGATTTTTTTCGGTTTCTCATTTCTGTGTCAGACTGAGCGTCCCCATTGGTGTGAGCGCGGAGTCTCCTGCGGGCTCTGCTGGTCACTAAAATGTGTCTGACAGTGAGAACATTGAGCAGCAGAATCAGGAGAAATGGGACACACGGGGTTAGAATGTAGTGGAGGAACTCGATTGTGACCCAGACACTGGACAATACAACAGCGTTTGTTACATCACAAAACCAGGGGAAGTTCCCCAGCAAATACCGAGCCGTGAGCATAAAATACCAGAAAATGTTCTTTAAACAGCTCAGCACAGTGACTGCTCCCAGAACCACAGCCGCCGTTTTCTCACTGCAATATTTACGTTTCAGCTTCTGGCAACAAATGGCCACAAACCGATCAAAGGTGAAAGTGACGGTGAACCAGACAGAGCAGTCAGTGGCTGCATAAAGCAGGACGGCGTGGATATTACACACGGGGACGGAGTACAGGAAATAAAACTGTTCCTGATAAACAATGGGAATGTGTCTCAGGATCAGGTCGAGGATAATGACCAGGAGATCCGCCGCTGCCATGGCCCCCAGGTATCGTCTGACACATGGAGACAATCCACAATCTTTATAAAGCAGGACGTAGATGGTCACTACGTTAACTGTGAGGAAGGAAAACAAACCCATTATCCATCAGTCTGGAGACAAAGGGACCCGTTTGATCGGGGACCCAGTGAGATTATCAAATGTGTCCCTGTATTCAGGGATTTATTAAAATAATTGGAGCTGGAATAACAAATGAGAAGGTTGGAATTACTGACAAAAATGTGACATAAACCACAGAAAACCCTCCCTCCCCAAACACACAGAGACACATCCATGAGGACAGATGGTTTCTAGAACATTCCCACACACTCGATCACACGAGAGCAGACGCAGGTCACTCCTTCCTAGTTCCTAATACAGAGGGTGGAAACGTTGCTGTCCTGAAGGATTTCCTGAAGACAAACGGAGTTTGGGAATTTCTGTATTTTGGTCTAAGTTGTGGTCGATCCCGTATCGTGAAGAAATGTAAACGCAGGGAAAACGTATTCACCCCTTTAACTCCCTGAGGGTCCTTCGGAACAGTGTCTCCTTCTCCCTGGAACGGGATCTCTTCCCTCGGGATCTTATCGTTTGTTCAATTCACTGACGTCCGGCCGTTCACAAACGATGTCAGGGACAGAACATTTCGGGAAATGTCAGTTATAGAATGTCGGGGACAGGACATTCCGGGGAATGTCAGGTATAGAATGTTGGGGACAGAACGTTCCGGCGAATGTCAGTTCTAGAATGTCGGGGACAGAACGTTCCAGGGAATGTCAGGTATAGAATATTGGCGACGGAACGTTCCGGGGAATGTCGGTTATAGAATGTCGGGGACAGAACGTTCCGGGTAACCCCTTGACCTGTCCATCACCTTTCCCCCCTACCCACCCCACCAACATGATGTCCTGTACCTGGACACACTGTAACATTAATGGGGTGAAAGACGGAGGGTCCAATCGCAGGAATGGGAACTAAAGGCATTGCCAGATCAGTTGAAATGGTTAGATATACCACATTCTCAATCCACCTCACAGAACCAGACCAGACACCATACTCCCAGGGGAGATATCAGTTCACCGTGGAATACTGTGCAGACCCGGCCAGTGTACTGCTCAGTACAACCCAGCAATCTGGCCAGATTCATATATTGCACTGGTCAATACAATCCAGCAATCTTTCCAGAGTGAAACACTGCATAGATCATGTCACATCACTTATCTTCAAACGCAGACGAGACATCTGTCCAGTTTGAGAAGCTGGGATAGAGTCAGAAAAGCTGCAGATGCTGGAGTCCAAAGTAGACACGCAGGACGGTGGTAGAACACAGCAATCCAGACACCATCAGGACGTGGAGAAGTCGACATTTCGGTTGTAACTGTTCTGTAAGAATCCTGAAGGAGGGATACACCTGAAACATCAAATACTACACTTCCTGATGCTGCCTGGATTGCTGTGTTCCTCCAGCAAGTATTCAGCATGGGAAGCAATGCAGACCACAGCAGCGCATTGATCTATAAACCCGGACTAGATATCTGTCCAGGACGGGGAGCTGTGCAGACCACATCCATTCATTGTTCTATAAACCCGGACTAGATATCTGTCCAGGACGGGGAGCTATGCAGACCACATCCATTTATTGATCTATAAACCCGGACTAGATATCTGTCCAGGACGGGGAGCTATGCAGACCACATCCATTCATTGATCTATAAACCCGGACTATATATCTGTCCAGGACCGGGAGCTGTGCAGACCACATCCATTCATTGATCTATAAACCCTGACTAGATATCTGTCCAGGACGGGGAGCTGTGCAGACCACATCCATTCATTGATCTATAAACCCGGACTAGATATCTGTCCAGGACAGGGAGCTATGCAGACCACATCCATTCATTGATCTATAAACCCGGACTCGATATCTGTCCAGGACGGGGAGCTGTGCAGTCCACATCCATTCATTGATCTATAAACCCAGACTAGATATCTGTCCAGGACGGGTAGCTGTGTAGACCACAGCAGTGCATTGATCTATAAACCCGGACTCGATATCTGTCCAGGACGGGGACCTGTGCAGACCACAGCAGTGCATTGTTCTATAAACCTAGACTAGATATCTGTCCAGGACGGGGAGCTGTGCAGACCACAACAGTGCATTGATCTATAAACCCAGACTAGATATCTGTCCAGCACTGGGAGCTGTGTAGAGCACAGCAGTGCATTGATCTATAAACCCGGAATCGATATCTGTCCAGGACGGGGAGCTGTGTAGACCACAGCAGTGCATTGATCTATAAACCCAGACTAGATATCTGTCCAGGACGGGGAG
The DNA here is from genome assembly GCF_047496795.1 of Chiloscyllium punctatum. Classification (NCBI taxonomy): domain Eukaryota; kingdom Metazoa; phylum Chordata; class Chondrichthyes; order Orectolobiformes; family Hemiscylliidae; genus Chiloscyllium; species Chiloscyllium punctatum. The sequence goes on along the minus strand of NC_092745.1, from coordinate 12,478,482 downwards.
CTGTGCAGACCACAACAGTGCATTGATCTATAAACCCAGACTAGATATCTGTCCAGCACTGGGAGCTGTGCACAACACAGCTGGGCACGAATGTGTAAACCTGAAACAAATATCCATCCAGTTTGGAGAGCTGCACAGACCACATCATTGCAGTATCTATAAACCTCAACCAGATAATCTGACCAGCACAGCAACCTGTGCAGTGATCACCCATGAATTCATCTGTAAATCAGGAGCAGTTACCCTCCCAGTATGTAGGACTGTGTACCCCACCCCAGTGCATTGATCTGTAAACCAGGAGCAGTTACCCTCCCAGCATGTTGGACTGTGTACCCCACCCCAGTGCATTGATCTGTAAACCAGGAGCAGTTACCCTCCCAGTATGTAGGACTGTGTACCCCACCCCAGTGCATTGATCTGTAAACCAGGAGCAGTTACCCTCCCAGCATGTTGGACTGCGTACCCCACCCCAGTGCATTGATCTGTAAACCAGGAGCAGTTACACTCCCAGCATGTAGGACTGTGTACCCCACCCCTGTGCGTTCCTCAGTAACACTGTGTTAGATCTCTGCCCAGTGTGTGGAAACTTGCAGCCCGGGCTGGAAGTGACAGGATGTGCAGCTCCCATCCATTTCCAGTTCCATATCCCCATTTTACCCTGACAAGGGGGTTCTGTGGGTGTGAACATCACTGCCAGAGAGAGATAACGGGGGAATCAGTTTAGATATCACCACATGGGGAGGGGTTTAGGAAATAGACGGAGAGGGGGAGACTGAGAGACAGTATCATGGAAGGATGTGTTCCCAGGTTGCAGAATGCTGAAATGTAGACACTTCGATAGCATCCGGTAACATGAGCCTGTCTTCCCAGGAAAGATGGGAAAAAGGGATATTGGTGTGAGGTCAGCTGCAGTGCGGTTTTGAAATTACGTTTATGTAATTTTAATAAGTGTCTTTTTGAAACAGTATATTGCTATAGAGTTGGAGTGGGGTAATAAGCAGTTAAGAGAAAGGGCATCTCAGAGTTGTGAATTGTTGATGTAAAATGTTCCGTTTCAGAGTTAATAAAATAAATTGATGTTTTTATTTAAACAGTGGAATTTGGGAGATCTCTGTCACTCATATTTTAACAGTTTACAAGGCAAATTGAGCATTTCTTTATGTTTAGTTTAAAGTACCAGATGAGCTCAATGTTGTGTCCTAACAATTGCTGTGTGTGTATCTATGTGTCTCTGTGTGGGGCAGGTCTGGCAGTCTCTGTGGTGTTTGAAGTGATGCAATGCCACCCTCTGCTGGCCTCCACACGCCACTGCACAGGCATTGGCAGAGGGTGAAAACCAACAGGGAATCATTCAGGGATGGGGAGGGAGAGGGCAGCTGCTCACAGCACCATCCAAACTGGTGTCTTATCCATGTACTGATCTAAATATCCTTTAAACGTTGTAACTGTCCCTGCTTTCACCACTTCCTCTGGAAGTTCATTCCACACCCAAGCCAGATTCTGTCTAATATAATTACCTCTCATGACTTTTGTAAATCTTTTTCCTCGCACCTTAAAATATCCCTCAGTTTTGAATCCCCAACTCTAGGGAAAAGACATCAGCCCTTCAGCTTATCTGTACCCCCCATTATTTTATAAACCTGTGCAAAGTTACCGCTTAATCTCATATTCTTCAGTGAAAAAAATCCCAGCCTATACAGCCTCTCCTTATAGCTCACTCCCTCCTCTCCCAGCAACATCCAGGTTAATCTCTTCTGAACCCTCTCCACCTTAATAATATCAAGGTCAATAATATCAAAGTGAATAGTCAAGGTATTTTCTTAGGGTACGGGGAGACCAAAACTAGAGGACATAGGCTTAAGGTGGGAGGAGAAACATTTAAAACTGACCTAAGTGGCAGCTTTTTCACCCAGAGGGTCGTGTGCCTATGGAATGAGCGGGCAGGATGACCAGACTGGACACAGTATTCCAGAAGAGGTCTCACCAATATCCTGTACAACCACAACATTGACGTCCCAATTCCGATACTCAAAGGTCTGACCAATGAAGACAAGTGTGTTAAACACCTTCTTAACCACACTCTCTATATGAGATGCAAATTTTAAAGAATTATACCTGACGACCTAGGTCTCTGCCCTACAATACTGCCAAAGGCCCTGATTTTAATTATATAGGTCCTGTTCTTGTTTCATTTACCAAATCCAATACCTCGCATTAATCCAAACTAAACTTCATCTGCCAGCCCTCAGCCCAGTGTGTGATATTACTGCCACGTCCCCTCCCCCTTCAATTTTAAAACGCCTATTCCTCTCCAGGAGACCTGCATACTCTGGCCTTGATTTTTACAAAGACCCTGACCTTGGTTTGCCTTGTGTGGTTAGGGGGAGGAGGGACAGATTACAGACACAGTCAGTGGGGAGGAGTGGCTGAACAGGAATCAGCGGCCTGGTATCATTTCATCGTTTTAGGAAGAGGGGAGTCGCACGTGAGAGTTGGGGAAGAGTGATCGGTGTTTTGGGACCAGAAATTAAGCTCTTCCTTCGTCTCTGATAATAAATATCTATTTGAGACCCTTCACTGGGCAGAGTGTGTCTGCAGAATTTCATTCTCTAATGTTGCAGACTTCAGATAATAGCAATTAAAGATGTTTGTAGTTAATTTCGATGGCACAGCATGTACACTCAATATCCTACAGTTGAGACAAATATCTTGCATTTGTTTAATAATACAAAGTGTTCTTTGTGATTCAGTAATGGCAACCTAATTATACCAGATCCATATCGAGGTGAAAGCGAGCACTAAACATATGACCCAAAATCTGGGTATGGTAGTGTCCCTGTCTCTGAGCCAGAACTCTGGATTTCATTCCAATTCTTGACTTGTGTGGTAGTGTTCCTAGCTCTGGACTAGAAGGCCTGGATTCAAGTCCTGCCTGTTGCAGAGGTATGACCCAGCATGTCAGAACAGTCTGATGAACAAACACTCAGGAGAATAATGTTACAGCTTTATGGGTATTGCTGAGTGATGCTAGGGGGAGGTGGCAGTAATATCACACACTGGGCTGAGGGGTGGCAGATGGAGTTTAGTTTGAATTAATGCGAGATATTCGATTTGGTAAATCAACCAAGTGCAGGACCTATACAATTAAAAGTAGAGCCTTTGGCAGTGCTGTCGTACAGAAACCTAGGCTGTCAGGTTTAATTCTTTAAAATTTGCACCTCATATAGATCGTGTGGTTAAGAAAGTGTTTAACACACATGTCTTCATAGGACAGATCTCTGAGTATCGGAATGGGGACGTCATGTTGAGGTTGTACAGGACATTGGTGAGGCCTCTTCTGGGCACAAAGGTCAAGGGGTAAATCCCACAGAAGTGTCTCATGATACATCTCAACAAACGGATTAAACTGATTGTAGAATTGTGACCTGATGGAGAAGGAAGAAGTGTCAGTATTGCATTTCAGAATTTAGGCCCAGGATGACTGAAAGTACAGCCATTCGTGTTGATTGGAGTCACATTTCGCAGCAGCAAAGGTTTATAAAATCAGAATGGTCATAGATAGGGTGAGTAGTCAGGGGTTTTCCCCAGATTAGGGGCATCCAAAACTAGAGGGCATTGGTGGAAAGTGAGAGGGGACGGGTTTTGATGAGGCCTAAAGGGCACCTATTCACACAGAGGGTGGTGTACATATGGAATGAGCTGCCAGAGGAAGTGGTGGAGGCTGGTACAACTACAGCATGTAAAAGGCATCTGGGTACTGACAGACTTGCCGAGATTTTCCAGCAATTTCTGTATTTCTTTAAAAAATGCATTAATTGTAACACAGGTATTCTGATTAAATTAACCATTTTTATTTTTTAATGACACAGGGACATATGAACATATCTTCAAATCGAACAAGGCCATTTTCTGCTCAGGGTATGGCTCTGTGTATGACAGCAACAATGATGCTCCGACATAGAACAGGGAATGTGATGGAGACATAGTTTGGACAATGTCCAAGGAGACCTCACAATGTCCAGTTTGGGAGAGGATGACATTACTGTGTGATTCAGCTCAGAGAGGGAGAAAATGTAATCTGCCCGAGAAGGAATGGCCTATTACACTCTCTCTCCTTCATTGTTCCTCATCACAGTAATATGTGCAAGCTAAAAAAAACCTCTGAAGTCATCATTACCATTCGTATTTTTATGGAATCCCTACAGTGTTGAAACAGGCCCTTCGGCCCAACAAGTCCATACCAACCTTCCCAACTCATTTCCCTATATTTACACCTGACTAATGCATCTAACCTCGAAATCCCTGAACACGACGGACAATTTACCATGACCAATCCAATGAACTTACACAGTTTGAGCTGTGGTAGGAAACTGGATCACCATTAGAAGCTCACACCGAAAAGGGGAGAATGTGCAAACTCCACACAGACAGTCATCCAAGGCTGGAATTGAACCCAAGTACCTGGTGCTGTGAGGCTAGCCTTTGGGTGATCCCTGACCACAATTCACTGGAATCTCCTCACTGTCTAAAGCAAAGGGAATTCAGCCAAATTGAACTCTCCGAGGATGGAATCCCATTGCTAGCAGCTGTGTAAGTACAATATCTTCAGAAGCAGAATAACGTTGTGGCCAATCTTGCTATTTTTCCTTTGTCACGTGTTCCAATAATATCTGGACAAAGTTCTTTCAAGTTAAAATTGCAGAGATTTTGTGTGTGTGTGTGTGTGTGTGTGTCTGTGTCTGTGTCTGTGTGTGTGTGTGTGTGTGTGTGTGTGTGTGTGTGTTCAGAAAGGGAAATATTGATTATATATTTGCGAAACCCAAACAGATTGCCATTCATCTTTCCACCAGAGTTCGAGTAACATTGCTCTGGATCATAAACGTGTTGTTTTCGTAGATTAAAGAATCTGGCCTGACTTATTCCGAAAACTGACCCTGACCCAGTCTGAGACCGACATGATCGGCCATATCATCCACCTGGTCACATTTAACATTTGTTGTGAGCAGTGGATGAGTGGGACTAGAAAAGGTAACAGTGATCCAAAAAGCCAGGGAACGATAGACCGGTGAGCCTGATGTCAGTGGTGGGTAATTTGTTGGAGGGGATTCTGAGGGATAGCATTTACATAAATTTGGGAAGTCAAGGGCTGTTCAGAGGAGACAACGTGTTTTTCTGCATGGGAAATCATGCCTCATTAATTTGATTGAGTTTTTTGAAGAGATGACAAAGAAGATTGATGAAGGCAGTTTGGTAGACATTGTCTAAATGGACTTCAGCAAGGTGTTCATTTAAACAACAAAGACCAAAGAAAATTTACAGCCCAGGAAAAGGCCCTTCGCCCTCCAAGCCTGAACCGATCCAAATGTACTGTCTAAATCTGTCGGTCAATTCCTAAACATATGTATCCCTTTGCTCCCCATCTACTCATGCATCTGTCCAGACGCATCTTAAATGAATCTACCGTGCCTACCTCTACCACCTCTGCTAACAACGCGTTCCAAACGCCCACCACCCTCTGTGTGAAGTACTTACCGCGTGTATCCCCCTTAAATATTCCACCTCTCACTTTTAAAGCACGACCTCTTGTTATTGAATCCTTCAACCTGGGAAAAAGCTTGTCTCTATCCACCCTGGCTATACCCTTCATGATTTTGTAAATCTCAATCAGGTCCCCCCTCAATCTCCTTTTTTCTAGTGAAAATAAACCTAACCTACTCAGCCTCTCTTCATAGCTAGGATTTCATTCTGATTGGTAGACAGATTAGTAAGTTTCAATCACATGGGATACAGAAGAAGCTAGTCACAATTGGCTTGAAGGAAGAGGGATATTTTTCAGACTGGAGGCTTGTGAGCAACAGTGTGTTGTAAGAATCAGTACTGCGTTCACTGCATTTCATCATTTATGTAAAGGATTTAGATGTGAATATTGGGGCCATAGTTAGTAAGTTTACAGATTACATCAGAAAGGTGGTGTCGTAGATTATCTCAGAGTACAACAAGTCCGCAATTAGATGGGACAAAGGGGCAAGGATTGACAGATAAAGTTTAATTTAGATAAAGACGAGGTCTTGCAGTTTGGGAAGGTAAATCAGGGCAGAAATTATACACTTAATGGTGAGATCCTGGAAAGTGTTGTGGAAAAAAGGGACATAGGGCTGCAGGTGTATTGTTCCTTGAATGTGGAATCGCAGGTCGACAGAGTGGTGCTGAACACATTTAGCACATTTATCTTAATCAGTCAGAGCATTGAGTATAGGAGTTGTGGTGGTATGTTGTATCTGTACAGGTTGTTGGTGAGGCCACCTTAAGAATACTGCGTACAATTCGGTTTTCTGCACAAATAACTTACACGGATGTTCCAGGAATGGAGGTTTGAGCTTTAGTGAGAGGTTGATTAGTTTGAGGTGCTTTCTCCTGGAGTGTCAGAGTTTGAGGGGTGACATGATAGAGGTTTATAAAATCATCAGGGGCATGGATATTCTGAACAGCCACACTCTGCTCCACCACGATAGGGGGTTGCAAAACAAGAGGGCATAGGTTGAAGGTGAGGGGGATTGATTTAGAAGGGACCTAAAGATAAATGTTTCACACAGAGAGTGGTGTGTGTACAGAATGTGCTGTCAGAGGAAGTGCTGAAGGCGGTTACAATCGCACATTTAAAAGGTATCTGAAAGGAGGGATATTGACCAAATGCTGGCAAATGGGATTAGATCAGATTTGATATTTGATCGGAGTGAACAGATTGGACTAACGGGTCTGTTTCTGTTCTGCATGCCTATAAGAGGGATGACAAAAAATTCTGAAAGGACCTTTCAAGTCATAATTCGCTTCGCTGGATGTTTATCATGCCTTGATGTTCATGTTGATTGAAAACTGTGTTCGGTAAATATTTGACAGAGAAATGAGTCATGCACAATGGGACGCAGACAGGAAAGTGAGGCTGAGACCACAACCTGATCAGCCACAAGCTTAGTGCCTGATGCAGAAGACTCAACGTATCTAATGACCCACTCCTGCTCCTCACTCCCATGTTCCTGTGTTCCATTCAGCCCCTCAAACCTACTAGACAGGAGCAGTTGGAATCTACTTACTCCTACAACCTGGTGCACAGAAACAGAGGAGACCATTCGGCCCTTCAAGACTGTCCCACACGGTTTGACATGATTTGGGAAATGTAATTGGAAAGTCCAGGCTGGGTATGAAAGAGGCCCCTCATCTCTCTTTACAGAGCTTCCCCTTTCTGCAACTTGTGATCCATTTGTTGGTCATGTTGTAGACCCAAATTCACTGACAATACAGCTCCCATGCCTCACCCAGAGATGGCTCACAAAATCCTCTGGTCTCCCTGATTGAAACATTCAATAACAGAACATCCATGAAAATAACACCCAATAAATTTTCAATAACAGAATGGGAGAACATCAGAAACAGGGGCAGGTCGCTCACTCCCCAAGCCTGCCTTGCCCTTCACTAAGATCGTGGCTGATCTGCTCTCGTTCTGAAATCCTCTTGCATACCCAATTCTTCATAGCCCTCAACTCTCTGACAGGTCAATATCCATCTACCTCCTCTTCAAATACGTTCAGTCATCTTGCTCCCTAACATTCTTGAGAAGAGAAACCCTGACATTCAATCCCATTTGTTTGAAGAAAACACGTGCTGTTCCTATACCATGGCCTATTGATATGAACAAAAGAGGTTGGCTCAAGGGTTCAGGTAAAAATGACTGGCCCCAATATCAAGGGAGTGGTTGAGTTTTATTGACATCAAGGAGCTTAACAAAACTAAACTTAATGGGAATCATTGTGAACTCTCCAGTGTTTGGAATCAAACATGGCACAAAGGATTATGTTCATCATCTCAGTCCTGGGTCAGCTCTGTGGGAGATCCTCAGGTTAGCTTCCTCTTCACAAACATCATGAGCTACTTCATCAATGTCTCCCTGCCACCACCACCACCCCCATCCTCCCCACCATAAGGTCAGAAGTGGGGATGGTCACTGAAGATTCCACAATGTTCAGAACATTTTATCCCCCGTCAGTTCCTGAACTGGTTTGTGTCCATTTGTAGGGGGTAGTGTAATTTTTAAACGGTTAGCTGCCTTTTAGTCTTTTCTACCTCATAGTAAACACAAGCAGACACTCGAAACTGTTGCCGGACCTCCCCCACGTTTATATGAATGAAACAGTTGTAACAGCTTTCCTCGATAGTTGAGAGGCCGCCCTTAACCACAGTTGTACAACATCATCCATATAAGGGAAGAACGGGAAGCTCAAACACTGATTGGCCAAGTGAATGATAAAAGAATCCCAGGCACCAGAACCCAAAAAAGGAAAACAGTGCGGAATCCGAGCACTCGTTGGTCAAGGCAGCAGTAGTAAACCCAGCCCACATATACATGTATATAATGTGTGGAGATTACTATGCTTGTGTGTGTGTACCTTTGGGAACAGCACCCGACTTTGCAAAGTTGAATGAAAAGTTTTGGACTGACTCCTCCGTGTCTTTGTTCCTGGGAAGGGAAATGAAAAGTGCCGTAGATGGGGCTGGATAGCTACCTATCTCGCACAATTGGGGGCTCGTCCGGGATGAAATAATTATTGCCGGGGGGGGGGCAGTCTCTTCGGCTCACGGATCAAGCCTGATTACAACAAAGACGCGTCTAGTATATATTTATACTTCTCACTGATCGGCTTGGTCCGTTGGCCGTCGGCCAAGGGACGATGTGACCCGGCTCATTTAAAAATAATTTTGAATCCTGGAAAAGGAACACACGGACGAGTGCTGGGACGACCGGTTAGTGACTATACACGGGGGTACACACATTTAAAAAGGCCAGACAACTCCGTGCACGGATCAAGGTAAGAGATTCTTTTGTTCTTCCTTGTTGGCCGCGTGGTTTTGACGGTCATCTGTGAAAACGCTTTGGGCGTTTAAGACCAGGACTGAAGATAAACCACGGGAAATTGTGGTTTTGACGGTCATCTGTGAAAACGCTTTGGGCGTTTAAGACCAGGACTGAAGATAAACCACGGGAAATTGTGGTTTTGACGGTCATCTGTGAAAACGCTTTGGGCGTTTAAGACCAGGACCGAAGATAAACCATGGGAAATCAGACTTCTAGATTTACTAAGGAAAAGTCAGGGAAGACTGCAAATGGGAAAGAAATACCCCCCGATAGTCCATTAGGTCGGAAGTTAAGTCTATGGACGGACAGTAGTAGAACGAAGGACTTAAAGAAAGAGACCATGATAAAATATTGTTGTTTTATATGGACCAAAGAACCTATCCGCGCCACCTCGGTAGTTTGGCCCGAGTATGGGTCTGATGAAGACTGGGTGTGTCAAATCCTAAATGTATATGTTAACAGAAAACAACCGTTTGACCCAGAGGAGAGCAAATATGCCGCCGCCTGGTTGGCGGGAGACGGCGAGAGTCCCACGCGTCTCTATCCTCTGACTCCCCAAACAGACCCGAGGAAGCCCCAGAAGTCTTGGGACATCCTCACCGACGGTTTGCCACCGTCTTCCCCGCCCCCATATATACCACCCGCGCACGACCAGGCGTCCAGCGCGGACCTCCCTCCTGCGATGGATAATTCCGAGTCCCAGCAGGCTACGACCAGTGAGGAAGGGACTGCTGGGGGGTGTACAGGAGGGGGCACAGAACTCACCCCAGGCACTAGGAAATCAGTCCGACTCGAGATGCGGAGAGGTCGAGAAGAGGGATTGAGAGCTGGGAGGAGTGATAATATTGAACAGCTGAACCCCTTACGAGAGGTGCCGTTTGGGAACGAACGGACCGGGTTTGTAGTACAACCTTTAAATTCTGGGGATATCCGGCATCTCCGTAATGAACTACCCCGTCTACTGGACGACCCCGTCAGTGTGGGAATACAACTGGACCAATTTCTGGGGCCCAGTATATACACATGGGCTGAACTGCAGGCCATGATGAGAATACTATTTAATTACGATGAAATTGTTATGATCCGGAATAGTGCAATGGCCATTTGGGATAGGGAGCATCAGGACGGCCCTCAGCGTGGAGAGCAGAAGTACCCCTTAGAGGACCCCCGGTGGGATCATAACGACGCGGGGGGAAGGGCCAATATGACAGACCTCAGAAGCCTTATAATCAGGGGGATCCAAACCTGCGTGCCCAAACAGCGGAATTTAGCAAAAGCATTTGAAGTTGGACAGAAAAAGGATGAATCCCCGAGTGAGTTTTTAGACCGTTTGCGGGAGTCCATGCGAAAGTATTCAGGTTTAGACCCCGATGGGGAAATAGGCAAGAGCATGCTTAAGGTGCACTTTGTGACTAAGTCATGGCCTGACATTCAGAAGAAATTACAGAAAGTGGAGGATTGGGCTGAAAAGGATGTTGCAGAATTATTACGGGAAGCACAGAAGGTGTACGTTCAGAGGGATGTAATAAGGGAGAAACATAAGACAAAAATGATGGTGGCAGCCGTACGGGAAGCTTGTAAGTCCACCGGAATGGGGGAGGGAGATTCTGGGGTGGAAAGAGGAACGTCGAAGAAAAGTTGGAGAGGGAGAGAAGCGAGACGGGGCAGAAGTGAGAGAGGAGGATCTTATGGAATTGAGCGCCCTCAGAAGGCCGGATGTTACCATTGCGGGAAACTGGGACACTTCAAAAGGGATTGTCCCGAGTTTAAAAGGGAAAGAGAAGGGATGTATGAAATGGAGTGTGAACAAATGGATTAGGGAAGTCAGGGGAGGATCGGAACACGGGCCTACCAAGAACCCCTGGTAAATTTACGGGTGGGCCCATTTAGACAAGATGTTACCTTCTTAGTTGACACAGGCGCTGGCAGGTCCTCAATTCCCCTCCATCCGAGGGGGGTTGGCTTCCAAGCTAAAACATTAAACATTTCAGGAGTTAAGGGTGGGGTTTTTAGTGCGAGAATATTCGAACCACAACCCTTGCGGCTGGAGGAGGAGGAACTCCAGGTTGAACTCCTTCACCTCCCCCATCTTCCCTATGGGTTGTTGGGACGGGATTTGATAGTCCGTTTCGGATTGCGAATAGAAGTGGGAGAAGAGGAAGAATTAGCCGTTACCATGTCATACCTTAGTGAGTCCCGATTGACAGAGATAGACCCTAGGGTTTGGGTCGCCAAAGGGAACCGGGGGGGACTCGCAATTCGACCTGTGGAGGTAAAATTAAAGCCCCAGAGCCCCGACGTCAGAGTGCGCCAATACCCCATCTCTTGGGAAGGGAGGCAGGGCCTGAAGACAGTTATGGAAGACCTAATAAAAGATGGATTGGTAGAGCCCTGTATGTCACGATACAATTCCCCAATCCTGCCGGTCCGGAAGTCGGATGGGAGCTACCGAATGGTCCAAGACCTAAGGGAGGTAAATAAAATTGTCCAAGTACGGCACCCTGTGGTACCGAACCCATACACTATTCTGGGGCGAATTCCCCCGGACCACAGCTGGTTTAGTGTTATAGACTTAAAGGATGCCTTCTGGGCGTGTCCCCTGCACAAGGACAGTAGGGATCTTTTTGCTTTTGAATGGGAGGATCCTGATACTGGCAGAAAACAACAGTACAGGTGGACCGTACTCCCCCAAGGATTCACTGAGTCCCCGACTCTGTTCGGGCAGATTCTGGAACAATTATTGGAGGGACTAACCTTGTCCCCGGCCCTTAAGCTTATACAATATGTGGACGATCTCCTTTTATCCGGACCGGCGGAGGAGGACGTCCTACTTGGGACTAATGCCCTGTTAAATTACCTAGCTGAGAAGGGGTTAAGAGTGAGTCAGAAGAAGCTCCAATATGTTGAGAAAGAGGTTAAGTACCTGGGACACTTGATAAGCCAGGGACAGAAACGAATAAGTCCGGAAAGAGTGCGGGCAATAATCGAACTAGGCCTCCCAACGACCAAGAGGGAGTTGCGGAAGTTCTTGGGACTCTTAGGCTATTGTCGGTTATGGATAGACGACTATGCCCCCCTTACTAAAGACTTGTACCTAAAACTCATTGAGGAGGCACCCAACAGAATAAAATGGGAGGAGGAGGAGAAAAAGTTAATTGAAATCCTAAAAGGAAAATTGATGGCCGCACCTGTTTTAAGCTTGCCGGATTTTAGTAAGACATTTCGCCTCTTTGTGAACTCCAGAAAGGGAACCGCTCTTGGAGTATTGACCCAGGACTGGGGGGGTAAAAGGAAGCCCGTGGCTTTCCTGTCAAAAATTCTGGATCCAGTCTCCCGAGGGTGGCCGGAGTGTGTCCAAGCGGTGGCAGCCACGGCAAAGCTGGTAGAGGAAAGCAGGAAGTTGACTTTCGGGGCCCCCTTGACAGTCACTACTCCCCACCAGGTTAGAACTATCCTGAATCAGAAGGCCGGGAGGTGGCTGACTGACTCGAGAATTCTGAAATATGAAGCCATATTGTTAGACCGAGAAGACCTCCGAATAGAAGTCGGGGGCTGCCAGAACCCGGCGGACTTCCTTTGGAAAGGGGAGGGCGAGGAGGAACTGGAACACTGCTGTTCAGACATAATAGAGTACCAGAGTAAAGTGAGGGAAGATCTGAGGGATACCCCCTTACATGCAGGAAGGCGGTGGTACATTGATGGGTCCTCTCGAGTGATAGATGGGAAGAGACACAACGGTTATGCAGTCATTAGTGAGACTGGTTGGGAATTAGTGGAAAGTGGACGGCTACCGAATGCCTGGTCCGCACAAACGTGCGAATTGTACGCCTTGCACCGAGCTCTGAGGAATTTAAAGGGAATAGCCGGGACAATCTACACTGACTCTAAGTATGCCTTTGGGGTAGTACACACCTTTGGGAAGATCTGGAAAGAAAGGGGAATGATAAATAGTAGAGGAAAGGAGTTGGTCCACGAGGAACTAGTCGCCATGATCTTGGAGGATTTGTTGCTGCCACAAGAGATTGCTGTAGTACATGTGAAAGGACACCAGAAAGACGATAAAATAGAGACCCTGGGGAATCAATTGGCAGATGAACAGGCAAAATTGGCTGGGATGGGGAAGGAAGTAATAAACTGCCTGGTAAGGATTCCACAGATATCCGAAATTACCGAAGTGCCCACGTTTACTGACAAAGAAGAAACTCTTCTCGCGTCTCTGGGGGGTACAAAGGATAGGGAAGGCAAGTGGACCTTACCCGATGGCCGCCAGCTACTAAATCGACCGTTGACGCGGGACATTATTGCCCGTTTACACCAAGGGGGTCACTGGGGCGCCCAGGCACTGTGTGATGCCTTCCTGCGCCGATATGCTCACCCTGGTCTGTACACGGTAGCCAAGCAGGTCACAGGAGATTGCATAACGTGTCGAAAGATTAACAAAAGGGGGCTGCGGCAGCATGCAAGACAAGGGGGTAGGAGTCCGGCCTATAGGCCGTTTGAGTATATCCAGGTAGATTACACTGAGCTCCCCCCCATAGGTCGACTGAAGTATCTATTAGTAGTGGTAGATCACCTGACAGGATGGGTGGAAGCTTTCCCCACTACCACGGCAACGGCAACTCAGGTTAGCAAGATTCTACTCGAGCAAATCATCCCACGATTTGGGCTACCCCGCGCTATTGACTCTGACCAGGGGAGCCACTTCACCTCGACCATCCTCCAGAATGTAGTGCAAGCAATGGGGATTGACTGGGATTTGCACACCCCCTGGCATCCCTCCTCCTCGGGCAAGGTCGAAAGAATGAACCAGACCATCAAAAAGCAGCTAACCAAGCTCACTAGTGAAATCGGCCTGCCTTGGACCAAATGCCTACCCCTTGCCCTGTTGCAAATTCGCACCCAGCCAAGGCGGGATTTGGGCGTCTCCCCTTTCGAAATGTTATTTGGCCTCCCGTTCCATGGGCCGAAGGGGGAACCTCCTGTATTTGAGTCTCGGGATATGTTTGTGCAAAAATATGTGGTGGCTCTGGGGTCTGCTCTATCTCGTTTACGCCAACAGGGACTTTTGGCACAGACGCCGCCCCTCAAGTTTGCGGTGCACACCGTCAAGCCGGGTCAGTGGGTCCTGATTAAAAGCTGGAAGCAACGTACCCTCGAACCAACTTGGGATGGTCCCTTCCTGGTACTTTTGACGACCGAAACGGCTGTCCGTACGGCCGAAAAGGGCTGGACACATTACACTCGAGTCAAGGGACCAGTGCCACAACCGACGGAGGACGAACGAACCTCTCTGACAAAGGCATCTAAGGAACAGAGACCCTGAGAACGAACTAATCGGACTTTGGCGAGTCTAAAGGAACTGTGCCCTCGGGCTACGGGTGTCGCGACAAAATGCGGTCAATCGTATTGTTAACTTGCTATGCCATTATCCTTGGGCTGGGTCTTTGTGTGCGTGTTACCCAATTTGGCCTCTGGTTAAAACAAGCAGAGGACCGTCAGTGGTTCACCATCTCCGTGCTTGCCAACCAATCAACACAGACACTTAGCTTAGACCTATGTGAGTTGGTGCCCTGTAGGACTAAAAGTCAACTGAATCAAACTAAGCAGAATCTAGAGAGAGAAAGGGGATTCCAGGGTCAGACGTTAGTATTACAATTGCATGGTAGGGAAGGCCTAAGTAGGCCTCCAGCCCCCGGGGTCCAGGCTATGGTGTCAGTTGTCCGTGATCCCATCACCCCTGGACGGGATTGTGGGCAGAATCAGTGCAATCCGCTCTATCTGACCATAAAGAACTTGGAAAAGAACGAGGCGAGCCTTAATAGAACAATACTGGGTATTAGAGTTGGGGGCCAGGCAGGATGGAGGGGGATGCAGCTGTGCTGCACGTATATCACGGTCATTGAAGCTGAGTCTGGGGGCTCATCCACCACTGATAAGCAGGAAAAGATTAGAATAATTGAGACGACGGATTTGGAAAAGACCTTTGAAATAGAAACGGGATACAGGGAGGCGAATGCCTGGATGGAATGGGTCAAATATACTGTGAGGAGCATAAAAAAGAGTGATTGCTACGCATGCACGAGTGCCCGCCCTAACCCTCAGGTGGTCCCATTCCCGCTGGGATGGGAGAAACACCCACGAGCCATGGACTGCATGATAAGGCTGTACCAGGACCGAGAGGCCTGGAACGACCCCACTTGTCGACCCTTGAGTTTGAAGTTTCCCCCCGTCAGGTCTGAGGGGGCGCCCCGCCCGCCATCATTCTCAGGGGTAACGGGTACGCACCAGGCCTGCGTCTCTCGGACGGGACTACAGTGGGACGACGATGTGGGGACATTTGACAAGTGCAGCGGATCAATCCGGCTGGTCAATGAAACTACCGGGGGCGGGAATTACTCCCACATTCATGTACCTAGGGCAGACCTCTGGTGGTACTGTGGTGGGAGGGTTCTGCGACCGACCCTGCCCCAAAAATGGACGGGCACTTGTGCGATCGTTCAATTGGCCATCCCATTCACCCTGGTATTCGAAAAACAAGAGCGACCCCGTTCTAGTGGAAGAACGGAGAGAGCTTTGGAGACCTCTTTCGATGATAACATATATTTAGATGCCATAGGGGTCCCCAGGGGTGTTCCTGACGAATACAAGGCGAGGAACCAGATAGCGGCGGGTTTTGAGTCGTCACTGTTCTGGTGGGTGACCATCAATAAGAATGTGGATTGGATTAATTATATTTACTACAATCAGCAGAGGTTCATTAATTATACCCGGGATGCAGTGAAAGGAATAGCAGAACAACTGGACGCCACTAGTAGGATGGCGTGGGAAAATAGGTTGGCCTTAGACATGATGTTGGCAGAGAAGGGGGGTGTTTGTGTCATGATAGTCACTCAGTGCTGCACTTTCATCCCCAACAACACAGCCCCTGATGGGTCCATCACCCGCGCCCTGGATGGACTCACCACATTGGCGGACGAACTGGCCGAAAACTCGGGCATTGACTCTGGCCTCACGGACTGGTTGGAAGCTTGGTTCGGTAAATGGACGGGGGTGGTCGTTCCCTTTCTTGTCTCATGTATAGTGGTGGCAGGGGTACTCACTGCCCTTGGGTGTTGCGTTATTCCCTGTGTCCGGGGATTAACTCAACGATTGATCGAAACCGCCCTTACTAAGAAAGATGTTCCCTATGGGCAGGTTGAACGAATAAATCTCGAGATGGAACAACGTGAATCCCTCTTGGGCGGGGGTAGTATTAGAGAAGGGCAGTTTGATGAACAAGCTCGGGAGTTATTAAATGCCCTGGAGAAGAAACTTACGGTTGAAAAATTACAGGCCGTAAGAAAAGACACGGGGGATTTGTAGGGGGTAGTGTAATTTTTAAACGGTTAGCTGCCTTTTAGTCTTTTCTACCTCATAGTAAACACAAGCAGACACTCGAAACTGTTGCCGGACCTCCCCCACGTTTATATGAATGAAACAGTTGTAACAGCTTTCCTCGATAGTTGAGAGGCCGCCCTTAACCACAGTTGTACAACATCATCCATATAAGGGAAGAACGGGAAGCTCAAACACTGATTGGCCAAGTGAATGATAAAAGAATCCCAGGCACCAGAACCCAAAAAAGGAAAACAGTGCGGAATCCGAGCACTCGTTGGTCAAGGCAGCAGTAGTAAACCCAGCCCACATATACATGTATATAATGTGTGGAGATTACTATGCTTGTGTGTGTGTACCTTTGGGAACAGCACCCGACTTTGCAAAGTTGAATGAAAAGTTTTGGACTGACTCCTCCGTGTCTTTGTTCCTGGGAAGGGAAATGAAAAGTGCCGTAGATGGGGCTGGATAGCTACCTATCTCGCACACATATGCAACAAGACCCAGACTCCATTGATGCGTGTGCTGTTAAAGTGTCCATAACATTCATGTAACAGCACTTCCTGACACTGCACATTGTCACAGTTAAACAACAGTTCATTCAGCACCTAACGCTGGTTTCACAGGAATATGAGGAAGCCATTCAGCCTATTGACAGTATTAGAGTAGAACAGGGACAGCCCATTCAGTGCCTCCAGCCTATTACTCAGGAAGAGAAGGAGTCTAGTGTAATGGTCCACACCAGAGCGCCTCGAAATTATTTGAAGTCGATCGCCGAGATTCTAATGTTTTCTTATTTGAAAGGAAATGTAAAGTGTCTGTTCCAGATGCAAGGTGACGGGTCAAACTCCTCGGTGGTAAGCCAAACACCATCTACTTAAACATGGAAGATAAAACAAAACCAAAGAAAGAGGAATTTAGAATAACGTAATTCTATTGGGCAACTAAACAGAATAATAGATCTAGGAGCTGTTACGAATGAACTAGTCCAACATAGGAAACTCCCATAAACACAGCCCTTGGAAAAAAGGAACATTCGGGAATAGAAAACAGCATCAAGAGAAAATTCAGAGAGAGTACCAACCAGGAGACATTCCCTGAAGCTTCCAACTCTGTGGAGACCCCAATAGCTTTTGATGTTACTGAGAAACTAAAACCCAGTGATACTAATTTGTGAGAGCTGGTCACACCCATTCAGGCTTCATTAAAATAAACTTAACGCCTCGCTTGCTGTTTACTCAAGTGGTCTTAACTAGCCAGCATGGTAACGATCGTTCAATCTCTCTCTTAAAAGAAACCAGGATAAAAATGACCTCTTAAAGCTGCAGCACCATCACACTTGTCAGCACATCGAGCTGTTAAACAGGAACCAGGAGTAACCCAGTCAGGCTCTTGGCCCTGTCAAATCGGACGAGCAAGAAGCCAGTCAGCCCCTTGAGTCACTTATATGGGAACAGGAGGAGGCCATTCCCACCTCAAAACACTTACACAGGGGCAGAATGTGGTAATTGATGCTGATTCCTGATGAATGGCTTATGCCCGAAACATCGATTCTCCTGCTTCTCGGATGCTGCCTGACCCACTGTGCTTTTCCAGCAATCGAGGCTCTACTCTGATCTCCAGCATCAGGAGTCTTAAGTGTCTCCATATTGATGCTTTAAAATGATGAACAAGTGAAGCAGAGGCTGCACAGACAGACTGTTCCACGTTGTTCCTCCTGGCTCCGTTGCTTATGATACACACGTGGGACTTTAACGTGGTTTTCTAGTGGTGAGCAGGGAAGACTTAAGTCTTGTGTGAAGTCTCAAGAAGGCATGTTCCATCTCCGAAAAAGCCAGCCTGGTGTTCTCTATGTAAGGCGGAAGCTGGTGGGCATGGCTACCTGTTTCAGATGGAAGATATTGTGGCTGCTGTTGGAGATTGTGAATAACCTGATGTTCACTACAGGGTTCACTCGCTGACTGCACAATAACATGGGGAGCGTTAATTTACGCAAACAACCTATTAGGATAGTCACGTTAGACTGATGAATGGACTCTCTAAGTTCAAATAATGGTGATCTTGTTCATGTTGATCTTGTCTAGTGCACGTCCTGTTCAGTGTAACCTGTGTGTCTTACTCTGTCCAAGTCTATTTCCACCCTATGATCTGTCTGGCCATGCTTACTATGATCTTCCTCCACTGCTGATAAACAAAGTGTTTCCTGTACTGAGGTACACGTGACAATAAATCACACCAATCACTCCTGGGAAAAGTATGGAATTTCTCACCCCATCAATGTGTCTTTTGGAAATAAGTGATTGCTGCCACTCCTCGTGTTTCAACTTCACCATTTCCTCGTCTCTCACAGCTCTACATATTAAACACTCAGCTTCTTTACTCTGTCCTCATATTACCATCACCCTTATCTGTGGTAAGGAGATCATTCCTTTCAAAGGAGATCAAATCTGTGGAGAGTGCCCCTAATGCTCTCTCAGCAAGGCTGTACAAGAGCAGAAATATGGCTTCACTTATGTACTCGAATCATCTTACAATGAAGGGCAGCATACCATTGTCTGCATCCATTACTTACAACGGGTTTGAATCAGAGCAGTCAGCATAAAATTGTGATTGGGAGATCCTGCTTCCCAAATTTGTTAGAGTTCTTTGATGAAGTTATGAGGAAGGTTGAGGAGGAGAGAGTGGTAGACGTAGTCTCCATGGATTTCAGTAAGGCCTTTGCTAAGGTTCGACATGGCAGGCTGCTCTGGAAGGTCACATCACGTGACATGCTGGGGGAACAGGCCAATTGGATACACAGTTGGCTTGATGGTAGGAAGCAGAGGGTTTAGTGGAAGGATACTTGTCAGACTGGAGGCTGTTATTTATGATTATCTATGACTGCAGACATATATACATGTGATAAAACTTTTCAATGATCTCTGAATCGGCCAAGCTAGACATTCTATTGTATCAAACTGCTCTGAGGTCTTTAAGGATAAACCCAGACAGAACACCCGGCCCCAGCCTCAGTATCGGAAAAAGGGAACAGGAACACAGCCCTGTTGACCCTTCCGAGACCTCCTTCCTAACATCTGAGAGCTTGTGACAACATTTACAGAGTTTTCCCACAGACTGCACAGAAACATCGGGAATGGAGTAGGCCATTCATCACATTGAGCCTTCCTCATTGTTGTTCATGTTCAAATATCTCCTCAATGCACTTATCCCACGCAATGAATATATCCGTTAATGTGATTAATCTTGGGAAGCTATAAATTAGCAAGTGCAGTAGTCGCATTGGTCCATTGAGTTTGCTACCCAATGCAATATAATGATGGCTTGCCCTTTATTACCACACCGTACTCCTGCTCTCCCATCATATCTCTACTGTCTCTAAATCCGTATTTATATTCAGTGTCAAGGTTCGAGTGTATTCCCCAGGTTCACCAGTTTATGAGGGCAGACATTTATTGTCATCTTAATGCAGAATAGCCTGTCTGTATCTAATACTGTGGCCCCTTGTTTTAGACACCACAGCCAGGGGAATTATCATCCCTGCTTCCAATCTGTCTCACCCTGTCAGAGATTTATATATCTCACTGAGATCTCCACTCGTTTTCCTAAAGCCCATAGAATACAGGCCCAGTCGCCCCAAACACTGCTCCCACAACAAGCCTGTCATCCCAGAGATCAGTCTGGTCATCCTTCACTGCTCTCCCATAATGTCAGGTTTGCCTTTTATTAGGTACGGAGGCCAAAACTGCACACAACACTGGACAATGTTCAGGATGGGGTCTCACTAAGGCCCTGTACAGCTGCAGTAAGACACCCTTACTCCTGAAATGAAGGTCAACACCCATTTACCTTCCTAACTGTTTTCTGCTTGTGCAATATTGTTTTCAGTGACTGGTCTAAAGGGATATCTAAATCCTTTGCAATGTTACAGCTCCCCACTGGTTTGGACTATATACACTGGGCAACGTGCCAATGCCATTCCCAGTATTGCCTTCTGGGTTCAGCCCTCACTGTGCTGCAGGGACCTCGGAGGGCTGCGCAGAAGGAAACAACAAAAAGGAGCATTCGTCCCTTTGTAGATCAACATGTTTCAAACAATCCCGTTTCAAATGATCGGCTTCAAATCAAAGGGCACACCGTCACCTCTACCCACATTGCTCTCCATCTGCCACGTATTTGCCCATTCACTCCACTTGTCTTAGTCACCGACAGGCCTTTTTTACAACCTCCTCACCCACTCACAATCCAACATCCGTTAGTTCTGTCAGAAGGTTGGGATATATTGTATTTGATTCCCGCAACCAAATGTTTGTCAGTAGCAGTAGTGGACTCTCCCTCTTTATGGGTATTTAAGCGGGCATTGGATAGGTATATGGAGGATAGTGGGTTAGTGTAGGTTAGGTGGGCTTTGATCAGCGCAACATCGAGGGCCGAAGGGCCTGTACTACGCTGTATTCTTCTCTGTTCTATGTTCTATGTTTAATGGGTAGAGTGAACAGCTGGGGCCCGAGCACCGATCTCTGTGATATCGCAACAATCTTCTTCTGTTATTTTTTTAAAAATAATATTTATTTCGTGAATCTGGGTGTTACTGGTTGGGCCAGCATTTCTGCCTGTCCCTGGTTGCCACTTGAGAAGGTGGTGGTGAACTGCCTTATTGAACCACTGCAGTCCACTGTGGATTCAGAGATGGTAACACCATTGAATGCCAAGGGGCCGTGTTAGATTGCATATTAGTGGTGATGGTCACGGTCTGGCATTTGTGCGGCATCAATATTACTTGCCACTTTTTAGCCTGGATACTGTCCAGATCTTGTCGCATTTGGACATGGACTGCTTCAGTATCTGAGGACCCACAAATGTTGCTGAACATTGTGCAATCATTGGCGAACATCCCCACTTCTGACCTTATAATAGAGGGAAGGTCATTGATCAAGAGCCCTGAAGATGTTTGGGCCTCGGCCACTGCTCGAGGAACTCCTACAGACTTGTCCTGGAGCTGAGTTGACTGGCCTTTATCAACCATGACCATCTTCCTACGTGTCAGGTATGATTCTAACCAGCGGGGAGTTTGTCCCTGATTCCCAGTATTACTAACACCGCTTGATACCACACTTGGTGGAAGGCAGCCTTGATTTAAAGGGCTATCACTCTCATCCCACCTCTGGAATTTAGCTCTGTTGTCCATGTTTGAACCAAGGTAATGAGATCAGGAGCTGAGTGACCCTGGTGGAGCCCAAACTGGGCGTCATTGACCAGGTTATTGCTGAGCAGGTGCTGCTTGAAAGCACTGACACCTCCCATCACTTTACTAATGATAGAGAGTAGACTTATTCGGTGGTAAATGGTCGGATTGGATTTGGTCTGCTTTTTATGTCTAGGGGATATTTGGGTAATTTTCCATGTTGTTGTAACGACACTGGAACAATTTAGCAAGGTCAGTGACAAGTTCTGCAGTTCACGTTTTCAGTACAATTGCCAGAATGTTGTAAGCATGCGTCCCCTTTGGAGTATCCAGTGCCTCGACCTGTTTCTGAGTATTGCGTGGACTGAATCGAATTGGCTGATGACTGGTGACTGAATTGCTGAGGATCACTATAGGAGGCTGAGATATTTCATCCACTTAGCACTTTTGACTGAAGATGTCCTTTTGACGAAAGAATGCATTAAACTTATCTTTTGCACTGAAGTGCTGGGCTAATCCATCATTAAGGATGGGGATACTTGTGGAATCTCCTCCTCCAATGACTTGCTTAATTGTCCATAACTATTCTTAACTCGAAGTAGATGGACTGCAGAGCTCAGATCTGAACCGTTGCTTGTGGGATCACTAAGCTCTGTCTATCATTCACTGCTTATGCTGTTTGGTGCACACATAGTCCTGTTTGGTGGCTTCACCAGGCTAACACCTCATTGTTAGGTATGGCTGGTGCTACTCCTGCTATCCTGCACCTGCACATTCCATTGAACCAAGGTTGATCCTCTGGCTTGATGGTAATTGTTGTGAGTGGGATATGCCAGGCCATGAGGTTGTGCGGGAGTACAATTCGACTGCTATTGCTGACACACAGCACCTTATGGAAACCCAGACTTGAGCTGCTAGATGTATTTGAAGTTGGTCTTATTGAGCACACTAATAGTACCACTCAAAATGATGGATGTTACTCTCAGTGTGAAGGTGGGACTTTGTCTTCACAATGACTATGCGGTGGTCACTCTTACCGTTACTGACATGGGCAGATACTTCTGCACCTGGCAGATTAGTAAGGATGTAATCAAGTATGTATTTTCCTTATGTTTGTTCCTTCATGACCTGCCGGAGACCCAGCCTAGCCTTTATATCCTTTAGGACCCGACCAGCTCAATCGGTAATGCTGCAGCTGAGCTACTCTTGGTGGTCATTGAAATCCCCCAACCAGAGTACATTTTGCGCCCTTGCCACCCTCAGTGCTTCCTCCAAGTGTTGATCAGCATGGAGGAGTACTGACTCATCAGCTGAGAGAGGCTGGTGCATGGTAATCAGCAGGAGCTTTCCTTTCCCTTGTGTAAACTAACGCCATGAGTCTTCCTGAGATACGGAGTCACTTTTGAGGACTCCCAGAGCAATTCCCTTCCAACTGTATCCCACTGTACCGCCACTTCTGCTCTGTCTGTCCCGTTGGTGAGACAGGAGATATCCGAGGAAGGTGATGGGGAGACTGGGACATGGCCATACTCACATAATCATACCTTACATACAATGTCAGACGGTTTCTTGACGAGTCTGTTTATTTCTATTCACTGTTTCCTGCCAGCTGTCCCATTCTAGAAACATGGACATAGATTCGCCCCAATCCACTCAGATTTGATTTTGTAAACTGGGCTTGGAGCTTCACCAAAACTTTTCTGAAAATCCAAATGTTTTACATCCATTGCTTCTCTTTCATTTGTCTCCTAGTCTGTTTCTGTAACTTAATTCCCATTTCATAAATCGATGTTAGTTGTCCATGTCCATTATTTTTACTCCCAATAATTTCTCTTAAACCATTCACTTAAAATGTTCTGTGTTCCATGTACTCTATCATTTTCCCACACCAGACTTCTTTTTCCTAGTGTTGTTAGAAAGTTCTGTGAAGACAGAACTGAAGTAGTGATTTCATAGTTCTGCCATTTCCCTATTCTCCATTCTCCATTCTCTGGTTTCAGTTTGTAAGGAAGCTGCACTTGTTTTCTCATATTTCTCACATTGACATAATTTAACAAGTGATTACAGTTCACTCTTATAACCCTTGAGAATATACTCTTCAGAAACTCATCAATTCCTGCCGGAAACTGCTCAATAATTGACCTTCCACGCTATCCACTCACAGGATCATAGTCTCTGTGCCAACAGAAATACAGCACGATCGATATTAGTCCCACTTTCCGACATCAGGCCCAGCGCCAGGAATGTTATGATATTACTAAGTGCTCGTCCAAGTACTTTTTAACGATCGTGAGTTTACTCGTGATAATTCCCCTCTCAGGAATTCATCCCAGAACCCAACGCACACTTGGTGAAAAAAATAAATATTTAAATCCTCTCTGAACCTCAAACTCTTCACTTTAAAAGTGTGCTCGCTTGTTCTTGACCCTCTGACTAAAAGGAACAGCTGCTGTCTATCCACCCTGTCCGTGTCGCTTATAATCTTATCCTTCTGAATCACGGATCCCTCAGCTTTCTCTGCTCCAAAGTAAACAACCCGTGATTATCCAGCCTCTCTCCATAGTTGATATGTTCCATCCCAGGGAACATCCTGGTGAATCACCTCTGCACCATCTCCAGTACAATCACATCCTTCCTGGAATGTTGCTCCCAGAACCACATACAGTACTCCATTTTGGCCGAACCAAAGCCCTGTATAGCTCTTATAATCTACACCCTGATTAGGAAACACAACACCCAAGGTCCAATTCTTAACTAGTCCATTAACCTGTCCAGTCACATTCAGGGATGTGTGGAGAAGTACAATCTGAGCTTCCTAGTGTGCTGCCATTCATTGAGTCCTCCCCTGCCTGGTTCCTTGTTCCAAAGCGCATCACCTCATATTTATGAAGGCTACATTCCATCTGCCATTGATCTGCCCATCTGACCATTCCTTCTGCATCTTCCTGTAACTTAATACCTTCCTCCTCACTGCTAACCACCCAGCCAATCTTTATGTCAAACATACACTTACTTAACACACCTCCCCCACTCTCCACCTAGCCCCCTCCATATTCACATCTTTTTTAAATGAATAAAATAAGGGACACAGCACTGATCCCTGTGGTAGACCAGGGGACACTGGTCTCCAGTCACACAAACAGCCTTCTCCCAACACCCTCTGCGTCCTGCCACTAAGACAATTTTCGTTGTTACTTGACAAGTTATGCTTCATATTGTGAGGTTTTACTTTATTTTTCAATTTCTCAGGTGGAAATCTTTTCAAAGGCCTTCCTACAAAACAAAATAATCGACCTGCTCAAACTGATGCAATCAAACCCATTGCTGTGACTTCCTTCTGATAAAGTCATGATGATTATCCTGATCAAACCTCGCGACTCTGATCGGAGTTCAATTTTCTCCTTCCCTGTTTTCTCCAGTAATTTCCTTAACAGTGATCTAATACACGCTCGTCTATATTTCCCTGTTCTAACTCTCCCACCCTTACTGGGAAGTGGAATCGTATTAGCAGTTCTCCAGTTCTCTGGCACCTTCCCTATGGTCAGATTCTAAATAAAATATTCAGTCAGGGTCTTTCCTCCCTTGACCCCAACAGCTGACTAAGATACAACACTTTCAGACATGGAGATTGGACTAAATCTATACAGAACAAAACCTCAAATCCCTGCTCATATTTTACATCAATCTGTTCAAGTATTTTCCAGTCCATATTCTTGAATTCTGTACCTGCGTCCTCCTTCTCCCAAGTAAAATAGATGTGAAGGTCTCATGTAACAATCCATCAATGTTCTCCAGCTTGACACACAGATTGCCCCTTTGGTTTCTCATGGACACTGACTGTTTGTTGATTATTCTGTTCTACTTGTCCATGTAGAGTGTCGTGGGATTCTCCCTTATCTCGCCTAGTGTACTTGCCCCTCTGTTATTCAGTCTCCGTTATGTTTCTAAGTTTCACTGCAATCACCTCTCATGTTTTGACACTCGAGATCACAGGCTGAGTTTCCCTGTCAGACAATCTTGCCATTTTAGGCATTACTCTGGATAATACCTTTTGCAGTTCCTCTGTAGTCAATATATTCTTTCTTAGATTGGGACTCCGAACGATAAAAATAAATCAAAGTGTAGTGTCATGAACACTCGATACAACTGATGCACAACATCCTCTTTATTTCAATTACATTCACATGAATGTAAACCTAATTTTTACTTTCCTATTTGCATTTGTTCTTCCTAATACCTCTCACTTTAACTTCTCTTATGAGCTTACTGCGTGATGTTTTTTAAAAGATCTCATGAATATCCAACTATACGTTTTACAATGGTTCATCATTGCCTGTGCCCACAGGAATCATCTTCAAACCATTCCAAAAAAAATGTTTGCCACTTCTGGTTTTCCTTTCATCTGTACATTCTCACACTCCCCAGTTATGTTATTACCTTCTAAATATCTAGTAACATGTTCTTTGTAATCGAGTCCAACGGAAACCCGATTGCGTATGACAAGATAACTGGTCTGTAGTTCATCACTCTCCAAATTCATCTCTTCTTAAAATGTTGGATAATATTTATAGCCTTTGCCTTATCCAGATTGGCTAAATGACTTTTGGAAATGTGTTGGAAAATAAAAAGAAAATCCGCGATGCAACCAACATACTTATTACTGCCTCCTCTGAAATTCTTTTATGAAGTACATCTAGTCTGTCAGATTTATAAATACTCAATCCAGCTTTCTTTTCAAAGATGACCCCAACACTGATAAGAATGACCTTCGACTTTACTTACACCAATCCCACGGTCACTTGGTATTTCTGGGAGAATTTCTGGACATTCTTCCATGAAGATAGACACAAAGAAACTGTTTCTTTTCCCTGCGATTTCTCTGTTCTCTGCAATAAATTATCCTGAACGCACACCCACTGTTCCACATTTGACCCCTTGTTTTTATTTTTTTCATGCATTGATAGACGCTTTTTAACTGTCTTCATGTTTTTCTTTCGTTTGCACGCTTTTTCTCTTTTTGATTTTCTTCTCACTTTCTTGGTCATCCTTTGCCAGGTCCTACATTTCTCTGAAACAACTGGCTTACTGCAACACTTGGCATTTTTCTAAGCTGCCTCCTTTCATCTAATAGGAAGATGAAGGTGGGGTTAAAAGTGATAGTCGGAGAGGAGGGTGCACCAGATTGATAGGGAGGAAGGTGGACACATAGGAACATTCAAAAGGGGGGTGCTGACTTGGAAGGATGGAGTGGGATAAGGTGGGATTAGGGGAAATGGGGAAATGGGGAAATCCACTATGATCCCCTGTGGTTGGAGGGTCCCAAGGCAGATGAGGAGGCTTTCTTCCTCCAGGATTCTGCTGGCTTGGGATTGGCGATGGAGCAGGTCTAGAACCCTCAAGTCCTTGGTAGAGTGGGAAGGGGAGTTAAAGTGCTCAGCCACAAGGCGATGGAGTTGTTCAGTGTGGCTGTCCCAGAGATGTTCTCTGAAATGATCCACAAGTTGACCTCCTGCCTCGCCAATGAAAAGAAGACTACATTGGGTTTAATGGGCGCAGCAGATGAGGCGTTCTGTCTCCCTTCATAACCTAACTCTTTCAACCCCACCTCCATCTACCTACCGCAATCCCAGCTACCTCTCTCCTGCCTCACCACCTTCTCATTTATCCCTCAGCCTCCTTGGCCCATAAGCTTCATTCCTGATGAATGGATTATGCCTGAAATATCGATTTATCTGCTCTTAGTATGCTGCCTAACTGTGCTGTTCCAGCACCACACTCTTCGACTCTGATGTCCAGCATCTGTAGTCCCCACTTTCTCCTCACACCTTCAGAACTTGCATGATTCAAATTTATAACGGTTACTTCAACTAAAACAAAAACTATCGTGTACTTAAACGGCATAAAAGAAAACCAATACATTGTGGTCACTGTTCCCAAAAGGTCCTTGACAGCAACATTTTCAATTAGCTCTTCTGATCACTCAACACCAATTCCTAAATAACCTGATCTCGAGCTCAGTGCTCGACATAATGTTCATGTAAACCATCTCACACGTGGTCAGGAGATCCATTTTCCCAGCATTAGCATTCACTTGGGTTTACACAGTTTAGATAAAATGTAAACAGTACATTATTACTGCGGTACTCACAAATGTGTATATGTCATTTCCTGTTTTATCACATGTCCAGCATTTGTACTGCACCTTTCACTTTGATATATAACTCCTATCAACGTTTG
Source organism: Chiloscyllium punctatum (assembly GCF_047496795.1). Lineage (NCBI taxonomy): Eukaryota > Metazoa > Chordata > Chondrichthyes > Orectolobiformes > Hemiscylliidae > Chiloscyllium > Chiloscyllium punctatum. The sequence goes on along the minus strand of NC_092745.1, from coordinate 12,450,781 downwards.
CTCCTCCTTGCCCTTTTTGCGCTCCACCTTACTAGATTCTGTGGAATCTGAACGACATGGGCTTTGGGGAGATTAATGGCAGAGATCATCTCGCCACATCATTTATGATCTTCTCAAACTTTAATTTCTCCAGGTCTCCCGTGATGCTGATGGAGTAGAGAAGGACAATGATCTTCCAACAATGCTCTGTATTCCCCCAGAGAGCTGAGACAGCTCTAAGCTGGGTGGGAACTTTACAGCAGGCTGGTAAAGTGTTGCTGCTGCTGTACAGGGTATTAGTGAGTAGTGTGTACATATTTAATCTCTTCAATGAAGAAAAGATTTTGTTACATTGGAAACAGCTCAGAGATGGTTCCCTCAACTGATTCCTGCAATGAAGGTGCTAGCCTTCAGGTTGATCAGGTTGACCCAGTAGCCATTGGAATTTACAAAAATTAAAGATGATCTTATTTCAACATAGATGACAGAAGGATTCAACAAATGAAGTGCATTACTCAGACAGTGGAGGAATCCATTCCGTTCTCCAGCCTGTTACACAGGAACAACAGAAGTATATTCAGGCCTTCGAACCTGTTACATCAAAGCAGGATGAGGCTATTCAGTCCCTGGAGCCTGATATACATTTACAGAAGGAGGCCCATCAGCCACTCGAGCCTATAACAGTAGGCCATGCTGAACCAGTATCCTGTGAAACAGCAACAGGATCAGTCCATTCAGCCTTCTCAAGTCTGTAACATAGGAACTGGAAGAGGTCACACAGTGACTGGAGATTTGTTACACTGGGATAACAGGAGGCCATTCAGACACACCGAGCCTATTGCAAAGGAATAGGATAAGGATGAAAACTATCTGAGACTTCTTTCATGAGAAAGGAAAAGGTAATTTCGACACGTGTCTGTTGCATGGGAACAAGAGAAGACCAATCACTCCCACACTCCCATCTCCGGTATACATGAGGAGACCATTCAGTGTATCCACCTGTTATGGAGAAATATGAGAAGACCCATCAGCTCCTCAAAATGTTACACACCAACAGGAAGATTCCATAATCTCCCAATCCTCTAAAGCATCAACAGGAGGAGGTCATTCTGGCCTTGGAGATGACAACATGGGAACACCAGAAAGACGTCAGCCCATCGATTTTGTACACCAGCAGGATGATGACTCCATTCAGCCACACATACAGCTTATGCAGCAATTGGAGCACATCTCTTAAACACGTGTGCCCATTAAATAGGAATTAAAAGAAAACGTGAAGGTTTTCGAAAGGGAAGAACTTATAATAATGGTATACATTAGGGAGTAAAGTGTAACAATAAACTATTGTAATTTACGACAAATTGTTAGAGTCCGTTGTTCAGGACATTTGCAAAGTTAAACCACAATCCATCAGAGTCAACATGGTTTTACGAAGGCTAAATCGTGTTTAAATTGTTTGCTTGAGTTATTTGAAGATGTCACAAACAAGGTTGGTCGTGGGAATCCTGGAGATGGAACATATTGGTCTTCCTGAAGGCATCAGATATGCCGCTTCTCCAAAGAGTAAATGGCAAGATCAGACAACATGGGTTTAGGGGTAATTTATTAGATTGGATGGAGGATTGGTGAGCCAACAAAAAATGGAGTCAGATGGAATGAATGTGTCATTTTCTTTTGGCAAATGCAATTTGTGGGGTCCCATTGATTTCAGTACTCATGCCTCAACCATTTGCGATCGATGGTATCACTGTACTCGGTTGATGGGATAGAAAATACAATGCCACCTTTTCAGATGACACTAGCATTGGTGGGAAATTACTTCGGAATGATAATGCAAGAGATGTAAAAGCTATATGGATAGGTTGGGTGAATGGGCCAACATTTGACAAGGAAAATTAAAGTCAATCAATATGGAGCTATTCAAGTTGGCCAGTATAATAGAAAGACAAATTATTACCGAAATGGAGAGAAAGTTCAAAGTGTTTAGGTGCAGAGGGATCTGGGTGTCTACTTGCATATAACAGAAAACCTGCCTGTGGGTACTGCAAGTAATGAGAAATGCAATCATAATGTCAGTGTTTATTTATAAAAGGATGGAGTAGAAAGGTAGGGAGTGTTGCTGTAGCTATGCAAGGCATTAGTGAGGCTGCAACTGGAGTACAGTTTGGGTGTCCTGCAGAATGAGGTATTTCCATTGGAGGCAATTCAGAAGAGCTTCATTAGATTGATTCCATATTTGAAGTGTTTGTCTTATGAAGAGAAATTGAGCAGTTTAGGCCCATACTCTCGAGTTTATAAGAATGAAAGGACAGGTCATTGAGGTGTGTAAAATGCTAAAGGTAATTGAAAGGGTAGATGTGGAGTGGATATTTTTTCATGTGGCGCAGTCTACAACAAGAGACTAGAGTTTGAAATGGAAATATGGCAGGAAAGTGGAACAGAGGCCGCGTTGACATCAGCCTCATCGAGGGGTTGGATTCCTCACAGAGGCTCCTTGTTCTTATTCAACCCTTCGACTGTGTTGCACAGGAGTGGGGATGGAGAGGGTATCATACAGGAGCAGGCACTCAGGATAAATCAGTCTCAATCAGTTAGACAGAAGGTAACCAGTCGGGTCACAGAGTAACCAGTACTTGGTTCTCAACTATTTACAGTCTATATTAATGATCAGGAGGATGGAACAGATATGCAGATGCTGAGTTTGGTGATGTCGCAGTGGTAAGCAAGAGATTAAATTATCAAGAAAGGGTGGAGAGTCTGCAAATAGATTCAGAGAGGTAAAGGCAACAGATAATAGTTTGGAAGGTGGATTTTAACATGATATAATCTGTCATTTCATTTACAGGAATAATGGAAGGCAGTATGTTCCTGAAATGGAGAGGGATTTTAGGACTTAATGATACTGTGTACTGGGGGGTTCACTCAAACCCATTCAGACATGGGAGGTTTTGCTCCATCCCGGATCATCTGCTCCCAGACACTCCAAGTGACCCAATTGCTCTCCGTACACATGGAATACTTTAATGTGGTTGATTGTTGGTGGGGATGGTGTTTTGAAACGTGCATCAAGGGGACAGCCTTTATCCAAGATATATTCATTTCTTTCTACGTGGAGACCCAGTGACGATGGGAATGGCTGACTGCTTCTGAATGAAGAGACCATGACTGCTGCCAGGATAGTGGGTATTCACCAACATGACGTACTGTGCATGGGTACACTGTGACATTAATAGAGAGAGAGAGCTCCTTCAGTTCCTCTACTCTCCCTATTGACATGGGTATTGTGCAGATGCCATGTACACCACCGGGAACACCACTATACTGAATACACCCGGCAGCTCCCTGCTGAGGGAGAAACAATGTATTTACCTCATCCACCACATATATCCTCCATCACCGAATGGTGACATCAATGTTGAGATAGTGAGAAATGATGGATATATCACCTAGTTCTGCCTAGAAAGTTCTGGATCATAGAAGCTGAATGAAGCAGTGACCCTAACAGCCACTGGCAGCACCACCCGCTCCCTGGTGTGATGCTGCAGGTCGTGTTGAAGGAGGTGACACCACTCTGTGACAGATCCTTGTTCAGTCAGGGTCCCCTCACTATCTGATCCTGGGTTAAGTGTAGCTTGGGAAGCTGGTCATGGAATACTTGGGGTGGATACAGTAGATCCCTTTCCCCCCACACACTCACTCCTTGGTTTCAGAGTTTTCCCTTCTCTGCAGCCTGTACTTCATTTGTTGTTCATGTTGCAGGCTCAGATGCTGTAACTACAATCCCCATGCTCCATCCAGAGTTGAGTCACCAAATCCTCAGGTCTCCCTGAATGTCTGAGGCAGCTCATAGCACAACTTCCATCAAACCATCCCCATTTGCTGCACTAACTTTTCAATTTCAGGAGTCAGTCAGAAACCCCTCGGCTACCTATTGTGGACCAGAACAGATCCTTGCAAAATATTTCAAGAAGGTCACTTAGACCCAAACCTATCCTTATTTTAATCATAGATGTGAAGTATGCGTTCCAGATATGTTGTGACTGGTCAAACCTCCCGACATTAAGCAAAATATAATCGAGTCAAATGTTTTGTTTCAAATCCAATCGAAGAAAAGAACATTTTGGGATAGCTTATATGTTGGAACACTTACGAAAACAATAGATACTGTACCTTCTTGGTGTACACTGCTTGGCACAAAGATATATTCAAATACAGATTCTTACATGCAATTTTGTGATCCAGGAGGAAACAACATGAACAGAGATCTCAGACAGAAAAGCAGCTGGGGATCATGTATTGATACTTCCAATCCTTCGAGGATCCCCAACAGCTTCTGAATGCTGCAGATAAAAACAAAACGAGAAAGCTTGGTCTGGGAGAGCTGGCAACTGCCCTTCGATTGTTACTACCATTAAATAAAACCTAAAGGCCTCTCAGTTATTTACTTAAACTGTGTTCAGACAGCAGTTCTGCACCTCTGCCTTTATAACCTCCCTTCAAAAACAACCTAAGAGAACATAACCTCTTTACAGTGATAGTAAACTCACAACTCACCTTTAATAATATGATCCATCAATATACAAAAATGGATTAATTTTAGACCTGCTAATCGTCCTCTATTAGTACACTGAAATGCATATATATTACATTGACTCTGAGCATACAAATGTTCACAACTAGATTCGATTTCACTCATTTTAACCCTGCCACAGAATGCCTTTGTCTTTCTTCATCCAAGTCTCCACAAAGTGTCAAATCTTAGGTTTCTCGCCCTATCAACTGTATAATTTCAAATTGAATAGCAGCAATAATAAGCTCAATTGAAACAGACTGGTATTCGTCGCCCTAAACTTCTTCAATAACTTTAAGGGGTCATGATCAGTGATAAAGATTTGTCTCAGGTATGTTATTGGCAATTTAAATGTTGGGATGTTGTAACGCCAACACCAAGCTCAAGGCCTCCTTCCCCATTTGAGAATAAATCTGAAAAATGTTTCCACTAGATGCACCAACCACACATTACGTAATGGAGCACTTCTCATCTCTCCAATAGTCCTTCTGAATAACATAGCTCCTCATGTCTCAGCATAAAAGAATTACATGCTTCTGTGCCTCTTAATGCTGTAACCCCTTTACCTGCTACTCCTGGCCTATGCCAATAAACCTTACTCTCACAGGGATATGTTTTAAGAAGATCTCGCACATTCTTCTCAATCCCTCATAGAAACCAGCTTTTGATTTCTGAACCAAATCATTATCATCAGCCATTTCAGCTTCGAATCTTGCCATTTTAACTCTCTGCACTTCCACACGAGTTCTCACGACTGCAGGAAGTGAATTGTTGAACTTCTCCAAAACAAGAATCTCTCTACGAGTGCAATAGCTTTGCTTTGTTTTTAATACCCTTCCCCACCTTTCAAAATTACTTTGTTAGATTCTTTCAAACTGAATGTGCGTTTAACCAGGGACACTATTTAAGATTCCTGAAACACTGTCTGTCGGCTTCTGGCACAAGCTCAAATGCACTTCAGATGGCTTTCTTCACCTCTTCCGATAGGGATGCAAATACCAATCAGCTTTGTTTGAATCAACTAAATCCACATGGTCAATGTGCACTGCATTTGTTTAGCCACTTTCTCAAATGAAATTAAAAAGGCTCCCCCATTCTTCTCATCAAATTTAGATAATGTCTGGGTTTACTTAAACATATCTCCATCAGATGGGGTTGCTATATCCTCACTATCCTCCTCATCCAGTCTACCATCTACCTTCATCTCGACCCTACATGTCAACTTTCCTCTCTAATTACTAACTTTTGAATTTGAAATACTCTGCTTTTCTTCTCTCTTTTTCTCTCTTTCTTCTTCATTTCCTTTTCTTTTATTTCTACTTTTCATCAGAATTCAAACTATTCAATTCCTTCTCATGTTCAAGGCGCCTCATTTGAAATTGTATTCTAGCCATTTCCAAAAACTCTGATGGCGTTTCCACCAAATGTAATTGCCAATCTCTAGCTGTAATTATCTCTCATTTTCTCACAGACAAACACAACCCCAACTCCAGCTTGTCTGCCAATTCCTACAGCTTTGCCTTCATTACCTTTTGTAAACCGCCCAACTTCATTTCTTCCATACCCAGAGAACTCTCAGTGACTGAAAGAATCTTTACACACAAAACACCGTTTAAACCATCCGAATTCAACATCCGGAACCAAAGACACGAACAACTACCATACACGACCTTTGAAGCCAATAGTCTCTCGGTGCATACTCTCCAGTGTCTGCATGAGCTTATTCTGGATGCTCTGGTTTCCTCCCACAACCCAAAGATGTGCATGTCAGGTGAATTGGTCATGGTTAGTTGTTCAAAGTTTTCAGGGATCTATGGGCTAGGTGCCTTAGTAAGGGTCTGGGTAGGTTACTTCTCGGAGGGTCGGTGTGGATTTGTTGGGTCGCGTGGCTTGTTTGCACACTGTAGGGATTGTAATTCTAAATCAGTTTGGTATTATCGATTTAGAACCAGACAAGAGACCCCAATTTGCTATAGACCAATCAGACTGCCTCAAACTATTTTAAGAAGGTAGCTTGGATGCCAACCTTTCCTTATTTTAAAGGTACATATGAAGTGGGAGTTCCAGATGTGATGCTACTAGTCAAACCACTGACCATTAAGCAAAACACAACATACTTAAAGATTCTAATGAAAATCCATTCAAAATGAAGAGGAATTTCGAATTATTTAACTATTGGAAACCATAACCGAATAATGGAAACAGTACCTTCTACAAATGAACTGTTCCAATATACCAACATCCCATAAACACACCCCTTGGCAAAATGGAACATTCAGACATGCATTCTTGCATACAGTTCTCCAATTCAGGAGGAAACAGCATCAAGTCAGGTTTCAGAGAGAGTAACAGCTGGGGATAAGTTACTAGGCTGTTGTTACTGCTTTTTAATATAAACCATAAAAGTGTCGTAAGTCATTTACTTGAACCGTTTCAGTCGGCAGTTTGGCCTTTAAGATCTCTTATTTAAAGAAAGGAGAAAATAATCTCTTTTAAAAGTGACAGCATTGTCACTCACTTTAGATCCTTGGCCCATTATTTGAGGGACTTCCTCGATTGTAAGGTCACCTGAGAGGGACAAATACAGGTACAGACCAAGTTACAAGGATGTGTCTCATAACTTCTGAAACACCCCTAACCGTGGACCATCACATGTGACATACCAGGAAGTGAAAAACAGCCTGGCACACACCATTTCCCTGTTTCTGAGCTTCACAATGCCAGGACTCGATACACTAGAGAGCCATAAACAAAGGCCAGGGAAAGAAACAGAGAGACAGAAAGATTCACATTGAAGACAGAAAGAGACAGTTAATTAACTGAAAAGATGCTGTGGAAATATGGGGCAAAAGACAGGGCAGTGGGACTAACTGGAGAAGTGAGAATCTTCGAGAGTAAACTTAAAAGAATGAGCACATTGAATAAAGGTATTGTCAGATCAGCTGGAATGGTTTGTTACATCAAATTCTGAATCTGCTTCACAGAACACCACAAACAACATAAACTGGGACAAGATGACAGCCCAGCATGGAGAGCTGTGCAGAGCACGCTAGTGTGTTGCTCAGTAAACTGCACTATCGGCCCAGAATAGAGAGTATTGCAATCTTTACTATCATATGGTAACTATACTCGCATCAAATTACTGCAATGTCCACAATGAGAAGGTTTGCTGTGTGTGTGTTCCTCAGAAACTGAGGGAGAGTGTGTGTGCGCGCGATAGGCGTGGTTGAATGCGAAACTCATTGTTTGAGAAGGAACGCACATGGAGGAAACTATTTTAAATAAGAACAACTAGCAGGCTTTTTGTTAATCAACAGAGAGAGAACGAGAGAGGTTTCATGGACAGATGAGATAAATTGTTTGAGAATGTTAAAATAAAGGCATTGCCAGAAAAAAAAACAGCAATATCCATCGGCGTGCACATGAATGACAGATGGATGGGAGTTTGGTGTGAGTTCGAATCAGATTTGCTTTGGCAGGTTTGAAGCCGGGAGTGTCAGCAGCAGATTATTGGCTTTGTTAAGACGGTACTTCATAGCTCAAGGTTCAAACAGCAGATGGACTAAACCAGTGAGATATATTCTGGAATGGTGAGTATTTCAAGTTCGAAATGGTCAGGATATGGTGTCATGAATCAGCTCATGGGCAATGGGATCTCCCACAGTTATGACTTGTCTGCTTCAGTCGCAGATATTGGCCAGGGATGGGATAGAAACAGTGGCAGGAAGTGGAGTTTGTAACCAGAACAGTAGAGAGCGACCTCCCTGCTCTTAATATTTAAATAACAAAGGCAATGATACAGTAAATTGTAGGTCTCCACTGGAACTGAATAGGTCAACATAGAGAGTAACACTGCCAGCTCAGAGAGGGAGACAGTCATTGAACACATGCATTGATGTAGTTAGTAGTGGTCTGTAGAGTAAATATCTGGAATGATAGTGGCAAGAAGTGTAGACGATATAAAGGAACAGTAATACAGTCATAATCGGTTTTTAGAACAAAACAACCTGGACGTTGACACTTACCAGGAACACCAACGATAGCCAGGAAAGGATAATAAAAATATTGAATAATGAGAAGAGCGTAATAGATCCGCCATGATAATGGCCACCAAGTTAATGCAGAACGACGCCAAACGTAATTGGATTAACTCCTGTCTATTGTTGGAACATGCCAGTCTAATGTTCCCAGATTCGGATACGTTTTTGGAATATTCCAGTCTAATGTTCTCAGATTCTGATCTCTCCTCGCCCTCTCACTGGGTCTCTGTCAGTGCTGTCGGTGATGCTCCCGCTTATGTTATGGGATAACACATTTAACAGCGCCCATTTATCATTAAAAGATGGAAACCCTCCTCTGGGATAATTAGAATCCATGGAGATTGGTATTAATCACAGTCACTGAACAAACACTGGGTAACCGAGCAAAGACGACAACAACGGATGAGTGGGCACTGCACAACATTCAACAGACAGGAGGGTTCGCTCCCAGTTGGGGAACACTTCAGTGGTCCCGGACATTCAACTTCGGACCTTCTAGTGACCATCCTTCAAGGCGGACTTCAGGACAGGCAGCAGCGAAAAGTGGCCGAGCAGAGGCTGATTACAAATTTCGGTTCCCATAGGGAGGGCCTCAACTGGGGCCTTGGGTTCATGTCACATTGCAGGTGACCACCATTGCACTACACACACACACACATACACACACACACACACACACACACACACACACACACACACACACACACACACACACACACAGAGTCTCCTATACACACACATACATACGGACACACATGTACACAGACATGGACACAGACACACACACACCCTTAAAGACACACACACTCTCACAGGCATCCGCTCAGAGACTTAGACCACTCGACTGTCATGCACACACATATACACTCTCTCTCACTGATACTCAAGCCCCCCACCCCAGACACACACACACATTCCCACACTCACACATGCAACCCCTCACAGACTTAAGACACTTTAGATCACTACACACACATATACACTCCATCTCACACCCACAACCCCCAACTAAGAGAAACACACACATACAAACAGACAAAGGCCCACATGCACACATATATTTTGTGGGGTGAATTTGTACTTGTAGAGTTACATTGTACTTTGCTCAAAAACTGCATGAATTCATGCAAAACTCTGTTATCTCACTTTTCAGATTAGAATCAATCTAAACATTATGGTATAGACAGAGAACACAGGGGCTAACACCTTCAAAATATTGTCTAACTAACACTCGTTGTTACTGCTAACCTGAGAATTCAACTTTAAAAGACAAAGGTTTTGTAATTTACACATGAAAGAAGTGAAACTTTCATGATATTCGAACAGATGAAAGACTCAACAAACAATCAGAGTATTTTGCAATGTATAATTTCCGTTACATCACACTGTAAATTTTTGCGATAAATTCTGTGCCTTAGAAGTGTGTCCTCCGCTATCACCTGATGAAGGAGCGGCGCTCTGAAAGCTCGTGTGCTTCCAATTAAACCTGTTGGATGAAAACCTGGTGTTGTGTGATTTTTAACTTTGTACACCCCAGGCCAACACCGGCATCTCCAAATCATGACTAAACAAACAGGCTCAGTTAAACAGTTCCACACATCATTTTTCATATCACTATAAAAGGGAACATTTACCGGGTTTGGATGGAATGGATGAGGGTTGCTGAGGGATGGACCAAAAATCTTTAAACCTTTTGAATCTTTTTTTAAAAGTTGTATATGAGAGTATTAAAAGGCACTGCAGTGGTCTATATCTGTTGCACTCTGTTTATGAAAGGAGGCAGTTATAAAATAACAGATCGGTTGCATAAAAAAAAGTCAGGTGGGCAAGTTTCTAGATACCTTAACCCACAGTATAATACTTATTGACCAGTGTGAGGCTCCTCCTGGTTTTAAGTGCCCTGTTATCAATCCTTTCATAACCTTGAGACAGAGCATTGAGACTGCTGCAAAGCAACAGGCTGAAGCAATTCTGTCCCTATGGGCCTCTTACAGAGGGATACGAGAAGACTATTGAGCCCATATTAGCCTGTTGCTACTTGAAAAGGTGGAAATCTAAAATATTGGCACATTTTGCCAACAGAATCATTCAAAACGAAGAGATATGTCGCTGCTGCTGTATGAGGTGTAACTGAGAGGGCACCTGGAGTAAATTGTGTCATTTGTGTTTCTGTAACTGGGAAGGGATGGACCTCCATCAGATACAGTTTCACGGCTGCTCGTAATCCACGGATTACTGTGTCTTTTAATGTCTCGGGTCTGTTACACAGGGACAGGAGGGAGGCCATTCAGCCTCTCCCGTCTATTACAGAGGGCCACGAGGAGCCCATTCAGCTTCTCGAGCCTGTTACAGAGGGGCAGGAAGTGTTTATTTAACTTCCAAGTCTGATACACATAAATATTAGTTTTAGATTAGTTTTGGAATATGAAAGACCTGATGTAAACATTAAAGTTCTGACTTTGAACAAGGCCAATTTTGAAAGTGTTAGACGAACCCTGTGAAAGGCTGATTGGAATACCCTATTCCCAGGTAAAGGGATGGTTAGTAAATGCAAGGCCATCAAAACTTGGTTTTATAGAGTCCAGAGCCAACGTGTTCCCATTAGTGAGAGGGGCAAGGCTGGTGGGTGCAGGGAGTGCTGGATGGCTAGATATATTGATGGTCTGGTCAAGGTAAGGACGGAGGCATATGTCAGGTAAACAGAGCTGAGATCAAGAGAATCCCGAGAGGTATGTAAGGGCAACACGTGTACAGTCAATGGGGAAATCAGGCCAGAAAAATGTGGACAAGGGATGGCTTTAGAAATACGGTTAACGAGGTGTTGAAGAAATTATACAAATCCTTTAATGTCAAAAGATTAACTAGGGAGACAATAGGGCCCCATAAAGATCAGTAAGGCTACCTGTGTATGGAACCACAGGAGATTGGAGGGATACGAAACATGTATTTCTTCTCAGTATTTAACGTAGAGGAGGTTACAAGAGCGAGAGAATGAAGAAATATAAAGTGATACCTTGAAAGTGTCTATATTACAAGGAGGTGTTGGACATTTTAAAACACATAAAGGTGAACAAATCCCTGGGACCTGATCAGTTGTATCCCAAATATTTGTGGGAAGCTAGGAAAGAGATTGTTCAGCATTTTGCTGATATATTTGTAACATTGATTTCCACAGGTGAGGAATCAAAAGACTGGAGGGTTGCTAACATAGTGTCATTATTTAAGAAAGAAAGGAAAAAAAAAACAAGTAACTATAGATCGGTGAGCCTGACGTCAATGGTGACTAAATTGTTAGAGGGGATTTTGAGGAAAAAGATCGATATGCATTTGGAAAGAAAAGGACTGAAGAGGGGCTTTGTACATTGGAGATCACATCCCACTGACCTGGTGGAATTTTAAGAGGAAGTGATGAAGATGATTGATGAAGGCAGGACAGTGGATGTTGTCTTTATGGAATTCAGTAAGAAAACAAAACTGTTCTACATGGTAGACTGGTTAGCAAGATCAGACTGTCTGGGATCGAGGGAGAACTCGCCATTTAGATCCAAAATTTTCTTGAATATTGGAAACAGGGCTTGACAGTGGATATTTGTTCATTAAACATGGAGACGTGTGACCAGTGACGTGCCGCAAAGATCAATAGGGGATCCACTGTCTTTTGTCACTGATAGAAATCATTTACATTTGAGTATATGAAGTATGGTCAGTAAGTTTGTAGATAATAACAAATTTGTTGGTGTCGTCGACAGTGAAGAATGATCTCTCAGACTAAAATGGGACTTTGCTTAGGTGAGCCGAGGAGTGGCAGATGGAGTTTATTTTAGATAAATGTGAAGTATTGCATTTTACCAAGATAAATTAAGGCAAGACATACAGGTAGGGTTCTGTCGAAAGCTGTCAATCAAGGAGAACTCCATCGAAATTATCGATTTCCTACAGTTAGGAAACAGGCTTTTCGGCCCATCGAGGCCACACCGCACCTCTAAACAGTATCCTACTGGACAAACCCATACCCTATCCCTCTTAGCCTGCATTTCCCATGGCTAATCGATCCCGCCTACACATCCCTGGGTACATTACGCAATTTAGCATGGCTGATCTACCCTTATCTGTATATTTTTATACTGTTGGAGGAAAACATAACATCCGGAGGAAACTCATGCAGACAGGGGAGAATGTGCAAACTCCACACAGGCTGTCATTCAAGGATGGAGTTAAATCCAGATCGCTGCGCTCTGAAGCAGCAATGCTCGTCACTGAGCTACTGTGTCACCTTGTGGTGCAGGTTCTCTATTCCTTGAAAGTGCCGTCACAGGTAGACAGTGCAGTGAAGAAGGCACTTGGTGATCTTCCCTTCTTGGTACGTGCTTTGAATCTAAACATTTTCCCAACGTGTTGCATCTGTACAGGACATTCGTTTGGCGACTTTTGTAATATTGCCTTTAATTCTGGTCTCCCTGCTGTCGGAAAGATGTTGTCAAACCTGAAAGGGTACAGAAGAGATTTAAAATAATGTTGCAGGTGTTGGAGGGTTAGAGTCACAGGGAGAGATTGAACAGTCTGGGACTATTTTCAAGTGTTGAGGCTGAGTGGTGACCTGAAAGACGTTTATAAAAGCATGAGGGGCATAGATAAGGTAAACAGTCAATGTCTTTTACCCAGGATAGGCGAGTCCAAAATTAGAAGACATAGGTTTAAGGTGAGAGGCGAAAGATTTAAAAAGGAACATGAGGGACAACATTTTCACACAGAGACTGCTGTGTGTATGAATTGAACAGACAGAAGAGGTGGTGGAGGAAGGTACAGTTACACCATTTAAAAGGCATTTGGATGGATACATGCATGGGAAGTGTTTAGAGAGAGATGGGCCAAGTGCTGTCAAGGAGGATGAGATTTATTTAGGATATTTGGTCGGAATGGGCGATCAGACCGAAAGGTATTTTTCCATGCTGAACATCTCTAAAACTCTATTGCCTCTTGAGTGTATAACACAGGAACAGGAGGAGGCTATTCAGCTTCTGAATTCTGTCAGCCAACTTGTTTGTTCAATTGCTGAGAGTAAAATACAAAAATACATCATTCAGATTTTGATGGTGTTTTACAGAAACAGGGGAAAGGCATTTAGTCAAGAGAAGCTGTAAGTAATGTGAAGAGGCCATTCAGTCCTTCACCTCCATTCCACAGGAGCAGCAGGTGAGCACAGAGCTATTGCAGCCTGTCAGTCAGTAGCAGGAGGGGACATCTACTATCGCAAACCTTGGATCAGGAGGCAGTCACACAGCTGCCCAAGACTGGGACACAGGAACAGGACGCAGTCATTAAACTGCTTGAGACTGGGACACAGGAACAGGAGGGAGTCACTCAGAGCTCGAAACTGGGGCACAGGGAAATCTGGAGGTGAGTGAGGCCCCAGCATCCTGTTATGCAAGGACTGCAGGAGGTGACTCACTCCCCATCAGTATGGGACACTGGGAGAGAAGGGGAGTTTGCTTGGAACAAACAGAAATATATGAATAGGTTGCATTAGTGGTCCATTCACTCCTGCCCCAACATTCACTATGACCACGGCTGATCTGATTGTGATTCCCTCATTCCATTTTACGGAGACTCCCCTCTCTGCAGCTCCATTTGTTGGTCATGTTGCAGGCTCAGATACTGCAACAACACTCACCATGACTCATCCAGAAGGATGGGTCTAACAGGATGAGTCAGGATTTGAGGAATCCAATGACAAGAATGAAAACACAACATAAAGGTATTGTCAGATGTTTCGTTCTCTCACATTCACAATCCAACTCACATAACCAGCCCAACCATTACATATTCAGAATGGAGCACTGTGTAGATCCGGTTCGTGTACAGCTTTATGTAACGCAGCACTTTCCAAAGTGAAACTCTATGCAGCCCACACCAATGCTTGATCTATAATCCTGGACTAAATGTTCAGTGTGGGGAGCTGTGCAGTCCGCACTGGGTCATTCATATACAAACACAGGCTGTTGCATTGTTCGGTAACACTGTATTAGATCACTGCCCAGTGTGGGGAAACATGTAACCAATGCTGGAAGTGACAGAATGTGCAGTTCCCATCCATTTCCAGCTCCATATCTGCACTCTACCTTGACAAGGGGTGTTCGAATGTGAAAATCAATGTGAGGAGGAGATATAAATGGAAACAATTTAAATGCCAATAGTTCTGAATAAGGCGCATATCACTCTAGTATTTAAAGTTGAAATAACTGAGATAATATCCAATGAGGTTTTGTGAACGGTGCAAAGGATGAAGAGGAGGATGGTGATGTTATAGTGGTAGCACTATAAGCCTCCACATAATCAATGGGAATTAGAGGAACAAATATTCAGGGAGACTGGCGAGACTTGCAGGAGCAATAGGGTTGTTATAATAGGTGATTTTAATTTTCCTAACATAGACTGGGATTTCCAGATGGTTAAGAACTTAGATGGAACGTAATTTGTTAAGTGTGTTCAGGAAAGCTTCCACAAGCAATATAGAGAGGTTCATATTGGGGAAGGGACAAACTCGACCTACTGTGGGGAAATAAGGTCGGATAGGTGACGGAGGTAAAGTGGGCGAGCATTTTGGGAATAATGACTAGAGCTGTATTAGTTTTAAAATAATAATGGTAGGGACAAAATTGGTCCACAGAATCAAGTTCTAAATTGGGGCAAGGTGTATTTTGTTGGAATTAGACAGAGGATTGCAGGGGTTGATTGGAGTAGTTTGTTTCGAGGTAAAACAATCCCGGGCAAATGGGACGGGTACAAAAGTGAGATAGCTCGAGTTCAAGGTCTATATGTTCCTGTGAGGATGAAGGGAAAGTGAGGCTGGAAGAGAGAAGCCTGGATGACAAGAAATATTGAGGCTCTGACCAGAAAGAAATGAGGCGTGGCTCAGGTACAGGCAGCTGGGATCAATGGAATCCCTGGAAGTACACAGGGTATACAGGAGTTTACTGAAGAAGGAAATCAGCAAGGCAAAAAGAGGGTAAAGATAGCCTTGGCTGAGCAGAGTAGTGTGAATCCAAATTCTGTATAGGAAAGAAAAAGAACAACCAGAGAGAGAATACGACGCCTTACAATCCAAAATAGGCATGCATGTGTAAAACTTCAAGAGATGGGTGAGGTCCTCAATTTCCCCTCTGTGTTTACCATGAAGAAAGACATGAAGACCTGTGACCTTTGGGAGGTTAGTTGCGATATCTTAGAACAGTCCATATCACTGTAGAGGTGCTGATGGACATATTAGAAATCATAAAGTCAGTTAAATCTCTTGGTCCTGACCAGACATACCCAAGAGCACTGCAGGTGGCGAGAGAAGACAGTTCAGGGGCCAAGGACCCGGAAGACTGGGCGGTAACAAATGTGCCCTTATTCAAGAAGGGTTGCAAAGAAAAGCCTGGGAAAGATAGACCAGTAAACTTCACATCTGTGTTCGGTAAACCCTTTGAGTAGGTTCTGAGATATAAGATATACATGCATTTGGAAAGACAGAGTTTGACTTGGAGCAGTCAGCATAGCTTTGTGTGTGGCAGATCATGTCTTAGAATTTTTGTTAGAGTTTTTGAGGAAGTGACCAGAAAGGTTGACAAGGGCAGACTGGTGGACACAGTCTATATGGATTTCAGTAAGGCCTTTGATAAGGTTCCACATGGTAGGCCGCTCTGGAAGGTTAGATCGCATGGACTCCAATGTAAACTGGCAAATTGGTGACACAATTGTCTTGACGTTATGAAGCAAATGGCTATGGTGGAGGTATGCTTGTCGGACTGGAGGCCTGTGACTAGTGGAGTGCCTCAGTGGTTGGTCCTGGGCCCATTGCTGTTCGTTGTCTTATACCAATGATTTGGACCAGAGTGCACAACGCTACGTTAGTAAGTTTGCAGATGACTCTAAATTGGAAGGCATCATTTACAATGAGAATCATTATCAGAAATTGCAGCAGTACCTTGGACAGCTGAGGAAGTGGGCTCAGAAATAGCAATTTGAGTTTAATACTGATAAGTGTGACGTCTTGCATTTTGGAAAGTCAAATCCAGGTAGGAGTTAAATGATGAGTGAGAGGGCCTAAAGGAGTGTAGTGGAACAAAAGGATGTGAGAGATCAGGTGCACGGTTGTCTGAAATTTGAGTCACAGATACACAGGAGAGTGAAGAATGTTGTTGGCATACTGGTCTTCATCAACACATTGAGTATAGAAGTTGGGACGTGATGTTGCACTTGCACAGGATGTTGGTAAGGCTGCAGTTAGAGTATTGTGTTCAGTTTTGTTCATCTTGCTCTTGAAAGGATATTATTGAACGAGAAAGAGTGTAGAACAAATTTACAACGATGTTTCCTGTGCTAAAGGTTCTAAGTTATAGGCAGAGGTTGGACAGGTTAGAACTTATTACTTTCCAGCGTAGGAAACTGAGAGGGTTCTTATAGAAGTGTAGCTCTTATAAAATCATGAGAGGTGTGCATTGAGTGATTACTTCAATTTTTTTCCCTAAGGTTGGGGAATTGAGGACTAGAGAATATCCATTAATGTTTGGAAAGGAAAAAAAGTCTATAAAAAGGAACCTGAGGGGCAATTTTTTTACACAAAGTGTGGTATGCATATAGACTGAGCTGCCAGTGGAAGTGATTGAGGTGGGTACAATAAAAACATTGAAAAGGCTTTCGGACAAATACACAGATAGGAAAGGATTAGAGGGATACAGAGCAAGGGCGGGGAAATGGGGTGAGTGTGGATGGACATTTTGGTTGGTATGGACCAGTTGGGCCAAATGGCCAGTCATACTGGCAGTCTCGTGCAGTATGACTGTAAATGAGTGGAGGCAGAGTGGGGGAGACTGAGAAAAAATGTCATGGAAGGATATGTTCACAGGTTTCAGAATGCTGAAACGAAGACATTTCGATAGTATCATGCAACATGGGTCAGTATTATGAAGAATTATGAGTGAATGGGATATTGTGTGAGTCCAGTCGATGGAGAGTTTTGGATGAGCATTTGTTCTGCAGCTTTGTAACTGGGAGTGAGGACATCAGAGTCTTCGCCTCACTGGGCAGAATCTGACAAAAATCTGTCGCAGTGACATTTTCATTAAGAGTGACAGAGGGGTTGCCTGCACGAGGCCGAGCTAGTTTCCTAGTGCTATCTTACCAAACTCATCTCATTAACTACCCACCCCACTCCATGGTGTTCCTCTCATACAATGCCAGCTCGCTTCTTCCACCCATCATGACTGGAGGTACTCAAAATCGCCCGGATGCCCCCGGATATTCCATGACCACTGACACTGGGGCCACCTTTAAATGGCCAAGGGGCACACGGTTGAGCTTTCTCAGTTTGGAGCTGCCCTGCACAGTTTACCCCGATCATGGCAGATAAGGGGAAATTACATCACGGTTTGTTGACAGGGGCACGGAGGTCCTGGTGGATGCGGTAGTACAGAGGGGGACCATTCTCTTCCCAGAGGGATCACTCCACCAGACACACCGAGCCTGGTCTGAGCTCACCACTCAGCTCAGTGCAGTATCTGCGGTCTGAGTAAATGTCCAGCAAAACAGGACAAGTTTCAATAACCTTCCCCACTCTGTTAGGATAAGGGTCACCATATTCTCTCTGCTCCCTCACACTCACTGTATGTCTGTTATAGCACCGGTTCCCGAACAAATCTCATGCTGCATACTCACGATTGCATACAGCACCTTCCCTCTCTTTCTCTCTTGCATCTCTAATGCCCCCCACACAGTTATAGAATATTCTGGAGAATGCCAATTATTCGATTTTCCAGATCATGTTCCAACTTATTCCCAGTTTCAGTAAAGTGGCTGTGCCCCAGTGTGTGACATGTAAGAGGATGGAGTAGAGATGTACGTTTTTCAAATCACACACAATTAAAATCCATCATGAGGCTATTGTGTACTTCAAAAATGCTCCAACATTCAATACGTTTGGAGGTGATCTGATGTTTTTCTCAGCTCCACGTTACAGGAACTTTCAGTCATTCAACCCGCAGCTTCCTGTTACCGAACAGACGATTCTCAGAAACTTATTACCCAGTGTTTCTTCTAGCATGTGTTCCAAAGGCACTTCCCATGGGGACAGACTCTCGTAACAATATATTTCATCTGCTTTATAAATTCATACAATAGTCAGCATGCTTTCCACAGACCAATAAAAAAATGCACTTATGTTATGGTTATCGATATCCAATCACAATTAGTCATTCTGGTTATTTCACATGTCTCACCTTATTGTATTCAGCCAAAGAAAGCTTCCAAACACTTGTCTCAATATAAAATACAATTTCTAGCAGAGAACGTTTTTATCCTCAGCCGTTACCATGACGATTATCTCAAATATACCTTTTACCTTGTCATGAATGTTTCTCTTGCCCTTTGTCTGTTACTGATTCTGTGCATAATAGTTACACAGTCACCCACTCAGTTGGCTGGATGGTTGGTTTGTGATGCAGAGGGAGGCCACCAGCGTAGGTTCAATTCCCCTCACTGACAGAGGTTACCATGAAGGGGATGCTCTCTCAACCTCACCCCATTACCCAAGGTGTGGTGACATTCAGCGTAAACCACCATGAGTGGTCTATCTAATGAGAGCTCTTTGGGACTCTGTTCTATTAATGTTAGCATTTTAATATTTTTAAAAACTTTTTGACTGAAAAATAGATTTTTATTATTATATTAAAACAACAACAAAACAACTCAAATAACTGAACAATATTTCACCCATGTGCATGTACATACAGAATAAGTTAAAGTCTATAAACGGACAGAAGAAAAACAAAAATAAACAATAAATAATCAATAAATAATACAGCTCAGAATAAGAAAGCGATAGCTCTTGTTCTTCGAGAACATTAACTGATACACATTCATATGTTCACAATTCTTCATTTTAGATTCATTAGACAATATCGTCATTGCTATATAAAAGCCATTTTTCGAGTGGCAGATAAACCTAATCGTGGTAATCCAAAAAAGATTGCTATATCTTATATAAATCTCTGCTTTCTGGCGCACCATACAGGTGAAAACGTCCAAAGGGATATTCTCCATGATGAGCTTACGACGAGCCAACAGACCCTGGGGGTTGGGGGTGGGGGGGAGAGGCTGGGGTGTTTCATACATCAGACACAACACAATACTTTCCCTAGCACAGGAAGTGTGGGGGAGATACTAAACGAGTATTTTCATCAGTATTTACTGTGGAAAAGAATATGGAAGTTATCACATGTCGGGAAATAGATGGTGACACCTTGCAAAAAGTCCATATTACAGAGAAGGAAGTGCTGGGTGTCTTAAAACGGTTAAAGGTGGATAAATCCCCAGGACCTGATTAGGTGTACCCTAGAACTCTGTGGGAAGCTAGAGAAGTGTTTGCTGGGCCTCTTGCTGTGATTGTTGTAATATGGATAGTCACTGGTGAGGTGCCAGAAGAATGAAGGTGGCTAACGTGGTGCCACTGTTTAAAAAGGATGGTAAGGACAAGACAAGGAACTATAGACCAATGAGCCTGACGTTGGTGGTGGTCAAGCTGTTGGAGGGAATCCTGAGGGACAGGATGTGCATGTATTTGGAAAGGCAAGGACTGATTAGGGATAGTCAACATGGCTTTGTGCGAGGGCAATCATGTCTCACAAACATGATTGAGTATTTGGAGGAAGTATCAAAGAGGATTGATGAGGGCAGAGGGATAGATGTGATCCATATAAACTTCAATAAGGGTTTCGACAAGGTTCCCCTTGGGAGACTGATGAGCCAGGTTAGGTCTCATGGAATACAGGGAGAACTAGCCATTTGGATACAGAAGTGGGTCAAAGGTAGAAGACAGAGGGTGGTGGTGGACGGTTGTTTTTTAGACTGGAGGACTCTGACCAGTAAAGTGCCACAAGGATCGGTGCTGGATTCACTACTTTTTGTCATTGACATAAATGACGTAGATGCGAGCATATGAGATACAGTTCGTAAGTTTGCAGATGTCACCAAAATTGGAGGTACAGTGAACAGCGAAGAGGTCACCTCAGATTACAACAGGATCTTGACAAGATGGGCCAATGGGCTGAGAAGTGGCAGATGGAGTTTAATTCAGATAAAGGCGAGGTGCTGCATTTTGGGAAAGCAAATCATAGCAGGACTTATACACTTAATGGTAAGGTCCCAGGGAGTTTTGTTGAACAAAGAGACCTTGGAGTGCAGGTTCATAGCTCCTTGAAAGTGGAGTCACAAGTAGATACGATAGTGAAGAAGGCGTTTGGTATGCAGTCCTTTATTGGTCAGAGTATTGAGTACAGGAGTTGGGAGGTCATATTGCAGCTGTACAGGATATTGGTTAGGCCACTGTTGGAATATTGCGTGCAATTCTGTTCTCCTTCCTATCGGAAAAATGTTGAGAAACTTGAAAGGGTTCAGAAAAGATTTATAAGGATTGGAGGATTTGACCTATAGAGAGAGGCTCAATAGGCTGAGGCTGTTTTCGCTGGAGCTTCGGATGCTGAGGGATGACATTATAGAGGTTTTCAAAAGTATAAGGGGCTTGGATAGAGTATATAGGGAAAGTCTTTTCCCTGGGGTCAGGGAGTCCAGAACTGGAGGGCATAATTTTAAGGTGAGAGGAGTCAGATATAAAAGAGAACTACAGGGTAACTATTTCACACAGAGGGTGGTACATGTATGTAATGAGCTGCCAGGTGAAGTGGGGGAGGCAGGTACAAGTGCAACATTTAAGAGGCATTTGGATGAGTATATTGAATAGGAAAGGTTTGGAGGGTTATGGGCCGGGTGCTGGCAGGTGGGACTAGATTGTATTGGGATATGTGGTCGGCATGGACGGGTTGGACCGAAGGGTCTGTTTCCATGCTGGACATCTCTATGACTCTATGACTTATATTAATCTCTGTTTTTTGGTGCACCATACTGGTGAGAAAGTCCAAAGGGATATTCTCCATGATGACCTTACAAAGACCCAACACATCCTGGGAGTTTCAACATCCAACACAACAGAATATTATTTCGCAGCACAGAAAGTAAGGATATATTTTTTCCCATGTGCATCAACGTAAGACACTCTGGGCAGGTGCAGGAAAAGAGAAACGGTGTCTATCTCCAATTCGGTCCCCCAAGACCCACTCTACCACACCGAACACAGTGATCCAATATATCCAAAGCCTGCAGCAGGACCACATGCAATTAGTAAGAGTGCCTGTAGTCATTCTGTATTTAGGACATGCTGAAGATAATCTCACATTGAATTTTGAGAGAAAATCTGGTGTTAGATAGACCCTATGAAGAATTTGCAACTGCATGGAATAGGTCCTATTACAGATCAAAATCCTTCGAGCATTTTCACAAATATCCTCCCATGTCACCGAAGAGATCTAAACCCCCTAACTCTCTCGCACAGACGTCACAAAGCTGCACAGTCTTGTCTGAGGGGACACTCTCCAACAAATGATAAAGGGTACTGACAAAGAGTGTATTCTTAGCAATAAGCACCCGCTTCTCTGTATCGGATCTGTAAGACTCTGTTAAAAGTGTGTGTTTTTAAAATCAAATCTCTAATCTGGAAAAAACAGAAGAAATCTCTACTAGGTAGTTCATACTTACGAGTTATTTGATCAAATGATATCATTGTTTCTCCCTCAAGTAACACGTGGTGGCTCAGTAACTTCGGGCACCAGGGTCACAGGTTTGGTTCCAGTCTTGGGTGACTGGCTGTGTGGAGTTAGTATGTTCTCAACTGTGACTGCATAGGTGTCCTCCTACGGTCTCAAAGATGTGCAGGTTAGATGAATTGCCAATGCTAAATCACTCAAAGTGTTCCAGGATCTGTAAGTTCAGACATTAGTCAGGATAAATATAGAATGGTAGGGGAATGGGTCTGGTTGGGTTACTCTTCAGAGGTTCGAAGTGGACTTGCTGGGCCCAAGGGCTTGTATCCACACTGTAGGGATTCTACTAATTCTAAATCACTCAAGCAAGGTACCCCCCTGGCTGCCCACAGTTTAAACCTGTAATCCATTATCCCCGGTTGACAACCCGGTATAGAATTAAAGGGGTAAGAAACATGGTTTGGGCTGGATTGCCCTTGATCTGAGGGTAGGTTCTTCAAGTTTTAACAGTATTGATAATCATTAGTTTTTGACAATACTCCATAAATGTTGTCATTTTATTCAAAGTTTGGGAGAAGATTTGTAGCTCGGGTGCTCGTTGTTGTCGTTCTGTTCGCCAAGCTGGGAATTTGTCTTGCAAACGTTTCGTCCGCTGTCCAGGTGACATCCTCAGTGCTTCGGAGCCTCCTGTGAAGCGCTTCTGTGCTGTTTTCTCTGGCATTTATAGTGGCTTGTCTCTGCCGCTTCCGGTGGTCAGTTCCAGCTGTCTGCTGTAGTGGGCGGTATATTGCGTCCAGGTCGATGTGTTTGTTGCAAAAGTTAGAACAAACAGTCTTACCGCAAATTCAAACCAAACTCTGGGTCAGATACGTGGATGACACCTTTGTAATAATTAAAAACACAGAAATAGAGAACACACACCAGATCATCAACGCCACACTCACAGGAATCTGATTAACTAGAGAAGAAGAAACGGACAACCAACTCCCATTCCTAGACGTGATGGTACAGAGAACACCGAACAGAGAATTCACCACAAAGGTTTACAGGAAAGCCACACACAGAGACCAAGTCCAAAGCAACCACCCCAACACACACAAACGAAGTTGCATCAAGACACTATTCAAAAGGGCCACAACACACTGCAGCACACCAGAACTGCAAAAAGAGGAAGAGGAACACCTATATAAGGTATTCGCCAAAAACGGATACCCTCACAATTTTATAAACAGATGCCTAAGGGAAAGACAATGGAACGAGGACATGCCGCAACCCAAAGGACTAGCCACACTACCATACATCAGGAGCATTTCAGAACTAACAGCCAGACTACTGCGACCACGAGGACTAATAACAGCACACAAACCAACAGCCACGCTCAGACAACAACTCACCAGAACGAAGGACCCGATACCCAACATGAGCAAAACCAATGTAGTGTACAAAATCCCATGCAAGGACTGCACAAAACACTACATAGGACAAACCAGAAGACAGTTAACGATCCGTATACACGAACACCAACTCGCCACGAAACGACACGACCAGCTATCCTTAGTAGCCACACACACAGACGACAAGCAACATGAATTCCACTGGGACAACATTACCATTATAGGGCATGCCAAACAGAGAACAGCCAGGGAATTCCTAGAGGCATGGCACTCATCCACAGACTCTATCAACAAACACATCGACCTGGACCCAATATACCTGCCGCTGCAGTGGACAGCTCGAACTGACAACCGGAAGCGGCAGAGACAGGCCACTATAAATACCGAAGAAAACAGCACAGAAGCGCTTCACAGGAGTCTCCCAAGCACTGAGGATGTCACCGAGACAGGGGATGAAACGTTTGCAAGACAAATTCTCAGCTCGGCGAACAGAACCACAACAACGAGCACCCGAGCTACAAATCTTCTCCCAAACTTTGAACTTTATTTCTACACCACACTCCTGCTCTCTCCCCCATCCTTTTGGTGTCTAGATATCCTTATTAGTCTTCAGTGCCTTGTCTTCCACAGCCTTATGTCAAAGAGAATTCCCAGGTTCACCCGTCTCTGAATGCAGACATTTATTCTTATCTAAATGCAATGTGACCTGACTGTACCTAATACTGTGGCCTCTTGTTCTAGACGTCCCAGCCAGGGGAATTATCATCACTGCTTCCAATCTACCTAACCCTGTCAGTGTTTTACATATCTCACTGAGATCTCCATTCATTTTCCTCAACCCCATGGAATACAGGCTCCGTCGCCCCAAAGGTTGCTCCCACAAAAAGTCTGTCATCCCAGAGATCAGTCTGGTCATCCTTCGCTGCATTCCCTCAATGTCAGGTTTGTCCTTTATTAGGTACGGAGACCAAAACTGCACACAACACTGCACAATGTTCGAGTTGAGGTCTCACCAAGGTCCTGTACAGTTCCACAGAGACACCCTTACTGCTGGACTCAAGTCCACCTGAAATAAGGGTCATTTCCCCCTTTATCTTCCTGACTACTTTCTGTTCCTGCAATATTGCTTTCAGTGAGTGGTGTACAGAGAGATCCCAGATCCTTTTCAATGTTACAGCTCCCCAATTGATGAGTCTGCGTAAACTGGTCAGCGTGCCAATGTATTCCCTGTATTGGCCTCTGTTTTCAGAACTCACTGCCCTGCATGGAACTCAGACGTCTGTCCAAACAATAACAAAAGAAAAGTGAAGTTCCCTTCATAGATCGACAATTCTCAACCACTTCCTTTTCCAATGGTTAGCTGGAATTTTAGTGTTTCCCAACAAAGTAGACAACATCACATCTATCCACACTGCTCTTCATCTGCCACATATTTACTCATTCACTTCATTTGTTTCAATCACCTTGAAGTTTTTTTTCACATCCTCCTCACTTTTCAAAATCCTAGTTCCGTCAGCAGACTTGGAAACTTTGCATTTGATTCCCTCAACGAGATGTTTGAGATGTATTGTTAATATCTTGCGCCCCAGCACCAATCATTGCGATGCCCCATGAGCCTTCCAAACTGAAAACCATCCATTTATTCCTACTCATTGTTTCCTGTCAACACTCCCATTTTAAAATCATATTCATATATAACCCCTTACCCTTGTGTTTTTACTTTGCACACTAGGCATGGGACTCTATTAAAATTCTTGCTGAAAATCCAAGTTCAGTGCATCTATTGTTTTTTTCTGTAATTAATCTGCCTGTCAGTTTCTCAAATATGTTTCCCATTTCATCAATGTGTGTTGATTTTTTTCTATGTCCATTATATTCAGTTCCAATAATATCTCCAAATTTGTGTATTTACTAATTTCATTCTATGTCATTTCTCATCAGACTCAGATTTTCTCCTATTGCTGCGAAGGCTTTGTTTATATCTTTTTCTCTGAAGACAGAAGTGAAGTAGCTGTGTCATGTTTCTCTGTTCTCCATTCTCCATTCCCTGGTTTCAGACTGTAAGGAAGCTGAAACTTTGACTAAAAAGAACAGCTGTTGTCTATTCACCCTGTCCATGCTCCTTGTAATCTTAAACCTGAATTACTTACCCACTCAACTTCCTCTGCTCCAAAATAAATAACTCGAGCTTACCCAGCCTCTCTCCACAGCTCATATGTTCCATCCCAGGGAACATCATGGTAAATCTCCTCTGCACCTCATCCAGTACAATCACATTCTTCCTGTAATGTGGCTCCCAGAACGGCACACAATTTGTAATTTGGTCTGACCAAAGTGCCATATTAAATTCGTATAATCTTTGGGTCAATGAATAAAGGCTTTATCTACAGTCATGCTGAACTATCAATTATCATATTTAGTCACATTCAGGAATGTGTGGATAAGCACCCTTTCAGCTTCCTAGTGTGGTGCAATTCTTTGAGTACTTCCCTGGCTGGTACCTTCTTGCAAAGTGTAAGGGTTTATCAGGGTTACATTGCATCTGCCACTGATCTGACTATCTGACCATTCCATCTGTACCTTCCTGTAACATAAGACCTTCCTCCTCACTGACAACCATCCGGCCAATCTTTGCGTCAAACACAAACCTATTTATCACACTCCCACACCCACTTCACATTCACATCTCTTATGAATATCACAAATAATAAGCGACACAGCACTGATCTCTGCGGTACACCGGGGAAATTGGGCTCCAGTCACACAAACAGCCATCTACCATGAAGTTGAGTTTGGATACAACTTGCCAAATCACTAATAGGCCCGACATGTTCCCTGGTTGTTCTGTTCCACTTGATATACGTGAAGATTATCTGGGGATTCTCCTTAATCTTGCCCTGCCAACAGGCTTCCATACCCCTGTGTTAGTCAGTCACCTCCGAGGGAAGCATTTCCTCCTTATTATGGTCTTCAATGGAATATGCCTTATCCTGTCATTATGTGCCTTAAATATTGAGTAAACAGCTCGAGAAACATCCTATTTATTTCCACCTCATCACATGTATCATAGATTTTTGAAATTTCACTGCGATCACCTCTCATGCTTTGAAACTGGAGAGGTCGCAAGACAACTGTCCCCATCAGAAAATCTTGTCATCTCAGGAATTAATGTGGAGAATGTCCATTGCACGTCCTCTATGATCAGTGTAATCTCTCTTAGATTAGGTCACCAACACTGCACTCAATACCTCAGGTACACTCTCACCAACACTCTATGCAACTACTTCATGATGTCTTTACCTCTATATTCCGATTCCCTTAAACAAACTCCAACCTAACTTTAACTTTCCAATTACACGTATTCCTCCAAACACCATTGACACTAATTTCATTTACGAACTGACTGTGTGAGTTATAGAGTCATAGAGATGTACAGCATGGAAACAGACGCTTCAGTCCAATCCATCCATATCTAGCAGATATCCAAACCCCATCTAGTCCCACTGCCTGCCTCTGGCCCATATCCCTCCAACTCTTCCTATTCATATAACCATCCAAATGCCTTTTAAATGCTACAATTGTACCAACCTCCACCACATCCTCTGGCAGTTCATTCCATACACGTACCACTGTCTGTGTGAAAGAGTTGCCCCTTAGGTCACTTTTATATTTAGATCAGGTTACTTATAGTGTGGAAACAAACCCACACCGACCCGCAGAAGCGCAACCCACATATACCCATTCCCTACACAATAACACGATTTTCAATTTAGCATAACCAAATTTCCTAACCTGCACATTTTTGGATTGTGGGAGGAAAAACACGCAGACACGGGAAAAATGTGCAAACTCCACGCAGAGAGTCGCCTGAGGTGGGAATGGAATCTGGAGTTGTGAGACAGCAGTGCTAACCACTGTGCCACCGTGCCGCCCAACATTGTTCCCCTCTTACCCTAAATCTATGCTCTTTAGTTCTGGACTTCCCGAACCCAGGGAAAAAACTTTGACTATTTATCCTCTCCATGCCCTTCATAATTTTGTACATCTCAATAAGGTCACCCCTCAGCCTCCGACTCTCAAGGGAAACCAGGCCCAGGCTGTTCAGCCTCTCCATATATCTCAAATCCTCCATCCCTGTCAACATCCTTGTAAATCTTTCATCAACCTTTCCAAGTGTCACAACATATTTCCGATAGGAAGGAGACAAGAATTGCACGCAATATTCCAACAGTGTACTAACCAGTGACCCGTTCAGCCGCAACATGACCTCTCAACTCCTATACTCGGTACTCTAACCAATAAAGGAAAGCAAAACAAACGCCTTCTTCACTATCCTATCTACGTGTGACTCCACTTTCAAGGAACTATGAACCTGCACTCCAAAGTCTCTTTGTTCAGCAACACTCCCCAGGACCTTACAATTAAGTGGAAAAGTCATGCTAAAAGTTTCTTTCCCAAAATGCAGCACCTCGCATTTATCTGAATTAAACACATCTGCCACTTCTCAGCCCATTGGCCCATCTGATCAAGATCCTGTTGTACACGGACGTAACCTTCTTTGCTGTCCACTACGTCTACAATTTTGGTGTCATCTGCAAACTTACTAACGATACCTCTTACGCTCGCATCCAAATTATTTATATAAATGGCAAAAAAAGGACCCAGCACTGATCCTTGTGGTACTCCTGAGGCTTGAAGTCTGAAAACAACCCTCCACCTCCACCCTTTGTCTTCAACCTTTGAGCGAGTTCTGTATCTAATTGGCTCGTTGTCCATGTATTCCATGAGATCTAAACTTGCTAACCAGTCTCCCACATGGAAAATCTTGTCGAACGTGTTACTGAAGTCCATATAGATCACATCTACCGCTCTGCCCTCATCAATCCTCTTCGTTACTTCTTCAAAAAATTCAGTCAAAGTTGTGAGACAGGATTTCCCCCCACAAAGCCATGTTGACTATCCCTAATCAGTCCTTGTCTTTAGAACTGCATGGAACAGTTAAGTATGTGTATACAGGGATGGTGCAGGAGGGAGGGATTCCGGTTTCTGGACAACTGGGGTTCTTTCTGGGGAAGGTGGGACCTCTATAAACACGATGGTCTCCACCTGGACCTGAGGGGCACCAGCATCCTTGGGGGGAGGTTTGCTAGTGCTCTTTGGGAGGGTTTAAACTAACTCTGCAGGGGCATGGGAACCTGGACTGTAGCTTTAGGGTACAGGACCTTGAGTGTAGGGAGGTTAGGAACAAGGCTTCAATCTCAAAGGTGGGTGCCGGTAAACAGGAAAGTGGCTGGAAGTATGTATACCTCAATGGCAGAAGTATAAGAAATAAGGTAGGTGAACTTGCAGCGTGGGTTGGTACCTGGAACTTCGATGTTGTGGCCATTACAGAGACGTGGGTGGGTAGAACAGGGACAGGAATTTCTATTGCAGGTTCCAGTGTTTAAACGTTTTAGGAGGGTCAGAGGTGGGGGTAAAAGAGGGGGAGGTGTGGCATTGCTTGTCAAGGATAGTATTACAGTGGTGGAAAGGACGATGGAGGAAGACTTGCCATCTGAGGTAGTTTGGGCTGAGGTTAGAAATAGAAAAGCTGAGGTCACCCTGTTAGGAGTTTTCTACAGGCCTCCTAATAGTCCGAGAGACGTAGAGGAAAGTATTGCAAGGATGATTCAGGAGAAGAGTGAAAGTAGTAGGGTGGTTGTTATGGGAGACTTTAACTTCCCAGATATTGACTGGGAAAGCTATAGCTTGAGTTCGTTAGATGGGTCGGTGTTTGTCCAATGTGTGCAGGAGGGTTTCTTGACACAATATGTAGACAGGCCAACAAGAGGTGAGGCCATACTGGATTTGGTTCGAGGTAATGAACCAGACCAGGTGTTAGACTTGGAGGTAGGTGAGCACTTCGGGGACAGTGACCACAACTCGGTGACTTTTACTCTCGTGATGGAGAGAGATAAGTGTGCACTGCAGGGCAACAGTTATAGCTGGGGGCAGGGAAAGTATGATGTGGTGAGGCATGACTTAGGATGCGTGGATTGGAAAAATAGGCTTCAAGGGAAGGACACAAATGATATGGGGAGCTTGTTCAAGGAGCAGCTATTGGGTGTCCTTGATAAGTATGTACCAGTCAGGCAGGGAGGAAAGGGTCTTGTAAGGGAGCCGTGGTTTAATAAGTAATTGGAATCCCTTGTAAAAGGGAAGAGGGCGGCCTATGTAAAGATGAGGCGTAAAGGTTTAGTTGGGGCGATTGAGAGTTATAAGGTAGCCAGGAAGGATCTAAAGAGAGAGCTAAGAGCAGCGAGAAGGGGACATGAAAAGTCCTTAGTTGGTAGGATTAGGAAAAACCCTAAGGCTTTCTAAAGGTATGTCAGGAATAAAAGGATGACTAGGGTAGGTATCGGTCCAGTCAAGGATAGTAGTGGGAAGTTGTGCGTGGAGGCAGAGGAGATTGGAGAGACACTAAATCAATACATTTCGTCACAATTCACTCAGGAACAGGACATTGTTGCTGATGTGAATATTGAGTCACAAGTGATTAGAATGGATGGCTTTGAGGTATGTAGGGAAGAGGTCCCGGGAATACTGGAAAGAGTGAAAATAGATAAGTCCCCTGGGCCGGATGACATTTATCCTAGGATCCTCTGGGAAGCTAGGGAGGAGATAGCAGAGCCATTGGCCTTGAGTTTTATGTCGTCGTTGTCTACAGGAATAGTGCCAGAATACTGGAGGATAGCGAATGTGGTCCCCTTGTTCAAGAAGGGGAGTAGGGACAGTGCTAGTAACTATAGGCCAGTGAGTCTCACTTCTGTTGTGGGCAAAGTCTTAGAGAGAATTGTAAGGGATAGGATTTATGAACATCTGGATAAGAATAATGTGATCAAGTATAGTCAGCATGGTTTTGTGAAGGGCAGGTCGTGCTTCACAAACCGTACTGAGTTCTTCGAGAAGGTGACCAAGGAAGTGGACGAGGGTAAAGCAGTAGATGTGGTGTATATGGATTTTAGCAAGGCGTTCGATAAGGTACCCCATGGTAGGCTGCTGCGAAAATTACGGAGGTATGGCATTGAGGGTGCATTAGAGGTTTGGATTAGGAATTGGCTGGCTGGAAGGAGACAGAGGGTAGTACTTGATGGTATAGGTTCAACTTGGAGTACAGTTACTAGCGGTGTTCCACAAGGATCTGTTTTGGGACCATTGCTGTTTGTCATTTTTATAAATGACCTGGAGGAGGGGCTTGAAGGCTGGGTGAGCAAGTTTGTGGATAATACGAAAGTCGGTGAAGTGGTGGTCAGCGAAGAAGGATGTGGCAGGTAACAGCGGGATATAGATAAGTTGCAGAGCTGGGAAGAAAGGTGGCAATTGGAGTTCAATGTAGCTAAGTGTGAAGTCATTCACTTTGGTAGGAGTAATAAGAAGATGGATTACTGGGCTAATGGTAGGCTACTTGGTAGTGTGGATGAGCAGAGGGATCTTGGCGTCCATGTACACAGATCTCTGAAAGTTGCCACCCAGGTAAATAGTGCTGTGAAGAAGGCATAATGCGTACTTGGCTTTATTGGTAGAGGAATTGAGTTCCGGAGTCCTGAGGTCATGTTGCAGTTGTATAAGACTCTGGTGTGGCCTTATCTGGAGTATTGTGTACAGTTTTGGTCGTCATACTATAGGAAGGATGTGGAGCCACTGGAACAGGTGCAGAGGAGTTTTCCCAGGATGTTGCCTGGCATGGTAGGAAGATCGTATGAGGAAAGGCTGAGGCACTTGGGGCTGTTGTCATTGGAGAAAATAAGCTTTAGGGGAGATTTGATAGAGGTGTACAAGATGACTGGGGTTTAGATAGGGTTGACAGTGAGAACCTTTTTCCGCGTTTGGAGTCAGCTGTTACTAAGGAACATAGCTTTAAATTAAGGGGAGTTTGGTATAGGACAGATGTTAGGGGTAGATTCTTTACTCAGCGGGTTGTGAGTTCATGGAATGCCCTGCCAGTATCAGTGGTGGACTCTCCCTCTTTATGGTCATTCAAGCGGGCATTGGATAAGCATATGGAGGTTATTGGGCTCGTGTAGGTTAGGGAGGCTTCGGTCGGCGCAACATCGAGGGCCGAAGGGCCTGTACTGCACTGTACCTTTCGATGTTCTATGTTCTATGTTCTATCCTGTCCTTCAGGATTCCCTCCAACAACTTGCCTACCACCGACGTCAGGCTCACTGGCCTATAGTTCCCTGGCTTGTCCGTTGCACCCTTTTTAAACACCACATTTGCCAAACTCCAGTCTTCTGGCACCTCTCCTGTGACTATCAACGGTACGAATGTCTCAGCAAGAAGTCTAGCAATTACCTCTCTAGCTTCCCACAGAATTCTAGGGTACACCTTTTCAGGTCCAGGTGACTTATCCACCTTTACCCGTTTCAAGACATCCAGCACTTCCTCCTCTGTATATGGACATTTTTCAACGTGTAACCATCTATTTCTCTACATTCTATATCTTCGATATCCATTTCCACATTAAATACTGATGCAAAATACTCGTTTAGTATCTCCCCCTTTTTCTGCGGATCCACACAACGGCCGCCTTGCTGATCTTTGAGGGGCCCTATTCTCTCCCGAGTTATGATTTTGTCATTAATGTATTTGTGAAAACTCTTTGGATTCTACTTAATTCAACCTGCGAAAGCTATTTCATGTGCCCTTTTTGCCCTCTTGATTTCCCTCTCAAGTATACTACTACTGCCTTTATACTCTTCTAAGGATTCGCTCAATCAATCCTGTCTATACCTGACATATGCTTCCTTCTTTTATTTACCAAACCCTTGAGTCTTTCAGCATTCCAGATACCTACCAGCCTTTCCTTTCATTCTAAGTGGAATATACTTTCTCTGGATTATTGTCATCTCATTTCTGAAGGCTTCCCATTTTCTAGCCGTCCGTTTACCTGTGAACATCTGCCCCCAATCAGATCTTGAAAGTTCTTGACAAATTCCGTCATAATTGGCCTTTCTCCAATTTAGAACTTCAACTTTTAGATCTGGTCTACCCTTTTCCATCATTATTTTGAATCTAATAGAATTATGTTAGCTATCCCCAAAGTGCACCTCCACTGACATCTCAGTCACCTGCCCTGCCTTATTTCGCCACAGTGGGTCAAGTTTTGTACCTTTTCCAGTAGGTTTATCCACATACTGAATCAGAAGATTTTCTTGTACACACTTAACAAATTCCTCTCCATCTAGACTCTTAACGCTATGGCAGACCAGGTCTATGTTTGGAAACTTAAAATCTCCTCCCATAATCACCCTACTTTCTTACAGATAGCTGAGGCCTCCTTACAAGTTTGTTTCTCAAATTCCCTCTATTAGGGGGTCTATAATACAATCCAATTAAGGTGATCATCCCGTTCCTTTTTCTCAGTTCTTCCTAAGTAACTTCCCTGGATGTATTTCCAGAAATATCCTCCCTCGATACAGCTATAATACTATCCCTAATCACTCTGCCTCCTCTCCTACCTCCCTTTCTATCTTTCCTATAACATTTGTATCCTGAAATATTTCGCTGCCAGTCCTGCCCATCCCTGAGCCATGTTTCTGTAATTGCTATGATATCCCAGTCCAAGCCAGTATTGTAAAGAAAGAATATAAGAGCTTCTTTCGAAACATAGAGGACAAACGAGAGGCATCTGATCGCTAGAGATTGACACAGGAGAGATAGTAATGTGGAACAAGGAAATGGCTAAGGAGCTGAAAAATTACTTCGTGTCAGTCTTCACGGTTGAAAACACGAGTAATATCCCAAACATTGAAAAGACTTAGTGGACAGACCCGAGTAAGGTGGGCATCACCGAGGAAAAGGTGCTGGGAAAACTGAATGGCCTGAAGGTAAGTAAATCACCTGGACCAGATGGACTCCACTCCAGATTTATAAAGCAGATAGCTGATGAGACGGGGGAGGCGTTGGTGGTGATCTTTCAGGAAACCCTGGAATCAGGAATATTCCCAGAGGACTGGAAAATCACTAACGTGATACCCCTGTTTAAAATTAAAGCAAAAAACGGAAAACTACTGACTGACTAATTTAAACTTGGCTGTGGGTAAGATCCTGGAATCCATTGTGAAGGATGAGATTTCTGAATACTTGGATGTGGATGGTAAATTCGGACAAAGTTAGCTGGTTTCGTCAAGGGGTAGTCATTACTGGAAAATCTGCTAGAAATCCTTGAGGACATAACGGGCAGCTTAGAACAAGGATAGCCAATGGATTTCATCCACCTGGACTTCCAGAAGATTTTGACAATGTGTTGGCAGGAGGCTACTGAGTAAGGCAAGGGCCCATGGTGTTAGAGACAAGGTGCTAGCATGGATAGAAGTTCGGCTGTCTGGCAGGAAGCAAAGAGTGTCGATAGAAGTGTCCTTCTCAGGATGACAGCCAGTGAGAAGTGGTGTTCCATAAGGGTCAGTGTTGGGACCGCAACTTTTCACTTTATTCAATAACGATCCAGATGAAGGATCTGAAGGCATTCTATCTCCATTTGTAGATGAAACAAAGATAGGTATAGGGACAGGTAACGTCAAAGAGGCAGGGAGGATCATGAAGGCTTTGATTAGGTTAGGATAATGGGCAAAGAAGTGGCAGATGGAGTACAAGTGGGAAATTGTGGGAACATGCACTTTGTTAGGAAGAATACAAACATCGGCTACCGAGAAAATTCAGATGTCTGAAGTGCAAAGGGACTTGGGAGTTCTACTCCAGGATTCTCTCAATGTAAACTTGCAGGCTGAGACAGTAGTGAGGAAGGCAAATGCAGTGATGGAATTTATTTGGAAAGGATTTGAATAGAAAAGCAGGGACGTACTTCTGTGGCTCTCTAAGGCTCTTGTCAGACCATATTTGGAGTATTGTGCGCTGTTCTGAGCCCCATATCTCAGGAAGGATGTGCTGACCTTGGAATGGATTCACAGGAGGTACATGGGAATGGTCCCAGAAACGAAAAGCTTAACATATGAGAAAGTTTGAGGACTCTGGGTACGTTCTTGATGGAGTTCAGAGGGATGTGGAGGGATCTAATTGAAACATACAGAACACTAAATGGCTTGGACAGTGCTGATGGTGAGAAAACTTCCATTGGTAGGATACTCCAGGACCCAAGGATACAACATCAGAGTAACGGGAAATCCTTTTAGAACGGAGGTAAGGAGAAACGTCTTCATCCAGAGAGTGGAGAATCTATGGAATTCATTTTCACAGAAGGCAGTGGAGGTCAGGTCATTGTGTATATTTAAGATAGAGATAGTTAGCTTCTTGAGTATCAAAGGGACCAAGAGTTACAGGGAGAAAGCAGGAGAATGGTGTTGAGAAATGTTTCAGCCATAATTAAATAGTGAAATCAGAATCGATAGGCTAAATGGCCTAATTTCTGTTTCTAAATCTGATGATCTTATGGCCGTAAGCCACAGTCTATTCCACCCGCTCTCTCACTTTATCCCTCCTGAGAGCAAAATGTGAGCGTAAAAAATGCCTGATTTATCTTTCCCAAACTTGGAGGATTCCTGTTGAGGATTCATGGGAATCGCTCCCCTGCTTGAAGGAAAGATAATTCTGCCAAATCCAACTGTTCAGGAAGAAGTCTCATACCAGCAGCTTGTTTAAGTAGAATAAGGTCGCAGACAGAGTATCAGTTGGGGCACATTATCTCTCTTCCACTTGAAATGAGTTCAACTACTATGAAACTCTGGAAACCTTTTCCTATTCGTTTTCCTCTTCAGACATGTGTGATTGTATATGTGTCTGTACGTGTGTGACTCTGTCTCATATTTTTTGAGAGAATGACCTAGGTTACACTTCCAACCTGCTGTAACCAGTGGAGACGTGGGGCTGGAAAAGGACACAGTGATCCTCCAACATTGGTCGGAGCAGAAATGAGAAATTCGCATGGGTTGTTCAAATGGGAATTCTCTTCCCCAGAGGTTTCAGTCCAAGGTGGCAGCTCAACTCTTCCAGCGTAATTAGACATGGTCCATAAATGTTGGCCTATCAACAACACCCACATTCCATGAACAAATCTCAAATGATAAACTGCAGCAGAACTAATTGGATGGGACCAAGACTGATAGATAAATGCCTGTTGCCTTCCAGAATTGTGCTGCCTGTGCACTTTGGCTTTGTGCAGTTCCCTAGTATTGTGCCTGGGTGTTTGCATTTATTCAAATTTGTGTTTTGCAACATTTGACAGACATCTGAATGGAGGAAAATTGTGGACAGATTGAAAAGTGGTGCGCAGACCACACTCAGATCAGCCATGATCTTACTGTCTGGTCGAGCAATGACAAAGTGTCTAATGACCCACTGCTGCTCCTCAGTTCTCTGTTCCTATGTTCCATTCAGTCCTTAAAACCATTTGTATAGGAGCAGATGGAGACCACTTGCTCCAAACACCTGGTCCGCAGTATTACAGGATATCATTCAGTCCCTCAACACTGTGTGGTTTGCTGTGGGTTGGAAAATGTGATGGGAAATCCAAGCTATGTAAGAAAGTGATCTCCCACCTTTTTAAATAGTGTCTCCTCTCTGCAAATGGTGTTTCAGTTGTTGGTCATGTTGTAGTCCCAGATGCACAGTGAATATCTGGCCCATATCTCTCCCAGAGATGGCTCACAAAATTCTTTCCTCTCACTGTCCTCAACATTCAATAACAACACTGTCAGGAAAATTACATCCATTCACTTTCCAAAGACAGAATATGAGAACATAAAAATAGGAATATGTAATTTGGATGCTCACGCCATTGTATGCTATCATGGCCAACCTACTGTTGGCATTAACTCTTCTTTCATGCGCAATTCGTCATGCCCCTCAGCTCTCTGACAGGTCAAAAATCCACCTTCCTCCTCTTTAAATACTTGTAGTGATATCGCTACCCTAACTTTCTAGACCAGAGAATTCCTGACATTCACTCCCCTCTTTGAGAATAAAACATTCTCCACACAGACACCATCACGTATTAACATTTTAAAAAGTGCGTTACTGACCTACTCATGTATGAGGGATGACCGTGATATCAAAGCAGGATTTGACTGAAGATTTTATCCTCAGAGGCACTTAAATACTCAGAATCATGCATCCCGAGTAAAAATAATAATACAAGCCATGGAATTTATCATCTTCTTAGTGTCTGCGTAGAACATAACGGGTGATTGTCCAACACCATCAAGTTTCAGTGCAATGACCTCTTATTCTCTGACAGTGCTACAGATTAACCCTGACTCACTCCTCTTCTGCCATCAGCCCAGGGATTAGGCTTGTGAAATTCCTTTACATGGCCTCTATTGCAAAGAGATAATTCCTTTGAAATGAGAAACAAATCTGTCCATAATACCCCAAATACTGCCTCAACTACACTCTCAGTGATGATCACAATAATTCCTTTCCCTCACTTACTGGTATCCGTATATTTATTCTGACATAAAAACCCATTCCTTCTCTATGCACTGCCACTGTTGCGGAATTTAAAAGTTCCTTACATCTGCATGTCAGCACCAGTAAAACCAGAACCAGATGTGCCCGTGGAGATGAACATCACTCTTGGGCATAGACTCAGTCGGAAAGATTGCACTTGAAATAGTGAATGGTCACCTACCTGAATGGAAATGAAGTGTAGGAAGAAGGAAAACAGGCAGAGGAAGGGAGCTAACTTTACTTTTGTTCGTCTCTCACGGGATATGTGCAGCCATGGTCAGGCCAGCATGTTAAGCTGAGCTTGAACTGCGTGACTGGTTCAGCTGTTCCACAGGACAGTCAAGAGTAAAACACATTGCTTTGGGTTTGCCCAGACAAGACTGGGGAAGGATAACGCATTGTCCCAGCGGTGTCCTCACTTCCTCCTCGAAGATTTTAACCTACTGCGAATCCTCTTGCAAGGATGCCTTCCTTGAAGAAGCTCTCTTCCTCCCTCTACAAGCAGAGAACACCTCTGGGACACCCGGACCAACCGACCCATCCACCCCGTGCTTAAAACTTAAACTCCCCCTCCCACTCCACCAAGGACATGCAGGTCCTTGGACTCCTCCATCGCCAGACCATAGCAACACGACGGCTGGAGGAAGAGCGCCTCATCTTCCGCCTAGGAACCCTCCAACCACAAGGGATGACCTTAGATTTCTTAGTTTCCTCATTTCCCCTTCCCCCACGTTGTCTCAGTCAAATCCCTCGAACTCAGCACCGCCTTCCTAATCTGCAATCTTCTTCCTGACCTCTCCGCCTCCACCCCCACTCCAGCCTATCACCCTCACCTTGACCTCCTTCCAACTATTGCATTTCCAACGTCCCTCCCCCAAGTCCCTCCTCCCTACCTTTTATCTTAGCCTGCTGGACACACTTTCCTCATTCCTGAAGAAGGGGTCATGCCCGAAACGTCCATTCTCCTGCTCCTTGGATGCTGCCTGACCTGCTGCGCTTTTACAGCAACACATTTTCAGCTCTGATCTCCAGCATCTGCAGTCATCACTTTCTCCTGGAAGCAATTCAGTCCAACCTGGCTTAATGAACAGATAGAATGAATTACCAGGAACGCCAACTCAGCGAGGATTGGATAGTAATCAGCTTGAATAACCACCAGTACATCATAGATCCACGCAACTAATGAGATCCAAGGCCGAGAAAGCCAGTAAAGACGCCCAGGATAAACTCCTGTCCATTGTTGGATCATTTCAGTCTAATATTCTCAGATTCTGATCCATTGTTGGAACATTCCAGTTTAACGTTCTCAGATTGTGATCTCTCCTCCCCCTCTCTCTGGGTCTGCTGATGCCTGTTAATGCTGTCGCTGATGTTAACACTGATACTATGGGATCACACGTTGAACCGAATCCCTAATTAATAGAAGAACAAAGCTCTCCAGTGACACATTTAGGATGCACGGAGACTGACATCAATCACAGTCGTTGAACAAATACCTCCCCTTAACCCATTCCAATTCAATAATTTTTATTAATATTCAAAATTATGATTAAACTTTACACATTCTGGATGGGATATGTGGGGGTGACTGAGGGAACAAATGTTGGGTCTGGTCGATCAATCATGTGTAACCATTCAATCTGTCTTGGATATGGGAGCAGTTATCAGAATATAAGCATGCTTCTCTGTTTATAAATTGAAACATGCGCTCTGTATCTACTGATCATGCACTGCAATATCAGGAAGACATTGAGAGAACTTTTATCGTTCATAATTTGAGAAGAAAATATCCCTAAGACTACGTGCAGTTATAAAAGACAACGACATGATTTAGTTAACCGGAAATTGTACCTAAGAGGTAATGGGGGACTGCAGATTTTGGATAATTCAGTGTAGATAAAGGATGTCGGTGGAAAACGCACAATAAGCCAGGCAACATCCGCGATGCAAGAGAGTCGACGTTTCAGACAAGACCTTTCTTCAGGACTGGGGAGGGAGAAGAGAAAATGGGTGATGGGGTGAGGCTGGGGGAAAGATAAGTGATAAGTGAGTGAAGGTAGGAGGTAGAAGGTAGTGATAGATCGGTCGGGAGTGTGGAGCAGATGGTGGGGAGCAGTTGGTGGGAAGGAAGATGGACATTAGGTCTCCTCGAGAGGGGAGATTTAAGTCCAGGAGATGGATCTGGGGTCTGGGTTGGCCAGGGGAGATTTGTAGATCAGTGAATCCAATGTTCATGCCGTGTGTTTGTTAGCTTCCGAGGCAGAAGATGAGGTGTTACTGGTAACATCCTGGTACTCTCTTCTCAACCATCTCGAGCTTAGCAATCTCCTTCCTATAACAGAACTGCACACAGTACTTCAGAAGAGGCTTTATCAATGACCAGCACAATCTCAGCATGACTTCCCAACTTCTAACCTTAAAGGTCTGAGCAATGAAGTAACCTTAAACACCCTGCGCCTCAAACGTCAAAGAATTATACCTGCGCCGCTGGGTCCCTTTTTTCTATATAACGACCAAAGCCCAGCATTTATTGTGTAAGCCATCCCCTTGTTTGTTTTACCAAAATGTAATACCTTACATATACCAATGTTAACCCCATCTGCCACACCTCAGCCCAGTGAATGATATTACTGCCCCGTCATACTTCCCCTTCAGATTAAAACGACACTCCCCTCTCCAGAAGGCCTACAGACACCAGTCTTGAGTTTCTCAAAGAGCCAGAGCTTGGTTTGACTTGTGCAGGCAGAAGGAGGAGTTGGTAAGCAAAAGCTGGAAAGGAAACAGTTGCCTTGTATAAATGAACGATTTTCGGAAGAGGGAAGTCACATGTTAGAGATTTGAAATAGTGACCGGTGCTTTGGGACCAGAAATGTGCTCCTTCCTCATCTCTGGTGTTCAGTATTGATATCTACTCGAGATCCATCATAGTGCAGAATGTGTTGCAGGATTTCTTTCCCTGATATAGCAGACTACGAATAACAGCCATTTAAAACAGTAATGATAGCCAAGCAATTAAAGAGCTTCATCGATTATCTCAATGGCACAGCAAAAGCACTCAACATCCTATAGTTAATGCTAATAACTTGTACTTTTTTTCAATGAGAAATGTCCCCTGTATAATTTGGTAAGGTTAACTAAAATTTAATAAATCCATACACTGAAAATACGACCCAAATTCTGAGCATGGCAGAGGCCTTGTTTAATTGATGGTGCTCACGTTTCTGAGGCAGAACTCTGGATTCGATTCCAGTCCATGAATGTCTGGTAGTGTCCCTATCTCTGTAGAAGATGGTATGTATTCATGTCCTGTGGAGGTGTGTCACAGCATGTTACAACAGGCTGACGAACAAAACACAGGAGCATCATGTTGAAGCTTCAGCGGGTAATGCTGAATGATGGTAGTCTCCCTGTCACTGGGACGAAAATTCCAGTTTCAAAGCCCACAGGGCTGTTTCATAATATGTCTGAACAAGTTGATTAAACTCTTTTTGAAATCGTGTCTTGATGGAGAGGGAAGAGGTACGACAACTGAATTTGAGAATTGAGACTGCGGATGACTGAAAGCACAGCCATTCGTGTTGATTGGAGTCACATTTGCACTTTCTAGAAGTTTATAATTTGATAAAGGTCATTGAGTGTTGAAGGGGCACCAGAGGTAGTGTCAGGAAAAACAGAGTAGAGATCATTACACATTCTGTGTTTGGAAAGCTGTGACTAGTGGAATTCTTCAGAGATCTGCGTGATGACATCAACAAATTACAATCCATACCAATGAATTGGATGAAAGAGATGGAGCTCAGTTTGCTCATGCATCAGGATAGTCATTCAATAAGTTGTCAAATGGAGACTGAGCATCTGCAATGGAATATAGACAGGGGAGGGCAGAGCATCTGCAATGGGACAGAGACAGGGGAATGCAGAGCGTCTGCAATAGGGTAGAAACAGGGGAAAGGCAGAGCATCTGCAATGGGATACAGACGGGGGAGGTCAGATCATCTGCAGTAGGATAGAGACAGGGGAGTGCAGAGCATCTGCAATAGGATACAGACAGTGGAGGGTAGGGTATCTGAAATGGAATACAGACAGGGCGAGGGCATAGCATCTGCAATGGGATGCAAACGGGGGAGAGTAGGGCATCTGCAATGGGATACAGACAGAGGGAGAGCAGAGAGTCTGCAATGGGATACAAATGGGGGAGAGGAGAGCGTTTGCTTTAGGATACAGAGATTGGAGGGAATAGCGTCTGCAATGGGATACAGACGGGGGGGAGGTCCGAGCAGCAAGCGATGGCATATAGACTGTTTTGGGGAAAAAACAAAACAGCAGAAAAGTATTTAAATGCAAAGAGAATGCAGAACTCAGTGCTACCGAGTGATTTGAGTGTTCTGGCACATGACTCAAATTTCTCTGAAGATGCAGCAAATGATTTGGAAGGTAAACAGAATGATTCTATTTCGTGCAAGGTGTGTTGGGTATGAACTTAGCGATGTTTTCTGCATCAGTGCAGGGCATTGCTGAGATCACATCTGATGTATTATGTGTAGTTATAATTGCCTGAAAAGAAAACACAAAATTGCTTTCGAAACGTTTCGAAGTTTTTTTTTCTCTTTACTCATTCTTGGAGTGAAGGCATTACGTTATGAAGAACAAACAGTTCAGCCTGAGAATGAGGGATGTTTAATTGACCATATAAGATCTTGAGAAGAGTATAGTTGGTGAATACCGGATGGATGTTTCTTCTTGTGTGGGAGAATAAAACTGGGGAAATAATTTCAGAATAAGGCAATTTGAAAGGAAAGGTCATTGGACTGAAAAATTGAACTCTGATTTCTCCTCATACATGCTCCAAGACTGGCTGAGCTTTTCCAGTAATTTCTGAATTTGTTTAAGAATAAAGATATTCATTTTAACACATATTGTGGAGACATGAAACGCTATTTTTACATTATGCAGGCACATATTAACAGATCTTCAAAACAAGTAGGGCCATTTGTTGTGAATGAATTGATTCTGTGTCCGACAACAGCAATAATGCACTGACCTGGAGTCGAGAATGTGATGGTGTCATATAGTTCGGACAATGTTCAAGGAGAGCTCACATGGTCCAGCTTGGGATCTGATAACATGATTGATTTAACTCAGAGATGGAAAATCTAGTCTATCTGTGAAGGAACTGTCTATTTCCCCCTTTCTGTTTCCCTGTCGCTCATCACAGCAACGTATGGGAGTGAAAAATAAACAGTCGCCTTTCACTCTCATGCAGGATTCCTGATGATGATTCATTGGAATCTCCCCACTGCCTGAAGCAAAGCAATTCATCCAAATCCAACTGTTTCAGGAAGAAATCCCATTGTCAGTAGGTTGTTCGGGCAGAATAACTTCAGAAGTAATTATTCCGACTCGATAGTGAGAGTGACAGACAAGATATTCTGTGTCTGCAAATGGGAATCCAGGGTGGTGTTTAGCCTCCTATGTGCCAGGTTCCAGGATGTCACAGAGCGGCTGTAGAACCTTCTCCCCGGGGTGGGGGAGCAGGCAGAAGTCATTGTGTACATTAGTACAAATGACACAGGTAGAAATAGTGATGAGGTCCTGCAGAGCTAAAAGAAAGGGAAAAAGACAGGTCCACGACAGAGGTAATATCGAGTTTACTTCCAGTGCTCCGTGCTAGTGAGGATGAGAACAGGAGGATATGGCAGATGAATGTGTGGTTAAAGAATTGGTGCAGGGGGCAGAAATTTATATTTTTGGATCACTAGGATCTTTTGTGGGACAGAGGTGATCTGTTCGGGAAGGACGGGTTGTACCTGAACTGGAAGGGGACCAATATCCTGGCAGGCAGGTTTGCGAGTGCTGCAAGGGAGGGTTTCAACGAATTTGGCTGGGGTTGGGGAGGGGTAGAATCCTCAACAGCAGGAAGGCAAGTGTGCGGCTAGAAAGAGATAGAGTAATCAGAAACAGTAAAGTGAAGAGACAGGTTAGGCTGGAACACGACAGGCCGTAAGGAATGTCTGTTGGATTAAATTGCAACTGTTCCAGTGCAAGATGGCTGACAGATAAGGCCGAGGAATTCAGGGTGTGAATAGCTATATGGCACTGGAATAACATAGCCATTACAGAAACATGGCTAATGGAGGGACAGAACTGGCAACTAAATGGACCAGGGTACAGGTGCTTTATGCGGGACAGAGATGGTGGAAGGAGGGGACGGGGAGTTACATTTTTGATTGAGGCGAGTATCACAGCAGTAATCAGAGATAAAATAATTGATGTATCATCCAATAAGTATTTGTGGGTGTAGATAAGAAAGAAGAAGTGAATGGTGATATTATTTTGGTTGTTCTATCGGCTCCCATATAGGAAACCGAGAATTAGAGGAACAAGAATATGCAAAGAGATGAGGAGGCTTGCAGGCTCATTAGGATTGCCATAGTAGGAGATTTAGTTTTCCTAACATAGACTGGGAATGACATAGAATTAAAGACTGAGATTGCCTATATCTATTAAGTGTGTTCAGAAAAGTACCCTCAAGCAGTAAGTAGAGGGTGCAACTCGGGAAGGGACGAGACTTGACCTACTCTAAGAACTAGGGCAGGACAGGTGACTGAGATGACAGTGGGGTAGCACTCTGGGACCAGTGATCATAGGTGTATTAATTTTAATATAGTAATGGAGAAGGACAAAACTGGTCCACATGTTTAAGTTCTAAATTGGGGAAAGGCGAATTGTGACGGAATTAGACAGGAGCTTGTAGGGGTTGGTTGGATGAGCTTGTTTGCAGGCGAAAGGTCTTCTGGCAAATGGGAGGCATTTAAAAGTGAAATGTCTACTTTTCAACGTCTATATGTTCCTGTGAGGGTAAAAGGCACGGTTGGGAGGAATAGGGAACCCTGGATGTTAGGAGATATTGAGACTTTGACCAGCCAAAAGGAGGCATGGCTCAGGTCCATGCAGTTGGGATCAAGGGAATCTGTGACGGTGTGCAGGGGACACAGTAGTTTACTGAAGATGGAAATCAGGAGGGCGAAAAGGGGGCACAAGGTAGCCTTGGCTGAGAAGATTAGGGTGAATCCAAAGAGGTTCTTTAAGTATATTAAAGTAAAAGTAATAACTAAATGAGAATATAACCCCTCAATGTCCAAAGTGGACATGCATGTCTAGAACTGTAGGAGATTTGCGAGATTCTCAATGAATATACCTCCTCTCTGTGTACCGTGGAGGAATACAAGAAGACTTAGGTGCTTAACAAATGTCGTGATGTTATCTTGGAGTGAGTCAATATCACAGGAGAGGACGTGTTGGCTGTATTAGAATGTATGAAGGTGGATAAATCTCCTCATCCTTAACAGTTGCTTCCAAGAACACGACAAGAGGCGACAGAAGAAACTACAGGGACCCTGGTTAATAGTTTTGCATCATCGTTAGCCACAGGTTAGGTTCCAAAGTATTGGAGGATAGCAAATGTTGTGCCATTATTCAAGAAGGGAAGCAAAGAAAAATCTGGGAACTATAGGCCAGGAAATCTAACATATGTGGTACGTAGGTTACTTGAGAAGACTCTGAGGGATAAGATATATATGAATTTCGAAAGAGAGCGTTTGATTAGAGACAGTTTTATTTTCCAGATTCTCTACAGTATTGAACCAGGCCATTTGGCCCAACAAGACCAACCCTCCAAACAGTAACACACCCAGTCCCATTTCCCTAGCCTATATTTACCCCTGACGAATGCACATATCCCTATGGGTAACTTAGCAGACCAATTCACCTAACCTGTGCA
Source organism: Chiloscyllium punctatum (assembly GCF_047496795.1). NCBI lineage: Eukaryota > Metazoa > Chordata > Chondrichthyes > Orectolobiformes > Hemiscylliidae > Chiloscyllium > Chiloscyllium punctatum. Next base: position 12,405,944 of record NC_092745.1, on the reverse strand, counting down.
TCTTTGGATTGTGGGAGGAAAATGGAGCACCCGGAGGAAACCCACACAAACACATGGACAATGTGCACACGCCACACAGAGAGCCTCCCGAAGCTGGATTCAAGCCCGGATCCATGGCACTATGAGGCCTCCATCTTGCCCCTGGTGCACCCCTCAACTTTGTAACAGATGCGCTCTCCAGGTTGATATCCCTTGGGAGGGGCGTCATACAATTATAGGGGGAGACTTTAACCCGACATCTGGATCCCAATGTGGATAGCATGTTTCAGGTTCTCGAGAATATTTCCCTGCAATCCAGGCAGCTGGTGGATGTAAACAGGGAATTGTGCCTGGTGGATGTGTGGAGATGGTTCACTCTAAGGGTTGGTACTTCACCTTCTTATCTAAGCCACATAAGTGCCAAACTAGGATTGACATGTTTTTGCCCGATTGGTCTTTTTGAAGTTAGTGTTGTTTTGTAGAATTGGGAACATAGCAATTTCTGATCATGTGGCCGTTTACATGGAGGTTAAGGATGGCGGCGACGGGACAGGCTCACACCACTGGTGAATGGATACTTTCCTCCTGAACGATAGCTAGATTATTGAATATTTTTAATGGGATTTATTTTTTTTGTACATGAATTTGGACTGCCAGTAATCCGACCGTGCTGTGGGAGACTGCCAAGGCATATGGAAGGGGTTTGATTATTTCTTACTCGGCGACTCGGAAGCGGTAGAATGGGGCAGCTGAGACAGCATATTTTGAAGACCGTCTGTAACTAAGTTGCAGGAGATTACCATGCTCCGGGCTGCTCTGAACGCTGCCTTCATCCAGACAGCAAAGAGAGTGACTTCATTTGCGAAACAGAGGTTATTTGATTATGGTGATAATCTGGGTAGATATCTGGCATACTTGGCCAGAAAGAAGAGTGTCCCCAGTCTATCACATTCATTCGTGAGTGTTCTGTTACTATCACCTGCGATCCCAGAAAGATTAATGCAGCATTCAGGAAGTTGTTTTCTGGGTTGTTCCAGTTAGAGGGCTGTGAGGATAGATTGGCGACGATGGAGCACTTTGTTTGGACCCTGGAACTCCCAGGTGTAACTTCAGAGCAGGCTCTCGTTTGAATGCCCCTCTGACAATCCAAGCGATACAGGGGGCGGTGAGGCAGCTCCAGAGTGGTAAAGAACCAGGCCCAGATGGATTTTAGAGTTAGATTTAAAAGGAGTTCATAGACCTGCTGGCTGGGCCAATGTTGGATATGTACAATTATTCTCACAGTCAGGATTGCCTCCCATCCTCTCTGAGAGAAAGAAATATTTATCTTATTCTCCACTTCATGTAGGCCTATATCCTTATTAAACGTGGACTATAATATTTTGGTGAAAATGCTGACGTTGAAGGTGGAGAATATCTTGGCCTTTATTGTGAAATAATACCAGACAATTTTTATTAGTGGTTACAGGTCGTCTAATAATATTAGGAGAGTGCTAACATGGTTCAGGTGTGCCAGCAAGGGTCGATTCCAGGCTTGGTAGTGGATGCAGAGAAAGCAGTTGACTGAGTGGAGTGGCTGTACCTCTTTTATGTCCTGGAAAGGTTTGGCGTTGCAGGGGTCTTTGTCAGGAAGGTGGCAGTGTTATATAGGGAACCTAAAGCAGCGGATTTCACTTATGGTGTAAGGTCTGAGAATTTTACCAGTGGCTGAGGCAGCCTTCAACGGTGTCCCGTTATACTGTTACTATTTACACTGGAGATTGACCGTTGGGAGAGGCCGTCAGGAGTGACCACAATATAATTGGCCTGGAGGCAGGATCAGGATGGCATAGGATCACCCTTTACACAGATTAAGCTCTTCTCTTTCTAACTAGCTCGATGATATCTATGCCCCATTTAATACAAGTGATTAATTTATTTGGATCTTTCTCGGGATATAAAATCAATGTTATGAAATCAGAGGCCATGCCTGTCTCGCATCTTCTTAGAGTTCCTATACGGAGGTTTACAGACGGCTTTGATCTTTTATTTGGCATCACGTGCGGCCTCTAATGGAGTTGACCCTATTTCAGCTTCTGTGGGTCTGAGGGATGTGGATGGATTTTACACACTTTAAGAAATACCAATTGAGTTCCCTCCTAGCCTATTTGGCTGATTGGGCTTGCCAAGACCCGCGGTCAATGTGGTTGGACATCGACGTCTCCCAGGCAAAATGTCCCCACATTAATCTGTTGTTCATGGACAAGATGATGACTGTTATGGACCATTGCAGAAATCCACTGTCCTTAACACAGTTAAAGCATGGAGAATGATGCAATAAAGTGAGGGAAATCTTCAAAAAAAACTTATCCTTTTACTCCCATTGTAGGATTGTTGGATGCTGGCTTTTGGCTTTGGGAGTCCAGAGGAGATTCCTGTTTGGGAGACTTGTTTAACGGGGAGGGCATGACGCCTTTCGAGCAGCTGAGCCAGAAATATGAGCTATCGAGGAGATTAGGGATTTATATAGAGAAAAGGACAACATTAATGGTTAGTCCCCATAAGTCGAATATGGAGGTGAGAGTTCTTCAGTCCACGGGCACTCTCTCGTTCAGTACTTTCTAGCATTCAATAGGAGGTAATGTCTCAAAGGACATCGAACAGCTGTGTGGATTTTGAGTTCAGCAACTAGGGGTGGATATCTTCACCAGAGGAGTGGGAAAATATTTGGAAGAATGTCTGGAAGATTTCGATTTGCAATAGGACACAAGCTATGCAACTGAAGGTACTCTACAGGGTTTATTTGACAACAGAGTGGCTTGTTAAAATTAAGACAGGAGCGTCCCCAATGTGCCCAAATGTAAAACAGATGTTGGTACTCTTACTCATTGCTTGTGGCCACGCCACAAACATCGTAGATTTTGGGGTGCTATAGCGAGTGTTTTGGAAGGGGTCTTGGGAACCGAGGTCAAGATAGATCTGATTTCCCACCTCTTGGGTTCGCCGAATCACCCGTCTTTGGGAATAGATTGTTTAGTATCCTTTCATTTTGTGTGAGGAAGAACATTGTGATGAGGTGGGTGCCGGAAAATCCCCCAGGATTCTCGGAGTGCTGTAGGTTAGTTATGGAGCACATCCCCCTGGACTTCCTTACAATTATCTTGCACCAGAAAATTGAACCTTTTGATCGGATGGAGCAGCCCTTTTTGAACCATGTAGGCGCGGACTTATTAGCTATTTTGTTCAGGGCATTTTTGTAACCATAAGCATCGGGTCTGGTGTCCTAGATGCCCCATGGGAGGAAACATTCTCAACAAACACGGCTTCACAATGCCAACCCAGTACTCTGCACAGACAGTGCAGACCACACCAGCCCATGGGGCGCTGTGCAGTGTATAACAGTGAATTGTTCTGTAAAGCTGGAGCAGTTACCCTCCCAGCATGTAGAGTTGTGTACCTCACCCCAGTGCATTGTTCAGTAACATTGTGTTAGATCACTTCCCAGCGTGGGGAAACTTGCAGCCCATGCTGGAAGTGACAGCTCCCATCCATTTACAGCTTCATATTTCCATTGCGCCAAGTGATGTAGAACAACTAGTCAAAAGGAAGGAGGACGTTTACTTAAGGTTGAGGAGGCAAGGATCAGACAGGAATCGAGAGGGTTACAGGTTAGCCAGGAAGGAACTGAAGAATGAATTCAGGAAAGCAAGAAGCAGGCATGAAAATTCCTTGGTGGGTAGGATTAAGGTAAAAGTGAAGAGGTTCTACACGTCAGCAACAAGTGGACGGCCAGAATGAGGGTAGGCCTTATCACAGATTGTGCAGGGAATTTGCCTCATGAGTTGGAAGCGGTAGGAAATATCCTTAATGAATGCATTGCTTCAGTATTCACTACTGAGAGGGGTTTTGAAGTTTATGGGGAGAACGTGAAACAGGTTGATATGCTAGAACAGGAGGATGTGATGACAAATTTGAGAAACACAAGGATAGATAATTCTCCTTGACCAAACAGAATATACGCAAGGATGCTACAGGAAATGAGAGAAGAGATTGCTGCACATTTGGCAATGATCTTTGCATCCTCACTGTCCACTGGAGTCAGGCCAGATGAAAAGAGGTTGGCAAATGTTATTCCCTTGTTTAAGCAATGGAATAGGGATAATCTTGGGAATTATAGGCCAATCAGTCTTATGACAGTGGAGGGCAAAGTATTGTGGAGGATTCTGAGAGACATGATTTATGATTACGTGAAACAAAACATCGTTTGATTGAGATAGTCAGGATGACTTTGTAAGGGGCCGGCCATGCCTCCCGAATCTTTTTGAACTGTTTGAGGATATGACAAAACACATTTATGAAGGTAGTTCAATGGATGTGGTGTATATGGATTTTCGCAAGACTTTTGATAAATTTACCCACAGTAGGCCCATTCAGTAAGTAAGGAGGCTCGGGATGCAGGGAAATCTGGTTGTCATGATTCACAATTCCTGGCCCATAGAAGATAGTGGGGGGAAGTAGATCGAAGCATTCAGTCTGGAGCTCTGTGATCAGTGGTGTCCCGCAGTATCAGTTTTAGGACCTCTGCTCTTTGCGATTTTTATTCATGGTTTGGATGAAGAAGTGGAAGTGTGGGTTAGTACGTTTTCCAAAACACAAAGATTAGTGGGGTTCCGGATAATTTTGAGGTATGTTGTAGGTTGCAATGGAACATTGACAGGATTCAGAACTGATCAAGTTAATCCTGGAACAGTGTGAAGTCATTCACTTTGGAAGGTCGAATTATAATGTAGAATATTGGGATAAAGGCAGTATACTTGGCAGTGTGGAAGAACAGAGGGATCTTGGGCTCCATGTCCAGATATCCCTCACAATTGCTACCCAGTTTGATGGCAAATCGGCAAAAGGGAGGACTGCAGATGCTGCAGAAAAATCGACATTTCAAGCAGGAGCTCTTCATCATCTGATAAAGAGCTCCTGTCCGAAACATCAATTTTCCCGCTCTTCGGATGCTGCCTGATCTGCCGTGCTTCTCCAACTCCACCCTAATCCGGACCCAGGTTGATATGGTTGTTAAGAAACTAAATATTGTGTTGGCTTTCACAAGCTAGGGAACTGAGTTTCAGAGTTGTGAGGTTGTGCTACAGCTCTATAAAGCATGGATTAAACCACTTTCATTAAGTTGAAGGTGTGTGTAGTACCTTTTAAGAGAGAGTGAATGTTGTTCTCCACTGAGAGCTTGCAAGCACTTGTTGTATGACTACCTAGCAGTTCCAGAGTATACTGGAAAAAATAAAACATGCAATGTTTGACTGTGAAACAGATACCTTGAGTTGTGGTTGCTGTTTTGACAACAATTCGAATTTAACCAATCAGTTTAAATTATGCCCCAGGATACTAAAGTCCATCGATTTTGAATTTATTGTTTTGCCAACATCTAACCAAAGAGACGATCTAATATTGAGGGGCATAATAGAAACAGGCAGCTCGCGCGTTAGGCTGAGAGTAACTGCCATCTAGCGAGAAACTGCCATGCAAAACTCTCTCTGTCAAAGATGCTGTTTCTGTATGAAATATCCTTGCACTAAAATTCAGAAGACAACCCAGGAAGATCTTCAATTGAAAGCAGGACAACACTGGAGATAACAGATGCTGGGTGGTTTTGAAATTTACTCGATGCAATTTTAATATGGGCCTTTATTGTTGGAACATGATGTTGTTATAAAGTTAGAGGCAGATACCAATCAGTTCAGAGAAAGAGGCGTTTAGAGTTGTGAATAGTTGTTCAATGTTCCTTTTAGAGTTAAGGAATAAATTGATATTATTTATCCTTAAAGAGTGAAATTTGGGATTTGTCACTCGTACTTTAACAGCTTACGAGGCGACTTGAGCTTTTCTGGCTGTTTGGTTTAATTAGCGGAAGGGTTCATCGCCATGATGTAACACTACACGTGGAAAATTGTGTTTAGTTCTGGTTGCTTTGTCATAGAAAAGGTGCGGAAGCTATAGAGATGGTGCAGAGGATTTCCTGCAGTGAAATAGAAATATTGACACACAGCACACAGAGCAAGTGAAATATTGAGAATGTCACCACACGAAAAAAGTAAATACTGGCAGATTCTCCATGTCTGTATAAACATCAGTGTGTCAGTGTGTGTATAGTATGTATGTATTGATTACAGTGTATCTGTGTGTGCATGTGCATCAGTGTATCAGTATGTGTCGCTATATGTCTGTATTAGTATCTGTGTGACTGCATCAATTTCTCTGTGTGTGTGCGTGTGTGTGTATCTGTATTCATTACTGTGTGTCTTTCCGTGTCTTTATTCGTCTCTGTGTGTACCTGAGTGTCTCTGTTTGTATCTGTGTGCATAGCGGATATGTCAGTCTCTGTGGTGTTTAAAGTGAAGCAATGCCCATTCGGTTAGCCTTCACTCTCTACTACGTCGACGATATTCCTGGTGAAGTGCTTCGTCCCAAAACATTGATTTTCCTGCTCCTCGGAAGCTGCCTGACCTGGGTGCTTTTCCAGCACCACACTCTGGATTCTGATCTCCAGCATCTGCAGACCTCACTTTCTCACATCAGAGTTTCAGTCTGGGAGGGAGACAGCTCACAGCACCATCCAAACTGACAGCACCGTCACCACACACACACGCAATCACACATATAGGCAGGTATAGGGAGGATCGTAATTGCACTGAGGACCCTAAGAACGGAGAATGTTCATGTCGAGTAATGCCTGCGTTCCTACTACAACGTGGAAGTGATTTGTCTTTGAAGATTATTCACACAGTGTACACAAAAAAGAGCATTTCGTCTGCAACTGCATCCAATCAATGTCGAACGAAACATTTGTAAGGTGATATAATGCGTTTATTGCACATCCTTTAACTTGAAAACTTTTGTAATGCGCTCTTACAAATTATAAGTGGGAAAGGTTTGAAAAGTCCTGAACCTGACTCAGTTATGATGGTAATATCTCTCGAACAATATTATTAGGTAACAGACGAAACTGCTCTATGCTTAAAAAGAGTTATTTGAAAACCCAAGCAGCCGTCCAATCTGAGAGATTCACTGAATTTGATGTCCCCTGAGAGAAAAAAATATCTGACATTGTTCAGGGGAGGCCAGCAGAGGGTCGCATTGTATGGCTCTATACTTCACGTTGACAGACAGTCGAGATGGAGGAAGGGGGAGGGTGTTGGTATCAGTTTCAGCGGATTTACCCTAAAAGCTACAAAGACCACGTTTAACAGAGATGCAGACAGAGATACGCAAAAACATACATAGACACATTGAACACACAACACATATAGATACAGGTACAAACACTTACACACTAACACTTGCAAACTCCTGCACACAGAAAAAGTAGTTTACTAACGATACGTTTTTCATTAACAAGGGAACCATTTGATCAGTTGGCGAAGGCAAAAGAATGCGACTGAGAAACATTTCACCAGTGATCAAACGGCACAGCAGATCCGATTGGCTAAACGGCTTAATTCTGCTCCAATTTGCTATAATCTGGAGTGATTCATTTTGGAAGATCTAATTCAAGTGCAGATTACAGGGTCAAAGGTAGCATTCTTGACCGTGTGGAGGAACAGACGGATCTTAGGATTCACGTCCGAGGATACCTCCAAGTTGCCATTCACGTTGATAGGGATGTTAAGAGGAGAATAGTGAGTTGGTTTTTCTTAACAGGGAGATTGAGTTTAAGAGCCGCGAGATTATGCTGTAGCTCTGGTTAAACCACACATGAAGTATTGTGTTGAGTACTGGTCGCCCCATTAGATTAAGAAATTGGAAGGTTTCCAGAGGGTGCAGACAGGATTTACAAGGATGTTGTCTGTGCAGGAGGGCATGTCTTATGGAGAATTTCTATGGGAACTAGGCTTTTCTCATTGGAGTGAAGAAGGATGAGAGCTCCATAATATAGGTGTGCAAGATGATGAAGCATGGATAGAGTGCACAGCTGGAGACTTTTAAGCGGGGTGGAAATGGCGGTCACACAGGAAGTATAATTTTAAAGTGACTGGAGGAAGGCTGAGGGGAGATGTCAGAGACAGTTTTTTGTTCTACAGATAGTGGTAGGTGCGTGAAATGCACAGCAAGCGGTGGTAGTAGAATCAGATACATTAGGGACATTGAAGCAACTCTTGGATAGACACATTGATGATAATAAAATGAAGGGTATGAATTTTAGTTTAGTCGTAGACTAGGATAAAAGATTGGCACAACATCGAAGGCTGAAGGACTGTGCTGTGCTGCACTTTCTATGTTCCAATTTCCTACACTCTTGTGAGCTTATGGTATCTGGAGTTCATCTAACCTCAGTTGAGGCTACATTTGGACAGTATTTGATTGTTGGTTGTTAAAGAAAATGTGGACAGTTTGAGTTTTGAATGGCCTATATCTGTTTCGAATTGTTGTGTCCCTGTGTCAAAAGAGTGGTGATTGGCTTGAGGGCGACCCATTTTAAGAATAAGGGCATTCCCATTTCTGACTGAGACAGGGATGTTCCTTTTTCTTTAGGGTTCTGTGATCTGTAGTGTTCCCACGCCCGAGCAGCAGTGAAGACTGGGTTACTAAAAAAACATTCAAAATTGGGTTTCCTAGATCATTGATGAACAAAAGAATCCACGTTTATTGGGAACAGACAGGAAAGGGAACTTTAGTTACAATCACATCAACAATGCACATTCTGAAAGGAGCAGCAGGCGCGAGGGGCTGAATGGCCACCTGCTGTTCCGAACCCATATCTTGTTCTCTCACTCAAACTCTCGATTCTGTTACAGAGGGAGATGAATATCCAATTCAGCCCGTCAGCAATGAGACACGAGGAGAACATTTTGCCCTTTAAGGATTTACAGAGGAAGATGATAAAGTCATTCAGCCACTTGAGTACATTACAAGTCACATGAGGCGGCCATCCAACCTTTCTGAGCTGCTATGCAGGAACAGGGAACCCTGGGTACCTATCAGGAAACAGACAGTAGGGATTGATGTTTGTTTTCAGTTAGGAAATCTTAACGTGGTGGAGTTCCTGAGAGATCAGTGCAAGATCAACAACTATTTCGAAACTGTCAATGATTTAGATGTGGGGATTGATTGAATTGGACCTTATTTGGCTCAGCCACCAAGACATTCATTCAATAAGATGTCAAGAGGAGGTAGAGAGTCTGTAATGGGGGTAGAGACAGGGGAGGATAGTGTGTAAACCTTTAGCAAAAACAGTATAACCTGCGCGAATGAAGTTTATGCTGTAACAATAGTGTAAAACAACAGTAAACAACTTAAAATGCTCACAAAACTCAATGGTACAAAGGGATTCGTGCATCCTGGTATATGTATCACACAAAGTTATTATGCAGATGTGATACGTGGTTCGGAAAGTATTTAGAATTATTCTATTCCATACAAAGGCTATCAATATATTTTACTGCATCTGTACAGGGGCTTTCTGAGGCCACATCTGATATATTGCGTGTAGTTATGATTCCCTAATATGAAAAATAAATATAATCAATTGATTCAGCAGCTTTATGAAGTTGTACTTGTTCCTGGAAAGAAGGCCTTATTCTGCCTTACACCTCAGAAACAGATCTTTCGGTTCACCTTGTCCATGACGACTCGATGTCCTCAATTAATCACGTCCCATTTGCCAGCACTTGGCCGATAATCCTTCCTATTCAAGTATCCAGTCAAATGGTTTTTAAATGTAATTTTCCCAGCCGCCAACACTTCCTTTGGCAGTTCATTCCATACACTCCGAGAAAAGATTACCACTATTATTTCTTTTAAATCTTTCCCCATCACCTTCAAACTATGTGCTCTAGTTTTGGACTCCCTAAACCTCAGAAAATGTCCTTGGCTATTTACCATTTCCATGCCCCTCATGATTTTATAAACCTCTACAAGGCGAGAACACTTCAGGTTTGAGAATGAGAGATTTTCATACTAAACCATATAAGATCTTGAGGAGAGTCCATCAGGGGCTTGGCTGATGGACATTTCCTCTGGTGTGGGAAACGAGAACTAAGGGTTCAAATTTAAGAGAACAATGTATTCATTTTGACACAGATAGTCCAAAGAAATGAATTTATTGGACAAAATTATGAGGACACATGCAAACGCATCTTCAAATGAAGCTTATAAATTTCTCCTAAATGGAGCAGGGAACAGGGACGGATTCATTTAGTCCCAAGCATGTTCAACGAGGCTTCACATGGGCCAATTAGGTGGTCAGATAACATTATTGCATATTTCATTTAAAAGTTGGAGAAAATGCAACCTGCTGGAGAAGTCACGGCTTATTGTTCCCTTAGTTTCCTTTTTCCTTCTCACAGCAACGTATGAGAGGGGAAAACTCATCTTTAGCACTGATGAAGGATTCTTGTTGAAGTTTCATTGGAATCTCCACACTGCCAGAAGCAAAGGGAATGTAGCCAAATCCAAATGTTCCAGGAAGGAATCCGATTGACAGCAGCTTGTGTGAAAAGAATGACCTCAGATGCAGAATACAATTTAATATTTCCTTTTGTCTTGAATTTAACTTTTGCTCCGAGAAACTCTTTCAAACTGATATTCTGCAGATTTGTTTTTCTGTTTGTCTTCATGCATGTGTTTGCGTGTGTCTGTGTGCACCTGTGTATGTGACACTGTCAGTGTCTCAGTGTTTGTGTCTGTGTATGTGCACGTTTCTGTGTATACAAACTGCGTCTCAGTATACATTGAAAGATAAATATTAAAGTTCATATTTGTCCACACTGCTTGTCATGTATCTTTACATCATAGGTTGAGTAAATTTACTTTGGTAAATTACCTTTCCAAATTTAAGCTATCTCCCTGACTTGTCCCGAACAAAGAACCTGAAATAGCCTGAGAACTACATCATTGGCCATATCACCAACCAAGTTATATTTAACATGTGTCATGACAAATGGAGGAGCTGGAGTAAAAAATGAAACAGAGACATCTCCATGTCAAGTCTGAACAGTGATGAGGAGAAATTCACAAAAGGCTGTTTGAGTGGGAATGGTATTCCCCAAAAGTTTGTGGTGCTTGTGTGTTTGCATTATTCAAAGCCATGCTACTATGATATCGGATAGTAAAGGACAATGAACTACACGCTGATCAGCCACAATCTTAGTGCCTGGTGGAGAAGGCTCAAAGTGTCTAATGACCAACCCTTCTCCTCTGTCCCATGTTCCTATGTTCCATTGAACCCCTCAAATCTGCTGGTCAGGAAAGGTCGGAGGCCATTTACCCCCAATAACCTGGTGCACAGAAATAGCGGAAACCATTCAGCCACTGAAGATTGTCACACACATTTTGACATGGCGTTGGAAAATATTCTTGGGAAAAGAAAGGGCAGGTGGTGGAGTGAAAAATCTCATTCCTCTGTCGTTACAGAACTGTCTTCATTTGTTGGACATGTTGCCGATCCAGATTCACTATAAATACAGCGCACATGCCTCACCCAGCGATGACCCACAATATCCTCTGGTCTCCCTGATTGCAACATCCAATAACAGAACTTCCAGGAAAATAACTTCCCAATAACAGAATGAGAGAACGTCAGATACACGAATAGGTCAGTCAGCCCTTCTTGTCTTTTTTTCCCGTCAATATGATCATAGCTAATCTTCAAAATCCTCAACTATTCTTTTATTGTCAATCCCTGCAGCCCTCAATATTCTGATGCCTCATATATCCATTGCGCCCCATTCCAAACATCTTAGCGATCTACCTCCCCACCTCTCTGGAATACAGAAGTCCTGACAGTCACTACCCTCTGTGAGAAGAAAACGCCCCTCACAAACACACCGTGACCTATTCACATGAATAAAAGATATGAACACGCGGTAAGAGTGACTGGCCCTGATATCAAGACAGGATTTAACTGTGGATGGTATCAAGGAACCCGAACAGAACTGAATACAACGGGAATGAATTGTAAACTCCCCACTGGTTAGATACATTCAGAGGACAAGGGAAGATATTTGTGGTTGGTGAGGATCAATCATTTCTGTCACAGGACATCTCAGGGCGCACCCTCAAGGTAGCTTTCTTCAGCTGTTTCAACGTCTTTCCCACATCATATCTCAGAAGTGGGAGATGTTCACTGAGGATTGTTAAAAATAATTTGTCACCTGTCCACTGCTGAAGCAGTCCATGTCCATGTGCAGCAATGCTTGGATAGCATCTAAACTGTGTTGCTAAAGTGAAGGTAACATTCATGTAGCTGTCCAACTAGTCCCGCATTTAAATAAGAGGAGTTCAATCAGCACCTCAAGCTGGTTGCAACAGAATGTATTCAACCCACTGAAACTATTGGACAAGGACAGGGGTAGCCCATTCAGTCCCTCCTGCCTGTTAAACAAGGAGGGAAGGAGTGTAGACAGAACATAGAGGTGTTAAACAGGAGACAGGAGTTGCCAGGTCAGGTCTCTGAGCCTCTTCCATGTGAGCAGGAAGAGGCCATTCACCTGTCAACTCAATTATGCAGAAATAGGAAGTTGTCATTCATGCCCCAACATGACAAACTGTGAAGCAGCGACTACACAGATAAACTGCTCTATGTTGTTCCTCCTGGATCCATTGCCAGTGGTGCACGTGTTACTTAACTTGGTTTACTGAAGGTGAGAAAGGAAGGTGGATGGTTCATGCCAAGTCTCAACTAAATAGCTTCTGTCTCCGAGAAGACAGACTGGTGTTTTTATGGAGACTAGAAACTGGTGGGAATGGCTGCATCTTTCAGGAATACGGTAAACCTGACAGATCTGGCTGCTGACAGATTTTTGAACAGTGCAGGTTCACACACCAATTGCATATTGAGACTGTGAGAGTTCATTCAGAGCCTGGAGCTGCCTCTCAACCAACATGCGGGTCCGCGCAGGGATGTGAACTATTGGGAATCAAATATCATGGGAAAACGTAATGTTCCACATGATTACTGTCTTTGTCTTGGCAATATGAGTGTTAGTGCCTAATCTTCAAATTTAAATGTAAAAGACTGTTATTCACTCTCAGCGCCAAGGATTAAACACTCAATGTCTTCACACATTCCTCACGGTACCATCATCCCCAGGAATAAATCTGGTGAAACTACTTTGCACTATCTCAGTTGCAATGAAATCATTCCTTATAAAGGAGAGAGAATCTGTACTCAGTGGCCTAAATACGGATCAAGCAACACTCTACAACTGCAGGAAAATGAATTTACTTCCACATTTTAATCATTGTGTAATGAAAGACAACATACTGCCCTGATTACTTGCTGGCTCATGTGAATTGTGCAAGTGATAACTGCAGTTCCCAATCTCTAGTCTTCTAATAAATACAAAACGAAAAGGACTGTATTTGTTGCTCACATTCAAATCATTTCTTTGCCTTGTGAGCAGCTAGGCTCCAAGCACTGATAAATGTGATCCCTATGAGCAATGGCCTTTATTCCAGAGCAGAATCTTACTCTCTGTATTCCCCCTATTATCCAGTTCTCATTTCCATGTAGTTTATTCACCCCTTACACAAGGACTCTAACGTACTTCCTTTCCTGTCAAAAGCCACCTGAGAATCCAAATACACTGTTCCCATTGGTTCTCATTTGTCGATGTCACAATCAACATCCTCCATAATCTCCAGGTGGTTTGTCAAAACGATTTCCCTTTCTAAAATCTAGGCTGACTCCGTAAATCATGTCATTATTCTCCAAGGATATAGTTATTGTGAATTGCTAAAAAAATCTCATACTTTCCCTTACATCTGAGATCGATTTATTCATCAGTTGGTATTCTGTTTTAAATATTTATGGTCACAGTAGTTACTTCTAAGTCTGCAGTATCCTTTCCATGACATAAAAAGCTTTGACAAACTTTGTCCTCCCTCAAAGAGTTAAGGATTTGACTGTACAGAATCAGGCCATACCGTACCTGCTCCCGAAAGAGCTACCAGGCAAACACAACTCTCCAGCCCTAACTCTGTAAGCCTCTCAATTCATAACTCATTTAGTCCATTAACTTACCAATATTCAATACAATGAGCTTTGTTTTTTTTCCCCAGTACTTCCTCTTTGATAATTCTAACTTCTTGCAGTTCCACATTTTCGCCAGTCACCCTAACATTTCGGGAAGATTTTCTATTCTTTCCTCTGTGGAGACAAAAGCAACATATTCACCTCACCGGACTGAGATGGCCTCTGTCAACTTGTGAGTAGAGGATCGCACTCTGGCAAAGTGGATGCTTCACCCACTCCTGCCTGGAAAGTTCCAGAATCAAAACAGTTGATGGGCATTTTTAGTAATGTCCTCTCCCTGGTCTGAGACTATAGTTTGTGCTGATGGAGTTTTCACAGCTCTGTGACCTCATTGTTGAAATTAACTGATTTCACACTTTGCACATGGCAATGGTACAACATTGGGAAATATTTGTGGAAATCTCAGAAAGGATAGAGTGGTGTCCTGCTCCTTCCTATGCAGTCTCTGCAGACCCAGACTCTCTTCAAAATGCAGTGCACAAACCTTGTGCAGAGTGGGGCCACCAGACCCTCAGATTTCCCTAAGTCATGGTAGTAGCTGATAACACAAACCCAAGAAAACAAACGGAGAACCTTCACTCATTTTCCAGTGATGGGTACAAGTCAAAACTCTGTACACATGTCACAGCCACTCAGAGTTTAGAAATGACTTTTTCTCCTCAGTTTCTATTCCTGGCTGACAAACCATTGCAGCTCTGTCAGTCCCTGTGAGCTGAAATATGACTTGTTAATGTTCTCCATGGAAGTAGTTGACAATGTAACTGAAAAAAAAAATTATGTACCTCAGTCACAATAACAGCAACACTACCATTACCAGTGTAGATGCTGAGAATGCAATGGTCTAGTGCAATTGTCTCCAGACTATTAATCCGGGGGTCCAGCTAATGACTCAGACCTGGACTTGAATCCCGCCTAATCAGATTGTGGAATTTGAATTCAATGTAGTATTTGGGTTAACAATCTAACGAAGATTATCAATTGTCAAATAAAAACAAACATCTGGCCCTCTTGTGTTCTTCGTGGAAGGAAATCTGTTTTCTTCACGTGGTCAGGTCTACACATGTGACGCCAGACCCAAAGCAATGTGATTGACTCTCAATTGCATTTTGAAATAGCCAAGCCATCCATTCAGTTATATCACTACAAGATCTCAAAGAAATGAAAGCAGACAGATCTAAGCACTCGCAGCCTATAGCATTTGGGCTACATTGGTCCAATCAGGCAGCTCACCAACAACTTCTCATGGGCAACCCGGAAAGTGAAATATATACTGGCTCAGCCAGTGACACCCATGTCCCATTATTGAAGAAAAGAAGATGACCACACTCAGGGAAGAGAGACAGAGGGGACGTACCTCGTTTTAAGCAGGGACTTGGATATATAGGCATGATACTCAGGAATATGGGAAAGATAAAAAAAGTCAACGAGATTAATATCACATTTTATTTCCATTTAAGCTGATTATCAACAATTCCTTTGTTTGATCATTTTTCTCTCTCTCTCTACTTCTCCATACATTCACCTCACTCGACCAACACAAATTAACTATTTCCCAGCTGCTTTCAGATCTGATGCATGGTGAGTGGACTCAAAATGTTAACTCTGTTTTTGTCTCAACAGAAACTGCCAACCCTGTTCCGTTTCCCCAGCACTTTTTGTCTCTTTGTTTTAGATCTTCAGTAGCTTTCTTTGTTTGATTTAATGTTTATTTTTTGTATTTGATGGAATGTCATCATCACTGTCAAGGACAGCATTTGATGACCATCACTAATTGCCCTTAATTGTGATCATTCCACAAGGTAGTACAGAGCCAAGCACATTGTTGTGGGTCTGAACTCACTCTCAATCCAGACCCGGTAACGATGTTAGATTTCTTTAGCAAAGGACATCAGTGAAACAGGTAGATTTTTAGACAAAATTCTCCTCGTTTTATGGTTACAGTTTGTGCATTTGTTTTTATTTGGATTCTTATCAATTGAATTTAAGTCCTGCGATCAGCTATGGTAGGATTTGAAATAGTATCTTTAGTATTCTGACCTATGCCTCTAAATTACCCATCCAGCGACATGACTACTCTGACACAGTGTCCCTGTCATGAACTTACTTATGAGACATTACAAGTTTGTTATCGATCTATTCGTAACTAGAGCAGTGGCGAGAAGAGAACTGCATCTGTAAAATCTGACCTTTACCAAGGCATAGGTCATGGTTAATTCAGCAACAGCACTGACACAATGGTGAAGACTCAGAGTATTATGAAGCGTGTAATGGGCAGGTTTGGTGATGGAAACAATACCAAGACATACATCAGTTCAACGCAAAAAGGGTCTTCACTGTTTTGTTTCAGATGTTTGTGAGGAAGATGTCTGAAATTTGTGGAGAATGAGTGGAATTTATAATGAAACTAAATACAGTATTTTCTGTTTTTACCAGAAAGATAACAAAAACAAAAACAATGAAGTTGAACATGGTTTATTTAATTAATAAATAGATGGAGATGGAAAAACTTACCATGAACACCAACAAAGCGAGGATGGGATAATAACCTGCCTGAATAATCATCAGTACACCGTATATTTGTAATGCTAATGTTGACCAAGACCAGGGAAACCATAAAAGACCATCGGATAAACTCCTGTACATTGTTGTAACATTCCAGTCTAATGTTTTCAGGTTATGATCCATTACTGGAACTCTCCAGTCTGTTGTTCTCAGATTCTGATCTCTCTTCTCTCTGTCTCTGTAGCTGCTGACTCCACTCGTGTCGGAGCTGGCGTATCTGCTGGAACCATGGGATAAGGCACCGAAAGAAGTCCCTTACTAATAGGAGAGGGAAAACCTCGATTAACACAGTTGAATCCATGGAGGCTGACATCAATCGCAGTTAATGAACAAACAATTCCAATTAACCCTTTTACTACTGCACTTGCAGCTCACATTAACAACTGGACTGGTTTGGATGTTGAAATCTCTAGCTATTGGCCACATCTCCAGACATTAATTGCACTTACAAAGTCAGTGGCGTGGTGAGGGCGGGGTGGGAGTGATGGATGTTTTCTTTTTGCAGGTTAGCTTATTTTGCTGTGCTGTTCATGTACAATGTTGTAATGGCTTGCAGCCCCAAAAATCACACAATCAAGTTGTTGTTATTGTATTGTTCTCTCGTCCACTACAACAACTGCCAACCAAAAGATTGTCCCTGGGCATAGTTGCTGTTGACGTACAGAGTAAGCTTGTATTCGTCTGGACATGACTCTGACTGTGGTCTGAAGGCAACATTGTAATGTCAACACACAATGCGCTTCAGTTTTTTTAATCGACAAGCATCTTATTGCTGTTTTATTCACTTTAAAACAGTGAGATTTAATTTTTTTTACTTCAGTCCAAAGAAAAATAAAACGGAATGTACAAACACCTGGTTCATTAAAACCCATGGATTAATGAGCCAGGGACAGAATGAAATTAACATTAGTTAGGAGATAGAAAGGAATGGGAGCATTGGTTGTGGAGATTTGAAGGGAAGACAACATATTCCCCCAGACACCATCACACTTTCTGACAGACAGAATGAAATACAAAGCAAAGCAACCAAAATGAGAGAGACTGCTGATTGCTGATGTGGCTCTGTGGGTCAGGTATTAGCACTACACTTTCACAGTGCTAGGGCCTGGTTCGATTCCAGCCTCAGGCGAATCTCTGTGTGGAGTTTGCATATTCTCCCCAGGTCTGCATGTATTTCATCCCACAGTTCAAAGATGTGCAGTTTAGGTGAATTGGCCAAGCCACTCTTCTCACTGTGTTCACCGATATGTAGGTTAGGCACAATCGTGAGGGGTCAATATCCGGGGTGGGGGAATGGGTGGACGAATGGGTCTGGTCAGGTTCCTCTTCCAAGGACCTGTTTCCACACTACATGCATTCGATGAATGTGAACAGGGCTATTCCAAAAGAATAGTATGCTACATAAATATTTTAATCACTGAATATACAGTTCGACAGGGTTGTGCACATATAGAACATAGAGCAATACAGCGCAGTACAGACCCTTCTGCACTCGATGTTGCGCCGACCTATGAAACCGTTCTAAACTACACTACTCCATTTTTTATCCTTTACACTATGCCTATCCAATGATGACTTAAATGGTTTTAAAGTTGTTGAGTCTACTACTGTTGCAGGCAGTGCTTTCCACACCCCTGCTGCTCGCTGAGTAAAGAAACGACCTTCGACGTCTGTCCTATGGCTCACAGTGAGAACGAAAGTGTTAGGTTACTGGAGGGTACAAAAGGATTGTTCAAATGGCCACATCAATGACCGAAAAACTTAACACTGCAATATGTGAGATGCTGCACTTTGACAGAAGTAACAAAACAAGAGATTACTCAACCATGGAGATAGGCTAGATTTGCTTTTGCTTTACTTTGGAGCAGAAAAGATTATGGGGTGAACCTGACAGAGGTGTATAACAGCATGAGGGAGAGAGACAGAGGGAACAGACAGCAGCTGTTGCCCTTAGTTAAACGGTTAAATACGAGGGGATACACGTTTAAAGTGAAAGACAAGAGATTGAGTGATGATTTGTGAAATCTGTTTTGAATCAAGAGGGTGATATGCTTTTGGAACGCATTGCCTCTGAGGGTGGTTGATGAAGCAAACCGTACAAACTTGGCAAAGCACTTGTATCAACACTTGATGGTGCCTGATTTGATAGGCATCTTCTTTATTACACGATTCCATGATATATTGTGAAACACCACCCTCTGCCAGCTGTTCATCACAGTACCGCAGATTGTTTAACTCTACCTACACCACCAGTAATACTTACTCTCAGCTAAACTGGCAGATGACATGCACAGCTGGTACTCCCTCCCAACAGCCACTTTGGGTGGACCATCACCAACTTGACTGGAACTGCTCAACGGCAATTAATGTTGGACTAGCTCCATTAAAATCCCTAACGATTTTTTTGAAAAATCCAATTTCCTAATAATAATTGAACAATATAACCATGTTTAGTGATCAGATGAGCTTGTTGCGGACTTTGAAGTAGTGTGATGCATTTGCAGACACCATTTCGTGAAAACATTGAAATAAAAGGCCAACTGACAGTCCAGGTCACGAATAACCACAAGTTAATGCAGCATTTATTCAGCAGCTAAATGAGCACAAAATGCCAGAGCAGAGTCGGCCATGCGCCTTGAGGTAACTTTCATTCATGTAGTTTGGTGTTTTCTGGTTGGTGTAGACATGTTGCGCTGAATGGCCTGTTTGTGTGCCACAAGACTCTATCACTTTAATTCTTGAAAACAGAAAGTAGTCTCACCATTTCAAAAGCTTGTGAGCATCATTTGGTGAAGAATATAGTCTCCAAGGTCACGTTGCATTCTGACTTGAAATAGAAAGCATTGTCCCTTCACTATCACTTGTTCCGAATCCTGCACCTCTCTCTGAGACAAAAATGTTAGTGTTCCTGCACCACGAGGTCCACCGGGGTTCACTAACACATTATGAGTGGAAATTAAACATAGGCAACAGATCGGTGGCTTTGCTAACGAAACTCACAACAACAACTGAAAGGAAGCTGCACTATTAAGACATCTATTCGACATTATCTAATTTCTAAAGCAGTTTCAAAGGAGTTTTTCACTTGTTTAAAAAAACACATTTGGAAAGTTGTGCCCATCAGTCTGAAAGGAAAACTCTTCATGTTTATGAGAATGATCTCCTAATTTTTTGGAAGCTGAAGGCAACAAAAAGTAGAAGCGAGCATCAGACGTAAGTGTTCCTTCTGTGCCCTTACAACGTTACTGTGCCATTCTTAGTCAAGAGTCTGCCTGCCTCTGCCTCAGGAATATTAAATGTCCTCGCCTTCATCACTCTGTAGGAAGAGAGTTTCACAAATACACAATACTTTGAGAGGGCTGAAACAACACACGTCATATTAAATGAGATATTCTTCAGTTTTACTTTCCATCCACTTATTGTAATCTCTCATACAAACTGAAATATCATATCAGAATTCAACTTAAAAAGACTATTCGGAATATTATGAGCTTAAGCAAGATCACATATTGTCCAGCTAAACTCCAGAAGATCCAGGGCCAGTCTGGTCAATATTTCCTCCAGATATACAATTCTTCACAGGAGTCAGTTGAATGTATCTTCACTAGACTGCTTTACATGTCAGTATGACCATAGCTCTTTCGATGTGGTCTCACCAGTACCCTGTAAAACTGCAGAAAATTCTTCCTACTTCTGAATGAATTCTGTTTCAAAAAAGTTTCAACATTTGTCTGGCCTCTCTAAAACCTTGATGTACATGATCTTTTTTGTGTGATCCAGGTGCCTGATTCCTCTGTTCCTCAATTCAATCTCTTCATTTAAATAATTCGTGCGTTTCCATTAAACTTCCAACATATTTGAACACAGACACATTTTCCATTATATCTCCATGCAGCAATATTTGTTCATTTGACCAACTTATATCTCTTTATTAACTCGTGTATTATTCATATACAAATAAAAACAAAAAAAAATGAGATTGTCAATTCCATTGGAATGTGGCAGCAGCCGATGTCTTTGACCAAATATTCTGACTGTATTATGGAAGAATACAAACATTTGAAATTGTCTGTGTCCTCTCAAGCAGGTTCACATGTTTATATTCTTTCATAATGCAAACAGAATATTTCGTAAAACACATAGGTTGACGCCACAATTCAGTGGAATCGAAAATGTCATATTTTTAGTCTATGTCCAAGCTATAAATTAGCGCCAATGCTCAAGTGTGTTGCAGTCCCATCACTCAGTTCCCATCACTGAAATATGGACAGATGGTGTAGAATCTGTGTGGGTGGTATTGAGAAACAACAAAGGTTAAAAAGGCAGAAAACAGCGAGGGAGGATATAAATGATCATGTCAGTATGGTAGCCAGTGACATGTGATATTCCACAAGGCCCAGTGCTGGGACCACGACTTTTTACTTTGTAAATTAGATGAATGTTCTAAGGGCATTCTGGTTAACCTTTCAGATGATATAAAGATGGGTGGAGAGACAGGTAGCATTGCGGAAGTGGAGAGGCGAGAGAAGGGTTTAGGCACGTTAGGAGTGTGGACAAAGGAGTGGCAGATGGAGTACAATGGGGGTAAGTGTGAGGTCATGCACTTTGGTAAGAAGACTATAGGAATGGACTATTTTCTAAATTCGGGAAAATTCTTCAGTCTGAAGTGCAAAGAGACTTGAGGAGTTCTCGACCAAAGTTTTCTCAAGGTAAACTTGCAGGCGAACTAATTGTTAGGAAACTTTTATATCACGACACATTGTGTTTTAACATCTTGCATTCAGCAAAGAACTGTGAGTTGACTCATATACAACAACATCTGTTTATTGAACTCAATTAATATTAGTACAATAAATTGCACTGTAACGTGACGAAACACACTACCAACTACCAAATGCTTTAACCTTACTCTGTATGATCATATACAACTCCAACAGAATATTGCCTTGCTCCACGTGCTGATTTCTCTTTCTTACGATGGACTTGGAGGTAACTTCTGCTTTGGTGGTTATTCTCAATTTACTGCGCTAATTGGGGTTTTGCCGTGATTCTCATTCTTCAGAGATTTCACCTCATTTTGAGAGGATATGCAATGATCTGTCAACAGAATGACCATGTTGGATAAATCTGATCAATCAGACCCAAGCAAGGGTTGGTGCATTGATGGCCCAAGGGCGGCAATCCGTTGTCCCATTCAAGTTCAGCTCCAGGTTTGTATTCCGTGGTCTGTAGTTGTCCAGTTCGTTTACAAACCGTCTGTGCGTAGCTGCAGCCTGTCTGGATTCAACAGCATGTGGATTAGCACAGACAGTTTACTCAAGGCAGGGATCCATTTCCCAGCATGCTTTAATCATTGTTCATTTTTGTAACTCCATGGAAATTTGTTATTGTCCATCATAATTTCATTATTTCAGGTGGCCCGACTGGTCACAAAGGCAAATACAATGATGACACTTATTTTGAGAGCACTTGAATATAATAGCATGGATGTACTTCTGAGATTCTACAAGGCTCTAATCATACTACATTTGAATTATTGTGTGATGTTTTGGGCCCCATATCTCAGGAAGGATATATTGCCCCGGTGCGTGTTCAGAGGCATTTCACAGGAATGGCCTCAGGAATGAAAAGCCTAACATATGAGATATCTGGGATTAAACTCGTTGATATTGAGAAGGATGAGGGGATCTAATTGAATCATTCAGAATACTAAATGCATGGCCAGAGTAGATGTTAGAAAGATGCTTCCATTGTTCGGAGGGAAAGGACCCAAAGGCATAGTCTCATTGTTAAGGGAAGACCTTTTATATCGTAGATAAGGAGAAAGGTCTTCAGTCAGAGAGTGATGAATCTATGGTAAGGATGGAAGTTTCCTTCGTTAAAGGACATTAGTGAACCAGATGAGCTTTCCCTTACAATTGATTCATGATCGCCATCAGTCTCTTAATTCCACATTTGAATTCAAGCTCCACCATCTACCATGGCAGAGTTAAAATCCAGGTCATCAGAACATTATCTGGGTCTCTTGCTTAACAGTTCAGCGATAACACCACTACGCCACTGCCTTGTCCAGTCCTACGGAGTGTGACTAACTTGTGTAAAATGAATTGCCCGAGAATTTTCCCTCAAATTTCCGTGTCAAATCATGGATGATTTTTCTCCATTACGCAATTCATCTTCCACTCACCAATAATACTTGAATTGAGAAGTTATTTAGTATCTCCTTGGGTCTTTACCTTTTTTATCTGTCCTGGCCTTGATAGTTTTGTTTCTTTTTCCTGGCCATTCCACCAAAGCCACCTCCTTCCTTAGCCCAATATAATTATCATTGCTCAACACTAAAACCGTCATATGTGACTCTTGCCTTTTACATTCAATCTGAGTTTGAAACTACAGCATGTTGCGGACACTGCTTCCAAAAGGATCCTTCCTTGTCACATAAAATGAAATCTGAAGTAACCCGTTCTCTGGTTGAATGCATGACATGTTGCTCTCAAAAACAATCCTTCATACAGTCTACGAATTGTTCTTCGAGGCTTCCTTTGCCAAGTTGATTAATTGAGTCATTATGCATGCTCAGTCCGCTGTTGTGCCCTTGTCACCAGCCATCATTATTTCCGACCTCAGAAATACTTCGGGGGGACAGTAGCAGAACATTACTCGTCCCAAGAGATTTCTTCTCTTGCTTTTTATTTGTGCCTGGACTGATTTACATATCGTTCCCTCGTGCCAATATCATTTCCTAATACCGACACGATATCATACTTAACCAATACATCAATTCCACCTCTTGCTCCTCCTTGTCTAACCTTCCAGAAAAAATGAGTGCCCTCGGACATGTCACTGCCCTGTCTTGATCTCCCTGTAACCATGTTTCAGCAATCTGTACCAGGTCATGCACATTTGTCTCTGTACCTATTGTCAGCTCATCAGTATTTTTCCAACAACGTTGTGCTTTTTAGGTACAAAGTATTTAAATATGTTTTATTGGTTTGTCTTTCCCTTCTCATACTTTAGCTTCCTGATCTCACACACTTCGCTCCCTCATATTCCCCACACAGCCCAACCTTATAATCCCTGATAATTATGCGCCTCATCTCTATTATTTATTCCAATCTCCAACCCACATTTTGAATTGACATGTTCCATCCTTCATCATGGTCATGAGACTGGCCATGCCTGCTGTCCTATTCACCTCTACCTTCAGCTCAGCTTCTGACTAGCTGCTTTGGTTCCTAGCCTCCTGGTTTATTCATTTAAATCCACGCAATTTCCACTCGCAAACCTCCACATGACGATGTTGGTGCTCCTCCAGTTAAGATGCAACCTGTCCACTTTTGAAAGCTCTCACTTGCCCTGGAAGAGAACCTAATGATCCAAAATTTGAAACCCTCACCCCTGTACTAGGTCTTTAACAACATGTCAAACTATACCACCTGCCTAATCATTACCTCTTTTCCACGTGGCACTGGGATCAATTCAGGCATTCCAGCGGATTGTTCTCTTTCTCTCTCTCTCTCTCTCTCACACACACACACATACGCATGCACACACAGACAGACGTATGCACACAAATACACACATGAACATACACAGACACACAAAAAAACACCATTACTTTGTGGAAGTATACCCAGTAACCTTATAAATAATCAGAATGACAACTGGAATGAACGAACTAGTTCAAGGTAGGATGCGAACATTTAGGATTGCTCTTCATTAAGCAGATCGACAAAGCTGTGAAATTATTACAGGGCTCAAAATAATGGAAAAAAATGACAGCTTAAAATACGAATACTCTGTTTCTGTTCGTTGGCATTTCAGCGTCTCAGGAGTCCTCGTTTCAAGATTGTTAGCACAAGAGCTAGGCGTGAGATAAGGAAAAACCTCTTTATTGAGAGATTTGTTAGAATTTAGAATGCTCTGCCTGGGAGAGTTGCGAATGAAGATTCAAAAGGGAACTGCATATATATTTGTAACTTACGAATGTAAAGGGCTGCAGAGACCTGGTGGCAAATTTCCGGAGCTGATGCATACACAGTGGCCCAATAACCTCCTTCTGTCCATTAAAGTTCTGTATTCAATCATGTACAGATGCAAGTCAACATCAGTATCTGATTACTTCCTGTTGTAAATGCTGGCGAATATATGATCATATTTGCTGCAGCATAACCATTTAAAATACAAGTATTGCAATGTCAGCTTGATGATGAAGTCTAATTATTACTCAGCACATAAATATTTTAAATCTTATATCTCAATTACTAAAACAAATATTTCTTTGCTTTGGCACAAAACACTTTTTAAATGTTTGACTTTTCTCTCATACGGAAATATGGTCATTGTTTTATATCATTAACAAAATGCCGCATTAAATGCCATTCATTCTTTAAAAAAATGCAAGATTTCAAATTATTGTTCACTTAAATGTAATGTCACAAATCATTTATTTAATTTAATATTCAAAGTGCATGTAGAATTGTTGTCATTTCTCAATTGTTGATAAATAGCTAACGCTCGTACATTAAAGTGAGAAATTAAACTGATTGTTATTTATATATATACGAATGCTTTTTATTTATGATTGTTCAATTATTTTCTCAATCTGAATATGCAATCGGTCAGATACCAAGCACTTTCCAAGTGTTGGTGTGACAATGTATTTATTTGAATACCGACAATGAGTATGTAATTGTAATTACGTCCATAGTCAGATAGCATATTCTTTGTTCGAAATAAAATAAAATGTCCATCTTTATTTTGGAATCATTAAGTGTTGACAGGAGCTTGTATTTTTGTTCCATAAATATAACATCAAACTCATTGTTTTCAGAGATGATGTAATTATTATTTGGTTGAATAATCATACTTTACATCTTATTTTTGCGCAATTCATGAAACATAGCAAATATTCGGATCATAAACTCATCACCTTGTAATAATAAGCTTCGTTGAAAATAGATTTAAAAGGATCTGAATTCAGGCAGAGTGTTACTGAACCTCATAGCTGCCTGAGGCACTTAGTGAGACCCTGGCCTGCACCTAAATGTATCCAGAGGACGACCACGTGATTCAGGGCAGCCATTCAAGAATTACTTCACAACAAATCTTTTGGAATCCACCTTGGGCCGGGGGGAAACTATCCACCAGGCTATCACTGGTCTCTGTGTAAATACAAATGCTGTCCAAATTCGACATCAATGACTGGCTAGCAACCATGCTTTACAAATTCATTTTCAGTCAGACCCTGGCCCAGAGAGCAGATGTGTGGACATGGAGTGTGAGAAGCACACCACACAAATTACTTACGGTGATGACATCTGGCCTACCTCCCAGACTCCGTACATCTGCAACCTTGACGGGCACTGAGTGGAGACGTTAACAAGGCGAAACCGAAGACAGCAGATGCTGGAAGTTAGAGTCGTGAGGCTGGAACTGGAAAAGCAGAGCAGCTCAGGCAGCATCCAAGGAGCAGGAAAATCGATGTTTCATGCAAAAGCTCTTCATCAGAAATAAGAATGGGATCCATGAGGGTGGAGTGATAAATGAGAGGAGTTGGGGCTGGGGAAAGGTAACTGAGAGTGCGATAGTTGGATGGAGGCTGGGTAATGGGTGATACATCGGAGCGAGGGTGGAGCAGATAGGTGGGAAGGAAGATGGACAGGTGGGTACGGTGGCTCAGTGGTGAACACTGCTGCCTCACAGTGCCAGGGACCAGTTTCGATTCCAGCCTCAGGCGACTCTCTGTGTGGAGTTTGCACATTGTCCAACATGTCTGCATGGGTTTCCTCCGGGTATTCTGGTTTTCACCCACAGTCCAATTATGCCCAGGCCAGGTAAATTGTCCATGCTAAATTGCCCACAGTTATAAGTGCATTAGTCAGAGAGAAATGGGTTACTCTTCGGAGGTTTTGTACGGACTTGTTAGGCCAAAGGGCCTGCTTCCACTCTGTGGGAAATCTAAAAAAAAAACCATTCCCACTTTGAATAAAAAGATTGGACGGGTCATGAGTTCGGTGCTAAGCTGGAAGTTTGGAACTGTGATAAGGTGGGAGGAGGGGAAATGTGGAAACTGGTGAAATCCAAATTGATGCCATGGGATTGGAGTGTCCCGAGGTCGAAGATGAGGTGGTAAGGGAGTCGCAATAGATGAAGCCCTGGACCTGCATGCCCTCAGCAGAGTGGGAGGGGGAGTTGAAGCGTTCGGCCACAAGGCAGTGGGGTTGGATGGTGCGGGTGTCCCAGAGATGTTCTCTGAAGTGCTCTCTGAGTAAAGGTCCTATCTCCCCAACGTATAGAAGACCGCATTACGAACAACGGATACAGTAGCTGACATGTGTGGAACTGCAGGTGAAACCTTGATGGATGTGGAAGGATCTTTAGGGCCTTGGTGGGGTGGGTGTGTGGAGGTGTGAGCACAGGTCTCATATTCCTGTGGTGGCAGGGAAAGGTGCCTCGACAGGAGGGTGAATTGTTGTGGACCTGAGGAGCACTACCTATCTATTATCCTATACTCTGCATTCAAAAGTGATTGTCCAGAATGAATCACTTCACACTTTTCCATGTCGATATCCACCTGCCACTTATCAGCCCAGTTCTTCATCCTATCAATGTCCAAGTGCAAACTACAACAGCCCTCCACACTATCCACAATTCTACCGACCTTCTACTGACTTTTGTTCCATCGACAAATATAATAGCCAACCCTTCCACTTCCTCATCCAAATCATTTATATAAACCACAAACAGCAGAGATCCAAGAACCGAATAGTACAGATCGCCACTTTTCACCGAGCTGCAGACGGAGTACTTCCTATTTACTACCACTTTGTGTCTCTATGGGCCAGTCAATTCTGTGTCCAGACAGACAGGTTTCTCCGAATCCCAAGCCTCCTTACTTTCTGAATGAATCAACAATGGGAACGTGATCAAACGCCTTGGTAAAATCATGCACACCGCATCCACTGCTCTACCTTCTTCAATGTGTTTGATCCCATCCTCAAAGAATTCCATAAGGTTTGTGAGGCATGACTTGGCCTTCACAAAGCCATGCTGACTATTTCTAATCAAGCTATGATTTTCCAAGTAATCATAAAGTCTGTCTCCCAGAATCCTCTCCACTAATTTGCTCAATACTGATGTAAGACTGACTGGACTGTAATTCTCAGGATTATCCCAATTCCCTTTCCTGAACAAGGGAGTAACATTTGCCACCCTCAATCATCTGGCACGACTGCAATTGAGAGTGAGGACGCAAAGATCATCGCCAAAGGCGCAGAAATCTCTTCCTTCTCTTCCTGTAGCAACCTAGGGTGTTTTCTCCTCTGGCCCAGGGGATTTATCTATTCTTATGTTTGTATTTCAATTAGTCTGTACTTCGCCTGAAATTGTCTACTCCCTGTCCAACCAACTGATTGACTGCTTTCCATTTCAGGGCTATATACCATGCTGCTGCACTTAGCATGCATGGTTCCCAATATCCTGTGAACCATGGAATGAAAAATATGGGAAACCATGAGAGCGCTCCTGATGAAGGGGTGATGCCCAAATCTTTGACTCTCTTCTTCCTCAGATGTTGCCTGACTGACTGTTCGTTTTTAGTGCCACGCGTTTCGACTCTGATCTCCAGCATCTGCCATCCTCATTTTCCCTATTACTGACGGCTGTCCCATCTGCACACTGAGCAGGTAATTCATCAGCAGAAACTCGTTGTATGTGGAGCAGACTGCTCAGTTCTGGAAAATTGCATTAGATTAATAAATTTATTAACAACAAATACTAATTCAGCCCCAAGTTACAGTTTTGGTTCATGAATTGGCCAGCTTGATAAGGAACACTGATTGATTGAAGAAGTCCAAGGTGCAGAATATTCCAGGTGTTATATTCCAGGGTGGTTGTGCTTTACATTAATGCTGGGAATATTATCGGACAGGCAGATGTGATAAGGGAAAAAGACGGCATGTGCAAATGTGACATTGTTGCCAGGACAGAGATTCGTTTGAGGGAGGTCAGGGCTGACAACTCAATATGCTGTGGTGCAAGAACTATAGGCAGGACAGGAGATGGGTAAAATATGAGGTGGTTTTGCATTATTAGTTATGGAGACAGTTACTACAGTAAGGAGGGACAATATTTTGGAAAGATCTTTTAATGAGGCTTGGTGGTCAGAGCTCAGGATCAAAACCATGGCAGAGGCACTGCTGGGGACATATTACAGATCCCCAGAAAAAAGAAAGTACAGGAGCAGATATAAAACCAATTTACTGAGGTGTGTAAAAACAGTAATAGGTTTATTATACACTGGCATTTCATTTCCAAGCACTAATTAGGGCCGTGATAACTTTTTAAGAGGGGACAGATGCCTTGAAATTTATTCCGGAAAGCTCCTTGTATCATCAAGGAGCAGATCCAGCAATGGGGGTGGGTGGGGGGGGGGGGGGGCAGTGGTGTGCCTCACTGTGGTGAATGAAGTCAGTCAGGATATTGCAGGCAGGACTGGGAGAGCGGTATATGGTCAGTAACAGTGACATAATACATTTTATGTTTGATAAGGAAAATATTTTAAAAACGCACTCTGATAAATAAAAGGTTTTTGGATTGGGGATACCGATTTTATGAAATAATATGACGGGATCTGGCCAAAGTGCAGTGGCTTCTGAGTGAAACTGTAGCAGAACACCATGTGGCGGGGGGGGGTGGGGGAATGGGGGAATCACTTGATCAAAATGGAATTAATGAGAGTGTCCACCCAACGTGTTACATGAAAGATGAAAATTTGGAAAATAAACCCAGAGAACCTCGCGTGTCAACAAAAAAAAATTCAGAACAAAATTAAAAACGAAAGAGAAGCTTAAAGCAAGTACAAAGTGAGCAGGTCAATGGATGCACTGAATGAACATAGAAAGTGTCAGGCTAATCTTAAAACTTCAGTGGAAGAGCAGAAGGGGAATCGCGATAAAACATGAGTGGGTAAGAGTAACATGAATCCAAAGACATTATATCAGTTTATGAAGAGAAAGAGGGTAACAAGAGAAAGAAGGAGGTCTATTAGAGACCAAAGGGGCAACCTGTGCACGGAATCACAGGATATGTTAAACACGGGCTTCATATCGTTCTTCAGTTGGGAGAAGCAGTTCCTGGATTCAGGGAGAGTGACAGTGTGCCCCTTGAACGAATTGATAGAGAAGCCAAGAAAGAATTGGAAAGAGTGGGCAAATCCCCAGATCCGAGTGAGCTGTAACTTAGGCTGATGTGGAAGATGAGGGAGAAGACTACAGGCTCTGACATTTTTATTTTTTCTCTTGTCTCTGGCCACAGCGAAGGTGTGATTGGACACGATAACATCTAATGTTGGCACAACTCTCACACAGAGTGCTAGAAATAAGGTATGGGATTAAAGATCACCACATCTCCCAACAGCGAGAGAGAAATAATTGTGGAATATTCTGAGGGCTGTTGAGGCTAGATCATTAAACATCTTGAAGGGTGACGCAGACTGATTTTTAAACAAGGGTTGGTTATAGGGAAAATGAAATAAAGTAGAATGAGGTATATCAGAATAAATATAACGGAATTGAACAGAAAAGCAGACTTAGTGAGCAGATAGCAAGAATTTAGCTCCAATGTCTAATGCAATTCTTTTTCCAACAGCCCTGTATTCACTTGAATATAACTTCTCTCCCTTTGGAGTGGGACACAGTTTGGAATGCAATCGAAGGAACCAAGGATTTCATAAATGCAGTATTAATAGACAGAAAAGACCAGGGGACTGGGACAACGTGGATTGGCTGTTGGGGTGAATATTTGTGTCAACCGCAGCCACCACCAGCAGGAGAAAGACTCAGCAAGACACCCTCTAAGTACAAGTAATGACGTGCTCTGGAGAGCAGGTCGTCATGGGCTTGGTGTCAAGGAGTGTTTAAGGCACAAACATTGCATTACTGTAGTGTCTCCCTTCTTCCCTAAACAAAAGTAGATTAGATTACTGACAGTGTGGAAACAGGCCTTTCGGCCCAACAAGTCCACACCGCCCCGCCGAAGCGTAACCCACCCATACATCTACATTTACCCCTTACCTAACACTATGGGCAATTTAGCATGGCCAATTCACCTGGCCTGCACATCTTTGGACTGTGGGAGGAAACCGGAGCACCCGGAGGAAACCCACGCGGACGCAGGGAGAACGTGCAAACTCCACACAGTCAGTCGCCTGAGGCGGGAATTGAACCCGGGTCTCAGGCGCTGTGAGGCAGCAGTGCTAACCACTGTGCCACCGTAAATGCGGAGGAATAGAGAAAATGCAGTTGGTAGCAGAGTAATTAGTAAGTCATTAGTTTGAGAGGCTTCAGACATCAGCAGAACAGAAAAAATGTACAGGCAAGTTCAAATAATGTCCTTTTAATTTAGTATTACATCAGTCAAGAAGGCGGTTAGGCCAGTTGTACGTTCCGCCTGCGGGATGTGGGAGCTCAGACAGATTTACACTGTCCCTGTTGACGACACGTGTAGAAAGTGCACCCAGCTGCAGCTCCTGAGACACCATGTTTGGGAGCTGGAGCTGGATGCACTCGGGATTATCGGGGATGCTGCGAACTTCGTATATAAGTGCTTTAGTGTAGTGGTCACACCCAAGATCCACCATCCTGACCATGTTTTTATA
The DNA here is from genome assembly GCF_047496795.1 of Chiloscyllium punctatum. Lineage (NCBI taxonomy): Eukaryota > Metazoa > Chordata > Chondrichthyes > Orectolobiformes > Hemiscylliidae > Chiloscyllium > Chiloscyllium punctatum. Next base: position 12,374,724 of record NC_092745.1, on the reverse strand, counting down.
ATGACTATAATGGTACAGTCCCACATAAGGTCCATGCCCTGAGTTCATCAGTCTTACCTGTCAGCCCTGTTGCAATTAAATAAACACAATTTAATCCAACAGCCAGTCCTTGCTCCCTATCATGTTCCAGTTAGAGAGTGGTTTGGAATAGCAAAGGGAGTAGGCAGAGAATGCAGCTATCCCCTGTGGCCATTCCCCACGAAAACAAGTATACCACTTCTGATACTGTTGCAGGGAATAACCTTTCAAGGGAAAGCAGCGGTAGCCAAATTGGTGGTACTACCACCGGTTTTGGAGCATAGCGGGAAAGGTTAAATTTAAACAGGGTCTTAGAGATAGGAGAGTCGATTGTTGGAGGGACAGATTGGAGATTCTGGAGCCTCAAACGGGAATCCAGCAAGTTGTGCCACGTCCCAGGTGCCAGGGTCCAGAAAGTCGCTGAGCAACTGCAGAACGTTGTCAAGGTGGAGGGTGAGCTGCCCGAAGTCATTGTGCACGTTGGCATCACAAATGGTTCACATGGATATAGGATTGCGGTCCTCCAGTGTGATTACAGAGAGCTAGGAGAACAGTTAAAAACCAAGACCTCGAAGTGGTAATCCCCTGATTACTTTTTATTTCATGAGCTCAGGAAAGTAAGAATAGAAGGATATGGCAGATACATGCATAACTAAAGAATTGGTGCAGGGTAAAGGTGTTCAGATTTTTAGATCATTGGGGTCTTTTCTGTGACAGAGTTGACATGTTCAATAGGGACAGGTGGTACCGGCACTGGAGGGGGGAACAAATATCTTGGTGTCAGGTTTGCTCGTGCTCCCAGGAGGGTTTAAATGAGATTGACAGGGGGTGAGATCCTCAAGAGCAGGATGGCAAGTGCGAGGCTGGAAGGAGATGCAGTAATCATAAACAGTCCAGTGAAAAGACAGGTCACGCTCGAACACAACAGGGAGCAGGAATGCCTGTTTTTATTAAATTGCTTTTATTTCAATGCAAAAGGACTGACAGGGAAGGCCAAAGAACTCAGAGCATGGATAGGAATGTGGGACTGGGATATTACAGGCATTACAGAAACATAGCTAAGGGAGGGACAGGACTGGCAGCTTAATGTGCCAGGGTATAGCTGCTTTCGGCAGGACAGGGATGGTGGAAAGCGGGGAGGGGGTCGCATTTCTGATTAAAGGGAGTATCACAGTAGTAATCAGAGATGAAATAACTGAAGGATCAAACAGCGAGTATTTGTGGATGGAGCTAATAAATAGGAAGGTGTATGGTGATGTTATAGGGGCTGTACTATAGGACCCGAAATAGTCACCTGGAATTAGAGTAACTGATATACTTGCAGAGAGGTGGGACATGCAGAAGCAAAAGGCTTGACATAATTGCGGATTTTAATTTTTATAAAATTGACTGGGACTGCCAGAGCGTTAAGGGATTTGGTGGGGTGGAATACATTAATTATGCCAGGAAAATTCCCTCAAGCAGTATGTAGTTGGGCCTTCTCGGGAAGGGGCAAAATTCGAACTACTCTTACGAAATAAGACAGAACAGGTGACGGAGGTGACATTGTGGGAGCACACTGGAACCAATGGCCATAATTCTATTAATATTCACATATTTATGGAGAGAGACAAAACTGGTCCACAGCTTCAAGTTCTAAATTGGGGCAAGACGAAGTTAGATGGAATTAGGTAGGAGTTTGCAGGGGTTTGTTGGATAGTTCGGTGTTGGCAAAGGGACCTCTGGCAGGTGGGAGTCCTTTGAACGTGAGATACTGGAATTCAAGATCTATTTGTTACTGTGGGGGTGGAAGGAACGTTGTCAGGAATGGGGAACCCTGGATGACAAGAGATATTTAGGCTTTGACCAGAAATAAAAGCAGTTCCGTTACAGGCAGCTGGATCAAGTGAATCCCAGGAGGTATATAAGGGATACAGGAATTTACTGAAGAAGGAAATCAGTAGGGCGAAAAGGGAACATGAAATGGGGCTGAGAAGATTATGATGATCCCAAAATGGTACCTTCAGTACATTAAAGGAAAAACAGTAACTCAGGGTCCGTCAAAGACCAAAGTGGCATGTATGTGTGGAACCATAAGAGATGGGCGAGACCATCAACGGATATTTCTCCTCTGTGTTTAACATGGAGAAAGATACGAGTACTTAGGAACTTGGCGAAGTTCATGGTGATTTCTTAGGGACAGTCCATATCACAGGACAGGAGGTACTGGACGCACTAGAATGCTTGAGTTTAGATAAATCTCACGTTCCGTACCAGATATATCCAAGAACACTGTAAGGACCCAGAGAAGCAATTGCGGGGGACCTCGCTGATGGTTTAAATCATCATTAATCAGAGTTAACATCCTGGAAGGCTGGAGGATATCAAGTATTGTGCCCTTACTTAAGAAAGACTGAAAAAAGAGCCTTGAAACTATGGAGCAGTAAGTTTAACATCTGTGGTAGGTACGTGACTTGAGAAAATTCTGAAAGATAAAATGTTCATTAATTTGGAAATACAGGGTTTGGTTAGGAATATTGAGAATGGCTATGTGCTGGAATAATTGTTTGAAGTGATTTGATGATCTGACCAGGAAGGTTGTTCGGTCGGGGCGTTAGATGTCAAAAAGTGTGGATCTGGAAAAAGCACAGCAGGTCAGGCAGGAACAAGAGAATCGATATTTCAGGAATCAGGAATGTCCAAAACATCGATTATCCTGTTCCTCGTATGTTGCCTGACCTGACATGCATTTCCAGTGCCACACTTGTGGACTCTGATCTCCAGCATCTGGAGTGTTCACTTTCTGCTAGGGTGGTAGATTTAGTCAATATGGATATCAGTTACACCAGGACAAGGTCCGGCTTTTCAACCCCGGGAGCCTGATATACAGTTACAGGGGGAGGCCAATCAGCTCATTGAACATATACAATTGTACTGAGAATAGATCATGCAGCACCGGTATCCTGTTATGCAGCGACAGGATCAGTCTATTCAGCTACTTCAGGTCAGTAACACAGGAACTGGAAGAGAGCACAAACTGATTGGACTCTGGGGAATGCTGGAATAACACTAGGCTATTTGGGTCCTCAAATCTGCCCTTCCCTTCAGTAAGGTCAGGGCTGATCTGCTTTTGGCAGCAATTTCTCTTTCATGCCATAATCATTGTAGCCCTCGACTCTCTCAAAATCGATTAACACCCTCCTCACCCCCTCTAAATCATTTCAGGGATGCAACTGTCTTGGATAGAGAGGCCCCAACAATCACTATCCTCTGAGAGAAGGAAAGACTCCCCACACATATACTTTGGCCTATTGACATGAACAAAAGAAATGAACACAGTGTCAGAGTGACTGGCCCTGACATTACATAAAGATTTGAATGAGCAAGGTTTCAAAGGATCGGAACAAGATTGAACTTAATAGGAATCAGTTCGAAATAAGTGGCTGTGTCATTCAGAATGACAATGTGCCTGGTGGACATCAATCCTCTCAGTCCCTGGATATCTCTGTGGGTGATCCTCAGGGTAGCTTCCTTCGCACAGATATCTTCAGCTGCTTCATCAATGTCTTTCCTTCCGTAATTTGATCAGAAGTGAAGATGTTCAGTGAAGATGACATAAAGCATGAAAACCTGGACAATATTCAAGCTCATGCTGTTAATGCGCCGGGAACATTCGTGTGTCAGCACTGCTGGACCCTGAACATTTCCAAAGTATAGAAAGAGGAACTCATTCAGCATCTCAAGCTGGTTTCATTGGAATGAGAGAAAGCCATTCAGCCCATTGAAACTATTCGATAAGAAGAGACACAGCCCATTCTCTCTCTGAGATTTTTTTTTTAAATCGGCAAATGTTGGAGTTCAAAGTAGACAGTCAGGTCATCGGAACAACACAATAAGAGAGGCGGCATCAGGAGGTCAGAAGTCAACGACTTGACTAAAAGCCTTCTTCAGGACTGGGAGTGTGTGGGGGGGGGGTTAGGGAATTTACATTTGCAGAGGCGGGGTGGGGGAGGTGGAGACAGGATGGTGAGGTGGGGACAAGTGAACAAAAATAGAGGTTATGACTGGGTTGGTCGATGGGAGGAGTGACTCCAGTTGGGAGATGGAAGAAGGGCTGATCAGAGGAATGGAAGGGAGGAGGAGAGGCTGGGAATGTATTTGGGGGATTGGAGGGGCGGTTATTTGAAATTGGAGAACTCAATGTTGAGTCACCCGGGCTGTCGGCTGCCCAGGCAGAAGATGAAGTGTTGTTCCTCCAATTTGCGGTTTGTTTCATAGTGGCAATGGAAGAAGTCAAGGATGGCCACATTGGAAAGGGTGTGGGAGGGGAAATTGAAATAGGCAGTGACTGGTATGTCAGCTCAGCCCTTAGGGGCCCAGCTGAGATGCTTAGCAAAACATCCCCTTAGTTTACACTTGGGATCACCAATGTAGAGAATACCACATCGGGAGCACCAGATACAGTAAAATAGGTTGGATCCCAACACCTGGCACATTTTCCACAAGGACCATTCCCTTCGCTAATCTTTGGTTCGTGCCACACTGCCCACCAAACCCTCCAATCCCGACTGACAACTGCCCCTGCAAACGGAAAAGATGCATCACCTGTTGGCACACAATCACTCTCACCTCTATCCAACGCCCCAAACAGTCCTTCCAGGTGAAACAGAGATTCACCTGCCTCCCATCTAACATTGCCGGGCCCAAAGACACCGACGTGAGATCCCAGTCACCATCCATTTCAATTCCCCTTTCCCTGCTCTCCCCACCCCCGACCATTTCCATCTCTCTTTATCTGCAGCTCCCCCGATCCCCACCCCCAATCCTGAAGAACGGTTATACTGGAAATATTGACTTCTCCACCTCCTGATGCTGCCTGGCTTGTGTTCTTCAGCCTCCTGTTTGTTTATTATTCCACAGGACGATAAGGAATCTAGTTAGCACAACATGCTGGTTAGCAGCTACCATGAGTCACCCAATAATGAACCTCTTCCCTGGGATCAGGAGTTGGAAATGCAAACCCTTGAGACGCTGACACACGAAAAGAAGAGACCATTCAGCCCTCCAAACTGTTACACTGAAATTGGAGGATGTCATTGCTGCTGCAACACAACAAACCAATGAAGCAGAGACTGCACAGACAGACTGGCCCAAGTTGTTCCTCCTGGCTCCATTGCTAATGCTACACATGTGTTACATTAGTGTGGTTTGCTGAAGGAGAGGATCACACCAGATGCTTGGTCCCAAGTCGCAAGGAGGCATATGCCATCTCTGAGAAGACAGGCTCGTCTTCTGCATGGAGACCAGACACATTTGGGAATGGCCAACTCTATCAGAGTGTAGCTGCTGACATGTTTGTGAACAAAATGATGCTTAGTGCAGGGTATCACTCCAACTGTACGTTGAGATGGTAAGAGTTCAATCAGAATCTGCAGCTTTCTCACAACCAACATGGAGTCTCCACAGAGAGTGTAAACTATCAGAGAGTCATAGAGTTTAACAGTAGGGAGACAGGCCCTTTAGCCCAAATTGGACTATTTTTACCGACCAAAATGTCCATTCATGTTAACTCCATTTCCCTGCACTTGGCCCATATCCTGCTCAACCTTTCCTATCAACGTATCTGTACACAAATGAAAACATATACTGCAGGAAAACACGTTATACTTAACGCTATCATTGTTTCGTTATGGGAATAATGAGTCCTGGTTCAAAACGCTCAAGTTTTATTGCAATCACTTTTTAATCTTTTGCAGTATTACAGATTAAACACTCATTTCCTTCACACTCGCCTCGTGGTACCATCACTGCAGGGATTAGTCTGGTCAAACTCCTTTACACTATCTCACTGTGGCAAGGAGATTATTCCTTATAATGGAGAGAAAATCTGTTCACAGTGCCCCACGTGCTGTCTCAATATCTCTCTACAACTGCAGGGAGGTGTCTTCACGCCTATATTTGAATCATTTTTTCAATGAAGGACATTATACAAGATACTGTGCTGATTATTTGCTGCTCTGTATGAATTCTGTCAGTGACTCATGACCAAGGGCATTCAGCTCCTTTTCACCAAGAGCACTTCCCATCATCTCACCTTCTCATAAATACAAAATGAGAAGGATGGTATGTTTTGCCAAATAATTTTTTTGCTTTGCGAAACGCAATACTTCCAGCACATCCACGCCAACAGCATCATCACTACTGCCATTGGAGATGTTTGGAGATGCTAAGGAGGTGATGGTCTAGCTGTATTATTAATGCAGCGAGCCAGGTAACGACCAGGAGCACAGATTCAATTCCCACCACAGCAAATATTGGAATTTGAGTTCAATAAAATATCACGAGTTAAGAAACAATGAAAGGATTGTCAGAAAAAACCTACCTGGCACACTGATGCCCTTTAAGGAATGAGATCTATCATCTTCACCTGACAAGGCTTACATGTGAATCTAGACCCATAGCAATGTTGTTAACTCTCGGCTGCCGGTTGAAATGTCCAAGCCCAATCACTCAGTTATATCACTCACGATAAAGTCGCAAAGAAATTAAACCAGATGGAACTAAGCATTGAATGCTTACAGCCCACAGACTGCAGTGGTCAGGAAGGCAGCTCACCAACAGCTTCTCACAACGTGGAAAGGATATTACATGATGTTACAACATCCCATTAATGAATTTTTAAAAAGATGATCACTCTTAGGAAAGGGACACAAAGGGACATAACTCACTTCAAACCGTAACTTTGATGTATACCTTACTGGACAGGATTTTCATTGAAATGGCAACAGGAGAAAAATAAATAAGATTAATCTTGATTTTTATTTCCATTCCAGCTGGTCATCAACCTCTACTTGCTTTGTTCTCTCTATTTCTCTCTTTGTCTATCTGCTCGACTCCCTCCTTCTCCCCTTCACAACAGACATCCCTGTCACCAACATCAATCACACTATTTCCCAGTTGTGTGCACTTCTGATGGATGGTCATTGGAGTCGAAATGTTAATTCTATTTTTCTCTCGTTCCGAGGCTGCCAAATCTGCTCAGTTTCTCTGGCACTTTCTCATTCTCCCAATCTCTCGCATCATTCTTTTTTCCCAACGTTTAGTGTTGTCATTAGATAGGATGTCTGCATCGCGGTTCAGGGCACTGTCTGTTGACCTCAGTAAATGCCCTTTACTGTGAGGCCATTCCTTACGGCAGTATAGAGCAAAGCACATTGCTATGGACCTGATGTCGTCTTTATCCAGACCAGGTAATAATGTTAGATTTCTTTACCAAAGGACATCAGTGAAATAGATGAACTTATCGATAAAGCTAGTGCTTTTATATTAGTGAAATTCGCTTTTATTTCCAGTTCCTGTCATTTGAGTTTAAGTTCTCTCATCATCTGAGATAGGATTTGAAACAATGTCTTTAGTGCAGTATCCTGGACCACTGAATGACGTGGCCAGCGACATTACTATTCTGACACAGTGTCCCTGACATGAATTTTCTTTAGAGACAAGAACAAGGTCATGATTTATAAATTGTAACAGAAAGAGTGATTACAAGAGAGCTGGAACCATGAAGTCTGAAATTTTCCAAGGCATGTATAAGTAATTGTGTATTTTGCAACTGCACAAATGTTAAGCTGGGGAATGGGGATACCATGGAGCTAATAGTGGGTCTGTTTGGTGATAGAGAGAATGTGAACACATAAATCAATTCAGGGGAAATAGGTACTTCCCGATTGTGAACAGTCTTTTCCTCAGATGTGTGTGAGGGCGGGGGTGTGGGCGGTTTTGAAATTTGTGGTAATGAACAGGTGAACTGAAGACAGTAGTTGGATTAGTGGTGCTGGAAGAGCACAGCAGTTCAGGCAGCATCCAAGTAGCTTCGAAATCGACGTTTCGGGCAAAAGCCCTTCATCAGGAAAACGTCGATTTCGAAGCTACTTGGATGCTGCCTGAACTGCTGTGCTCTTCCAGCATCACTAATCCAGAATCTGGTTTCAAGCATCTGCAGTCATTGTTTTTCCCACTTTGAAGACAGTAGTTTCCAACTTTGCCAAATATAGTTAACAGAAATAGCATTGAAGTTCACCATGGATTATGGGATTAATAACTAGATAGAGATGATGAGACTTACCAGGAACACCAACAATAGCAAGCATGGGATAGTAACCAGCCTGAATAATAATCAGTAAGCCGTATATACGAAGTGGTAATATGTCCCAATACCTGGAAACATAGTAAAGACCCTTGGTTAAACTCCTGTCCATTGTTGCAGCATTCCATCCTAGGGTTCTCAGATTCTGAACCATTGTTGGAACATTCCAGTCTACTCTCAGATTCTGATCCATTGTTAGAACATTCCAGTCTACTCTCAGATTCTGATCCATTGTTAGAATATTCCAGTCTACTCTCAGATTCTGACCTCTCCTCTCCCCGTCTCTGCAACTGCTGATTCCTGTTAGTGTTGCAGGTGCTGCCTCTGCTGCTACAATGGGATAAATCATTGCAAGAAGCCCCTTACTAATAGAAGAGGGAAACCATCCAGCGACATCATTAGGATCCATGGAGACTGACATCAATCACAGTCACTGAACAAACAGATCCAGTTAACACCTTTCAGTATGGTACAAATAACAACTGGACTTGATTGAATGTTGACATCGCTGACTATTGATCACATCTCCCATCACCAATTGCTCTCGTTAAGTTAGTTGTGAGGGAGAATGATGGATGTTTCCTTATCACAGGCTAGATGATTCTGCTGTGTTACCGTTTGCAATGCTGTAACCACCTGAACACTGCCCCCCCCCCCCCAACACAGCCACCCACAACATACGCGATCTAGATGTAGTTAAAATGCTGATCTCTCCTCAACTAGACCAGACGCCAGCCAACAGATTCTCAGTGGGAATATTTGCCATTTGCCCTCACCATACACTGGAAGTGTGGATCTGTCTGGACGTTCTTCTCATTGCTGAAATAGAACAATATTGAACCTTCAACACACAATGCAATTCAGCCTTATTTTATGTAAAATCACAAACACTTGAATACACTTTATTGGCTTCAAAGCAGTAAGACTTACATTTATTGATTCAGTCCAAAGCCATATGTGGCATATTGTCGCAAATCCGGTCCTTTTACAAGGTTATGTTGTCTTTAATTTTTTAAAGAGAGTCTAAATGAACAACGATTCCAATATGTCTGAACTTTGAAAGTTTCATTGGGATCCTTTTGTTTATATCTAACAGGTAATGCCTCAGCCAGAAAGCTTTCTAGCCTTTAAAAAGACACTTGTATATTCAAAAGGACTTGGACAACACTCTAACTGGACAGGTCTGCTCAGTTCTGGGGTTAGTTAAGTCAGGGTCACTGTTGGAACTGGACGCTCTCCGCCTCCTTCTGTCCTTCTGACCTTATAACCTGTAAGCCTTTGTGTCAGTTTTACTCTTGGTGCTAAGGGGTTTGCTTATTGGGATTGTTGCAAGTATTTTGGAACAGGATCCTAAAGTCTGGATAGCCTGTCGGGTTTGTATAGGATTAGTTATTCAGGTATTCTAGTTTTGGTTTCTTGTGTTTCATTCGGTAATTTGGTAAATAAATGCTATTTGTTTAAAACTCGGCAGTCTGACCAGCTAATTCACTCAAGGAACATCCATTCTACACTAACTTTTAAGAAATAACGAAGTTACTGTCTGGGCTATTTGCTTAAAATTCAAAGTTTGTGTGAAGATTTGTAGCTTGGGTGCTCGTTGTTGTGGTTCTGTTTGCCAGCTAGGAAATTGTGTTGCAGATGTTTCGTCCCCTCAGTGACATCCTCAGTGCTTGGGAGCCTCCTGGGATCTTTTCTCTGGCATTTATAGTGGTTTGAATTTGCCGCTTCCAGTTGTCAGTTCCAGCTGTCTGTTGCAGTGGCCGGTATATTGGGTCCTGATCGATGTGCGTATTGATTGAATCATTGGATGAGTGCCATGCATCTAGGAACTCCCTGGCTGTTCTCTGTTTGGCTTGTCCTATAATAGTAGTGTTGTCCCAGTCAACTCATGTTGCTTGTCATCTGCGTGTGGCTACTAAGGGTAGCTGGTCGTGTCGTTTCGTGGCTAGTTGGTGTTCATGGAATCACACTCACAGGAATCAGATTCACTAGAGAGGAAGAAAAGGACAACCAACTCCCATTCCTAGATGTCATGGTACAGAGAACAACGAACGGAGAATTTACCACAAAGGTACACAGGAAAGCCACACGCACTGACCAAATCCTGAAGTACGAAAGCAACCACCCCAACACACACGAAAGAAGTTGCATCAAGACACTGTTCAAAAGGGTCAACAACACACTGCAGTACACCAGAACTGCAAAAAGAGGAAGAAGAACACCTCTACAATGTATTCACCAAAAACGGATACCGCCGCAATTTCATCAACAGATGCCTAAGGGAAAGAAACAGAATGAGGACATGCCACAACCCAAAGGACTAGCCACACTACCATACAGCAAGAACATTTCTGAACTGACAGCCAGACTATTGCGACCACTAGGACTCATAACAGCACACAAATCAACAGCCAGTCTCAGACAACAACTCACTAGGACAAAGGACCCGATACCTAGCATGAGCAAAACAAACGTAGTGTACAAAATCCCATGCAAGGACCGCACAAAACACTACTTAGGACAAACAGGAAGACAGCTAAAGATCTGCGTCCATGAACACTAACTAGCCACGAAACGACACGACCAGCTATCCTTAGTAGCCACACACGCAGATGACAAGCAACATGAGTTTGACTGGCACAACACTACTATTATAGGACAAGCCAAACAGAGAACAGCCAGGGAATTCCTAGAGGCATGGCACTCAGCCACAGATTCAATCAACAAGCACATCGATGTGGATCCAATATACAGACCACTGCAGCGGACAGCTGGAACTGACAACCGGAAGCGGCAGATTCAAACCACTATAAATGCCGGAGAAAGGATTACAGAAGCGCTTCACAGGAGGCTCCCAAGCACTGAGGATGTCACCTAGACAGGGGACAAAATGTCTGCAACACAATTTCCCAGCTCGGGGAACAGAACCACAACAGTTGCTTAAAATGTTCTGTGGGGTCCGGCCTATTCCATAACAGAATGGGGGACACTTGCGGGATTTCGGCAGCAAGTGGCAAGTATTAGTGTCTCCTATTCCGTGTGTTGATTTGGTGGGGACACAGAGCTTTAGATAGCAATGACTTTTGCAGGAACCAAGGATGGTTTGAAGGTAGAAGTTGTGACCTTGGGGTTTTTAACAGAATGCACATAAGTCCAAGCTGCAGGAATTAGTAGACAAGCTTGTGTAGAAGCTACCTCCTAATGTGAGGAAAGATGAGATAATTGCAGCAGTAGCTCAGCATTCCAATTTGCTGGAAACTCCATCAGGATCTGTCGAGATGAGCAAACTTCAATTGCAAATGACGTAGCTGGAGTTAAAAGCCGAAATGAAGCAGTTTGAGTTACGGATAAAATCAGAAGAGAAAGAAAGAGAATGAATAGGTTTAGCACAGGAAAGCAAAAACAATGAATGTCCTTAGCAGGACAGAAAGAAAAATAGAGATGGTGTGTGCTTCAGAGATGGACATTTAGAATGGAAAGTCAGCTTAAAAGGATGGGGATGAAGGCTGAAGGTGAGCTCAGTGTAGAACAGAGTGAGGATGAGCAAACCCATGGTAGTCAAAAGCCTGGTGAGAAACCTTTTAAGTATATTCACACCTTACCTAAATTTGATGAGTAGGATATGGAAGCCTTTTCCATTTCATTCGAAAAAGTGGCTAAACAATTGCAGTGGCCATTGACCATGTGGGTTTTGTTGATCCAAACAAAACTTGTAGGTTGAGTTCAGCAAGTATTCGTAACACAACACTATCAGATGAGGGATCTGGGGTGTATGAGGAGGTAAAGAAAGTGCATATGAGCTTGTGCCAGAATCCGACAGACAATGTTTCAGGAATATAAGGAGGGATCCTAATCAAACATATATTGAGTTTGAAAGGATCAAAGAAATTTTGATAGCTGGAAAAGAGCTTTATAATGCTTTGAGAGAGACAATTACTTTGGAGGAGTTCAAAGATTCATTGCCTGACATAGTGCAAACACATTTGGAAGAGGAGAGAGTTAAAACGGCAAGGCTGGCAGCTGAAGTGGCTGATGATTATGAATTGGTCCATAAAACATGGTTTGGCTTCTAGAATCAATTTCAGTCCATGAGGGATAGAAAGTGGGGCAAAGAGAAATCCTCACATGAGAGGGAAAGGTACATCTCGAAGAAGGTCATAAGGATAACTTCGCACAGGCTAAAAAGGAAACAAAGAAGTTAAAAAGGTCCGGTGCTTTCATTGCAATAAATTAGGTCACATGAAATCACTGTGTTGGTGGTTTCAGAAAAAAAAATACAGATGCAAGAAAACAGGATAAGCTTGAAAGTTTTGTTGGAGTGCTAACAGAAAGCACAGTGGAAGCTAGAAAGCTGCAACAGTGTGTATAAGCTGATCAGAGGTTTGTCAAAGAGAAAGTGGCAGATCTGCTTAGAAAATATACGTGCAAAGGGAAAGTTTGCAGACATAGACCATGTAAAGAGGATGCAATTTTAAGGGAAGCAGGATCCTCTTAGTCCGTGATGCTGAAAGTTCAAGAGATATATACTCTAGAAGGACTATTTCCAGAAAAGGTACTGCTAAAGGGAATTCACCTTGAGACAAAAAGCGCATAATGATGTAAAGCGAGGAAAGAGTGTCCAGAAAAGTGTGGAGAAATTGTGGTTGTGGTATTGGACAAACTCTCAGCTCCAGGAATACAATCTATCCTTGCGAAAAATACAGCTGATTCAGCGGTAGGAGTACTGCCTACTCTGGTTGAAAAGCCAGTGGAGACGCAGGCAACTGAAGAAATGCAGGAGTCTTTCCTGGAAGTTTCCTGAGTGTGGGTAACGAAGCTCCAACGTCACCAGTTGAAACAGGAGATATCAAAAATGTAAAGATAAGGAAGTTTAAGTGGCATTCACAGAGACTTTGTTCCATTACATAGTTGGGAAAAAAAACTATTGAGCAAACAGGGCATCATGCAAATATTTTAGTTCATTTAAACTAATTGAGTTACAGCAGAAAGGTAAAAGGTTAAATCAGTTTTATCAAAAAGCATATACGTTAGAAATTTTGAATGTACCACTTTGAGGAAAATGAGGAAATGGAGACTTTCCCATACTCAAGGAGATGATAATTGGGCAGAAGTTCATAAAATCGTATTGCCAATGGGATACAGAAAAGAGGTGATGTGAATGGTTCATGAGCTACCACCGAGAAGTCATTTAGGAGTGAGGGAAACACAGGCTGAAAGACAGAGACATTTTTACTGGCCTGGACTGTAACAGAATGTAGTTGAATTTTGCCAGACGTGTCATACATGGCAGGTAATGAGCAAAAATACAAGCAATAATAAAACCTGCGCCTTTCTTAACTATTCCTGCATTTGAAGAACCTTTTACAAGAGTCCTTAATTTATGGCTAGGTCCCCGAACTCAAACAAAAAGGTGGGCACCAGTATTTGATAACAATAAAGAATGTATCGACTAGATTTCCAGAGGCCATCCAAAGATGTAGTATCACAGCTAAAAGAATTGCAAAGGAATTACTCTTTTTTAAAAAATAGACACGGACTACCAATAGAGATACAATGAGGTCAAGGTTCAAACTTCACTTCGAATTTATTCACTGTGATGACTTAGGAATCAAGCAATTCAAATCGACTGCATACCATCCAAAATTGCAGGGAGCGCTAGAAAGGTGACATTAAACATTAAAGACCATGTTGAGGGCTTATGATCAGGATTATCCATATGATTAGTGTAAGGGAAGTCAATTTGTGCTTTTTGTGATCAGGAATGCACCAAATTAACCGAGCAAATTTAATCATTTGAATTATTTTTGGGCATTAAGTGAGAGGAGCATTGATATTGATTAAGGAGAAAGCAGTAAATCAGAATTCAAAGGCCACACATTTGGACTAGGCCTCAAACTTTAGTGAATGATTAATAGCGCTGGGGGGTTGGCTGGACAGCATTTAAAAGTATTGCAGCATTAAATAAAGCAGGAAGCGGACAGAAAATCAAAAAAATTGCAATTTTGCAATGGGGGATAAGGTATCACTGTTACTTCCAGTCAGAGGTGAAACTTGAAAAGCAAGGTTTAGTAGACCTTATCAAATACAACGGATATAGGGTGAGGAGAACTACTTGACAGGGACTCCAGAAAGAAAGAAATCTCACAGCGTATGTCATGTGAATATGCTCAAACGGTACTTTGATTGGGAAGGAAAGACAGAGAACAAGGTGTTAATGATTATGGCACAGAAGTAAGAACCAAGTTCAGAGGATTCTGAAACGGACATTCCACAAATTAAAGTGGATATTGAGGTACTTGTTTAAAATTGGGATGATTGATTGATTTATCTTCATGAGAAAAATTGAAATTATCAGAAAGAGTTATTACTATTACATGGGGAGATATGCAGATATTAACTTGGTAGTACTCACCTAATTGTTACGATTAAGCAACATCCTTACAGACATAATCCTCTAAAGTTGGCACAGGTTCAGAAGGAGATTTAATGCAAGCTCTAAGATGAAATAATCAACATGCGTTACAGTGACTGGAAATCACCCACAGTCATGATGCCAAAGCCAAATGGTGCCCAACGATTATGTGTGGACTATCGTAACGTCAATGCAGTTAAAAATGTTGATGTATACCCAATTCCACGGTTGCAAAACTGTATTGAAAATGTGGGATAAGCAACTTACATTTGGTATGAATAACCTGCCGGCCACATTTTAGGAACTAACCAATAAATTGCCGGATTATCCAATGTGTGGTTTACATTGATGACCTTCTGATTTTTACTGACTCATGGAAGGAACACTACAGCATCTATCAGACTTGTCGATTGACTTCGGAAGGCAGGCTTCGTGGTAAACCTAGCGAAAAGTCAATTTGCCAAAACAAAAGTCACCTTCCTTGGCCGTGCTATTGGACATAGATAAACGGTGTCATTAGAATTAAATGTGATGGTAATTGGGACATTTTGCATCCTGTTGACAAAAGGAGCTGTTCCTGCGATTAAGTCGATTTTATCAAATGTTTGTGCCTCATTTTCGCAGTGTGACTGCTCGATTCACTGAATTGTTAAAGAAAGGCAAGAATTTTCAGTGGATAGAGGACTGTCAGAAGGCATTTGACGGCATTTGAAATATGTGTTAACCACTACCCAATATCAGACACACCTGATGACGCAAAACCATTCAAGGTGGATTTAAATGCGAATGATGTGGATTTCGGTGTTGGGCTCTTGCAGGAAGATGACGGGAAGACAGAGAGACCTACTGGGTATTCCTCCAAGAAGTTGAATGTCCATTAGTAGAAATATTCAACAGTTGAGAAAGAGACCGTGAGCTTTGTGTTGGTATGACAACATTTCAGTGTTCATATTAACAGCAGCATATCGGAGACAACTATTTGCACTGATCATAACTCAATGAAGTCTTTTTGAGAAATATTAGGAAAAAATGTGAGAGTTTTTAGCTGGGGCCTGTTGTTACAGCCACTCAATTTGAAAATTGTACACGTGGCAGGTCTTGAAAACATGATTTCCAATGAATTGTTGAGACTTGAGTGACAAATGGAGGCACTCAATGATGGAAGTACCACACACTGAATCAGGATGTAATTGTGCATGTTTACATGTTTATAGTAAACGAATGTACATGCGCATTGTAGAGTACGAACTACCATTTTTGGGAGTTTTGAAAACTGAAGCCATCTTGGATATTGAAGATTCTGTTTTATATTGGGGGAGTTGTCACACAGGGGGTCTCTTTACAAGGTTATGTTGTCCTTGATTTTTTTTCAGAGAGGTTCTAAACATCCCAAGGTTCCAACATGTGTCAATATTGAATGCTTCATTGGGGTCCTTTGTTATTTTTTTACCTAACAGATAATGCCTCGGGCAGAAGGTTTTTTAAAAAAACTGGTGTAATCAAGGGGATGTGACCAGCTCTCCAGCTGTACAGGTCAGTTCAGTTCGAGGGTTAGTTGAGTCAGGTTCACTGTTGAAACTGGACGTTCTCTCCCTCCTTCAGTCCTCTGAGTTCGTAAACTATAAGCTTTTTTGTGTAATTTTTACTCATTGTGCTCAGGGGTTTGTTCACTGGGATTGTTGCAAGTAATTTGAATCAGCATCCTTAATTCGAGGTAGCCTGTCAATTTTGGATAGGATGAGTTATTCAGGTACGGTATTTTCAGTTCATTATGTTTCATTCCTTATTTTTACAAATACATTCTGTTTGTTTAAAAGTTGGTAGTCGGACCAAATAATTCACTCTGGGAATATCCACGATACTCTTGCCTTCAATAACTGGCAACATCACGGCCTGGGCTACGTGCTTGAGAATGTTTTGAGTGGTCGGGCCTGGTCCATAACAATGTACAATAACTTTGTTTATTAAAAGTCATGAATTACTGAGTAAGGGATGGAATGAATATGATAATGGCTCTGAGACAGAAAGGGCTGCGGCCAGTGGCTAAGGAGACCTGAGGGGAGTGCAGCAATATCTCCCAGTCACTAGTATTCAGCCATCACTGTTTCTGACAAATGGAATGAAATGCAATGCAGAGCAAGATAACAGATGACCTTTGGTACATGGAATGCTGAACGACAATGTGACTGGAATAGGACAATTTTAAATGTGATGTACATAATTATATTTTATATATAGACTGTTTAATCACGAGTTGTACAGGTTGCTAAGATTGTTTATATCGGGACAGGATGTACAGAAATAAAAACAGACACAGATTACAAAATGTGTTGTGTTACAGTGAGTTACAGCAGAGTAAGAGTGAAGACACAGCTCATACTGAGCTGGTACAGAGATGATGGGCTGCATGACAACCATCTTTGTTGTAATTATTCAGAGAAACGTATTGAAAATGTTCAGAGACTGAGGAGACAAGTCTAGTCATAAACACACAGACAATATCATAATTAGTAAACTATTCCTACTTTTCATCAAGTGTAGCTGTCTCTAAAAGGCCTTTTAAATCAAATTCACATTGGTGAGATCAACGCATTTATTTTCAGAACTTAAAGAAGAAACAGACTCCAGTGTAATACACGTGTCACTGACACAAGTTATAGGAACAGGAATGGAGCATATTGTCCAAATATAATCAGGTTCAACATCCAGACCAATCAAGAAAAAGCAAAATATTAGAGATAGTGGAAATCTGAAATACAAATGCAAAATGATAGAGAAATGCAACAGATGACACAGGATCTGGGCAGAGAAACAGAATTAACAAACCAAGTCTTATATGAACCTATCTTGAACAAGTTATGTTGAACTCAAAAAAAGTTAATTACATTTTTCTCTGCTCCGATACTGCCTGAACTGTGGGGTTTCTCTCCAGCACTTTCAATTCGTGCAATGGCAGGAAACAGAGTAATGGTGAGCGGTTGCTTTTCGAACTGAAGGCTTGTGCCCAGCAGTGTTCCACAGAGGTTGGTTCTGAATTTTCTTTGTTTGTCATTTAAGTAAATGATTTGCGTGAGAATATCGAAGGCATGGTTCGTAAGTTTGTGGATGACACCAAAACTGGTGGCACAGTGGACAGTGAAGAAGGTTTTCTAACACAAGGATCTTGATGAAATGGGTCAATAGACTGACAGATAGCAGATAGAGTTCAAGCTGGATGAATGTGAGGTGCAGGCAATAGTGTGTGTTTGTTGCTGTCTGTTGCACCAGGAATGGGACGATTTTATTTCCCATCTCCTGGGTTCAAAACATCGATATCCTTCATGATCTTTGAGAGGCCTAACCCTCTCTGTGGTTACCCGCTTGCTGTTAATGTAGTTGCACAATATGTTTGGATTATCCTTAACCATATCTGCCTATTCTATCTCATATCGCCTTTTTATTTTCGTGATTTCTCTAGAAATAATGCCCCACACTCTTTATATTGACTAAGGGATTAAATTAAATAAAGTTGTTTATAACTAAAGTGAGGTTTACTTTGATTCTTGAATAAAAGCTCAATAACTGTAGGTGTCCATGTTCTTTAAGCTTACCAGCATTACCCTTCACTCTAACAGGTATATAATGACTTTCAACTCCCGTCGTCACACTGTTGAACGGCTCCCACTTGTCAGACATCGTTTTACTTGCTGACAGTCTACTCCAATTAAACTTGGTAATCCTTATCCCATGCCATTAAAATTTATGGTACTCCAATTTTAAAAAAATGAAATGCTTATTCTTTTCCATAACCATTATGAAACTAAGAGAATTATTATTGCAATGCCCAAAATATTCCCTCACGTTTACCGCAGTCAATTGCCCTACCTATTGCACAAAAGAAGGCCTAGTTTTACTCTTTCTCTGTTAGAATCATCCGCAGAATGATGAAGAACATTTTCGTGAACACATTTGATAAATTCTTCACCATTCAACCCATTAACACTGTGGTAGTCTCAATCAGTTTTTAGAAAATTAAAATCTCCCATTATTACAACCGTATTAAGCTTAAATATATCCGAGATCTCCTACATGTCTGTTTCTCAATTACTTTCTTACTGTTGGAGAGCATATGGTACAAAACGATCATCGTGCACTTTCCTTTCTTATTTTTAATTTCGACCAATATATTTTCATTGGACGATTTGTCACAAATGAGTATTTAGTGCAATCTGTTCAAAATGACAGCAATAATTTATTCCTTAATCAAAAATGGTAGACCTCCCCCTCCCTGCCCTCCGCATGTCTGTTTCCATCCTTTCTATGACCCTTAACATTTGGAATATTGAATTGCCAGTCTTGAACATCTTTCAGGCTAATGTGAGGACCGGAAATGCTGGAGAAAAGAGTCGAGAATGTGGTGGTGGAAAAGCACAGTAGGTCAGGAAGCATCCGAGGAGCACAAAATCGATGTTTCAAGCAAAAGCCCTTCATCAGCCCCTTCTTGATGAGGGGCATTTGCCCAAAACGTTGACTTGCCTGCTCCTCACATGCTGTCTGACCTGCTGTACTTTCCCAGAACTACACTCTCGACTTGAACATCTCTGAAACAATTTTCTGTCATACATATGATGTCCCAATCCCATGTTCTTAAACATGCCTTGAGTTCATCAGCCTTTCCTGTAAGACTCCTTACATTGAAATAAATGCAATTTCGTGCTTCAGAATTGCTATATACTCTTGACTCTCTCGTTTTTTTCTTTTCTAATTGACGTGCTCCCCTCACATTGATAACCTTCTCTAACCATCCTCCCATTTGTACTGCTACTTGGAATACCCCCCTTGCCGTCTCTATCAATATAACGTTTCCCTGCTAAGATATTCGTTGCTTTCCAGTTTAGATGAGACCAATCTTTTCTGAACAGGTCATTTCTATTCTAAAATAGATTCCAATTCCCCAAAAACCTAAATCCGTTGGTTTTTCTCCTTTAACCCTTTGTTCCTTCCCAGTTGGGAGTAAACAAGAAAGTATTGCTTTAACGGTTTTATTTTTAATACTCTACCTCACCTCTTAAGTTCACTCTGTACTGTTTTAATCTTTCCCGAAAAAATGTCATTCCTGCCATTATCTACAATAATGTTTGGCTACTCAATCTCACCTTTAAGAACGTGCTTGAAATGTTCTTAATCCTCGCACAGGGAAAGCAACAAACCATCCTCAATTAAAGGTCACTGCCGCAGAATCGCCTGTTGATGCCCCTGATAGAAAAGTCCAATTCTACTAACTCTTCGCAAACGCTGCTGAACTTAACAATCATTCCAATTGTCCAATAATTGATTGCTCTTCCATTTTCTTCAGCGAGACAATCCCCTTCAGCTGTTCTAAAAGCTGAAAAGCATTTTGATAGAGGAATAGCCACCGGAGACATTTGAACTACCTTCTTATCTTTCCTGACAATCACCCAACTATCTAACTGATTTACTGGATAATATTTTTTCTAAACCTTCTAGACATCTCTCTCTGTACCTTATATGTGGCCTTCATAACATTATGCCGAAAAGCAGGATAGTTTTTTGATAACTTATATATATTCATTACCCACAGGCAATAAAGTTTAAACATGGAAAAATAGATACACATGCGTATCAAACATATAAAACATTTAAAAAATCAACCATTTAGCTAATTAAACCGATAAAAATATTCCTCTTCAATAAATCCCGAGAAGAAAGCGGTCTTCTCTGGAGCTGAAAATGTGTAGGATTCCCTGGAAGGAAAGTGCAACTCTTTATTTTAAAAAGAGCTGATTAATTTTTCAAAGCAAAAGCACATTTCCAGTGTAATAAAAGAAACCTTTTAAAACACAAATAGAATTTTCCTTTTTTTTGTAATCAACCCTTAAAAAGCTCTTTTAAAACAAAAGTTCGTTTGAAAGACAATTGAGGGTTTTTAATTTTTTTTGATTGTTTTTGTATGCAAATGAAACAAATTAGAAAAAAAATATGTTAAATTAATGAAGTATAATAACTATATCAGCTGCAAAAAGGACTACCTTAAATATTTAACTGCCTGCAATCCCAGGAGCAGCTGTAAGATCCATGCTGCTCTAAGAACATTATGTGAAACTGTTTTTACACTATGAAGAAAAGTCAATGTATGTTTTAATAATTTGTTCCCAATTCAAAGTGACTTTACGATTCGATTTAATCTCCTGCCACGGTTCCAAATGTAGAATTTAATTGAATCTTTATCCTCATCACTCGAATTCTTTCAAACAAAATTGTGAATCTGTCTTCATCGGACAGACAGAAAGGTCCTTCAGCTCTGACTATTGCAGGAATGATACAAAGAACATTGCCCAGGTCCACGTAAAACCCAAATGTTGCAGGGAAAGCCACTGAAACCTAATCCAATATTAATTACGTACAAGCCTTATGAACAAATCATAGAGAAGGGCATAATATAAAAGGCGAATGTCCAAACTAAAATTCGTGGCTCCCTCAAAAAAACCTCACTGCATTACGCTGTAAATTCACAAAAATAGGAATAACAAGAGAACGGGAAGAAAATCAAGGCTAAGTAGTGAACTTCATAAATGATGATGATGTGAATGGGAGGGATGGAGCTTGTGGGGAATGATAAATAACGTTGTTGATGACACAATGATAAGCTGGTGGTTCACAGCGCGGAGGAAGGTGTGAGGTTACAGGAGGGTATAAACCAACTATTCAGGTGGACAGATCAATCGCTGATGAAAAATGTATCAATGTGATACATTTCTGAAGTATTCAGACAAGAGAGTACTCACACTGAAGACAGGCTTGATTTACTTGATTTTACTTTTAAGCAGAGAAGGTTGAGAGTTGCTCCTGGTGGCGGTGTTAAACAGCATGAGGGGTATGCACAGGGTGATCAGAGAGCAGCCTTTTCCCTTACTCGTAGGCTCAATAAAAAAGACACACACTTATAAAGTGAAAGTGGTCTCACCATTAATCTGTAAACTGTAGAAAAACGTTCCTATTTCTAAATGCATTTGATTTTAAAATATTTCAAGACTTATATTGTATTCTGAAAAATGTGATATTGATGCAGAGGTTTGTTTTGTGATCCAGATTCCCCATTCCTCGTGCCTCCGTTTCGCAATCTGTTCATTGAAAGAATACAATTTTTCCATTCAACTCTCCAACATGCTCAAACACAGACTCAGTTTCTCAACTATGATCCAAAGACCAATATTTGCCCGTTCCCCTGACCTCGTAAAAGACTTATATCCTCTTCACAACTTCCTTTTCTAATTCATTCAATGTTTGTATTTTTTTATAATAGTTCAAAATATTTTTCGTAAAATATACAGTATGACACTTTCCAACAGTGTTGATAATGTAATATCTTTACTCAATATGTAAATATAAAGTTGCAACAATGCTAAAGTGTTTTTCACTCACATCCCAGACTGAAGTTGCAGCAAATAGTCATTGACATCTCAAAAGAATTGCCAAGTATTTACTTCTGATCGGAATGGTAATTTGTCTCTTTATTAGGAAATGGGCATGTTAATTACGGAGTGTCTGTCTGACTGCAACATTTTGATGTAGTTTACTCCAGACAATTAAACATCAGGAATAAAGAGCAGGGATAGGCCAGCTGGGTGCCAGGCCTGCTGTGGGAATCAACATAGCCTGACTGCGGTCTTTTCTCCACATTAATGTCTTGTTCCCGAGACACAGAGCAACCTACACCTCCCTTGACCAAAACCGACGAGTCATTCACCCCAGCCACCAACCATGAATAAAATTCAAAGAACTGCAGATGGAGCAACACAAGAACATAGAAATTAGGAGTGGCGGAAGGAAATACAACTTTGTCCTTAACCACATTAAACACCATCTGCCAGATATAACAATCTGCCCCAATTTTTAATATTCATCGTAAACTCTTTATTTCCGTATTACAGCCTGTTTGCCATCTAGTTTAGTACCATCTGTGAATTTATTTGCTCCACTCTGTCTCTCCTTCCAAGTCATTTGGATTGATTGTAAACAGTTGAGGTCTGAGAACTGAAACCTGCAGCACCTCACTCGTTTTAGTTCGGCAGAGAAAGACCAGTTATCCCGATGCCCTGTGTTCTGTCAGTAAGCCAATCTTTTTTCCAATTCAATATTCTACCCTTCACCCCCCGGGATCTAACCTGCTAGATCAGTCCTTTATGCAGCACCTTGTCGAATGCCTTCTGACGTTTCGATGAACAGCAGTTGCTTTCTCCCAATTATCCACATTGTTTGTTATGTTCTCAAAGAACTCCAGCAGGTATGTCAAGCACAATAT